>NC_053429.1:11188913-11804408 GCF_007990345.1 Gossypium hirsutum
ATTTACATATTTTATATGCATATATTTATTTTATTAAATTTACTTTACATATATGTTATTAATTCACATATATTTTAGTTCATGCCCATATATCTTTTGGACTTAATTGTATTTGCTACTTATTTATTTCATTTTGGTTATTATTTTGAATGTACGATTTAACTTTATTCGTTTTTCTTTTGTTTTGTTATTTTGTATGTTATGAATTTAATCGTTCAAATTGATTGCTATCGTTTGCATCGTTTTCATGTTTTCATGTTCATTATGATCTTGCCATACATAAATAATGTAATTTGCTTTCACTACGATTTCGTGCTTTATTTTTACTCGATATAACAAAATTTATTTTTAAAAAAATGGCACTTCGTGTTTGGATTTGAGAAAATCGTGCCCTAACTTACTGGGTTTCGTTTTTCTCGATGAATCTAAATGTACGAACCTTTTCAAGCTCAAAATTTTTAAATGATCCCGGGATTATAAAATGAATCGCGTCCTAACTTACTGGTCGTGATCTCATTTTTAAACTCGAGATGGCTAAAATATCTTTTAAATAAGCATTTTTTACTCGCGTATCGGGAATGTGAGATATTGTATTCTAACTTACTGGATATGATTCTCTTTCTCGATTAACGCAAAATATACTTCTTTTTTCAAAATTTTTATTTTAATACAAGGATCGTATTTTTTTAATTTTTTCAAGTTTTCAATTTTCGACAACAAGACTTTAGATAATCAACTAGGTACCAATTTCTGGGCGCTACGAGGGTGCTAACCCTTCCTCGTACGTAATCGACTCCCGAACCCGTTTTTTTTAACTTCGTAGACCAAAACCGTTGTTTTAATAAAATCAAATCAATTTATTAAAAACAACCCCCTTTTTAGGTGACCCAATCACACCTTATAAAAGGATTGGTGGCGACTCCCGTTTTTTTTCGTTTTCATTTTCAAACCCAAGTCGATCCCCTTTTTCAATCCGAAAAATGGTGTCAACAAAAAATATGCAGGATAATCACCAAATTGACATTATGATAAAGTCTATATTAAATTGAAAATGAATAACTAAACTAAACTCACATGGGTGAAAGGAATTTTATATATAAGAATTATATTTATATATAAAATGTTGATAAAATTTTGGTTGAAAGGATGAAATTCAGGTTTCGAGATTTTTTGTAATTTAAATTTAAATTTTATCATTTTATTTTTTTAAATTTATTATTTATTTGAATTTATTTATTTTTATTTAAATAACCTTATTAATTTATTATTTTTATATATCTATATCTATTTTGTATATTAATGAGTTGATTGAGTTGGTGTCACCCAGCAGCTAGGTCTCAAGTCAATTAGGAAATCACAAAATACTCTATTTTATAAAATAACAAATATTATTTTGAATGTATTTATATCTTTTTATATTTTGATAAATCTAAAAACATACATGCATATAAATGAAAATAATAACATTTGAACTCAAGACATAATATATATATACACACGCTATAGTAATATGAGGTTAAAAAAAATAGTCATGTTCACATTACAATTTTTGACACATGACACTTTTTATTCGAAGCACTTATTTACAATTTGGGTAAATTGCTCATGTACTCCTTATCTTTTATTTTTTTAAAGTTATTCCATGCCTTTTGTGTAAAATGTTTCTTTATAATTTTTTATATGTTAAATACAAATTTGATTTTAAATAAATTATCTCTTTGTTTCAAGATTTTACTTAATTGAATTGACTTTTAATGTTATAATATTAAAATTAATTAATATTAAATTTTAAGTTTAAAATATAGTTTTAAAAAAACATATTAATATAATTTACCAAATTAAATTTATATTATTTTTTAAAATATGAGTTAATTACATTCATTTATTAAAGTAAAGAAAAAAATATAAAATAAATTTTAACAATTTTAACATTAAAACAAATTAATTTAATAAAATATATAAAACAAATGACCTGTAAGAAATTATTAATAATATTATGTAATTTATAATATATTAATATTAATATTAATATTCAAAATATGATGAATGATGGTATTATTTAAATATTAAATATTTTTAAAATTAAATAACATAATAACTTATTCTAAATTAGTTAAATATCTTTAAAAATATTTTGTAATTACATTATTTTTTTCATTTATTAACGATATTTTGAAGAAATACATTAAAAATTTTAAACAAAAATTAATATTATAAAAATATTATAAATTTAATACACACAACCAACCCATGCATTGCACGGGAAATATAAATTAATTTTGAGTATCTGAATTTTACCATTCCAACCAAAATCACATTTGATTTTTATATCAATTTTTAATAAATTTGTTACATAATTTTTTTCACTCACATTGTGGGTGTGCTATAACATATAGTATATATTAGGATGCTATTTGTAGAAGTGTAAACTACATGAATAGTCACTAAACATCGATTAAAATTAAATTTTGATCATACAACTTTAAAAAGTTAACTAATAGGCATTAACATTAGCAAGTTGTTACATTTTGTTCACTTGTCCATTAACTTTCGTTACCTCCTTAATGAAATGATGACATTACATGTTACGTCAATGGGTTAATAACTAATTTGACTCTTGAACTATAATGAAAATATCATTTTCACACTTATAGATTTTCTTAACAATAATTAAATATAAAAAATATAAAAAATCTTAAAATTCATAATTTATTTTCAATATAAAATATTTTTTGAAATTAAAATTATACTAATTTAAAAAAAATCATAAAATTCCAAAGAGAAGAATTGGTGATGTTGCACTTTACAAGCAAGCTCATGCTTTCACTCAACACTCACCATTGATCCTCTTTAGATGGTCTTGATTTACTTTAAGATATCAATGTGGCGTCTTGTTGGGGACAACACAGTAGTTATCATTCGTTTATCTATTATTTAACAATAAATGTATCATACTCTTGGAGGTTAAGGTATGAAATTCTAAAAATGTTTAAAAATTTTGAAAGTTTTTTTAAAAATATCATGTTTTTATATTATTATTTTTTAAATTATTAAAAATTACACATCCAGAATGAATTTAGATAAATTGACGTCCATATTCATTTGAGTTTGGACATCTCTTTGTCTAGATTTGTTTTGCACGTGAAATTAAAAAAAATAAGTTTTTTATATTATTATTTTTTGATATTATAAAATATAAAATTATTAAAAATGCATGTTCAGATTGAAATTAAACAAGCAAATGTCTACATTAATCTAAATTTGGACATCTATTTGTCCAGATTTATTATGCACAAGAAATAAAAGATATTAGTTTTTTATATTATTATTTTTTTGAAATTTTAAAAATAATAAAATTATTAAAAAATGCACGTCTTAGTCAACTGGACATCTAGATTCATCTAAATTTACACATCTATTTGCCTAAGTTCAATTTGAACATGAAATCTTTTCTGAAAGAAAAAATATCAAGTTATTATCTATCTATCTGTCTATCTATCTATACGAAATTATAAAAATACGAAATTAATAAAATTCACAACTAAAATGCTTAGACAAACAGACGTCAATATTCATATAAATTTGAATATTCATTTGTCCAATTCATTATACACATGAATTTAAAAAAAACTATATTTTATATTATCCCTAGACAAAATAAAATAATATCAAAATACTTATAAATAAATATTCCTAAACAATTAATAGTTTACTAACATGTTTGGACTAGAAAAAAATTTAGGAAAAGCTAGGTAAAGTGAAAGAAAGTGGGTTCCCTTCCTTTGTTTGGATAAGTTATTTGTATTAGGAAATGAAAAGTACTCTCTCACTTTCCCTAGTTTAACTCTATTTTTTTTCGATAGACAAGTACAACATAAAGAGAAAACAATAATCAATTAAAGCTTAGCTCGGCATCAACACAACAAGATCAGCTATTAGTAAGCTTTGAACCACAGTCTAGGGATATTCAAATATCTGCAAACTTGAACTTCCTATTACAAAGTATTTAGCCATTTGATCAGCAACTCTATTATGAGTCCTTGATATATGGTGGATTCTTACTTTCAACTTTCTTCTTAGGAGTTGATGCAGAAAATATAATTCGACCAAACTGTTGCTATCTCCCCCACCAAATAGAAGTGAATCCACTAGTAAGTAGTATCACGTTCAACCTCGACATGTCTAAATCCTTTTCCGCAAGTGATAAGAAGGCCTTCCAGAACTACTTTTGCCTCTACTTTAAAAACAAACTCCTTATCAAACATCATTGAAAATCTATACAGCCAATTAGCATTCGAGTCTCTAAGTATACTTCCAATAGATGCAGTAGAACTAGTGGTTGAAACCGCACTATTTATCCATCCCCTCTCCGGTCGAGACCAGTGCAATAATGTACGCATGGGACTGGGTTGAACCAAATTTAATGCTGGCTCGGCATAACTCCCCGTCAAAGAATAACTTGTATCCTTAATGGCTTGAACACAACTATGGCTATTAGAAAAAAACAAAGAGATTACGGTCCTTCCAAATCAACTAGCAAATTATTGAGAATAGAGTTTTCCAAACTGTGTCATTGTTACTATAGTTTCCTAAATTTTTCATGTTCCATAAGAACCACTGCTTGAAAAAAAGACTGAAAAAAATACCCTGCACTTGCCTTGTAACTATCGATAACCATATTGGTTTAGAGAATATGCAATCCAAAATCACATGTAAACTTGCTTCCAGAAAGCAACCACATCTAGGAAAATTGCCTTCGTTTGTCATGTGTCTCCTCACTCGTTTCCATTAGTCAATAGTTTATCATGCCAAAAAAGCCATAAAAAAACAGAATCCTCTGAGGTGTCTTCGCTTTCCAAATTGTCTTCCACACATTAGAACCACCCCTATTGTCGAAGTGAAACATATTCCTATAAGTTTCAACTGTGGAAAATACATCTTTCCTCATCCATTTCTATGCCAAACAACCCTAACTTGCATTAGGAGAATGAGGTAAGATAGATGCAATTTGTGTGATAATGTGATCCAGTACAACTCATCTCAGATGACACCAATCCCAACTTCCATTCTCCGTAACCAAATCACATACTCGTAAGGTATCACCCGGTTCTCCAGAACTTTTATAAAACATTCGAAGTGGCCCTACTTGCCGAATCCACATATCATTTCAAAAGTTCATAAGATAACCATTCCTAATATGTAACACCCTGAATTTTGGGCCTATAAGTAATGGGCCTTGAGTTTGGGATCGGTTAGAAGGCTGCTTAAATAAATGAAATGTGTTTAAATATTTTCTAATTGCATGTTTAGTCTAATTGTTAAGTGATTTAGAAAGGGTTAGTAGTGTGGAAAAAGTTCTGGTTTGATCTAGGGCTTTAGCAAAATTTTTCATTTTTTTCTAAAGGACCTTGAGCATTAGGTGGAAGGCTTATTAATAAGGCCTGGTAAAATCTGACACAAGGAAACACTTGGCCTAGTGGCAAAAGGCGATGGTAGCAAGCAAGAAGTCCAAGGTTCGAGTCTTGACCTTGGCAAAAATTTTTATTGCGCATATGATTAGTAGGGAAGCAAGCGTTTAGGCCTTATAAATATGTTTGGTGGAAATTCGACACAAAAGACGTGCTTGGCCCAGTGGTATGATGGCGTTAGGAGAAAGGAAAGGTGTTGGGTTCAAGTCAAGGCATTAGCAAAAGTTGTGGGTTTTTTTTAGATAACCTAGAGGTCGGTAGAAAGACTTTATAATTAATTAGGGAGAAAGAACGAAATAAGGTAAGTGCCGTAGTGGCAAGGGACGTATAGCGCAGCCAAGAGATTAGGGGTTCGAATCTGAATGGTAGCAAATATTTTTAGGATAACCTAGTTGCGAGTTAATAAGCCTTAAAAATAGTTAGGGATGGAATATGGAACAAGAGCGCCTGTAGTGCAGTACCGAGAAGCATGCTATGGATATGAGAGGTTGCAGGTTTGAATCCTAGGCCTGACTAAGTTTAAATTTTTATTCTTTAAGAAAACTGAGGCTTAGGCATATTAGCCTTATAGTTAATTGTAACCGAATGGTAGCACAAGATAGGATGTGGTGCAGTGGCCAGCAACGTATTGGGAAGTTGGAGGGCTAGAGTTTGAGTAGTGGCATGCGCAAAAGGGAGTTTAATTTTGCTACTCAACGCAAGGAAGGATTGCTATTCGGTGGAAGCAATTTGAATGCAATTTAAATTGGAGTTGTTGGCTAAAATCAAGGGGATTAGGATGAGGATTAAGTGTGGATATGATGATGATAAAAATTAGAGAAATTGAAAGGAATTTAACTGGACGAGTTTAATTCGATTGGGGAGTGTAGGTTTGTATTTTTATTTATTTATTTATTTATTTTTTAGTATATATATGTATGTCGTATGGTCAAGTAAGGGCATTTGCTGTTTTTGTGTGCTTCAGTCGCATATCATCTCCTCTTTTCTTTAAGCCAAACTCTTGATCTTTTCTTCCCTATTTTAATCGAATCAACCTCTTCCCTCGTCAACTTAGCCGACTGTTTTTTTTTCATTTAAAAGTCGATTTATACACTTTGGGGGTTTAATTTCTTTTTGGCAAGCGATCTCGCAATCGGTAAGTGAATAAGATCTTCTTCGGCTTTTGTTAAATATTTCTAAGTTCTTTCGTTTCTACGCTCTTAAAAGCCGATTTTTATTTATCCTTTCCAATACTTCTTCGGCTTTTGTTAAATATTTCTAAGTTCTTTCGTTTCTACGCTCTTAAAAGCCGATTTTTATTTATCCTTTCCAATACTTTCGTTAACCCATGGCTTCTCCATTTATTTCTCTTTTTTTCCCTCTCATTCAAGAGTGTGATCACTGGCTAGGTATTAGTTGATGGAAAAAGGGGGTTCTAGTAGAGAGTTTGAGATAGAAGCTCCCAAGTTTAAGAGACTTAAGTGTCAACCGTTCGGGACTTTCCGTCTAGATGCGGAAGGGGGACTACGTCAGAGTTTGAGTTACATAGGTAGATCGCAGCCGATCAATCTAGTCAAGGTAAGTATAGGTTGTTCTTCTGTAAGTAGTGGATTTATGTTGAATTAATTGGATGTGACTGATGGAGTATAATATTGAATATAGGTTCGGGCGATTATGAATACTTAGTACTCCAGGTGATAAGGTATGTACTTCTACCCTATGATAGCTTGATATAAAGCCGAATGTGTGTACATATACTGCACACACACAAGTAGATCGGTAAATCCCGAAAAGTCGAAATGCTGAAAAGCTAAAATACTGAAAAGTCGAAAGTTTGGCTACGGTAGTCTTGCAAGTGCGTGAACACTCGTAAGTGGGGAACTGATAGGTTATCTGAGGCCCCATGGAGATTCCATGGACTTGGGCTTTGAATTGGCAAATCGGACCAGCATGGGCTAAATAGGCCCGATGAGCTGTTGGCCCATAATAGGCAAAAATTGAAAATTGATGCTATGTGATGGAAAATTGTATGTGAGCATGACTGTAAAAGTGATTGGGCCTAGTGGGCCATATAGATGTGATTTGAGCCTAATGGGCCATATGAATGAGATTAGACCTAGTGGGTCATAAGAATGTATGTGGACTTGTTTAGGTTTGTAAGGGGTTTTGGGACTAGTATATGATGACTGTATAAAAATTAATTAATTTATTGAGACCGTGGACAAGTCATAGGGTTATGGTGTGGCAACGGATATATGCATGTCTAGGGTTGGATCTAGGGAAAGCTTGGTACTTAAGCGGTCTTAATGACTCACCTCATCTTCTCTGGAATTCTACCTGGTGCATAGTATCCGTTCATCTTAGCTAACGAGAATTTCTTAAAGGGCCAAAGTAAGTAAAAACCTGTAATAAAAGAAAATTACCGAAATACCCCTAAAGGCAAAAATGACTAAAGCACCCATATGTGTGGAATGTAAGATTTATGGATGTTACATGTATACCTGCTACATTATTATGCATTCATATGATATTCTATTTAGGTTGCATATGGGTTGGGAATTATGGAACGGATGAAGTATATGAGGATCGCATGGTTGCTTGACAACCGTGGATCCACCGATGGCTATTAAGCCCAATATATGATTGGCGGCTTGCTGCAATGAAGGTAGTACCGCAACCAGGCTACCATTGATGTGTATCGGTTGGGTGGTTCAATATTTATATCTCCACATGATGTGTACCGGGGGACGGAGTTGGTGTGTAGTGGTTGGATTATTGGGGTGGATTGCACAGCATTGCATGTATGATATTATTGTGATATTATTGCGATGTGGACTTCAGCCCAACTGAGGCTAACATGGGCTAAGGCCCAAAGGCCACCGTTATTGAATTGGGCTCAGGCTCAAAATAACTGATGATTGCTTTATACTCGTTGAGGGTTGTACACACTGAGTTATCGAAACTCACCCCCTCCTTTTAAATTTTTCAGGTGATCCTTAGTAGGCGGTTCAACAGATGGAGGGACTCGGAGGTGGCCAACTAGAATAAAAAGTTTAGACTTAGTCTTTATATAATTTTTAATATTTTGATTTTAAATTATTTCTATTTGATTTGGGTTGTAACAAGGTATTTCCTGTGGCTAATATTTCAAATTAGGATTACTATAATTTTTATGATTTATATTTATTAGAAGTAGAACGTTAAACCATAACTGCTTTTTTAAATACTACGTTTCCACAACTAAATTTTTAAATGACAAGTTACATTTAAATTAAATGTTTAAAACAAAGCTTCCGCAACTGAAAAGAGATTTTACAAAATAATTAAGGTGCATCATTTTAAAGAAGGGTTTTTAATGAAAACAAGATTTTCGCTAAAACACTTTAATGTGACATGCCAGATTATGCCATAACGTCTGGGCCAGGTTTGGGGTGTTATATTTAGTGGTATCAGAGCCAGGTTTTAAAACTTGAGCTGTGAAATGGGCTTTGTTTTTGGGCTTTTAAAATTGTTTACAAATGATATTGAGGTGGTTTTGAAAGATTCTATTGTGTGGCACACTGAGTCTTCGACGTCGAGCCAAGTAAGTTCTCTTACTACTGAATTATGTTGAACTATTATACTGCAATATGTCTTAAGCTGTTAATTGTTTATATTCAATAGGATTTACTTAGATGTCAGATTGAACTAAAACACTTGAATCTGAATTTGATACTTATATTGTGTGTTTGAGAATGTTTGCGATAGGTGGATGTTTTGAATATATATTAAAATTATTAGGATTAGAGTGCGCAATAGTAGTGTAGTGGGATAGTTGATACACGACTACCCTGTTATTTAGAAATTTCGAGGACGAAATTTTTTTAGGAAGGGTGAATTGTAACACCCTAAATTTTGGGCCTAGAAGTAATGGGCCTTAAGTTTAGGATCAGTTAGAAGGTGACTTAAATAATTAAAATGTGTTTAAATATTTTATAATTGCATGTTTAGTCTAATTGTTAAGTGATTTAGGACGGGTTGGTAGTGTGGAAAAAGTATTGGGTTTGATCCAGGGCTTTAGCAAAATTTTGCATTTTTTTTCTAAAGGACCCTGAGCATTAGGTGGAAGGCTTATTAATAAGGCCTGGTAAAATCTGACACAAGGAAACGCTTGGCCTAGTGGCAAAAGGCGTTGGTAGCAAGCAAGAAGTCCAAGGTTCAAGTCTTGACCTTGGTGAAAATTTTTATTGAGCATATGATTAGTAGGGAAGCAAGCGTTTAGGCCTTATAAATATGTTTGGTGGAAATTTGACACAAAGGATGCGCTTGGCCCAGTGGTATGATGGCGTTAGGAGTAAGGAGAGGTGATGGGTTCAAGTCGCGACATGAGCAAAAGTTGTGGGTTTTTTTTGACAACCTGGAGGTCGGCAAAATGACTTTATAATTAATTGGGGAGGAAAAACAACACAAATAAGGTAGGTGCCATAGTGGCAAGGGACGTATAACGCAGCCAAGAGATTAGGGGTTCGAATCTAAATGGTAGCAAATATTTTTTGGATAACCTGTTTGCGAGTTAATAAGCCTTAAAAATAGTTAGGAATGGAATATGGCACAAGAGCGCCTTCGGTGCAGTGGCGAGAAGCATGCTATGGATATGAGAGGTTGTAGGTTAGAAACCCAGGCCTGGCTAAGTTTAAATTTTTATTCTTTAAGAAAACTGAGGCTTAGGCATATAAGCCTTATACTTAATTGTGGCCGAATGGTCGCACAAGATAGGATGTGGTGCAGTGGCCAGCAACGTGTTGGGAAGTTGGAGGGCTAGAGTTTGAGTAATGGCAAGTGGAGAAGGGAGTTTAATTATGCTACTCAACTCAGGAAAGGATTGCTATTCGGTGGAAGCAATTTGACTGCAATTCAAATTGGAATTGTTAGCTAAAATCAAGAGGATTAGGATGAGGATTAAGTGTGGATATGATGATAATAAAAATTGGAGAAATTGAAGGGAATTTAACTGGCCGAGTTTAATTCGATTAGGGAGTGTAGGTTTGTATTTTTATTTATTTATTTATTTTATTTTTTTAGTATATATATGTATGTCGTATGGGCAAGTAAGGGCATTTGTTGTTTTTGTGTGCTTCAGTCGCATATCATCTCCTCTTTTCTTTAAGCCAAACTCTTGATCTTTTCTTCCCTATTTTAATCGAATCAACCTCTTCCCTCTTCAACTTAGCCTACTGTTTCTTTTTCATTTAAAAGTCGAGTTATACACTTTGGGGGTTTGATTTCATATTGGCAAGCGATCTCGCAATCAGTAAGTGAATTAGATCTTCTTCGGCTTTTGTTAAATATTTCTAAGTTCTTTCGTTTCTATGCTCTTCAAAGCCGATTTTTCTTTATCCTTTCCAATACTTTCGTTAACCCATGGCTTCTCCATTTATTTCTCTTTTTTTTTCTTCTCATTCAAGAGTGTGATCACTGACTAAGTATTAGTTGATGGAAAAAGGGGGTTCTAGTAGAGAGTTTGAGATAGAAGCTCCCAAGTTTAAGAGACTTAAGTGTCAACCATTCGGGACTTTCCGTCTGGATGCGGAAGGGGGACTACGTCAGAGTTCAAGTTACATAGGCAGATCGCAGCCGATCAATCTAGTCAAGGCAAGTATAGGTTGTTCTTTGGTAAGTAGTGGATTTATGTTGAATTAATTGAATGTGACTGATGGAGTATAATGTTGAATATAGGTTCGGGCGATTATGAATACTTAGTACTCCAGGTGATAAGATGTATACTTCTACCCTATGATAGCTTGATATAAAGCCAAAGGTGTGTACATACACTGCACACACACAATTAGATCGGGAAATCCCGAAATGCCGAAAAGCTAAAATGCTGAGAAGCCGAATGTTTGGCTACAGTAGTCTTGCGAGTGCACGAACACTCGTAAGGGGGAAACCAATAGGTTATCTGAGGCCCCATGGGCGATTCCATAGACTTGGGCTGTGAATTGGTAAACTAGGCCAGCATAGGCTAAATGGGCCCGATGGGCTGTTGGGCCCATAATAGGAAAAATTGATAACTGATGCTATATGATGGAAAATAATATGTGAGTATGACTATAAAAGTGATTGTGCCTAGTGGACCATATAGATCTGATTTGGGTCTAATGTGCCATATGAATGAGATTGGGCCTAGTGGGCCATAAGCATGTATGTGGACTTGTTTGGGTTTGTAAGGGGTTTTGGGCCTAGTATATGATGACTGAATAAGACCTAATTAATTTATTGAGATCTAGACAAGTCATAGGGTTATGGTATGGCAATGGGTATATGCATGTCTAGGATTGGATCTAGGGAGAGCTTGGTACTTAAACGGTCTTAATAACTCACCTCCTCTTCTCGGAATCCTACTTGGTGCATAGTATCTGTTCATCTTAGCTAACGGAGATTTGTTAACAGTCCAAGGTAAGTAAAAACATGTAATAAAGGAAAATTACTGAAATGCCCCTAAGAGCGAGAATGACTAAAGTACCCCTATGTGTGGAATGTAAGATTTATGGATGTTACATATATACCTGCTGCATTCATATGCATTCATATGATATTATGTTTAGGTTGCATATGGATTAGGAATTATGGAACGGAGGAAGTATATGAGGATCGCATGGTTGCTTGACAACCGTGGATCCACCTACAGCTATTAAGCCCAATATATGATTGGCGGCTTGCTGCAATAAAGGTAGTACAGCAACCAGGCTACCATTGATGTGTATCGGTTGGCTGGGTCGATATTTATATCCCCACATGATGTGTACCGGGTGACGGAGTTGGTGTGTAGTGGTTGGATTATTGGGGTGGGTTGCACAGCATTACACGTATGATATTATTAATATATTATTGTGATGTGGGCTTCGGCCCAACTAAGGCTAACATGGGCTAAGGCCCAAAGGCCACCGTTATTGAATTGGGCTCAGGCCCAAAATAACTGATGATTGCTTTATACTCGTTGAGGGTTGTACACACTGGGTTTTCGAAACTCACCCCTTCCTTTTAAATTTTTTAGGTGATCCTCAGTAGACGGTTCGACGGATGGAGGGACTCGGAGGTGGCTAACTAGCTTAAAAAGTTTAGAATTAGTCTTTATGTAATTTTTAATATTTTGATTTTAAATTATTTCTATTTGATTTGGGTTGTAACAAGGTATTTCTTGTGGCTAAAATTTCAAATTAGGACTACTATCATTTTTATGCTTTATATTTATTAGAAGCAGAACGTTAAACCATAACTGCTTTTTTAAATACTACGTTTCCCGAACTAAATTTTTAAATGACAAGTTACATTTAAATTAAATGTTTAAAATAAAGCTTCCGGAACTGAAAAGAGATTTTACAAAGCAATTGAGGTGTATCATTTTAAAGAAGGGTTTTCAATGAAAACAAGGTTTTCGCTAAAACACTTCAACGTGACACGCCAGATTCGACCATAACTTTCGAGCCAGGTTTGGGGTGTTACATTTAGTGGTATCAAAGTCAGGTTTTAAAACTCGGGTTGTGAAATGGGCTTTGTTTTTGGGCTTTTAAAATTGTTTACAAATGATATTGAGGTGGTTTTGAAAGATTCTATTGTGTCGCACACCGGGTCTCCAACGTCGAGCCAAGTAAGTTCTTTTACTACTGAATTATGTTAAACTGTTATACTGAAATATGTCTTAAGCTATTAATTGTTTATATTCAATAGGATTTCCTTAGATGTCAGATTGTACTAAAACACTTGAATCTGAATTTGATACTTATTTTGTGTGTTTGAGAACGTTTGCGATAGGTGGATGTTTTGAATATATATTAAAATTATTAAGATTAGAGTGCACAGCGGTAGTGTAGTGGGATAGTTGATACACGACTACCTTGTTATTTAAAATTTTCGAGGACGAAAATTTTTTTAGGAAGGGTGAATTGTAACACCCTGAATTTTGGGCCTAGAAGTAATGGGTCTTGAGTTTGGGATCGGTTAGAAGGCAGCTTAAATAAATGAAATGTGTTTAAATATTTTATAATTGTATGTTTAGTCTAATTGTTAAGTGATTTAGGACGGGTTGGTAGTGTGGAAAAAGTACTGGGTTTGATCTAGGGCTTTAGCAAAATTTTGCATTTTTTTTCTAAAAGACCCTGAGCATTAGGTGGAAGGCTTATTAATAAGGCCTGGTAAAATCTGACACAAGGAAATGTTTGGCCCTATGGCAAAAGGTGTTGGTAGCAAGCAGGAAGTCCAGGGTTCGAGTCCTAGCCTTGGCGAAAATTTTTATTGCGCATATGATTAGTAGGGAAGCAAGCATTTAGGCCTTATAAATATGTTTGGTGGAAATTCGACACAAAGGATGCGCTTGGCTCAGTGGTATGATGGCGTTAGGAGTAAGGAGAGGTGATGGGTTCAAGTCACGACATGAGCAAAAGTTGTGGTTTTTTTTTAGACAACCTGGAGGTCGGCAGAATGACTTTATAATTAATTGGGGAGGAAAAACAACACAAATAAGGTAGGTGCCATAGTGGCAAGGGACGTATAGCGCAGCCAAGAGATTAGGGGTTTGAATCTGAATGGTAGCAAATATTTTTAGGATAACCTGGTTGCGAGTTAATAGCCCTTAAAAATAGTTAGGGATGGAATATGGCACAAGAGCGCCTGCAGTGCAGTGGCGAGAAGCATGCTATGGATATGAGAGGTTGTAGGTTCGAATCTCAGGCTTGGCTACGTTTAAATTTTTATTCTTTAAGAAAACTGAGACTTAGGCATATAAGCCTTCTAGTTAATTATGACCGAATAGTAGCACAAGATAGGATTTGATGTAGTGGCCAGCAACGTGTTGGGAAGTTGGGAGGCTAGAGTGCGAGTAGTGGCAAGCATAGAAGGGAGTTTAATTATGCTACTCAACGTAGGGAAGGATTGCTATTCGGTGGAAGCAATTTGAATGCAATTCAAAATAGAATTGTTAGCTAAAATCAAGGGGATTAGGAAGAGGATTAAGTGTGGATATAATGATGATAAAAATTGGAGAAATTGAAGGGAATTTAACTGGACAAGTTTAAGTCGATTAGGGAGTGTAGGTTTGTATTTTTATTTATTTATTTATTTATTTTAGTATATATATGTATGTCGTATGGGCAAGTAAGGGCATTTGTTGTTTTTGTGTGCTTTAGTCGCATATCATCTCCTCTTTTCTTTAAGCCAAACTCTTGATCTTTTCTTCCCTATTTTAATCGAATCAACCTCTTCCCTCTTCAACTTAGCCGACTGTTTCTTTTTCATTTAAAAGTCGAGTTATACACTTTGAGGGTTTGATTTCTTGTTTGCAAGCGATCTCGCAATCGGTAAGTGAATTAGATCTTCTTCGGCTTTTGTTAAATATTTCAAAGTTCTTTTGTTTCTACGCTCTTAAAAGCTGATTTTTCTTTATCTTTTCCAATACTTTTGTTAACCCATGGTTTTTCCATTTATTTCTCTTTTTCCCTCTCATTCAAGAGTGTGATCACTGGCTAAGTATTAGTTGATGGAAAAAGGGGGTTCTAGCAGAGAGGTTGGGATAGAGGCTCCTAAGTTTAAGCGACATAAGGTATCAGTCGTTCGAGACTTTTCGCCTGGATGCGGAAGGGAGACTACATCAGATTTTGAGTTACATAGGCAGATCGCAGCCAATCAATCTAGTCAAGGCAAGTATAGGTTATTCTTCGGTAAGTAGTGGATTTATATTGAATTAATGGGATGTGACTGATGAAGTATGATGTTGAATATAGGTTCGAGCGATTATGAATACTTAGTGCTCCAGGTGATAAGATGTGTACTTCTACCCTATAATAGCTTGATATAAAGCCGAAGGTGTGTGCATACATTGCACACACACAAGTAGACCGACAAATCCCGAAAAGTTGAAATATCGAGAAGTCGAATGTTTGGCTACGGTAGTCTTGCAAATGCGCGAACACTCATAAGGGGGAAACTGATAGGTTATCTGAGGCCCCATGGGCGATTCCATGGACTTGGGCTGTGAATTGGCATACCGGGCCAGCATAGGCTTAATGGGCCTGATGGGCTGTTGGGCCCATAATAGGGAAAAATTTATAATTGATACTATGTGGTGAAAAATCGTATGTGAGCATGACTGTAAAAGTGATTGGGCCTAGTAGGCCATATAGATGTGATTTAGGCCTAATGGGCCATATGAATGAGATTGGGCCTAGTGGGCCATAAGAATGTATGTGGACTTGTTTGGGTTTGTAAGGGGTTTTGGCCTAGTATATGATGAATGCATAAAGCTTAATTAATTTATTGAGACCGTGGACAAGTCATAGGGTTATGGTGTGGTAGCGGGTATATGCATGTCTAGGATGTATTTAGGGAGAGCTTGGTACTTAAGCGGTCTTAATGACTCACCTCCTCTTCTCTAGAATTGGTAGCTTGCTGCAATGAAGGTAGTATCGTCACTGGGCTACCATTAATGTGTATCGGTTGGGTGGGTCGATATTTATATCCCCACATGATGTGTATCGGGGGACGGAGTTGGTGTGTAGCAGTTGTATTATTGGAGTGGGTTGCACAGTATTGCACGTAGGATATTATTGTGATTTTATTGCGATGTGGGCTTCAGCCCAATTGAGGCTAACATGGGCTAAGGCCCAAAGGCCACCGTTATTGAATTGGGCTCAGGCCGAAAATAATTGATGATTGCTTTATACTCGTTGAGGGTTGTACACACTGAGTTTTCGAAACTCACCCACTCCTTTTAAATTATTTAGGTGATCCTCAGTAGGCGGTTCAACGGATGGAGGGACTCGGAGTTGGCCAATTAGCATAAAAAGTTTAGACTTAGTCTTTATGTAATTTTTAATATTTTGATTTTAAATTATTTCTATTTGATTTGGGTTGTAACATGGTCTTTCCTCTGGCTATTATTTCAAATTAGGATTACTATCATTTTTATGTTTTATATTTATTAGAAGTAGAATGTTAAACCATAACTGTTTTTTTAAATACTACATTTCCGCAACTAAGTTTTTAAATGACAAGTTACATTTAAATTAAATGTTTAAAACAAAGCTTCTGCAACTGAAAAGAGATTTTACAAAGCAATTGACATGTATCATTTTAAAGAAGGGTTTTCAATGAAAATAAGGTTTTCGCTAAAACACTTTAATGTGACACGCCAGATTCGGTCATAACGTTCGGGCTCAGTTTGGGGTGTTACATAATAGACCAGTAAACATTACCTATAACTTCAGGCCAAACCTTCATCAACGATCTCCAAGGAACAAACAGTTGGTTCTGGAATTAGAATTTGGCAGTAGTCCTTGTACATTATATTTGTTTCTCAACACTTTAACCCACAAAGCATCAGTTTTAGATAAGAGATGAAAACCAAACTTCAAAATTAAAATTTTATATCTTGTCAGCTAAACTCCTTAATCCAAATCCTCTAACATCAATAGGATGACAACAATCATCCTAAGATGCTAAACTGGGTTTTCTAGAATCAGAACCAGATCCCCAAAGGAATTTTTTGGCAATCTGCTTGATCTCCCTGCATCCAGAAAAAAATAATACGAACCATATACATTAAGTAGTTAGGAATAGCCAAAATATCTATTCCTACCAATGTTAAATGGCTTGCCAATGAATGCCTTTTCGTCTCCCATCCTAACAACTTCTTTCTCACTTTATCCACTACAAAAGCAAAAGTCCTTGTCATAACTCTATTATGGAACAGTGGCATTCCAAGATAGATACCTAGATCATCCACACAGGAAAACTCCACATCATTACAAATAGCCTCAGCCAGATCTCTAGGCATATTAGAAAACAAAAAAACTTGAGATTTACTTTTGTTCACCTTTTGACTCGAGAAATAACACAAGGTGTCCAAAATACTATTAACAACACCCACCTAAACTCTACTAGCCTCACAGAATAAAATAATATCACCTGCAAAAAATAAGTGAGATAATGTTGGGCCTCTCCTTGACAGAAGAAGTGTAACAGCCCGTTTTCAGTGAAATCAGAATTGTGATTTCGGGACCACAAATCTGAGCCCGAAAGAAAATTTACTTAAATATTATTTTATGGTTTATAGTATGATAGAAATATCATATAAAATTCCGTTAAGAAATTTTACCGTTTACATGTCTAATCTGATAAAAAGGACTAAATTGCATAAAGTGCAAAAATTGAATTCTAGTAGTTAAAAGTATTAAATAGATATGGAATTTTAAATTGGAGGTCCTTATATAACAAATAGACTATTTAGAGGAGTTAGTGGATAAGTATGATTATTTATCATAGGAAATTGAAGAAAACATTAAGGTTAATTTTGGAAATTAAAGATATAAAAAAAAAGAAGAAAAATCTATTTTCATCATCTTTCATCATAAAACATGGAAACCTAGCCATGGAAGCTTGAGTTTTAACAATCTTATTTTGCTCATTTACGTAAGTATTCTTGTCTCGTTTTTAATGACTTTTATGTTTCCGATATCGTAATAGCTTAATCTAGCTATCTCAGGGATTAATTTACAAAATTGTTAAAGTATTAGGGTGTTTTCATGGATAAGTATAGTTTAATTTTGAAGTTTTATGGTAGAAAATGAAAGGTTGTTGTTAGATAAACAGCTTTTGTAAAGAGAAATTTGATAAAATTATCAATTAGGGAATAAATTGAAAAGATGAAAAATTTGTGGGAAAAATCCTGAATTTTGTGAAATACATGAGTTACTATTAATATGTATGAAAATGGGCTAGGCTTTAATAAGGATTAAGTTGTATGAATTTCATTTTTTTTGAGCCTAGGGGCTAAATTGTAATTAATTAAAAGTATAGGGCAAAATAGTAATTTTTTCAGAGATGTGTGGTGGATTAAATTGAATATGAATTATATTAAATTGAGTTAAATTCATTTGTATATATCCAAATAGACCTAATACAGAGTTAGATCAAGGCAAAGAAAAAGTATCAGACTAGTAGCCTTCGTATCTACGAAAACTTTTTGAGATAAGTTTGTGTAACTAATTTGTATATTTAAATGTTTTAAATTGAATATTGTTGTGTGTGATTTTTACAAATTTTCATGTGTAATTATGATCACATATCTGATAATTATCAAGCCCCTTTTAACATTAGAAATTCGAAGTATACAAATGACATGTCATTAGGGTTCCCGATATGGTTGTGATCATGCATGTGTAATGGACACACCACAGCTCTCTTGAGCTTCCCGATACTTTGCTCTCATGAGCTTCCCGATATTTGGCTTACAAGAGCTTCCTGTTTACATGCTTGTATAAGCATACAAGTATATGAATTGACGGATTATAGATTTGTATACTTTGTGTGTACTACTCATGTATCCAATGATATTTTAAATGGCTCAAGAGGAAAATTTCTTACATGAAACAATATGAGTTCGAAATGAACAATTACGGGTATATACTTGAATTACATGGAAATGATATTACATGATATATTGAAATACTAGATGAATGATACATGTATTTGAATCTTACCTAGTGATTATGTACATCTATGCTTATTGGTTATGGAAAGTGTTACATGGCTAACTTGTTGAGGATATGTGTTTAGGCTTTGGATCACATTGGTTTGGTTATATTAGCATGCTTACCTTAAATGTGATTAAATGGTAAGTTAATTTCCTTGTTATATGAACTTACTAAGCTTAAATGCTTACTCTGTTTTATTTTTCCATGTTTTATAGTAATTCGGAAGCTTAATTTGGTTGGAAGCTGGTCGAAGCAACTTCACACTATCCATCAGCCTTTTTGGTAT
The DNA here is from genome assembly GCF_007990345.1 of Gossypium hirsutum. Classification (NCBI taxonomy): domain Eukaryota; kingdom Viridiplantae; phylum Streptophyta; class Magnoliopsida; order Malvales; family Malvaceae; genus Gossypium; species Gossypium hirsutum. Next base: position 11,208,152 of record NC_053429.1, read on the forward strand.
AATTAGTAAATTAATTTTGGTTATAATGGCATGTATAGGTTAATTTGGCCAATGATGGCATATAAATATTTTGTTGAAAATAGTTATTTGAATGGCTTGTGACGGATAAATTTTGATGTGTATGTAAGTGGCATTATCATGTTTGATGTGTGCTTGAAATGGTTGAATGATGGAAATCTTATAGGTATATTTGGTAAATTATACATATATGTATTTGGTCATGTAGGTAAAATTGGTTATTTGATAGATATGCGTTATATTATCATTTAAAGAGCCAAAGGGCATATTGTTGGTATGTGATAGTATTACATGTTTAAGTATTGATTTTGGCTTGATTTGAATGCCTTGTTATGGATTGTTGATGTCCAAAATGTTGATTCAGGTTGATGACAAATTGAGTGAGAAATATGGCTAGGAAAATGGTCTATTTTTATCCACACAGGCAGAGACACAAGTGTCGAAACCATTCTTTTGAAAACGGGGATCGACTTTGTTTGAAAGTGAAAATTAAAACGGGAGTCGCCACCAATCTTTTATCAGGTGTGATCGGATCACCTTTGTTTTAATAAATCAATTTTAGTTTACTAAAACAGGGCCTTTGGTCTACGAAACTTGAGAGAATGAGTTCGGGAGTCGGTTACGTGCGAGGAAGGATTAGCACCCTCGACACGCCCAAAAAATTGGTACTGAATTGATTAGTTAGTGTCTTAATGTCGAAAATTAAAAATCGGGAAGGGACTTGAAATACGATCTTTTCTATTAATACTAATTTTAAAATTCTTGAATTAGCTTAAATCGATTTATTTAAAGATTTCCTTATCTCGAGATATCGGAGTATCACATCCCGTAAGTTAGGACACAATACCATGAATTCCCGAGCACAAGGTCGTCTTTTAATTTAAATTGGAAATCCATACATTTCAAAACTCAAAAGGATATTTAGCTATTTAGAACCAACAAGAGAACCGAAACCCCGTAAGTTAGGGCACAATTCTTCGATGTTCCAAAATGCGAAACATTGCCTTATTTATTGAAATTAGTAAAAACATGAATAAAAATCTTTAAAGTAATGAACAACAGAATGATATAAAATAGGCGGGAGACAAAAATAAACGAGTTGGAAATACATTGAAACAAATAATAAATATGACAACAATATTAAAACAATAACAATGCATGCGATATATTAAACGTAATAATAGTATCCAATGTGAAATAAAAACAACGAATATATACATAATAAAGATATTAAGAGTATGTACGTAAAATATATATATTTATAAATAGTAATAGTGTTAGAAATATACTATATATAGTGTTTGAAGTATATACATAAAATAGTAAAAATATAACTAGTAATGTTAAGATATATATATACATATGTATGAAATAGATATAAAAAAAATATGTACATAATATAGTGTAAGAAATACATACATAATATAATTAAAATATATACATAAGATAACATGCAGAAAAAAAATATATAAATAATATAGTATTAAAGATATATACATAAAATAGTACAATATATATATACGTAATATAGAATTTAGAATATACCTAATATATTAAAAGAATATATATAATATAATATTAAAAAATATAATAATAACAAAAAAAAGAGGGAGAGAGTGGGTGATTTCCGGCCACAAGGCCGGCCACCGTCCGGTCACCGGACCGCCGCCGGCCACCGTCGATGCCACCGTACACGGCAACCGAACCTCAAAAAAAACTTTTTCGGTAAAAATAGGAAAGCTTCCTCCTTTTATTTTTACTTTCGTATAAAAGAAACAAAATAAAACTGAAAGAAAAACAATAAGCAAACAAAGAACTTAAAACAAGAATAGACCAAGAAACCTCTTTTGCTTTGATATTTGATTAATCTCCAAAAAAAAAAACTAGCCTCTCCAAAAACTAGCCTTTACAATAACTCTTCTCCTTGATTACTCTCAAAAATCCTTTACAATCACTTTCTCCCCCAAAACTTCTTCCTCATTTTAAATACAAAATATGATAAGGCTTATATAGCCATTTACCAAATATTTTTTATTGTTTATGTCTTCATTTGTAGGTACAAGTGGTGGTGGAACAAGTGTGGCTAATGGAGTAGGTGGTGGAGCAAGTGTGGCTAGTGGAGTAGGTGGTGGAGCAAGTGTGGCTAATGGAGTAGGTGGTGGAGCAAGTGTGGCTAGTGGAGTAGGTGGTAGAACAAGTGTGGCTAGTGGAGTTGGTGGTGGCAAAGGCTAGGATTTAGTTGAGAAAAGTTTAGGCTGTGGCCTAGGGTTTTTTTATTTTGATTTGGGCTTAGGGTTTAGGCCATTGGGGTTTTGATGTAAATTGGGCTTTGGGTAGTTAAGATTTTGAGTTTTGGGTTTAATTTTGGTGGGTTAGGTAAGGTTAAATTGGGTTTTGATGTAAATGGGTTAAAATTGGCCTACAACAGTTGCCCCTCTTTGCTTATTATCGTGTAACGGGAATAAAGCAAAGACACAAAGAAATGCTAATTTTGCCCGGTTTTACTAAGTATAGACTTCTTTGGTGCTCTTCTCATCCAGGTAGTCTCTTTCCAAACCACTGTATCTTGTTGTCTTGATCAAATCCACTGCATCTTCTGATATATGCCTTGTAGCTTCGATTTACTCCAAGGTGACTTCAAAAAGATAAGATCTACAGCTTCAATCTGCTCTTCCATCACTTTAGTCAGATAAAATTTGTGGTCCTCCCTTCTGCAACTTTTAGAAAGGTAAGATCTGATATCATCGATCAGCTCCACTGCAACTTCAATTAGCTTCACTGTAACTTCAGGGATATAAAATCTGTGTCTTCGATTAATTCCAGTCTTTATTCTTTACTCGGCATGTGATCCTAAGCTTAACTCATTTATCGCAATATGAATTGACTCTTTAAAACTAAACATTAAAAACAGAAATTGAAAATAGCTCAGCACGTGAGCCAAGGCTCAACTCACTTCTCGCAATATGAGTTGATTTTTAAAACAAAATTTGTAAAACAGATTTTGAAAATACCTTGGTATGTGACTCGAGGCTCAACTCACTTCTAGTAATATGAGTTGATTTTTGCAAAGTATAAATTGAAAAAAAAAATCAATTGAAAATACCTCGGCGTGTGATCTGAGGCTCAACTCACCTCTCGCAATATGAGTTGATTTTTTTGACAAATATAAATTGAAAAAAAAAGAAATTGAAAATATCTCAACGTGTCCTGAGGCTGAACTCACCTCTCGCAATATGAGTTGATTTTTTGGAAAAACAAAATTTGAAAAACAGAATTTGAAAATACCTCAGCGTGTGAGTCAAGGCTCAACTCACCACTCGAAATATGAGCTGATTTTTTTGAAACACAGAAATTGAAGAACAGAAATGGAAAACACCTCAGCATCTTGAGGTTCAACTCACCTCTCGTAATATGAGCTGATTTTTTTTGAAAGACGGAAATTGAAAATACCTTAACGTGTCTTGAGGCTCAACTCACCTCTCGCAATATGAGTTGATTTTTGACAAACAAAAATTGAAATTACCTCAGCGTCTTGAGGTTCAACTCACCTATCGCAATATGAGTTGATTTTTTTGAAAAACAGAAGTTGAAAATACCTCAACGTGTCTTGAGGTTCAACTCACCTCTCACAATATGAGCTGATTTTTTTTAAAGACAGAAATTGAAAATACCTCAACGTGTCTTGAGGCTCAACTCACCTCTCGCAATATGAGTTAATTTTTGACAAACAAAAATTGAAATTACCTCAGCGTGTCCTGAGGCTCAACTCACCTATCGCAATATGAGTTGATTTTTTTGAAAAACAGAAATTGAAAATACCTCAACGTGTCTTGAGGCTCAACTCACCTCTTGCAATATGAGTTGAGTTTTGACAAACAGAAATTGAAATTACCTCAGCGTCTTGAGGTTCAACTCACCTATCGCAATATGAGTTGATTTTTTTGAAAAACAGAAATTGAAAATACCTCAACGTGTCTTGAGGTTCAACTCACCTCTCGCAATATGAGCTGATTTTTTTTAAAGACAGAAATTGAAAATACCTCAACGTGTCTTGAGGCTCAACTCACCTCTCGCAATATGAGTTGATTTTTGACAAACAAAAATTGAAATTACCTCAGCGTGTCCTGAGGCTCAACTCACCTATCGCAATATGAGTTGATTTTTTTGGAAAACAGAAATTGAAAATACCTCAACATGTCTTGAGGCTCAACTCACCTCTTGCAATATGAGTTGAGTTTTGACAAACAAAAATTGAAATTACCTCAGCGTGTCCTGAGGCTCAACTCACTTCTCGCAATATGAGTTGATTTTTTTAGAAACATAAATTAAAAAAATGAAAATTGAAAATACCTCAGCGTGTCCTGAGACTCAACTCACCTCTCGCAATATGAGTTGATTTGAAAAGAAGAATTTGTAAGGCAAAAATTGAAAAACAGAAATTGAAAATACCTCAGCGTGCCTTGAGGCTCAACTCACCTCTCGCAATATGAGTTGATTTTTGAAAAAAAGAAATTAAAAGCAGAAATTGAAAAACAGAAATTAAAAATACCTCGGCGTGCTCCGAGGCTCAGCTCACCTCTCGCAATATGAGTTGATTTTTGAAAAGCATAAATTGAAAAAACGGAAATTGAAAATACCTCAGCGTGTGACCTGAGGCCCAACTCACCTCTCGCAATATGAGTTGATTTTTTTGAAAGATAGAAATAAAAACATCAAAATACCAAAAGATGTCATCTGGTGGAACTCAGGTGTCCTTTCCTTTGATTCAGTACAGTTATCATCGAAATCTCTTGTTCTGCTGAAATACATGTATATATCATGCATGAAGTTATCATGAAATGCACATGTTAGCCTTAAATGTCTTTATGCATACATGATCATGCTATGTGCCTTGGGCTTGCTTGTCATATGTCCCTTTCCGTCATGATTTTTGATGATCTGCATTCATTGCTTTGACTCTTGACTTTCTCTTCAAGCCCTGTACCCATCCTTTAGCTTCACGACTAATCTGCGTTTCTCAGATATCGCTCTTTTTACCCTGGTTGAACTTTGTCCTTGTTTTGAGGCTCTTGTACTTATCAAATTCTTGTTCGGGTAATGTTTAGCACTTCTTTTGTTTAGAGTATGTCATTTCACTATTTATCATGTAAATGAACCACATAATGAGATGCATGAAAATGGTCAAGTAGGGACAAAAGGATACCTCACATTTATTCATTTCAAATGTAGCAAACAAAGAAAGTTAATCAATGATAGTAAAAAAAAGTGTCATAAAGAGAAAGGGGATCGCATTTCAACAAATACAAATGCTCTAGATATTCAACGCATGAACTCTTCCACGTTCCTCAATCAAGAAGCTTTTCGAGTATGGCTTTCTTGCGTAAGAGATTTCGAGTTTTCAGAAATACTTTAAATGCTGTAGTCTCTCTGTTTGACCCACCGTTCAAAACGCCTTGCTTTTTAAGCCAGTGCTTGCTTCATTAGAACGCCCTTTAGGGTTTTCATCCTAATCTTTTGTGTTAATCAATACGTCCTTTTCAGGTTTTCACCTTGATCCCTCTCTCTTTTTCTTTTTTCTTTTCTTTTCTCTTTTTTTTAAGATGCCCTTTTTCGGGTTTTCATCTTGATTTTCCTTTTTTTAAGCATAATATTTCTTCACAGCATCTGAATTCACTGGATTCGGTAACTCCTTCCCATCCATCTCAGTAAGAATCAAAGCTCCACCCGAGAATGCCTTCTATACGACATATAGTCCTTCCCAATTTGGTGCCCATTTTCCTCGTAAGTCCTTCTGTATTGGAAGAATCTTTCTCAGCACGAGTTCTCTTTCGTGGAATTCTCTTGGCCGTATTTTCTTGTCATGGGCCGCGATCATTCTCTTCTAGTACATCTGTCTGTGACAAATTGCCTTTAAACGTTTTTCTTCGATGAGGTTTAACTGGTCATATCGAGCTCGAACCCATTCTGCCTCCTCTAGTTTCGAATCCATTAAGACTCGTAAAGAGGGGATCTCAACTTCGATAGGTAGCACAGCTTCTATTCCATAGACCAGAGAGAAAGGAGTTGCCCCCGTAGATGTCCGTACAGATGTGCGATATGCATACAAAGCAAATGGTAGCTTCTCGTGCCAATCTTTATATGTCTCAGTCATTTTCCCAATAATCTTCTTAATATTCTTGTTGGCTGCTTCAACAGCTCCGTTCATTTTCGGGCGATAGGGTGACGAGTTATGATGCTTTATTTGAAACTACTCACACACTTCCTTCATCATTTTGTTATTCAGATTCAAGGCGTTATCTGAAATGATTCTCTCAGGCAAACCATATCGACAAATGATTTCCTTTTTCAAAAATCTGCAAACTGCAGTCTTTGTCACATTGGCAAACGAAGCAGCTTCTATCCATTTTGTGAAGTAATCAATAACCACAAAAATGAACCAGTGTCCATTAGAAGCTTTTGGGGAAATTGGCCCTATAACATCCATGCCCCACATAGAAAAGGGCCACGGAGAAGTCATGACATGAAGGGGCGAAGGGGCTACATGAATCTTATCGCCATAAATTTGACATTTGTGGCATTTTCTTACAAAACTAATGCAGTCGCTTTCCATCGTCAGCCAGTAGTAACCGAGTCTCATAATCTTCCTGGCCATAGTGAAATCATTGGCATGTGTCCCACAAATTCCCTCGTGGACATCTTCAAGTATTTTTCTGGCTTCAACAGCATCTACGCATCTCAAGAGCACTTGATCTTTTCCTCTTTTGTACAGGATGTTCCCATCAAAAACAAATCCTGCTGCCATTCTTCTGATTGTTCGTTTGTCATTCTCATTTGCTTGTTCGGGATACTTTTGGTTCTTGACATATTCTAAGATATCATGGAACCATGATCCATCTGGCTCTTTTTCAATGCTGAAAAAATGTGCAGGGACTTCATATATGCTCATTTGAAGAGGCATTATTTATGTTTCTCTGTTTGCTTTGAACATTGAAGCCAAAGTGGCCAGGGCATCAGCCAATTGGTTTTCTTCTCGTGGGAGGTAATTAAAAGTTATTTCTTCGAATTCTTTAATCAGCTCTGCCACTAGATCACTGTATTTGACCAATTTCAAATCTCTCACTTCCCAATCTCCACGGATTTGGTATATCACCAAGGCTGAGTCTCCGTATACCTCTAAAGTTTTGATGTTTCGTCCAATTGCTGCACGAAGTCCCATGATACAAGCCTCATATTCTGCTATGTTATTGGTACAGAAAAAGTTCAGCCTAGCAGTGAGTGGGTAATGGTTTCCTTCTGGTGATACTAAGACTGCTCCAATCCCATGCCCCAATGCATTCGATGCACCATCAAAGCTCATCTTCCATGACTTTTCTTTTGATGACTCACATTCTTTTTCTGTAATGCACATCAAGTCTTCATCTGGGAAATCAAATCTCAATGGCTCGTATTCCTCCGTTGTTCGAGTTGCTAAGAAGTCAGCTATTGCGCTCCTTTTTATCGACTTTTGGCTCACATAGACGATATCATATTCTGATAGTAAGATCTGCCATCGTGCCATTCTTCCTGAGAGTGCAGGTGATTCCATCATGTACTTTATTGGGTCCAACTTTGAAATTAGGCATGTCGTATGATATAGCATATATTGCCTGAGTCTCCGAGCTACCCAAACCAGAGCGCAACAGTATTTTTCTATGGACGAATACTTTGCCTCATATTCAGTGAACTTTTTGCTGAGGTAGTAGATCGCCTTTTCTTTCTTTTCGGACTCGTCATGTTGCCCCAGTACGCAACCCATTGAATTCTCGAACACAGTCAAATACAATATCAATGGTCTTCCCGGTATTGGTGGTACTAGCACTGGAGGACTAGACAAATACTGTTTTATCTTGTTAAAAGCCACTTGGCACTCCTCATTCCATTCTCCGAGATTATGTTTTCGAATGAGTCGAAAGATTGGGTCGCATTGGTTGGTAAGTTGAGCGATAAATCGGGCGATATAGTTTAATCTCCCTAAAAATCCTCTGACTTCCTTTTGCGTGCGCGGAGGTGGTAACTCTTGAATGGCTTTTATTTTATCTGGATCAACTCCAATGCCTCTCTCGCTGACAATGAAGCCAAGCAATTTTCTTGAGGTAGCCCTAAACATACATTTGGCCGGATTGAGCTTTAGCTGAAACTTTCTCAGTCTGTCGAACAACTTCTTCAGGTTCACTACATGTTCTTCTTCCCCTCAGGATTTAGCAATCATATCATCGACATAGACCTCTATTTCTTTATGCATCATGTCATGGAATAACATCACCATAACCCTCTGATATGTTGCCCCAACATTCTTTAACCCAAATGGCATCACCTTGTAGCAGAATGTTCCCCACATTGTTACGAAGGTAATTTTCTCCATATCCTCAGAGGCCATCTTGATCTGATTATACCCCGAGAATCCATCTATGAAAGAAAACAATGAATGTTTTGTTGTGTTATCCACCAACGTATCAATGTGTGGTAAGGGAAAATTATCTTTGGGACTTGTTCGATTCAGGTCACGATAATCCACGCACATTCGTACTTTGCCATCTTTCTTTGGTACCGGAACTATGTTGGCCACCCACTCTGGATATTTGGAGGTTTGTAGGAAGTCAGCATCAAATTGCTTCTTGACTTCCTCTTTTATTTTCAACAACATCTCAGGTCTCATCCGTCTTAGCTTTTGTTGAATGGGTTTGCATTCTGGCTTCAATGAGAGCTTATGGACCACTACATCTTCATCCAATCCTGGCATATCTTGATATGACCATGCGAATACATCTTTGTACTCACGGAGCAAAGCAATCAAATTATACATGGTGCCCCCTGAAATAAAGGTCCCAATCTTCACTTCTTGCTTCCTTTCTTCAGCTCCCAAGTTTATTGTTTCAACAAATTCTTGATGAGGCAAAATCTGTTTATCTTCTTGTTCCACCATTCTTAACAAGTCAGGAGACGAGACATAGTCTTTAGCATTTTCTTCGGCTTCGAATTCTCCTAAACAAACAACCTTCTCAAAATCGATTTTAGGACTCGTAACGGGTTTGTTCATGCAATTGATATCTGAGCACTCTGAAGACTTATAAACTACAAGAAGATCCTCGGTAGTCCAATTGTTCAACATGAAACCCGGGGGACAAGGGCGTATCTTTGAGACGTCTTTATTCGCATCAGTTCCTTTGTCAATGACATTTATACTGATATTCTGAAAACCCTCTTTGATCATTAACATTGTGCTTTGTGCACTATACTTCCCTGGGTATATCATTCCCGCAGACGTAAATGTTCTTGACAAATGAGGGAATTCCATGGGCTCCCATTCTGGTTCTCGGCGTAATGTTCTCGCGATCCTTCTTTCCTGATCTTTCTTCCACTGCTTTCTTCTTTGACACATGTCCGGCTGGAACCCTAAATGTTATCGAGCCTTGTGGTGTGCTGGCTTTAGAGCCCTGACTATTCCTTGCAGATATCTCCCTAAACCTCTTCTTGCTCGAACTCCCCTTCCTATAGTCAAATTGACACCCATTCTAGTATTTCTCGACAGTTTTGACACCGAAATTCTATTTCCCTCAGCGACAAAAGTGGCATTGACAAATTCAAGGGATCGGAAGGAACATTCCACTGCGTCTTTGCTTACTTCAAGATATGGCGCATCAGCAGAGATAGATGCGATAATGTCTTCTTCTCCCTTGACAGTGACCAAACAACCATCCATGATGAACTTTACTTTTTGATGGAGAGAGGATGGGACTGTTCCAGCAGAATGGATCCAGGGCCTTCCCAGAAGGCAGTTATACGAGGGTGTGATGTCCATGACTTGGAACTCGACATTGTAAATGTAAGGGCCCACTTCTAAAGGGATATCAATCTTTTCCATAACTTTACGCCTTGTCCCATCGAATGCCCTTACTGTGGAATGATAGGGCCTTAAATAGGACAGATCTATCGAAATTCTGGAAAGTGTGGCCAAAGGTATGACATTGAGTTCCGAGCCATTATCGATAAGCACATTCGGTATTATGTAGCCCTTGCAACAAGTCGTAACATGTAGTGCTTTTACGGAGCCTCTACCATTAGGTGGTATTTCGTCATCACTAAAAGAAATGAAATTATCCGCATTCAAGTTGTTCACCCATCAGTCTAGCTTCTCCACGGATATATTGTTTGCCACGTAAGCATGATTCAACACCTTCAGCAAAGCGTTCCGGTGTGGCTCCAAATTTAGCAGCAGAGATAAAACTGAGATTCGTGTTGGTTGCTTATTCAATTGTTCCACCACATTGTATTCACTGTGTTTGATAAATTTCAAGAACTTCTGTGCTTCCTCCTTATCCACAGGCTTTTTAGTTTCTTGCACGGGTGGAATTTCTTGCTCGATTTCGGCCTCATGCATCACTACTTTCCCTTTTTGCTTCCAGTCACTGTTTTTCTTCGCTGGTTCGACCTCTTTCGAATAACATCTCCCACTTCGGGTAAAACAACCTACCTCTCTAACATCTCTAATTATGGCTTTGAGCTTTTCATCTTCCGTTGTGACGATATTGATGTCATATTTCCATGGTACGGCTTTGTCGTCCTTGTACGGGAAAGGAGACGGTACTTCGATTATCATTTTTGGTTTCACCGGCTCTTTCATCGCGTCGTAATAAATTACTAAAGGTCGATCCGCGCTATAAGGGAGACCGGATGACTGGCTGTCAGAGGTGCATACTTCTCTTTCATTGGTCTCTTCCCTCTTGTTAAGGACCTTAATCTCCTTATTATCCATCCGGTCTTGAAGCAACCTTTTAAATTCCTCACATGACTGAATGTCGTGTCCTACAATTCCATGAAAATTGCAAAAACTTTGACCTTCTTCTCTAAGAATTCTATCGGGGTGACAAAGTAATCCTTTCTTAACCAGTACCTCCCAAATTTTTTTCAGAGGCGTCTTTATTTCTGAAACACATCTTCTGACTTTCTATTCATCCTCTTTCCCCACTGTGCTCACATTCCCTTCAGCATGGTTAGGGAACGGGTTCCCAATTGCGTTACTGGCACTATCGAACCTAGGATACCCATGTTAATGAGTCCTTGAACTCTCCTCTTAAAGGCTAGGAAATTCTCCGTGGAATGCCCCTGGTTCCCCATGTGGTATGCACAACTAGCGTTTGGATCGTACCACTTTGGGTATAGAGGTTTAAGGGGTGCCATGTAATGGGGAGAAATCAGCTGTTTCTCCAGAAGTTTTGGGTACAATTCCCCATACGACACAGGGATAGGAGTAAATTGCGGTCTCTCGAGATTAGGCCTTGTTGGTCTTGGTTCGTTTCTGGGCTTGCTTTGAGCGGATACTGTGTTTTGTGGGAATATGGTGACGGGTCTTTGGTTGTTCGTGGCGTATACGGGGTAGGAAGGAGGTGGTGCTTGGTAGTAAGAGGTTTGAGGGGGATAATAGAAATTTAGAGGTGGATAACTTCGAGGTCGGGGTTGGTTTGGATATGGATTAGGGGCATAACGACTTCCCATTCCCATCATGTGGGCTTCTGGTTCTTTCTTCTTCATGGGTGCTACCCTTCTTGAACTTTCTTGACCGTCCATTCTACCACTCTTGACGGCGTTCTCTATAAGCTCATCGGATATTACAATATCCGCGAAGTCCTTCGTGGCGCTTCCCACTAGTTTGTAATAAAACAGCGTCTTTAAGGTGTTGATAAAAAGGACGGTTATCTCCGTTTTCGTTAGTGGGGGTTCCACTTGGGCTGAGACGTCCCTCCATCTCTGCGCGTACTGTCTAAAGGTTTCTGACGGCTTTTTCTCCATCATTTGTAAAGTCATCCGATCAGGTACCATATCTGATACATGCTTGTACTACTCACAGAATGCCGACGCCAAGTCTTTCCAAGATCGGATCCTTTCCTTACTGAGCTGGTTGTACCACCGAAGAGCCGATCCTACTAGACTGTTTTGAAAACAATCTACAAGTAGCTTATCTTCGTTCACGTAACTGGTCATTTTTCGAAAAAACATGACAAGATGTGCTTTTGGACATCTTGTCCCATCGTACTTTTCGAAATCAGGTACCTTAAACTTCGGAGGCAAGATTAGGTCAGGTACCAAACTGAGTTCTTTAGCACCTAGTACCGAAAAGACTTCAGTGCCTTCTATTGCCTTGAGTCTTTCTTCCAAATTCCTATACTTCTCTTGAGCCTCGTGATCATCTATTTTCAACTTGGCTATTTCGACTGGATCATCTAAATCTGGAACTACAGGATTGGCAGAGGTTGCTCCGGGATTTGACATAAATGTTCCTTGCCCTAGATGAGCAAATGGAATAGGCCGTTGTTCCAAGCCTGTGGATTCCCCTTGAGTATACCCTCTTTGTGCTACATGGGCATGTGGTGGAGTGAATCCTAGGGGATAGAGTGGATCTTGGTCATGATTAATTCTTGATTGAGGTTCCATATTGTCGGGGTTCTGCATGGGTCCTTTTCCTTTGACCAAAACTGATATCATCTCCATCATTCTAGCCATTTGATCCTTTTGTCCAAGTAATTCCTCTCGAGATCTTACTATCAAATCCCTCGTTTCTTGCTGTGACTTAGCCAGTTGTTCTTGTAATTCCTTCTGGACTCTTTCTATCCTTTCGATTCTTTCATTGAACTCAGCCTCCATTGCTCTAGCTTGTCGACGCGTTTTATACGAATGGCGTGGTTCCAGATTTGAAGTGTTGCAACTGCGAATTATATGATTCTAACCTTAGCGAATGATTATGGGATATGTATATGTAATGAATGGATGAATGGATGCAAAAAGAGGCGTTGATTCCAATTCAATTTTCCTCTTTAATCTCTTGACGCCATTGCTCCAACGTTTTACCTAATCTGGCAGTTTTTATCGTTATACGAAGCTTCTTGTAATCGGTTTTCAGACTATCTAAATCTTCCTCGGCCTTGTTCTTTCCTTTTCTTAACTTCTCGGCCTCTAGCTTGTGGATATCGATGTCTAACCCCAACTTCATTTTATCTTCTTCTAGCTGCTTTATCTTCTTCCCCAACTCCGAGTTTCTTTTCTCAAAATCTTGCTTAATGATTTCTAACTCATATGGGATGACTCGTAAATGCTCCTCTATCGGTTGTGTGTTCCCTTGATTCTGCCTAGGGATGTTGTCGTTGACTCTCTTACCCCACTACCATTCATACTCAAGGGTCGTCATCGGGCCTGCAGCGAATCCTTTCATTCTTCGAGTTTGGTTCCATGCATCTGATATCTCACGAACCCTCTTTTTATAATTGTTGTCTTTATAGGGGAACTCACATTGTGCCAACCCTTGTGTCACCGGTATAAACTGCCTTGATCGATACTGCCTTAACACCATCAGTAGAGCGTATCCAATGGCTCCCCATATTTCAGCCAGAGGGACCCAGTCAAAATCACCGCACCTATATAAGATCTCATCAGGAATCAACCACGGAGCCCTCCATTCAACGTCTTCGGTCCGTAAATTTTAGAGAATAGTTATCCACCTCTCTTCGGAGATGTCGTCCCGCCACTAATTCTCTTAATGGGGAATAATCCTTAGAGAATACCCGATAGGAGACCTTCTCCACCTTCCAAAAATGACTGTGGAACCAAGCCAAAAGAAGCTGTGCGCAACCAATAAATCTTCCCTCGCCCACTCTCCGGCATGTATTCGAGGATCGAAAAGTTTCTGCGGATTGCCGGGACGGGTGTGGTACCTTTATCAAGTCGATCAAATAAATCTGAGACGGCTTCATCTATGTGTCCAAGTGCTTTAGGAAAGACGATCAAACCGTAGAGACTTAAGGCAAAAACATCAACCCTTTTCTTCAAATCCGGGTGCGCAAGAATAAAATCCCTCAAATTCCTCCAATGAATACATTTACTATCCCCTTTTTGCTTGAAGCGGGCCGCAACCCATTGCTCGCTCATCCCCGTGATATTCATCAATTTCTTCAAAAAGGGAGGGACATTAACAGGTCTTGAATAGGCCCTATCCACCGTAGGTACTAAATCAACTCCTCCGAAAGTGAAGCAACTGTAAGCGGGGTTCCAAAATTGTACGAGGGCCCGGAACAAGTACTTGTCCACCTTTACATCGAGCAAATAGGGTAGGTCACCGTAGTTACAGTAAAAGAGTTGCTTGACTTCGCCATTCCAACTATTTCATATATCCCTTAACTCTTGTAGGTCGTTCTGAGTCACACTGATGCGAATGAAATCCCACAACTCCGATTCATATCCCTCGGTCAAACTATCTCATTTCTCCTGTTGCGTTCTCTCAGACCACACTCGGACGGCCGCATTATCCTCCATTCTATCAAGAAATCCTTTTTCCATGCTAAACTCTTCTAATTAGTAACCGAACGTAAATCAACACCCTTTTATGATGAAATGTCATGCGAAAATGATCAAAATACAACAAGTTAGTATTATATACAAAGAATAGAATTCGAAGCAAATAGTGAGTAAATAAGCACCTAATCAGGTAACCACTAGGGTTTGGTGTGGTTCTACCTAGGGTAGGCTCCTAAGGCTCATTACATGTAGTTTGGTTCTAAAGTAAAGGTACCTAAACCAGCAGATTCCTCGATCCTCACCCATTATAGGTTCATATAGACCGAGTTTGATTCAGGGGAATACATTTCCCTACGGCTATACGGAGGTGAAAACCTCACGAAGACGCAGGTACGGATGTATCCCGAAAGCGATCCACTATCCTATATGGAGGTGAAGACCTCACGAAGGAGTAGTTTTTCACTTCCACTTAAAAGGGTGAAATTGACTAATAATGCGATGCGATATGCAAAGATACCTCAAAGAATTAAACCACTTAAAGTAAGCATATTATGAAGAGAGTCGCGAAAATAACAGACAACATGCAATGCAGTAAATTTAAAATCGATTTTCGATTTTTGAGAAAAGACAAGAAATAATCAATTTAAGGCTCGACTCTCGAAGTCCCCAGCGGAGTCGCCAAGCTGTCGAAACCATTCTTTGAAAACTGGGATCGACTTTGTTTGAAAGTGAAAATTAAAACGGGAGTCGCCACCAATCTTTTATCAGGTGTGATCGGATCACCTTTGTTTTAATAAATCAATTTTAGTTTACTAAAACAGGGCCTTTGGTCTACGA
Source organism: Gossypium hirsutum (assembly GCF_007990345.1). Classification (NCBI taxonomy): domain Eukaryota; kingdom Viridiplantae; phylum Streptophyta; class Magnoliopsida; order Malvales; family Malvaceae; genus Gossypium; species Gossypium hirsutum. The sequence continues at coordinate 11,223,329 of NC_053429.1, forward strand.
AACTTGAGAGAATGAGTTCGGGAGTCGGTTACGTGCGATGAAGGATTAGCACCCTCGACACGCCCAAAAAATTGGTACCGAATTGATTAGTTAGTGTCTTAATGTCGAAAATTAAAAATCAGGAAGGGACTTGAAATACGATCTTTTCTATTAATACTAATTTTAAAATTCTTGAATTAGCTTAAATCGATTTGTTTAAAGATTTCCTTATCTCGAGATATCGGAGTATCACATCCCGTAAGTTAGGACACAATACCATGAATTCTCGAGCACAAGGTCGTCTTTTAATTTAAATTGGAAATCCGTGCATTTCAAAACTCAAAAGGATATTTAGCTATTTAGAACCAACAAGAGAACCGAAACCCCGTAAGTTAGGGCACAATTCTTCGATGTTCCAAAATGCGAAACATTGCCTTATTTATTGAAATTAGTAAAAACATGAATAAAAATCTTTAAAGTAATGAACAACAGAATGATATAAAATAGGCGGGAGACAAAAATAAACGAGTTGGAAATACATTGAAACAAATAATAAATATGCCAACAATATTAAAACAATAACAATGCATGCGATATATTAAACGTAATAATAGTATCCAATGTGAAATAAAAACAACGAATATATACATAATAAAGATATTAAGAGTATGTACGTAAAATATATATATTTATAAATAGTAATAGTGTTAGAAATATACTATATATAGTGTTTGAAGTATATACATAAAATAGTGAAAATATAACTAGTAATGTTAAGATATATATAATATATACATATGTATGAAATAGATATAAAAAAAATATGTACATAATATAGTGTAAGAAATACATACATAATATAATTAAAATATATACATAAGATAACATGTAGAAAAAAATATATATATAAATAATATAGTATTAAAAATATATACATAAAATAGTATAATATATATATACGTAATATAGAATTTAGAATATACCTAATATATTAAAAGAATATATATAATATAATATTAAAAAATATAATAATAACAAAAAAAGGGAGAGAGTGGGTGATTTCCGGCCACCGTCGGTGCCACCGTACACGGCAGCCGGACCTCAAAAAAAACTTTTTCGGTAAAAATGGGAAAGCTTCCTCCTTTTATTTTTACTTTCGTATAAAAGAAACAAAATAAAACTGAAAGGAAAACAATAAGCAAACAAAGAACTTAAAACGAGAATAGACCAAGAAACCTCTTTTGCTTTGATATTTGATTAATCTCCAAAAAAAAAACTAGCCTCTCCAAAAACTAGCCTTTACAATAACTCTTCTCCTTGATTACTCTCAAAAATCCTTTACAATCACTTTTTCCCCCAAAACTTCTTCCTCCTTTTAAATACAAAATATGAGAAGGCTTATATAGCCATTTACCAAATATTTTTTATTGTTTATGTCTTCATTTGTAGGTACAAGTGGTGGTGGAGCAAATGTGGCTAATAGAGTAGGTGGTGGAGCAAGTGTAGCTAGTGGAGTAGGTGGTGGAGCAAGTGTAGCTAATAGAGTAGGTGGTGGAGCAAGTGTGGCTAGTGGAGTAGGTGGTGGAGCAAGTGTGGCTAGTGGAGTTGGTGGTGGCAAAGGCTAGGATTTAGTTGAGAAAAGTTTAGGTTGTAGGCTAGGGTTTTTTTATTTTGATTTGGGCTTAGGGTTTGGGCCATTGGGGTTTTGATGTAAATTGGGCTTTGGGTAGTTAAGATTTTGGGTTTTGGGTTTAATTTTGGTGGGTTAGGTAAGGTTAAATTGGGTTTTGATGTAAATGGATTAAAATTGGCCTACAACAACAGGCGTGTGTCTCAGCCGTGTGTGATACAAGGCCAAGTGACATGGTCGTGTGTCCACTGTATCTTTAATTTGCACAAGACAGAATGCTCACATGGCCTAGCACACAGGCGTGTGGCTTGGCCGTGTGACCTAAGTCAGAGAGTTACACGAGTATGGACACGGGTTAGGACACGGTCGTGTGCTCTTATTTCGAATACCCACACAGCCTGGTCACACGAGCGTGTGTCCTCTGTACTTTTGAAAATTTTAAATATTTTCTGAAAAATTCTTTGAGTACCTGATTTATTCCCAATTTGTTTCTAATGTGTATTTTGGGCCCCGAGGGCTCATATATAGAACAGTATGTATGATTTTGATTGATTTCTGATATGAATATAATATGATGTGAAATTTCTGTCTGTTTGTTCTGTAAACTCTAGTAACGCTCTGTAACCCTGTTCTGGCGACAGATTCGGGTTAGGAGTGTTACAAGAAGTGATTTCCAAACACCCAGTTCAACCGACTCTCTAATTAGATGCCCAAGTATTTCCATGCAAATAACGAAAAGATAAGGAGATAATAAATCGCCTTGTCTTAATCCACGAGTAGGCTGAAAAAAATCTATAATAGCACCATTCCAAAGAACATGAAATATCGATGTAAACACATTATTCAAAATCAAAATGACTAGTAATGAAGGAAAATCGACCTCCAATAGGGATTCATTTAAAAAGTCCCACCTGATTCTATCATATGCTTTCTTAAGATCAATTTTCAGCATCATCCCATACTTAGTACCTCAAAAACCTTTCATTGAGTGCACCATTTCTTGCTCAACCACTATATTATCAGTTATATATCTATGCAAAATAAAGCTTGCTTGGTTCTGACTAGACAGTTTCACCATTAGAGACCTCAATCTATTAACTAAAATCTTCGTAATAATTTTATACATCACCGTTCATAAGCTTATCGGTCTAAATTGAGAAAGCTTTTCAGGATTTTGAGACTTGGATAACAAAACTAGTAAAGTCCTGTTAAGTTTAGGATCCATATCTTGTCCTGCCAACACCTACTTAACAAGATAACAAACTAACGGCTTAACAACATCTCATTGGGACTGAAATTTTTTTCCTGAAAACCATCCACCCCAAGGGCTTTTAACGGAGCCATACTAAAAACCGCCCTTATTACTTCATCATCAGAAACCGTCAATAATAAATTATCCAACTCAATAGAAGAGATTTGGCGAAATTTACCATGACATGGAAATACACCAATAACCGAAGAGTCTTTAGTGTAAAGATCTTTAAAAAAATCAATATGATTCTTCAACGCCTCATAATCGAAACACCAATCATTTTCAGTCATAAGACCCTCGATTCTATTTTTTCTCCACCTAGTCAATGTTTGACTATGAAAATAGCTCATATTTCTGTCACCATTCATAAGCCACATAGATCGAGATTTCTGAAACCACAATAACTCCTCGTGCTTTATAACTTCCTCTATTTCTTGACGGAGTACCAATTCTCGACAACGGGGTCTAAAAGAAATTCTCCAATCCAAAATTCTTTATACCCAACTTAACTAAAAAATCAGCTTCCGTTTACACACAAAATATTTCCATATACTTGTTTATTCCGCTCCTGAATTATCTCCTGAAAATGCTCCAAATTTGTACTAATATCCCCCTCATTACTCCAACTATCCCTTACCAGGTGTCTAAAATCAACATGTAACAACCAACTAGCAAGACAACGGAATGGCCTATGACTTCTGTTGAACAACATTCGTAAAGAGACTAGAATTGGCCTGTAATCAGATTTTTTGTCTATGGAGGTTTCAACAGAATAATCAAGTACAAAGGAAAACCACTTTTCATTACAAATAGCTCTATCCAACCATTAAGATAAATTTCCTTAACACCAAGTAAATTGATATCTGATGGCACCCAAATTCTGCAACCCATTATCAAACAAAAATTCACAAAACCTTTTACATCCAACCCTTAATATAGTAGCACCACCTACTCTTTCGGAACTATCAATGATCAAATTAAAATCCCCAGCTAAAATCCAAGGACTAACCAACAAAATTGCCAAAGACTCTAAAAATTGCCAAAGTTTTCATCGCTGTGTTGGTTGTAGACTAGCATACACAGCTGAACAAAAGAAATTATCTGAACCTTGTTTACCACTGACCTTCAGATGTATAACCTGTGAGTGAATATCGAACACGTTGACAAGAAAATTATCATTCCAACAAATCCAAATACCACCAGCAAACCCATTAGCTTCAACCTGAAACGAATTAAGATACCCAATTTTAGAAATAGTACCATCCACTCTAGCTCTACTAATGCAAGTTTCAAACAAGCAACCTATATCAGGAGAAAAGTCTTTTCTATATTCATTCACTACACTATGGAAACGGGGATGTTCAACTTCTTAACAGTTCCAACAAAAAATCTTTGTATCCATAAAATCAATAAAGACAGCAATAGAACAAACCCTGCAAACAAGCAACTAACTCAACTGTTGACCTTGTCATAACAGTCGCTCTCGTCTTCCATAACCTCCTCTCCTGATAGTTTGTCTTCCTCTATCGGTGTTTTGTTGGCTCTTTATTCCAAATTATGAACTAAGTCCTTCATTTCTATTGACAGTTCCACTGTATCCTGAAAAAAGCCACCAAATCCATCATCCGGTGGTTTATCTCGCGACCTATCCCCTACATTATTAACCTCTAGAAACATATTCAAATTTAGCCTTGCTTGATTCCTCAAAATTAGAAATTCCATTCTCTTTCCTGTTAAGTGAGTCTGAACTTTGATTTTCAACTATTCTAACCATCTTATGTTTCCCCTTGTCCATTTTAGCCGAGACATTTATAGATTAAATAACAAAATTCTCCAAATTGTTGACTACTAGTTTAAGCCCTATATTGGCCCCATCATCAAAGATTCCATTACCAAACATGGGCCTAAAACCTTTGCCACTATTTGATGGTCTTAAAGGCCTAAACCTTTTTTTCAACCCAATTTCAACAACTACTTTTTTACCCTTGGCATGTCGATTAGTCTTACCCATATTAATTAACCCTAATGGCCTTTTAGAATCTTGCATACCAGCAGCCCTTATCAACTTAACGTTACCATTTCTCTGATTTCCATATTCTCCTTCATTGTTTCCACCAATTTTGGCTGAATCCTCTCTCTCAATCTCCACTAATGTTGAAAATTTAGAACCCCCACCATTTTCGCCTGAAATGTCATTCTTTCCCTCCCCCGAAAATCATCATTTACCTTTTTTCCTCCTCTCTACAATATGCACAGCCCGAATGGTTCGTCTTCAATCTTCCGATAAAACCCATATATTTTTTATATTGGTTCAGGATAGTTTGCTCTTTTTTCCATCATCAGTGCTTCAGCCCCCGTACAAGCATTCGAACTATGTTCGAAACGGCCACACTTGAAGCAAATATTCTGTAGAGATTCGTATTCCACATGTTGTAACCTTCCATTGATTCACACTTTTGACACCAAAGGCTTCCTCAGATCTACACTCATCGCTAGCCAAGCGAACCATCCCCGACGAGCACTGACAATATGAGCATCTAATTTGACCACTATTCCAATCGACTACCCAATTGCTCAAAGATGACAATCTGAATAATATCCTTTAGGTAAACCTAGAATCCTAATCCAAACGACTTGATAATCAGCTTCATTTTGGGCTGTTGAGAAATCCGATTACCATGGACGAACAACTAGGTAATGTCTATAAATTACCCACAACCCCCAACTAAAACCCTATTAAAATCCTCCTCATCATAGAATTTGATCAGAAAGAAGTCATTTTCCTGACCCATCATTTGGATCGGATATTTAGGATTCTACAGTGGAGAAATCATATTTAACAATGTGTTAAAACCCTATTCTTCTGCCCAATAGCTTCACAATAGTTGTCCTTGCCATTTTATAACCAATATACTCCTGAACCCTGTTTGAGAACATTATCGATGAAACACCCTCAACTACCTCCGTAACCATATCCCCGTCCAATAGTGCAAATTCCTCCTCCATGAAAACATTCTGTGACAAAGTCAATAAAGCCCCTATTAACATTGATTTATACAATACCTTAATATTATCCGAATTTTGAACTTTCTGTCCATTCTTGTTCGTTGTTGGATCATTCGTATCTGGCAAAAAATCCAATCTTGTACGAACTTTTTTAGTCGCCCAACCTACACCGCTGCTTGAGCCCGAAGGATTTGCACACACCACAAAATATTTAAAATACTATTTTTGTCACTCAAATATTTTACAATTAACTCTTTCTTTTTTAAAAAAAATTATTTTCAATAAAAATTTTAACTCTTTATTTCTTTAAGGTGTTAATTATTTAAATTTTGAAAAAAAAAGTATCAATCTTTATTTTTTTGCTATATCATTATATTTTAGATTTTTATCGCTTTATTTCTTTTTGATTTCTAATAATCTTATTTTTAATTTCTATTTTTTAGATGACTAGGAGTATTTAATTTTAAATTTTTTGGATATATTTTTTGAAGTATTAGATCTTAATATTTTTACTTTATTATTAGATTATTATTGGTTTATATTTTAAATTTGTAGTAACCTTTTTCTTTTTCTTTTTCTTTTTTTGTTACATCACTAGGGGTATAGGAACATTTTTTTTACTTGGTGAAATAAGCTTGTTTTAAACAAATATATGATATATTATTGGTTAAGACTTTAATTATGATTTTATGTAGAATATTGGTATTTTTTGTATAACTTTTGATTTAATTTAATTTAATTTTTATTATAAATTATTTATGTAAAGACAAATTAGAAAATACATGTAAAATAATTAATTTCATTTCCTTACCACATAATTTAATTAAACAAGAGATAATAGATTTTCTCTCCAAACAAGAGATACTTTCTTTTTCTTTAATTATATTTATCCAAACATAGATTTAAATTAAGTTCATGTTTTAAAGTAAATTCATGTTATACTGTTAAAATTACAATTAAAAGAGTAGGAAATTAATCTAATTACAGCGATTCAATATTTTTCTCATACTTATTTAAATATATTAATGTATTCTACTGTTAAATATTTTTTACATAAAACAAATTAGAATCTTATAATTAAAGTACGTACATCCTGGAAAATACAAATATTACAAAAATAAAAAATTAATTGCTAGTGAAGTTTTAAAGAATACTGCACAAGTACAAGGAGTAGTAAAAAAATTTACATAAATCACATTTTCAACCCTTGTTAAGTCATGTATCAAAAAACAGATAACCAACATGGAGTTTAACTAAAGGTTTTCATTCAAACCCCATCATAGGCCTCTCACAGCATTTCAAAGTAACTTACGTACGAAGTTTAAATGAGAAGGGAGCCTTCAATATAAGAACCTAATGAAAAAGAGAACAAAGGGGAAATCCAATATTCTTGTCAAGAATTTCATATTCAAAAACATATAGAATAACTATCACACAAGGATTTTACTCAAGGCAGCAAAATCCATAGACATAATAAGCAAAAGTCGAAAACACCACCAAAGATCCACCATAACAATTATATTCGAAAATTCCTACACTACAAATTCGTCCTCTGTCACTCCTCCCTACTTGCTATTTAAATACGAAAATTTTTTTAAAGATAGCACAGATCCAAATGGGAGTGAATGAAAAAGCAACAGAAATTGTTGATAGCTCTGTGGCAAGGGAAACCCCTCTATTCAAATGCATCATCGTCATCATCTGGAAGGGGCTGACTGGCTGCCGCTGCAAGCTCAGCCTCATGCCTAACAACAAACCAACCAGTTTTTCAATAGAATGCGGATGCAAATAAAAGATAAATGCAAATTCAGTTTGCTGGGTTATCTTACTGTTGCTGTGCAGCCAAGTCAATGTGTACTTCCGGAGGAGCAAGTGCAGGAGACTCCACGAAGTGGAGATTAGGATCACTAGAATCATCAAAACAACACCAATTTTAGACATTGATCGAGGCATCAGCATTAAAACATTAATTGCACAACAAATACAATGTTATATATTACCCTGCAAGCTTCCTAGCAAGGTACAAGAAAGGTTTCTCGAAATTGTAGTTACTCTTGGCCGAAATTTCATAGTATTGCAGATTCTTCTTCCTGTGGAATGTGACTTGCTTTGCCTTGACCTGCCTGTTCTTTACATCAACCTTGTTTCCACATAGAACAATAGGAATATTCTCACACACTCTGCATTACCAAAAAAACATTGTTACACAAAGCTGTTACACAAAAACATCAATAATAGGTAAAGACCGTCATTTTTAACACACCTGCAAAGATCCCGATGCCATGTTGGAACATTCTTGTATGTCAACCGGGCAGTTACATCAAACATAATTATGGCGCATTGCCCATGGATACTGCAACACATAAATAAGAAAAAGTCAGAAAAACAATCAAGTAAAACTCAATATGATGTTTCTGCAATACCTGTCAAAAATAAAACAATAAACAAGAAGGAATAATATGAATGATATTTGGTACACTGCAGTAGAGTTTTTTAACTTACAGAAGCAAGATCAAAGGGTTCACAAGTGTCTTACAAGGATATAGTAAAATATTAAAAAAGACAAGTAGCAATTTTTTAAGAATGCTTGTGGAATAAAAAAAAATACACTGCAAGTGCACCAAATACTAACACGAACAAGAATACATAGCTACAACATCTTAGGTTCGTTCATAAAAGAAAAGGACATGTAAAAGTTGAGGTATAAGCCATTGGGTACAAAGAATCGAAAATGCATCCCAAAGCCTTAGCTAAAAGGAATTACTTCACCACGTTTATACAAAAAGGTGCAAGTAATAGAATCACTCACTAGTAACCATCTCTGAGACCACCGAACTTCTCCTGTCCAGCAGTATCCCAGCAGTAGAAACGGATTTTGCCACAGTTAGTGAAGAAGTCCAAGGGATGAACCTCCACACCAATGGTTGCTGTACAAAGATAAAAACACTTAAGTAACCACTCAATCAAGCACCTCATGCATCAAACAGGACTAGCGCCAGAAAACAGTGCTTGTTAAAACACTTACGCTCGTATTTCTTTTCAAACTCTCCAGTTAGATGCCTCTTCACGAAGGTAGTTTTTCCTGCAACCGTCACAGAAAGTTCAAGCAAAGTCCCAAACAATGTGCTCACTTAAACAAAATAAATTACTTTTTTAATACTAAAACAAAAGCAAAAGGCTAAAACATATACATCTAAGAGATCACAAACCTCGGAAATGAAAGCGTATTAAATACTCTTTTTTTACTTTATTTTATAAAATTCAAAATATGAAATTATCAGCGTCAAATAATAACGATTTGAAAAGAACATAAAGTTCGAATTTCCGACAATTTCATAAACAATCAAAATCAAACGTATTGAATTAAAACCTTACAAATCGAATCTACGAGTAAAGAAAATGGAAATTACCAGTTCCTCCATCGCCGACGATAACGAGCTTGAAGCTTGGATAATCAACTGTTTGCTGGTTCGGCAAAGCCTGCACCACGAATCAAGGGGAAAAAATAAAGATCTATCTTGACACTAAAACCCTAGATTATAGTTGAGATATAGAAAACAACCAAAAAATTAAAAAAGAAGAGAAAGAGCGAGGGGCTCACCATTGATTCGGAGGTGGATAGACAATAGAAATGAATCTACAAATCTTGCGTTTCTTTGGCGAAAGTAGAGCGAATCGGAGTAGTGTGATTTGGGAGACGGCGATAGCCAAAGCGTTTATAAGAGCGAGGGATTTTGGGAGTCTAAGCTCGGCTTTAAAATGACGCAACTCTCTCTGCCGTTGGATTCGATTACTTACCCATCTTTCCTCATCTCGTATCGACCGCTGGATCATGTTTCCCTTGGGGTCCACTTGTAGTATGCCGCGTTACTGCCCTTTTCCGGTTTTTGAGGGAGTGGATGGTAATTTGGTAAATATTATGTAGTTTTCTTCTTTCTTTTGTTTTTTTTTTTTTTTGGTTGAGAAGAAAACAAAAACAAATTACGTAGCGGTGCCATCTAAAGGACACCCAGCTTCATCTCCATGCAGTAGCCGGCGAGGGAAAAACTTGTAACCCAATTTCGCGTCCTTTAAACATTGCCTCAATACCATCATCAGCGACACAGTTACCTTCTCTATACTATATATATGTTGAATCTTCACTTCTCCGCCTCGTTTGAGGAAAGTCGCCAGCGATGGAAGAACAGCATTATGATGCAATGCTTTACCATGGCCATTCAACAAATGCCTACAGTAACATTATGAAGCTCCAAGATCACCTGTGTAGCACCCAACTCGAATGCAAGCGCTAAGCCATCATACACACGCCATAGTTCTGCCTCCACAACCCAACACATCCCGATACTCCTCGAGAAGCCTATCATCCATCGGCCAAGACAGTCACGAATTACCCCTCCAGCCGCTGCATGTTATCCTCAATTCGGACTGCTCCACCAGTTTTCACCTTGCACCGTCTCACCACTGGTCTGTCCCACATAATTGATCATTCATTGTGTTGACAATAGGGATTTAAATTATAATTACGGTGGTATTTTCAGTCAAATCACGTTTATTGCGATTACGGACATACTGCTGGCTATCGCAACCATTGCGAGCATAGCGGTAGTTTTTTTTGTTTCAAATCTGCACACCTTACTGTAAAAAGTAAACAATTTGTTATGAACTAAGGCTCCTTTTGTTTCAATCAAAATAATTTTCAAAAAATAATTTATTTTTTTTAAAAATTAATATTTTCTAGTGTTTAGATAAATCTGTATAAAATATTTTCTATTGTTTGGTAGATTTCTTAAAAATATTTCATAAAAGTTGTTTTCAATTAAACAAACATACATATGAGATTTTTTTTATTTTTTTATTGTTTAATTGAATTTATTTTTATCTATAATTTTATTTTTTACATTGTTTTTGCATATATTAAAAATATTATGTTAAATTCAGATTCATTATAACGTCATTTTTTAATTACATGACTACTAAGTAAGTATTTTTTTATTTAAAAATGTGGCATCAACAAAATTGACAAAAAAAATTAAAGATGTCAACAATTGGACTTGATTTTCAAATTTGAAAAGTAAAGGGACTAAATTCTTGAAAATAAAAGTACAAATACTAAATTACAAATCTGTGAAGTGTACATAGACTTATGACATATTTTAACCTTTATACTACAAAACATTTATTATTAATATATTTATAATTGTAATAAATATTTATTATTAAAATATTAATATTGAATATTTTCAATAATATGTGAATAATATTATTTAAATTTATTATTTTTAAAATTTATTATTAAAATAAAATTTAAATATTAAATAATTTATTAAAATAATAAATTATATTTATTATATTAATAATTTATTATATGACTAAATTTAAATAATTAAATATTTATATTTAATAATATTGAAAAATATAATATTTTAAATATTTTTAAAAATAATCACTATAATAATATTAAGCTTGATTTAAGTTAATTTTTATATAAAAATAAAATTATCTATAGATGAGCTCTTTTTTGGGAAAATAACTTACGCTTTTCAAAATGGTAAGTCATTTTACAGGAAAAAGGGTTTATTTTACCTTGACCTGTAAGTTATTTTCCGTTAACCAAACTATTTTCTGTGAAACAAACATAGGAAAATGCAGAAAATATTTTCTGCAAAACATTTTACATGTAAACAAATGGACCCTAAGAGAATTATAAATTTAACAAGAGAAGAATAAAAAAAATAAAGAAAGAATGTTCAATTTTCACCTTCTTTTTTTGGATATCATAATAAGTTTGTACATGCATTTTATTTATAATGCTTCGAGTAGACAACATTAAGGTACCATATAAATAATTTAGATGTTACAAAATAATGAATTTAGGGGTTATGAATACTCATTCTTTAGGAGTTACAATATGATAAATTTGGGGGTATGGATATCCTATTTATAGGGCTTCAAGTACCATAAGTTACAAAGTATTAAGGACCATGTAATGACTCAAAATTCATGGGCATCGAAAAAGTACAATATCGGGCCTCGGTCTTAGTAAACTGAGTTCGTAAAAAATTATTAGAAATATTTATGAGTCTAGTAGTGAGCTTAATTAAGTTTTAATCAGATGAATTTAGCTTAATTAAGAGTAATTATGAAAAAAGATTAAATTGAATAAAAGGTAAAAGTTTAATTATAGATTAAAGAAAAACTTAAGGGGCTAAATAAGAAATTAGACTAATTGCTTAGAATGAGGCGGGTTTTTTTTTGACTATTTTTTTTAGGGGTGCAACACGAGGACTTCCCAGGAGGTCACCCATCCTAGTACTACTCTCGCCCAAGCATGCTTAACTGCGGAGTTCTAATAGGATCCGGTGCATTAGTGCTGGTATGATCACACCCAGAATGAGGCGGTTAATGAGTATAAAAATCTTAAGGTTTTGTTATTAATCTTTTATTATAATAATTATTATTAATTATTGTAGAGACGTAAAAATTTTAGCTTGGTCGCTAATTGTGGCGATTTAGTGAAAACTTGACAAACTAAAATTTGATTTTAAAATGAAGAGGGGAGTCGCCACCGATCTTTTTTCGAGGTGTGATCGGACACCTAGTGAATCATCTTCTTTTGAAAAGACATTCATTTTTTAAATAAAAAGAAGGCCGAGTTTAGGTCTACGTCAAAAGCCAGAGAAAAATTAAGGTTCAGGAGTCGGTTACGCGCGAGGAAGGTATTAGCACCCTCGCGACGCCCAAAATTGGTATCTCGTAAAACACGCGTTGTCTTGATTTTCAAAAATACAAGCTCAATGTAAGATCTAATCGTGATCCGTTTGAAACATAAGAAATTTTTAATCTTTTGGTTTTTTGAGAAGGACATACCGTTTTAACACGAGTCGATTGATGTTCACCCAACATAGCGATGAAATCGGCGACATAGTGTTTAAATCGGTACGTTGCCTTGCTTATAGAAATAAATAAAAAAACATGAATAAACATTTTAAAATAGTGAACAACGAGATGATATATAAAAATGGGCGGGAAACGAAAGATAATAGTTAGAAATACGTCAAGGCACGTAATATATATGACAATAATATTAAAGACAATGAAAATGCATGCGATACTAAATGTAATAATAGTATCAAATACGAGAAAACAATGAATATACATATGCAATAATGATATTAAGAGCATGTACGCCAAAATACATATATATATATAAATAGTAATAGTGTTAGAAATATACTATATATAGTATTTGAAATATATACATAAAATAGAAAATATATATAACTTGTACTATTAAAATATATACATATATATTGAAAAATGTATGTACATAGCGTATATGAAAAAATATATATACATGATATAATATGTAAAAATATAACATAATATTCGAAATATATACATGACATAAAAATACAATATTAAAAAGTATATACACGTAAAAAATGCATATGTAATATAACATTTAAATATTTACATAATGTATACATATTGGGAATAATGATATATATAAAAAAATCCTATTACTAAGATTAATGACAATAAATAAGGATAAAAATATATAAATGAAGTAGTGTAAAAAAATATATGGCTAATAAAAATAAAAATAGAAATAAAAATATACATGATAATATATAAACATATACTATATATAAATATATACTAGAAATGATAATAATGTATATAAAAAAAGCTATTCATACGCTATATAGATACATACACATATACAAATAATGATGAGGTTATAAATATATAATGGTAATAGAATTATACGTAAAATAGTATAAAAGATAAATAACTAATAATATTAGAATATAAATATAACAATACATGTACATTGTATTCATAATATAGTTATAAAAGTATATATGTATATACGCAATATAAAACTTTTAAAATATGCCTAATATATCCAAAGAATATATACAAATATATGATATAGTATTAGGAAGAATATATAAAAAAAGAAAAACTATTAATAACGATATATAATATGTATACGTATTAGTATTAAGTAAAAATAATAATAATGAAATACTGATAAATAAAAACAATAATAATAACAATAATAATAGATAAATAATATTAAAATTAAAGTAGAATAACGAGAAAAGGTGAAAAGGGACGAAATTGAATTTAAAAACTAAATTTCGGGGCCAATTTACAAGAAAATGATGAGGAAGGGATTTATTTGAGCGCGCATAAAAATGTGGGGGGCCAAAAGGGCAATTTGCCCAAAGTATTTAAAGCGATGCACATGGCCAGGGGCTAAATTGAAAGGCTCAACAGAATCCAGGGCCGAATTAAAAGAAAAAAAACCTGATTGTAAATGCATGAAAAAGCGGAAGGGCTAAATGCGCAAATAGCCCTTCTGTTTAAAAAACACGCGGATCCTGATCGGAGCGGGCGGGTCGGCCCGACCCGGGGTCAAAACAACGTCGTTTTTATGTTAAACAGGGGGGACCAAAACGCACCGTTTTGGTCCCCTATAAAAGATAATTTTTTTAAATTTCATTTAAGAGGGGAGAAGAGAGAAAAAAAAGAGAGAAAAGGATTGGGAGAGGGAACCCGGCCCCAGGGCCAGTCACCGGCCGATCGTCGGCCACCGTCCGTCGCCGGCCACCGCGGAAGTTCAAAAGGTATTGTTTTTTTTTAGTTTTTTTTTTAGTTTTAAAATATATATATTATGTTTATATTAACAGAAAAAATAAAGAAATATGTGTATATATATATGCGAAAATCGGAAAAAAAAATAGAAGAAAAATTAAAAAATTAACCTTTTTTCCGTTTGCTTTTGTTTTCCTTCGAATACTCACTATTGCTTCTGTATTTTTAGATTGTTTAAGTCTCAATCTATGCTGCTTGTGAATATTGATGGTCACTATTTTTTTATTTTTGATTGCCGAATCCCTTTTACATTGATTTTCATGGCTTTTTATAGCCTTACAATTCCATTTTCTATTAGTTTCTGTCTTGTCTGATTGCAGGGGATGGGCAAACGGTGGAGACATGACCGGTTGGTGATCGGTGTTGCAGTGCTGTCAGAGGGCAGATGGGCAAGTGGCTGAGTCGGCTAGGGTTTGTTAGGGTTTCGGTTGAGAGCTAGTTAGGGTTAGGGGTAATTAGGCTAATGGGGTTTGGGGCTTCTATAATTGGGTTTTGGGTTTTATGGGTTTGGGTAGGTTTTAGTTATTGGGTTTGTTGTATTGGGTCTTGGGTTTAGGGGTTTAATTGTAATGTATTTGGGCTGAGTAGTTTATGAATGGCCCAAAATTGGCCTATAACAATTATTATTATAGTTTTCTATTTAAATATTATTATTATATTATGAAATAAAATAAATTAAGACAAGTGTATGGTGGTAAGATCGTACAAGTGTAATAATGTATATATATACATTTGTATATAATTATTTATTTACTTAAAATTTAAGTTAAAATATATTTATTAATTAAATAATTATATAATAAGATCTTTGTATGATAAATAAATAAAAGAAAGACAGATGGATGATCATGATAATATACAAATGTAAAAAAAATATTTCTATGTACAATTGTGATATATATATTTGTTATTAAATAGATATTTATTATAATTATTATAGTTTTATATTAAATTATTATTATTATTATTATTATTATTAAAATGAAGACAATTGTATAATGATTAATGGTACATGTGTAAAATATATATAAATACACTTGTTATAAAATAAAATATTTTCTTATAATTTAAGTAAAAAATATTTATGAATTAAATATTATTATATTATATTATTATTATAATGTATTATTATTAAAACTATTAACTAATATATATATATATGAAATAAAGTAAAATAACAAAAGAAACAAAAGGAGAAAAGAAACACAAGCTTTCGAAATAGGGAGAAAGGAAAGAAGAAAAGAAAAATAAAAGGAAAAACTAGGGTTTGAAGGTTTAAAGCTTTAATTGGTAAGTTAATTAAGTCCTTTTTACTTAAATTTGATGTTTTAGAAGTTTTAGAACAAAGTTTTGTTGAAATTAAGTTGAGGTTTTGGAAGTTTTTAGGTTTTTGAACATAGTTCATGTTGAACAAAATAATGAACTAGGGGTTTAATTGAATGAATTTTAAGTTAGAATTGATTAAAGGATTAAATTGTAAACTAGATTATAAGTTTCGTGTTGTAGGGATTAAATTGAAAGAAGTTTTAAATTAGGGTTTTATAATGAACATTAGATAGTTAAGTAGAATATGGAAGGAAATTGAATAGAAATAAAGTATGAATTGAGTTAGAAAAGTAAATGAGTTAATTAGGATTAAATTGGAATTAAGGTATAAATGAGATAGAAATTCAATTATTATTATTAATTAGTGCTGTAATTGATAGTGTAAATTATTATTTTCGTAGCTAACAAGGAATTCGAGGCATCGGCACACAAAGGAAAGGAGAAAGCTATCGATGACTAAAACAAGAAATTCACGGTTTGTATTACTATAATTCAAACTACTATTTATTAAATGTTATATTTAAATTTATGTGTATGGTAGTAAAATTATAGGGTAAGTGTCAATATTGAATTAAATGAAATTGAGATGCAGTATGATTATGCATGAATATTTGATAGTATATTGTTGGAAAGTGGAAAATTATATCGAATTGAATTGTACATTGAAAGTGAAATTGAAATTGAGAAATGATTTGAATATCCTATTAACTAGTCAGGCTGAGTCGGTTATTGTTGGCATGCCATAGGTGTAATGACCCAAATTTTATTATTATCGAAAAGTGAATTTTCTGGTCTCCATTTCTGAAAAATGGATAATAGATATTTACGAAGTAAAATGAGTGGTTAATTAGAGTTTAATTAAATGAATTTAACTTAATTAAGAGTGATTAGAAAAAAGGAGTAAATTGAATGAAGTGTGAAAGTTTAATTATAGACTAGAAGAAAATAAAAAGGACCAAAAAGGTAATTATGCCTAATGTATTAATTGAGGCGACAATGAATGAAAAAATCTAAGATTTTCTTAGATTAATTGATTAATTTATTATTATGATTTTTATTATTAAATTTATATTATATGATGAATAAATTAAATAAAGACAAGTGTATGGCAATGATTTGATACAAGTTTATAAATAAAAATACATACATTTGTAATACATGTATTTAATTATTAATAGATATTTATTATTAAACAAAAGATATTTATTAATTAAATAATTATATTATAAGATTTTATATGATAAATAAATTAAAAGTTGACAAATGTATAGTATATATGGTGACATTTGTAATATTAATATATATACATTTGTAAAATATATGTATGTTTACTTATTATATAAGTATATTATTAAGTTATTATATATATATATATAGTAAATGTTATTATATATATATATATAGTAAATGAAATAAAAGAAAGAAAGGAAACAAAAGAGAAAGAAACAGAATAGCAATAGGGAAAAGAAGGAAGAAAAGGGGAAAGAAAAAGAAAAGGGAGAATTAGGATTTGGAAGCTTCAAACTTTAATAGGTAAGTCAATTTATCCCTTTTTTTACTTAATTCTGATGTTTTGGAAGCCTTGGAACAAGGTTTTGATGAAAATTAAGTGGATATTTTGAAAATTATTAGATTTCTAGATATTGTTCATGATGAATAAAATGATGAATTAAGGGCTAAATTGATAGAAATTCAAGTTAGAAGTGAAATAAAGAATTGAATTGTAAAGTAAATCATAAGTTTTGAATAGTAAGTACTAAATTGAAAGAACTTCAAAATTATAGATTTATGATGAAATTAAAGAATTGAAATTAGTTTAAAGTGGAAATTGAATGAAAATATTGAGTTAAATGTGAAGAATAAAGTTAGTCTTGGTTTACAGACTAAATTGGAATTTAGGCAAAAGTTGGATAGAAATTGAAATATTCACTATGAAAATTGAATGGTAATGTATTGATAATATTTAATTGATTTCCGTAGCTAGTGTTGTGCCAAAAAATAAGCCGACAAGGGATAGCTCGAAAATTACGGTTTGTATTTCTATAATCCAAACTTAATACTTAATTGTTGAATTTATTACTTGATAAGTATAGTAAGTATTTAAAGGTAAATATTTGAATAGGAATAAATATTGACTGGAATTAAAGAGTGAATTTTATTATTAATTGTTATATTTTGAATGAATGTTATGGTAAATAATTAAAGTGTGAATTATTGGTATTGTGTTTATTATTGAAATGAATTGATTTGAAATTGTGGTGAAATAATTATGAATAAGTGTTTATTGTGGAATTTGATTATATGTTAATAAAAAGTGAATTGAATTATATTGAATTGTATTGATTTATTAAATTATGTGATTAATTGAAATATATACATATTGATTGAAAACCGAAAATTGGTTAAATACCCTATTAACAGTATCAGGCTAAGTCGGGTATAGTTGTCATGCCATAGGATTGAAAGTGTTCAGGGATATTCCGACTTTGTGTCGATGAGACACTATAAGTGTCACCTTACTGTTACTGTTCCAGATTTGTTCTGATGAGGTACTCTGTGTACCGTAATGCTATTGTTGCTGTTACTGTTACTGTTACCATTACCGTTACTGACGCGGTGTATTCTGGCTTCGACTGATGAAACACTGTGTGTTATCCCGGTGTGTGCATTGGATCCACGTATCCGTCCATGTCCGAGTCATGTTAATAGGGGTAAATAAATGTACTGAAATTTGACCGCTACTAAATAATCGACTGTTACTGAATCAATGACTGTTACTGAATAACTGACTACTACTGAATAATTGACTGATATTGAATAAACGACCGTTACTGAATAACTAATTATTACTGATGATTGACTGTTACTGAACAATAAAGATCAATTGATTGTTACTGAATATTGGACAGTTACTAAATATCTAAATGATACTGAATATTGGTTGAATGATAATGAAAAATCGATTGATATTGAACAAACACTAAAACTGTATATATTTTATTGAAATTGATTAATAAGTTAAGAACTTAGTATTATAAAATGAAAACAAATGATTGAACTATTAAGATTATTAGATTTAAATCTCAAAGTTCATTGGTATTTGATTTATTACTGATTTAAGTATCGGTTTATAGAAATACTACTGAGTTCATACTCAGTGTATAGCTTGTTTCCGTGCAAAGGTTAGGTTAAGGCCAGACTATTGAACCAGCATCTTAAGCCGATCCAGAACTCAATAAGGTAAAGCATGTTAATTGTTGATAATGGCATGTACCTAGGATGTCTTAAGTGTGTTATTTTGCATTGTGATTGTAATAGTGAAATAAGTAAATTGACAATTGATAATGATACAAGAAAAGTGTTTTAAGTAAAGTATTGGATAATATATAAAATGTGTTTGGATTGGTGTAGTATTGGTATTTGTATTGGTTGTGGTTTGAAATTTGCAGGGTTAGCTAGTAAAGTGTGAAAGGTTCATTGTTGAGTCCACACGGCCTGGTACACGGGCATGTAACCAGACCGTGTGAGACACACGGCTTGCACACGGGTATGTTGTTAGGCCGTGTGTCCACTGCATCTAAAATGTTACAATTCAGTATGTCCAGGTTTTTTCCCCACGGACAGATACACGGGCTTGTATATCAGCCTTGTGGATGACATGGTCTTCAACACGGGCGTGCGATACGGCCGTGTGAAAATTGCACTAGATTCGAATTGGAAAATAAATCCACAAGAGCTAAGTACACGGGCATGTGACTTGGCTGTGTGAAATCAATCTATTCATGGGTAACAAGTCAGAGAGCTCTAAGGGTAGAGGACACGGGCGTGTCCAGGCCGTGTGAGCCACACGGTGTGCCCACATGGGTGTGTTATGGAACACACGGGCGTGTTATGGAACACACGGCGTGTTATCTAGACCACACGGACGTGTAGTACTATTCATTAAAGGAAATTTTAAAATTTTACAAAAAATCGTATAAGCTCCCGATTGAATTTCGATTTATTTTTATCTTCCAATTCGGGTCTCGAGGGCCCATTACAGAGATAGTAGGGCGAATTCTTGAATTGCTTAATAATTATTTTTGTATTATTCATGTTTGAACTGTACTGACCGGTAATACTCCATAATCTTGTACCAGCGACGGTAAAAGATTAGGGAGTATTACATTTAATGGTATCAGAGCTATTTAGGTTTAGTAGATTCTAGGACTAAATCTAGCTTGAAATTGAGTCTAAAGGTACATGCCATAGTTGAGTTGAAATTGAGTTGGGTCAGATGCTAATATATTTGTTTGTTTCTGTTTTATAGTTGAAAATCTTAAATGAATATATCAATGATATTGATAATGAAATGTATACTAGAGACAAAGAGTCTCGTGAATTAGATAGAAATTAAATTGGTAATATTGAGTATTAACTCAATGAGTAATTAATTACTGAATGTTGACTGATGAAATAACAGAGAAAGAGATTGTACATAATTATTTAAAATTATAACTGATGCTCTTCAGTGAGTAGAAGAAACTATATCTGCTACGACATCTACCCCTCCTGTTTCTCAATCGATTCTCGAAGTGCTTCAAGGTACAGAGCTTGTTTGAACGGGTAAGTTATCTGTTGTTAATACTCCGTAAATATAGTGTGCAAGAATTGAGAATTCCAGCTGAAAATGATCTTAAAAGAACTGAAATTTGGTTAAAGAACATTATCAGGGTTTTGAATGAATTGTTTTGTTCACCGAATAAATGTTAGGAATGTATGATATTTCTATTAAAAGACTCAGCTTACCAGTGGTGGAAAATGCCGATTTATTTTGTGATTAAGAAAGGGTTATTTGGAGATTTTCCAAAATGAGTTTTGAAAGAAATATATATATCAACCAGAGATTTCTTGATCAGATATGTGAAGAATTCTTGAAGCTTAAACAGAGTTATATGACTGTAACTGTGTATAAAGGGAATTTGTCTGATTGAATAAATATACCAAAGGGAGTATTCCGACAGAAACTGTAAGGTACAAGTGGTTTGAAGATGGTTTAAATGAAGACATAAAGTTGAAGAGTTTAGTAAAAAGGAATGACAGATTGAAATGGAAATTAAAACTTCAAGTAAAAGATTGAGATACCGGATGCTTCAGTCCAAGATCTTGAGCTACATCTGTAGTAGGTAAGGAAAATGTAGAATAAAAAGTGGAACATGTGTTGAATATGATCCTTTTGATTATTATCCTAGTGATTGTTTGAAGAAATTTGAAAAGGATACTATTTAAACTTCAAGACTAAGTAACACAGTTACTAGAGGTAGATCACCCTGTAACCTCAGAAATATGAGTGATAGTTGAAGCGTGACAAAGGACTTCACTGAAAAATCTAGAGAATGAACATCAGTCAGGGCATATGTTAATTATATATAAGAAGATTTATCTCTACTGGATGTCATTACAAGTATTTTCTTCTTTATTGACACTGGTATGATTATTCTAAATTGATCTTGGTTTGACTTATTCCTATGACTGCATGAATTCAGTATTTGCTAAAGACTTGCCTGTTGAGTTCACTGAATTATGGTGGAAGTATCAAATTTTCTGAATTAGTATTTATTGGCTGATAAGATCTGTAGGAACTGTTTGATAATGATACTAGGATACTGTTTTCTTTTCGATTTGATGTTATTACTGTTTGATGTGACCTTGAGAATGGAATGGTTAATTCTGTATGATGTTGTGGTAAATTATAAGCAAAGTATATTATTTTGCGAAGTTAGGATGATGAAATTTTTTGTTTTGAATCAGAGAAGATTGAATGATTTACCTATTGAGATATTGATCATGTCAAAACAGAAATGTGCTGGAAAAAGGGTTATGGTACTTACTTTGCTTATGTATTGGATATTAAAGTCTTCAAGTTAAGGCTTAAATCTGTGGCAATAGTGCGAAAGAATTCTGATGTGTTTCTATAAAAGTTACCCAAACTACTGTTGATTGAAGAAGCTGAATGTGCTATAGATCTTGTGCTTGAAATGATATTGAAAAGCATATCTGAAATCAAAAGTTTTTTGAAACTAGTCGATTATTACCAGAAATTTGAAAACGGGATTTTTGGATGATATGATTACTATAGAAAGATATAGTATTGGAATGATCTGATAAATGTCAGCAATGTTTTGATTAGTTGAGAGCTCAGTTAACTGAAGCACTAGTTCTGGTTTAGCCCGAAATCCGATGAAGAAACTTGTAATTTACAGAGATAGCAGTATTTTGATACAAGAAAGTAAACTAATGGTTTATGTTACGAAAGGTTAGAATCACATGGGAAGAATTATTTGATACCTGATTCGGAAATGGTAGTTATTGTTCTTGCATTAAAAGATCAAGATATGATAATTAATTATCATTTGAGAAAGACAAATGAAGGTATGTATATTCAGAATAGAAAGCTTTGTTTTGTGTTATGAGCTATGAACATCTGACTGTTTTCATTTGAAGATGACTCAATTTTAGTTGAGATAAAAGTTAAACTGACTTCTTTACAACATATCTGCAAAGTTCAGAAACGTGATAACGAGTTACCGATTAAATGTGTATAGTATATAGATGACTTTTGATTAAAATTTTAGATTGGATTTGATGATTGTCTACTATTTAGAAACAGAAGCTGTACTAAAGAATTCAGAACTGTTACAGTCAGTAATGATATCATAATGGAAATGGGATAGAATTTTCATGGGTTTGAATTGGAATTATCTTTATCTACGAAAAGGAAAGATAATATTTGAATAATCATCGAAGGTATGGAAAAATCTGCATATTTTATCTCAGTATGAATAAGTTTCTTACATAATAATTGTTTGAAATATAGGTTTCTAAAATTGTCAGATTTCATGGTATGTCAGTTTTTATTATTTCTGATTGAGATACATGGTTTACATTATGATTCTAAAACGAGTATAAGAAGTTCTGGGTACGCGATAACAGTTTTCAGCATTGTATGAGGCTTCGTATGATTATGAATGAAAAATTGCACAGTATTTGATTGAATATGGTGAAAAAGGAATATGCAGAGTTGTTTGATTCGAGAAATCGAGGAAAAAGTGGAAGTGATTCGAGATAGTTTAAAGACGGTATTTGATTATCAGAAATTCTATATGGGTATTAAGTGAAAGAAAAATGATTGAGCTAGAATTTATTCAAAAAACAGGGAATACTGTCAGAAGATTCAAGATAAACTGAAAGCAACTTTTGACAGACGAAAATCATATGTGAATTTGAAATGTCGAGATATCGAGTATTCTGCTAATGATAAGGTATTTTTTTTTAAAGTTTCACAGTGGAAGAAAACTTTGAGGACTGGATGAAAAAGGGAAATTGAGCTCTCATTCTGTTGGGCTATGTGAAATTGTAGAAAGGTCAGACTGGTAACATATTGGTTGGTATCGCCTTTGAAATTACAGAAAATTTATAAGATTTTTTCAAGATTTGGTACTCAAAAGATATAGATCAGATCTTCCACATGTTACCTCGGCAAAGGATATTGAAATTTGAACTGATTCATTGTATGAAGGAAAAGAATCGATTGAGGTACTAGATTGAAAGGTAAAGTTATAATACTAAGGAAGCAACACATGAACCGAAAGAAACAGTGAGATCAATGAACCCCCATCTCTCTTTCAGGTAAATTTCGAGGACGAAATTTATTAAAAGGGGAGAAATGTAATGACCCAAATTTTACTGTTATCGGAAAGTGAATTTTCGAGTCTCCATTTCTGAAAAATAGATTTGTAAATATTTATTAAAAATATTTACGACGTAAAATGAGTGGTTAATTAGAGTTTAATTAAGTGAATTTAACTTAATTAAGAGTGATTAGAAAAAAGGACTAAATTGAATGAAGTGTAAAAGTTTAATTATAGACTAAAAGAAAATAAAAAGGACCAAATAGGCACAGCAATGAATGAAAAAATTTAAGATTTTCTTAGATTAATTGATTAATTTATTATTATGATTTTTATTATTAAATTTATATTATATTATGAATAAATTAAATAAAGACAAGCGTATAGCAATGATTTGATACAAGTGTATAAATAAAAAGACATACATTTGTAATACATGTATTTAATTATTAATAGATATTTATTATTAAACAAAAGATATTTATTAATTAAATAATTATATTATAAGATTTTATGTGATAAATAAATTAAAAGTTGACAAATGTATGGTATATATGGTGACATGTGTAATATTAATATATATACATTTGTAAAATACATGTATGTTTACTTATTATATAAGTATATTATTAAGTTATTATATATATATATAGTAAATGAAATAAAAGAAAGAAAGGAAACAAAAGAAAAAGAAACAAAATAGCAAACGGGAAAAGAAGGAAGAAAAGGGGAAAGAAAAAGAAAAGGGAGAATTGGGATTTAGAAGCTTCAAACTTTAATAGGTAAGTCAATTTAGCCCTTTTTACTTAATTATGATGTTTTGGAAGCCTTGGAACAAGGTTTTGATTAAATTAAGTGGATATTTTAAAAATTATTAGATTTCTAGATATTGCTCATGATGAATAAAATGATGAATTAAGGGCTAAATTGATAGAAATTCAAGTTAGAAGTGAAATAAGGATTGAATTGTAAAATAAATTATAAGTTTTGAATAGTAAGGACTAAATTGAAAGAATTTTGAATTTATGGATTTATGATGAAATTAAAGAGTTGAAATTAGTTTAAAGTGAAAATTGAATGAAAATATTGAGTTAAATGTGAAGAATAAAAGTTAGTCTTCGTTTAGGGACTAAATTGGAATGTAGGCAAAAGTTGGATAGAAATTGAAATATTTACTATGAAAATTGAATGGTAATGTATTGACAATATTTAATTGATTTCCGTAGCTAGTGTTGTGCCGGAAAATCTCAGCTAGGGAAGGAAAAGACAAAGCCGACGAGGGATAGCTCGAAAATTACGGTTAGTATTTCTATAATTCGAACTTAATACTTAATTGTTGAATTTATTACTTGATAAGTATAGTAAGTATTTAAAGTTAAATATTTGAATAGGAATAAATATTGATTGGAATTAAAGAGTGAATTTTATTATTAATTGTTATATTTTGAATGAATGTTATGGTAAATAATTAAAGTGTGAATTATTGGTATCGTGTTTATTATTGAAATGAATTAATTTGAAATTGTGGTGAAATAATTATGAATAAGTGTTTATTGTGGAATTTAATTATATGTTAATGAAAAGTGAATTGAATTATATTGAATTGTATTGATTTATTAAATTATGTGATTAATTGAAATATATACATATTGATTGAAAACCAAAAATTGGTTAAATACCTTATTAACAGTATCGGGCTAAGTCGGATATAGTTAGCATGCCATAGGATTGAAAGTGTTCAGGGATATTCCAACTTTGTGTCAATGAGACATCATAAGTGACGCCTTACTGTTACTGTTCTGGATTTGTTCCGAAGAGGTACTCCGTACCTTATTGTTACTATTACTATTCCGGATTTGTTCCGATGAGGTACTCTGTGTACCGTACTACTACTGTTACTATTACCGTTACTGACGCGGTGTATTCCGGCTTCAGCTGATGAAACACTGTGTGCTATCCTGGTGTGTGCGTTGGATCCGCATATCCGTCCATGTCCGAGTCATGTTAGTAGAGGTAAATAAAGGTACTGAAAATTGACCGCTACTGAATAATTGACTGTTACTGAATCAATGACTGTTACTGAATAACTGACTACTACTGAATAATTGACTGATATTGAATAAACGACTGTTACTAAATAATTGATTATTACTGATGACTGACTGTTACTGAACAATAAAGATCAATTGATTGTTACTGAATATTGGACAGTTACTAAATGTCTAAATGATACTGAATATTGGTTGAATGATAATGAAAAATCGATTGATATTGAACAAACACTGAAACTGTATATATTTTATTGAAATTGATTAATAAGTTAAGAATTTAGTATTATAAAATGAAAACAAATGATTGAACTATTAAGATTATTAGATTGAAATCTCAAAGTTCATTGGTATATGATTTATTACTGATTTAAGTATCAGTTTATAGAAATACCACTGAGTTCATACTCAGCGTACAGTTTGTTTCCGTACGCAAGTTAGGTTAAGGCCAGACTATTGAATCAGCATCTTAGGCCGATCCCGAACTCAATAAGGTAAAGCATGTTAATTGTTGATAATGACATGTACCTAGGATGTCTTAAGTGTGTTATTTTGTATTGTGATTGTAATAGTGAAATAAGTAAATTGACAATTGATAATGATACAAGAAAAGTGTTTTAAGTAAAGTATTGGATAATATATAAAATGTGTTTGGATTGGTTTAGTATTGGTTTTTGTATTGGTTGTGGTTTGAAATTTGCAGGGTTAGCTAGTAAAGTGTGAAAGGCTCATTATTGAGTCTACACAGCCTAGTACACAGGCGTGTGACCAGACCGTGTAAGACACACGGCTTGCACATAGGCATGTTGTTAGGCCGTGTGTCCCCTATATCTAAAATGTTACAATTCAGTATGTCCAGGTTTTTTCCCCACGGGCAGAGACATGGGCGTTTGTCTCAGCCTTGTGGATGACACGGTCTTAAACATGGGCATGCGATACGGCCGTGTGAAAATTGCACTAGATTCGAATTGGAAAATAAATCCACAAGGGCTAAGTACACGGGCGTGTGACTTGGTTGTGTGAAATCAATTTATTCATGGGTAATAAGTCAGAGAGCTCTAAGGGTAGAGGACACGGGCGTGTCCAGGCCGTGTGAGCCACACGGTGTGCCCACATGGGTGTGTTATGGAACACACGGGCGTGTCATCTAGACCACACGGGCGTGTGTTACTGTTCATTAAAAGAAATTTTAAAATTTTACGAAAAATCTTATAAGCTCCTGATTGAGTCCCGATTTATTTTTATCTTCTAATTCGAGTCTCGAGGGCCCATTACAGAGACAGTAGGTTAAATTCTTGAATTGCTTAATAATTAGTTCTGTATTATTCATGTTTGAACTGTACTGACTGTAAAGGATTAGGGAGTGTTACAATAAGATTTGGAAGAGTACGGGGTTTATCGGCTTTGCCGATCAGGCACTTTATGTGTCATATATTAGACACCTCGTGTGTCATATCAGGCACCTCGTGTGTCGCTTCAGGCACTTATGTGTCGTATATTGATCAGGTACTTTGTACCATTTTTGGCACAATGTGTCGTACTAGTGTGTTTGCATTGGAATCCGTGTATCCGTCAAAGTCGGTGTTTGTTAATAGGGTGAATAATCGAAATGTGAAAAATTAAATGAATTTGATTGATTGTTGATGGTCGCTAAACTAACTAAAACTTCGACTAAGGCTAGCGCACCTATCGAACAGTAGTATAATTATGGTGAGACCGAAAATATCGTATCCACTAGGACTAAAAGTACTAGTAATTACTATCTTTTTATTATCTAGCCTAAAAATTAAAGGAATATTTTTAACTAAAACTAATTATCTAATTAACTAAGAACGCGACAGAAGTAAAAGTTGGAAAATACTTTTTGGAAAACCTATGGAGAAGACAATACTCAATGAAGAATCCACCTAGACTTCACTATTTACTTCTGAATTAGACGATTTATTCACTTGACTTAATCCGTAGAAATCCCTGATTTATGTTATTATCCCTCTCGAGACTAAAAACAACTAACTCTAGGTTGATTAACTGAAATCTTTTTCAACTCGACTTATTGATTCCTTTATTAGATTTGACTCTAATCCGGCAGATTTATGTCGTCTTATCTCTAGGATTGTATGCAACTCCACTTAATTATGAAGAATCTACTATTAAACAGGGACTTTTGATCCACTGAATAAGCACATCAAAACCTGAATTAATATCTTGTAATATTAAAACTAGAATTAGAACTCATAATTAAGAATAAGAACAAGTATTTATCATATAATTCAAATAGTAATAAGATTCGTCCTAGGCTTCATCTCCCTTAAGTATTTAGGGAGTTTAGTTCATAATAATGGAAAACATCTTAAGATTGGGAAAACAACAAAATAGAAAGAACCCAAAGAACTTCTAAGGAAATTGAATGGAGATCTTCAGTCTTGAAGTAGATCCTGTTTCCGAGCTGATTCCAATGGCTATCCTTAAGTATTTTCTGCCTTCTACTCTGCGTATCCCCTTTAATCCTTTTCTAGGGTGTTTATATAGACTTTGGAATGCTTCAAAACCCTCAAACTTAGCCTTTTTCGAGTAGAATTAGACTTGGGCTCGACAGGGACACGGCCGTATGGCACGCCTGTGTAATGGTGTTCAGGCCGTGTGTAATTCTGACTTGGTTTTTAGTCGACACGGCCATGACACACAGGCGTGTAGCCTACCCGTGTGATACACACGGGCGTGTGGTTTACCTGTGTGAAAATGTCTAGGCCGTGTGAAATACTGAGATAAGCCTATTTTGTCCATTTTTGGCCCGTTTCTTGCTCTTTTCACCTTCCTATGCTCACCTAAGTATAAAAAATGAAATTAAAGGATTAGGAGCATCAAATTCACTAAATCTTATGATAAATTATCCAAAAATATGCCAAGCATGGGATAAGAATATGTATATATTATGACTTATCAATTGTACTATTGAAAATGTGAAAAAGTTGAATTGTGGATTGAAATTGAGATTGAAAATGAAAGGCATGAACTAAATGTTCATGTAGTGATTGAAATTGAGACATATGATTTGTGAATGAAATTGAAGAATAGCTAAAAAAAATTATATTGTTATTGTTAATTAATGAAAGTTTAAGAATGAATTGATATTTGAAAAATTGGATAGTTATATGCTTAATAATTATATTCCATTATTATTATAATTTGAATTATGGTAATACCACTGGGTATGAAGTACTCAGCGTACGGTTTTTTCCGTGCCTAAGTCAATAGGAGTCTAGAGTCCCGGTCCAGCATCCGAACAATCTCGACTCTTGCACAAAAATTTTGGTGATGTTTTCTTCCTTCAATGAAAGTGGCATGTACATAAGTGTTGTAATGGCCACTTTAAAATGTTTTATGATTTTGGTTGTCATAAATGATATTTGGTGTTTTGGTACTAAGTTAAATGAAATGGTTTGACAAATTTGGTAAGTTTAGTATTAAAACTTGGGAAGAAAAATGAATAAAGCTAGTTAGTAAAATTTATATGATTTTGTGAATGTAATTTGATTATATGGTTAAGTCAAAGTTATAGGCAAAATTTAGTTATATTTAGTGTGCAAATGGTTTTGGATTGGTATCAGTTTGAAACTTGTAGGGAAGGTTAGATATTTATAAATGGGTTATATTGAGTTAAAAAATTTACGAAAAATTTCTGGAGTACCCGAACAAGTCCCGATTCGATTCTAACGTGTGATTTGGACCTCGAGGGTCCATTATAAGGACTTTATGATTAAATCAAGATATGTATGTCATTTATTTTGAATTAATTGTAAATTGTTTGATATGTTCTGTAATGCCTCACAACCCTATTCCGGCGACAGTCTAAGGTTAAGGGGTGTTACAGACCAACATTAAGATACCCTATAAATGATTTAGGGGTTACAAGATAATGAATTTAGGGGTTATGAACATTCATTCTTTAAGAGTTACAATATGATAAATTTGGGGGGGTATGGACATTCATTTATCAATGGATTTACAACACTCCCCTTTAGATATCCATAATCTATTATTAAAAGTTGTCTAGTTAAAAACTTTATTAGGAAAAAACTCTATGGGATAAAAACCTAATAAAGGAAAAAGAGTACATAATCTATTATTACAAGTTATCTCGGTAAAAACCTTTACCAAGAAAACTCAGTGGGACTAAACCTTGATTAAAAGAAAAAAGTGCAACGTGTTTTTTGACTCCTCCTACTGGCAACATCACATTACATCTTTGAGTTAATGCATTTCAATCTTGTATAGTAATCTTTCAAATATTGAAATTAGAAATGCATTGGTAAAAGGATATGTTAAATTATCACTAGAACAAATTTGTTGAACTTCTATATCATCTTTCTTCTCAACATCATGAGTAAAGAGTAATTTTGGTGAAATATGTTTCGTTCTGTCACCTTCGATGTAACCACACTTTAATTGAGCTATACAATTTGCATTATCTTCGTATAAAATAGTTGGCATATTTTTTTTGTAAAGGCAAATTACATATCTTCTAGATATGTTGGATTAATAACCTTAGCCAAGCACACTCTCAGTTTGTCTCATGCATTGCAGTTATTTCTGCTTGATTTGAAGAAGTGGTAGTTAATATCTACTTTGTTGAACGTCATGATATGACAGTACTTTCACATGTAAATAAATATCCCATTTAAGGTCGACCTTTATGTGGATCCGATAAATATCAGTATTAGCATAGCCGACTAATAGAGATTTTGAATCATTTGAATAAAATAACCTCATATCAATGATCTCTCTGAAATAACTAAATACATGTTTAATTTCATTACATATCTACGTGTTAGAGAAGAACTAAATATTGCTAGCAAGTTTACAACGAAAGCTATATCAGGTCTTGTGTAGTTCGCAAGATATATCAATGCCCCTATGGCAATTAAATATGGTACTTCAAGATTAAAAAACTCTTCATCATTCTCGCAAAGACGATTATTTACATCTAATGATCGTACAACAATCGGGGTACTCAATGGATGTGCTTTATTAATGTAAAATTTCTTTAAAATCTTTTGTAATAGCCCGATTTTAGGCTTAGTCGGAACAGTGGTTTCGGGACCACAAATCCGACGAAAAAAAAATGTAATGGCTTGAATTTTCAGAGGTGTCGGAACGGTGATTCGAGATCACTAAATTCGACAAATGGGTAGAAAATATTATTAATTTAGTAAGTATAAGTTAAATATGAAGTTAGGAAAATTTTTGAAATAGTGAATAGTGCACTAGAAATAAATATTAAAATAATTAGAATCGAAATGAGGTATCAAGACCTCGGGGATTTTAAACTGAGCCATAAATATTTTTATAAATATTTATGGAGTGTTAAAAAGTTAGTATTAAAGTTTCGTTAAGAAATTTTAAAGTTCCGATAATTAATTGAACAAAAAGGACTAAATTGTAACAAATGCAAAATTTTGAGAAATGATTAAATAGCTTAAATGATAAAAGGAAGAGGGCTTAAAAGGCAAATAGACCCAAGGTCTATTTGGGCTGGACGGCCGAGGCATGAAATCAGCAAGAAAGTAAGGAGAATTAAGGGCAAAATTGGAAAATTGCAAATTTTGCTTAATAAAGTTAGGACCCAAGTGGAATTATCCAGATTTCTCTTCATTTTTCTGAATTCTCATCAGCTAAAACACCATGGAAGGGCTTCTTCAAGCTGGTTCTTCATATTTTTATTACAAGTAAGTTCAATTCTTGACTATTTCTTGAAATTTTTGTATTTTTATGACTTTTACAACTAGGCCCACTTGTTAAATCCATTAGTTTTTGATTTTATGAAAGAAGTTGAAAGTTGATATGAATATGTGCTGGAAGTATATGATGATTTAGCATGAAATTAGAGCTTTAAATTGTTCATATGCTGATTTTATTGAAAGAATTGAATAGAAAGTGAATGTTTGGGACCTAATAGTAAAAGAGTTTGAAGATAGAGTTATATGTGGAAATTCTGAATTTCAATAGTTGTGTAACAACTTATAATGTCTAGTAAAGTACTAATTGAGAAAATTAGATTAATTGAGGGGTTAATTGAGAAAGGACCGAATTGTATAAACTGTGAAATTTGGGGCAAAATGGAAATCAACATTTTGCACTAAAGCAGTTTTGGACAGCAGCAGTAGTGTAACTTTGAAAAATCACCAAAAATTGTAGAGATTGAATTATAGGATGAATAAAATATGAAACTAAAGCTTATTGAGTCTAGTTTCTTATAAAAGAAATGATGTGAGCAATGGAATTGTAAATCATGAGATATAATAGATTTTGTGAGACAAGGTCAGAATGAATTCGGGTTCCCCTGTTCTGACTTTGGAAAATCATTAAAAATTGTACAAAAATGATTATGAGTTATAGTTTATATGGTTAGAATCCTTAATGAGTCTATTTTTATAAGAAACAAGCTAAAACATCATCCGAATTCTGTACAATGAGATAATTAATTTTTAGTGAAGAGTGGTCGGAACTGTCAGACAGCGAAACAGGGGAAACTTTAAAGAATAAACTGTACTATTTGGCTGAACCAAAAATTATGAAAATTTTATGGTATAAAGATATGTGAGTCTAGTTTCAGGAAAAATTAACGGATCTTAATTTGGAGCTCTGTAGCTCCAGATAAAAATAATTTAGTGACTCTGACTCGGATAAACAGCTTTGAATATACATGTTAGTGAATATTGAAATTATGGTTAATGTTGTTTAAGTGTGTTATACACATTAAGGATGTGGAATGGAGAGGAGGAGGAGGAAAATTGGGAAATATATGAATGATTCGTGTATAAATGGTCATATGTTTGATTATAACTCATAAACGATGAAATATGAATGATGCTTATTTTTGTGCATTATTGGTCATGGTTTAAGCTCATGTGTGAAAATAAAGTTTCATAGTATGTGTGTATGGTATATTCAGTAAATGATTTGGCATGAAATAATACCATGAATGGTTTATGAATTAACACATGTTGGTAAGCCTGATATATGAATAAATGATCAAATTGAGCGGAACGCCGGATTTGAGTACTTCTGATCAAGTGACAAAGTGATAAGTGGTAGCTTTAGCTACACTTATCTGATCAAGTGACAAGTGGAAAGTGATAAGTAATAGCTTCGGCTATACTTATCTGATCAAGTGACAAAGTGATAAGTGATAGCTTCGGCTACACTTATCTGATCAAGTGACAAGTGAAAAGTGATAAGTGATAGCTTTAGCTACACTTATCTGATCAAGAGACAAAGTGATAAGTGGCTACACTTATCTGATCAAGAAACAAAGTGATAGGTGGCTACACTTATCTGATCAGGGACAAGTGATAAGTGATCATACGTAAGACCATAGTTATACTATGGCAAAGTGAAAGTGAAGTACTCAATTTTCCGTGACCGTTCCCTAATTTGATTAAGGATGGTAAGTGACAAATGGACCCAAAAGAATTAAAGTTAATGGATAAGTGGTAGTGTATTTATATCAGGACGATATTGTTATTCAAACTAAAGTGATATTTTCATTGCTAAATTGAGAATTTCATAAATGTGTTATTGAATGGTATAATCAATAAACATTGAGTTAAATGGTAAATACGTATTAGTTTTGAATTTGATGTCATTGAATTGTACGTGAATTAAATGGAAATTTCTAGTGATATGATTTAAATTATGAGCATGAGAAATTGCGAATTGAATGAAATGGAAATGAAGCATTAAATTGCATGAGTATGTATCGGGTCTCGCAGGCCCTAATTATTATGATTATAATATTTTGAGGATATATTGTGAAAAGTTATAGAAACATGTTAATTATTTTGAAAGTTTTAATTTTGATGAAATTTTATAACTCGGTTAAATACGTTTACAAGTGTATGTGTTTTGGTAATGCCTCGTACCCTATTCCGGTGTTGGATACGGGTAAGGGGTGTTACATTTAGTGGTATCAGAGCTACGGTTTAGTCGGTTCTCGGACCAAACGTAGCATATGTGAGCCTAGCTATACATGCCACGTTATTACTCTTGATGATGTGATATCTCCGGGCTCTAACGAAATTGCTTTGTTAAGACAGAGATGATTTTCAATCGAGCTATTTTCGATAATGCTAAAAATGATATTGAGATAAATGAAATATGCTCACGTTATGTTGGAATTTGGAAAGGTAAGTATAAAAATTTGTGATATGGATGTGTTCATGTATGAAAAGAGATGACTATAAGTTAAAAAAAAAAGTTTATGTTGTGACAAGCTCATCCAAGTATGTTGGTGATTATATAATGCTATGTGCTCAACATATTTGATTAAGTGAATATGATAAGCAAATTTACTTAAATAGATGGAACGTGTGTATGTACATCTGCTTGAATAAGTGAAATTAGTATGTTCATATGATAGAATCTTATGTTTAATTGTTAAATTAAAGATAATAAAATATTTTGTTTTATGTCTAAACCATGAATATTATAATAGTATGAAAAATTGAATTGGAAGTCAAATTGAGTAGAACGCAGGAATGAGTACTTTTGTTCAGTGATATGTGATGAATTGACGGAAAAGACCATGGTTTGACCATGGCAAC
The DNA here is from genome assembly GCF_007990345.1 of Gossypium hirsutum. Lineage (NCBI taxonomy): Eukaryota > Viridiplantae > Streptophyta > Magnoliopsida > Malvales > Malvaceae > Gossypium > Gossypium hirsutum. The sequence continues at coordinate 11,257,507 of NC_053429.1, forward strand.
ATGTGAACATGTGATTATGTGATTCCGTGTAAGACCATAGCTGGGCTATGGCATCGGTAAGTGATATGTGTGATATGTGATTCCGTGTAAGACCATAGCTGGGCTATGGCATCGGTAAGTGATATGTGATTTCGTGTAAGACCATAGTTGGGCTATGGCATCGGTATGTGATTTGTGATTACGTGTAAGACCATAGTTGGACTATGGCATCGAGAAAACGAAGTACTCAATTCCGTAAGACGTTCTCTAATTTGGCAAATGTCGGTAAGTAAAATAGAAGCCAAGTATTGGAATTTAATTAGATATTAACGTTGAGCTTGAGTAAGTAAATTCGTTGTGTGAAATTGTGAGTGACAGAAAACATTTGTAATAAATAGATGTGTTAATTTGCTTGGAATGAATTACGTGGTTATGATGGTATTACATTGATGATGAATACAAAATCATATATATATATGTATCTATGAGAGCAAGTTGAAAGATTTATGACTTCACCATCACCCCCTTATCAGTATTGTTCTATGACGAAAATTATCTTGATGAGACAGATATGTTTTTCAACTGAGTTAATTCTAATAGTATAGAAATAAATACTAAAATGTTTGAGTGAAAATGTATTGATTATGAGTTGAAACTCATAAAGGTATGGATCAAAGAATAAAACATTTTTTTATTGATGAATGTTATAATTATACAAGCATATGAGTTATGATATTTGGATTATGATGCTATATAGAAATTTTGATTGTGAATTAGTGATTTGAGTTAGAATTTTGTGTTGAGAACAAAAGTGATTAAAAGCAAATGTTTATTAAATGCTTTGAGAATGTGAACTTAGTAATGAATTGGCTATTTGTGATGGTATGTGTTATGCGCATTTATGTGTAAGATAAATTTGAGGCTTTACTACACTCACCCCCATATTAGTAAAATGTTACAATGAAATTTGTGAGATTTTGGTTGAATAAGCTTACGAGTGTAGTGTTACAGAAGTTCGTGTACGGGAGAATAATAATGTGGTCGGAAAAGTGAATGAATTAGAAAATGAGGACAATATAAAAAGAGAGAAATATTTGATAGTTCTGAAAACTACTCAGGTTATCAAAATGGATATCATTCTATATGGATTGTAATTTTTCGATACTTTGTGTAGCTTCAGATGCTGAAATATCGCTATCCTGATTTTCTTATGAATCTATGTGATTATCTGTAAAAGATATGAAAATCCAAAATCATGTGTGAATTTGAAATATACTGTGGAAGTAAATCATTAACCTACCATCTGGTAAGATTTTCGGGGACGAAAATCCCTAAAGGGGGGGAGAGTTGTAATAGCCCGATTTTAGGCTTAGTCGGAACAGTGGTTTCGGGACCACAAATCCGACGAAAAAAAAATGTAATGGCTTGAATTTTCAGAGGTGTCGGAACGGTGATTCGAGATCACTAAATTCGACAAATGGGTAGAAAATATTATTAATTTAGTAAGTATAAGTTAAATATGAAGTTAGGAAAATTTTTGAAATAGTGAATAGTGCACTAGAAATAAATATTAAAATAATTAGAATCGAAATGAGGTATCAAGACCTCGGGGATTTTAAACTGAGCCATAAATATTTTTATAAATATTTATGGAGTGTTAAAAAGTTAGTATTAAAGTTTCGTTAAGAAATTTTAAAGTTCCGATAATTAATTGAACAAAAAGGACTAAATTGTAACAAATGCAAAATTTTGAGAAATGATTAAATAGCTTAAATGATAAAAGGAAGAGGGCTTAAAAGGCAAATAGACCCAAGGTCTATTTGGGCTGGACGGCAGAGGCATGAAATCAGCAAGAAAGTAAGGAGAATTAAGGGCAAAATTGGAAAATTGCAAATTTTGCTTAATAAAGTTAGGACCCAAGTGGAATTATCCAGATTTCTCTTCATTTTTCTGAATTCTCATCAGCTAAAACACCATGTAAGGGCTTCTTCAAGCTGGTTCTTCATATTTTTATTACAAGTAAGTTCAATTCTTGACTATTTCTTGAAATTTTTGTATTTTTATGACTTTTACAACTAGGCCCACTTGTTAAATCCATTAGTTTTTGATTTTATGAAAGAAGTTGAAAGTTGATATGAATATGTGCTGGAAGTATATGATGATTTAGCATGAAATTAGAGCTTTAAATTGTTCATATGCTGATTTTATTGAAAGAATTGAATAGAAAGTGAATGTTTGGGACCTAATAGTAAAAGAGTTTGAAGATAGAGTTATATGTGGAAATTCTGAATTTCAATAGTTGTGTAACAACTTATAATGTCTAGTAAAGTACTAATTGAGAAAATTAGATTAATTGAGGGGTTAATTGAGAAAGGACCGAATTGTATAAACTGTGAAATTTGGGGCAAAATGGAAATCAACATTTTGCACTAAAGCAGTTTTGGACAGCAGCAGTAGTGTAACTTTGAAAAATCACCAAAAATTGTAGAGATTGAATTATAGGATGAATAAAATATGAAACTAAAGCTTATTGAGTCTAGTTTCTTATAAAAGAAATGATGTGAGCAATGGAATTGTAAATCATGAGATATAATAGATTTTGTGAGACAAGGTCAGAATGAATTCGGGTTCCCCTGTTCTGACTTTGGAAAATCATTAAAAATTGTACAAAAATGATTATGAGTTATAGTTTATATGGTTAGAATCCTTAATGAGTCTATTTTTATAAGAAACAAGCTAAAACATCATCCGAATTCTGTACAATGAGATAATTAATTTTTAGTGAAGAGTGGTCGGAACTGTCAGACAGCGAAACAGGGGAAACTTTAAAGAATAAACTGTACTATTTGGCTGAACCAAAAATTATGAAAATTTTATGGTATAAAGATATGTGAGTCTAGTTTCAGGAAAAATTAACGGATCTTAATTTGGAGCTCTGTAGCTCCAGATAAAAATAATTTAGTGACTCTGACTCGGATAAACAGCTTTGAATATACATGTTAGTGAATATTGAAATTATGGTTAATGTTGTTTAAGTGTGTTATACACATTAAGGATGTGGAATGGAGAGGAGGAGGAGGAAAATTGGGAAATATATGAATGATTCGTGTATAAATGGTCATATGTTTGATTATAACTCATAAACGATGAAATATGAATGATGCTTATTTTTGTGCATTATTGGTCATGGTTTAAGCTCATGTGTGAAAATAAAGTTTCATAGTATGTGTGTATGGTATATTCAGTAAATGATTTGGCATGAAATAATACCATGAATGGTTTATGAATTAACACATGTTGGTAAGCCTGATATATGAATAAATGATCAAATTGAGCGGAACGCCGGATTTGAGTACTTCTGATCAAGTGACAAAGTGATAAGTGGTAGCTTTAGCTACACTTATCTGATCAAGTGACAAGTGGAAAGTGATAAGTAATAGCTTCGGCTATACTTATCTGATCAAGTGACAAAGTGATAAGTGATAGCTTCGGCTACACTTATCTGATCAAGTGACAAGTGAAAAGTGATAAGTGATAGCTTTAGCTACACTTATCTGATCAAGAGACAAAGTGATAAGTGGCTACACTTATCTGATCAAGAAACAAAGTGATAGGTGGCTACACTTATCTGATCAGGGACAAGTGATAAGTGATCATACGTAAGACCATAGTTATACTATGGCAAAGTGAAAGTGAAGTACTCAATTTTCCGTGACCGTTCCCTAATTTGATTAAGGATGGTAAGTGACAAATGGACCCAAAAGAATTAAAGTTAATGGATAAGTGGTAGTGTATTTATATCAGGACGATATTGTTATTCAAACTAAAGTGATATTTTCATTGCTAAATTGAGAATTTCATAAATGTGTTATTGAATGGTATAATCAATAAACATTGAGTTAAATGGTAAATACGTATTAGTTTTGAATTTGATGTCATTGAATTGTACGTGAATTAAATGGAAATTTCTAGTGATATGATTTAAATTATGAGCATGAGAAATTGCGAATTGAATGAAATGGAAATGAAGCATTAAATTGCATGAGTATGTATCGGGTCTCGCAGGCCCTAATTATTATGATTATAATATTTTGAGGATATATTGTGAAAAGTTATAGAAACATGTTAATTATTTTGAAAGTTTTAATTTTGATGAAATTTTATAACTCGGTTAAATACGTTTACAAGTGTATGTGTTTTGGTAATGCCTCGTACCCTATTCCGGTGTTGGATACGGGTAAGGGGTGTTACATCTTTTCCGTATAAGTTGACTGATGGATATGAGTTTTATCTTTAATATGTTTGATCTATAGAATGGGACAAAACTTTGTTTTTTTCAAGATCTTTCATCTTAAAATCTTTCTTCAAATAATTTACTATATTTTGAAGCTCTTCAAGGTTCTAATAATATTTAAATCTTCAATTTTTTCAAGCTTCCAACAATGGAAACTAAACCAAAGCTTCTTAATCAACAATTTTAACACTTGGGCTAGCTAAATTCAACGTCTTTATAACATAGTTTAACAAAAATCAAAGGAGAAAACTTATAATGGTGATGGGTAAGAGTTCAAATGTTTTTCTTTTAGTGTTTCTCAATTCGTGATGGAAGGTAGAAGATGAAAAAAAGAGATAATGTATCTTTTAGCCCTTGAACTTGGCAAATAAGCCGACATTGACCTTTTAACTTTTTTTTTATCCACTTTGATCATTGAACTTAAAAATTATTTTTCATTTAAGCCCATTCTGTTAATAACCATGAAAAAAAAGGATAATGTAACTTTTACCTTTAAAGTTGACAACTAGATTCACTTTAGTACTTGTACCTTTTTTGGATCTATTTTGATCCCTGAACTTGAAATTTTTAAAAGTTTAATGATGTGATACTTTGAGTTTGATTTTTTTTTTTGGATAATGATCAGATACAATCTCAGAGTGTCATATTCAGTATTTCAATAATCGAACCCATGGTTGAATAGGTTAGACCATCAGTTCTCAATTCAACCAGTTCAATCAGTTTGACCATAGAACCAACCATAATTAAAAATTCTTAAAAATTATTAAAATTTTAAAAAAAAAAGTAAATAAAAAGATAAAACCGGTTTTACTTGCCTTTTTAGATTTTTATGAATATTTAATTAATTATTTGATTATTATTGATTCGATGGTTGAATAGAGAATTGGTTATCTAACATGTTCAACCATTGGTTAAGTTATTAAAACACTAAATATGACATTTTGATATTTTAACACATCATCATTTAAAAGTTTTTTTTTTTATGTGATGATGTAACGCAATCTCAAAATGTCACATCATTAAACTTTTAAATTTTTTCAAATTCAATGATCAAAATGGACATAATTTTCAAGTTCAAAATAGACTAAAAAAATACATATACCAAAGTAGTATAAATTAAGTTAATTTTATTTTGCTAAATTTTTAATTAAAAAATTAATATACTACTAGAAATTTTATCACATGATTTATGAAATTAAAAAAAATAGTTTAACTTGTCAGTAAAAGAAAATTGGAATAGGTAAATACATCATCTTAATAATATTAAATTTACTCCAATTGCTTATCATGATATTATCTTTTTTCTATAGTACAACAAAAAGTTATCAAGTTAGTGAAAAAAAATTCAACATTAAAATTCAATATTTTAAAGAAATCTTATCACACACATATTCGTGTAGAAATCACAAATTTAAAATATGAATGTGTATTTAAAAATAACATACAATAAATTATGAAACCTATGATATGAAATTAACTAATAATAACACATGAAATTTGGATATTACTCAAATGAAAAGGCATAATGACTTTTTTAGCCCCGAAATAGATGAAAGTAAATATTTGTTAACTTTGATGATGTGGCATACCCACGAATTGCCACTAATTATTATTTTAAATTTTAAAAATATTAAAAAATATATTTTTATATAATATTTTATAATAATTTTAATGATTTTTTAATTTTAAAAATAGTTTTTAAAATTTTTAAAAATCAATTAAATGTAAGATGTGTCATCCACGTGTATGCAATGTCTGTAAAGTTTAAAAAATATTAACTTCTCTATTGATTTTGAGGTGATTTGATTAAAAAAAATAAGTTTAAAGGTTAAAAAAGACAAAAAAAAATAGAAAGCTAAAATGACTTTTTTATAAAGTTGAAGGGCAAAAAAGTCATTATGATAAAAAGAATTAGATTAGATTGCTTATTATGGAATTGTATTAATCTTGAGTTGGTGTTGAGTTAGTTTGAGACACCAACTCAATCAAATACATTATTAATACTAGAAATATTATTACACGCGTGAGCGTATGAAAACCACAAATTTAGAATATAAGTGTGTATTTAAAAAAAGATATAATTAATAGTAAAATATATAATTTGAAACTAATTAATTATAATAACATATGGAATATATACAATATTTAAAATAAAAATAGATTAAACTATTGAGTAAAACAAACTAATGGAGATAATAATTTATACATATTAAAATTAAAAAAATGTATAGAACATTTTAATATAAAACCTTGAATGAGTGATAATTTAAAATTTTACTAATCCAATTAACATATACATATTTTAATTTAATTCGTTAAAAAAAATTAAAATACAAAATTAAAATACTCTTAGATAATATAAGCGATTCGATTGAGGATCACACCGAATTAATAATAAAATACTTAATAAATAGTATAAATGATAACTTATTATTTTAATATCCACATTTACGTAGCACGAAAGAAATCAAAGAAGAAAAACGCCATACGAGAATTCATGGTAAAGAAGTTCAAACCTGATATTTCAGCATTTTTCCAGAAACCATGAAGAATTGCTTAACTGGATGTTCTTGTCGAAATATAGAGAAGTCGAGGATCGAACCTGCCTCAATCTACTTGATTGCCTATTACCAATCAACATCAAATACTTTTAATTAGTCATGACCCTAAATCTTTTAATCTTTTCAAGAATATACAATGGCCATGAAACGTAAACCTATTTTACTAAGGTGTTGGGCCAATCTAACATTATAATACCAATGCTGCAAATATACTAATATGACAAAATAGATTAAGCCAAAATGGAGCTTTAACGGCCGATGTTCATTCAAAGGATGAGAGGGCCTCACGGCATTTTTAAGCAAATTACATAGGAACGGAAATGGGAAGATGAAGAACCGAATGACAATGAGAGCAAAGGGGAATTCCAATATTCTTCTCAAGAATTTCATATTCAAAAACATATAGAGTAACTATAACATAAAGATTTCACTAAAGGCAGCAAAACCCATAACAACAAAAAGCAAAAGTCGAAAACACGACCAAAGATCCACCATAACAACAATTATATTCGTAAAATCCTACACTACAAATTCATCCTCCGTCACTCCTCCCTACTTGCAATTTAAATACGAAAATGAGAGAGCACACATCCAGACAGGAGTGAAAATGAAAAAGCAGCAGAAATTGTTGATGGTTCTCTGGCAACTCAAACCCCTCTCTATTCAAATGCATCATCATCATCATCTGGAAGGGGCTGACTGGCTGCTGCTGCAAGCTCAGCCTCATGCCTAACAACAAACCAATCAATCCAATCAGTTTTCAATAGAATGCGGGTGAGAATAAATGATGGATACAAAATCAGTTTCCAGTGAGGGTTATCTTACTGTTGCTGTGCAGCCAAGTCAATGTGTACTTCAGGAGGAGCAAGTGCAGGAGACTCCACGAAGTGAAGATTAGGATCACTAATATCATCAAAACAACACCCATTTTAGACATTGATCGAAGCATCGGCATTAAATCATCAATTGCACGACAAAAGCAATGTTCTATATTACCCTGCAAGCTTCCTGGCAAGGTACAAGAAAGGCTTCTCAAAATTGTAGTTGCTCTTGGCAGAAATTTCATAGTATTGCAGATTCTTCTTCCTGTGGAATGTGACTTGCTTTGCCTTAACCTGCCTGTTCTTTACATCAACCTTGTTTCCACATAGAACAATAGGAATATTCTCACACACTCTGCATTACCAAAACAACATTGTTACACAAAGCTGTTACACAAAATCATCAATGGGTAAAGACTGTCATTTCTAACACACCTGCAAAGATCCCGATGCCATGTTGGAACATTCTTGTATGTCAACCGGGCAGTTACATCAAACATAATTACGGCGCATTGCCCATGGATGCTGCAACGCATAAATATTTAAAACGTCAGAAAAACACTCAACAAAGCAATAACTAAGTTTCTGGGATGCCTGACAGATATAAAACGATAAGCAATAATAAATAGGTATAACATCTTAGGTTCATAAAAGAAAAGGTCATGAAAAAGCTGTAGTATAAGTAAAAAAAGAATTACTTCACAATGTCAATATAACGATAATTTAAAGAAAAAAATTCATCAGCATTACTCATCAATGACTATAGATAATTCAACAATTTATAGGAAAAAGTACAAGCAATAGCATCACTTACTAGTAACCATCTCTGAGACCACCGAACTTCTCCTGTCCAGCAGTATCCCAGCAGTAGAAACGGATTTTGCCACAGTTAGTGAAGAAGTCCAAGGGATGAACCTCCACACCAATGGTTGCTGTACATTCAAAAAGATAAAATCACTTACGTAACCACCTAATCAAACACCTCTTGCTTCAAACAGGACTAACGCCAGAAAACAGTGCTTGTTAAAACACTTACGCTCGTATTTCTTTTCAAACTCTCCAGTTAGATGCCTCTTCACGAAGGTAGTTTTTCCTGCAACCATCACAGAAAGTTCAAGCAGAGTCCGAAACAATGCGCTCACTTAAACAAAATAAACTTTTTTTTTATAACTAAAACAAAAACAGAAGGTTAAAAAATATACATCTAAGAGATCCCAAACATATTCAGATCACAAACCTCGGAAATGAAACCGTATTAAATACTCTTTTTTACTTTATTTTTATAAAATTCAAAACATGAAGTTATCAGCGTCAAATAATAACGATTTGAAGAGAAAATAAAACGAAAATTCGAATTTCCGACAATTTCATAAACAATCATAATCAAACGTATTGAATTAAAACCTTAAAAGTCGAATCTACGAGTAAAGAAAAATGAAATTACCAGTTCCTCCATCGCCGACGATAACGAGCTTGAAGCTCGGATAATCTACAGTTTGCTGGTTTGGCAAAGCCTGCACCACGAATCAAGGAAAAAAATAAAGATCTATCTCGATACTAAAACCCTAGATTATAGTTAAGAAACCGAGAACAACAAAAAAAGAAGAGAAAGAGCAAGGGGCTCACCATTGATACGGAGGCAGATAGACAAGAGAAATGAATCTACAAATCTTGCGTTTGTTTGGCGAAAGCAGAGCAAATCGGAGTAGAGCGATTTGGGAGACGGCGATAGCCAAAGGGTTTATAAGAGCGAGGGCTTTTGAGAGTCTAAGCTCTTTACTCTTAGACCCCCCGGCTTTAAATTGACGCAACTCTATCTGCCGTTGGATTGGATTACTTCCCCACCTCTCCTCATCTCGTATCTACCGTCCAATCATGCTTCCCTTGGGGTCCACTTCAATTATGCCGCGCTACTGCCTTTTTCCGGTTTTAGAGGGAGTGGATGGTAATTTGGTGAATACCATAGGAAAGAAAGCAAGGGTTTTCTTTTTTAATTTCTTTTTCCTTTTTATATCGTAGATAGAAATGTATGCCAGCTCAAGCTTAATTTCAAAGCAAATTCAAACCTTCTTTTCTTTTTATTTTTTCAATTTCCCCATTTCAGTTATTATATAATTTCGAAAAAGAGTAATACACTCATCAACAAAATGTTTTAGATAATCGCAAGATATATTAAAATTTCAAATCCATATTTAAATTTACGGTTTAAAAGTAATATTGTTCGAAGTAAACAATCACCAACTTCTTTAAAATAAACAATAAAACGGATATTAAAAATATATAAAAACAAATCTTTTAGTTTTAAAAAACATTTTTAATGAAATAAATAATAAATCATACAATTTTATTTTCGTTTTCCAAAATATATATATTTAACATTTTAACTAAACACCTGTTCTTTAATTTTTTTTAATATTTTAAGAAAACAAAAACTGAAATCTAAAAGATCTTTCAAATAATATTATTCCAACTAAGCTTTAAATATCCATTCTTTTTTGTTGCTGTAAGGTGATTAATCTCTCGAACAGGGGCGGGTGTAGTTAGAGAGGTTGGTAGGCGTTTTAGTTACATTAATTTTTTTTTCTCAAATTATAATTTTGATAAAATTTTGATTTAATTATTTAAAAAATATAAAGATATAAAGCTATTAAAATGATGAAATTAAATTTTTACGATCCTAAAATTTATAATTTAATTTTGATCCCTCTTAAAATAATTTTTGGTTTCATCCCTATTCTTCGACACGAATATTTCCTAAAAAAAATAAACAGTTGGACTATAAAATAAACTTCATTCTCATGAAATATATACAAAAATCTATTGATTGTTACTATAATATTATTTTTTTAAATAAAATTCTAAGTTAAACAAGAGACTTTCTAAAAATTCACTCATAACCCAATCTAAAAGCTTTTTTAAAATAAGACTTGATGAAAAAAACAAAGAAAGCAAGAAGCCTTACCAATGAGATTGGGGGACATTCATCGGAAGTAGTAGAAGAAACATCAAAATATAAAATTGCATGAAGAGATAAAAGGAGGATAATCCCATTAAAAACAAGTTGTATGAGATAAAAGTGGCTCCAACTAGATAATGAACCACAGGACAAATATTAAAATTGTGATTTCAACCACAGGCATCCTGGATTAAAATATCAAACTCAAAAATGTTCCACCTAAGCATAATCAATGCATTTATAACCTCTTTGCCAAGAATACATAGTCAACATTCAAAGATCATAACCAATATAAAGCTTATCCTATAGCCATAACGTCCATCATATGGGGCTCCAGAACAGTATGATAGAAACCTAGTGTAACTTTTCACAAAGCTACCAGTATTGTCTATAATGATTGCTCCATCGACATTGCATTTTACCCTCTCCGCAGACAGTTTCTCCCAGACCACAAGAGCTGCTATATGCATCGTACAGGAATACTGCACCCATTGAAAAGTCCCCTGAGTGTCTTTCCAATCTTGCAGAAATTGTTCAGCAAACAATATAATTTTAGAAGATAAAACTTGTATGGAACCGTAACTCTATGCAATAACCACTCAATCTCTGCAATTAGCGTCAGCACTAGATGTAAACGAAAAAATTATGGCAGCAATATTCCACACTTGGACAGCTTTAGGACACTAGAGACTAACACGATCGAGACTCTCAATTGCACCACATCTCGTATAACTAAGATCGATATTACAACCCTTGTCCATTAATCAACTTTTACATGGAACAAATCGGCATAAACATCGCCACACAAAATCTTTCACTTCCGTAGGTAGCTTTAAATTCTAGGTTTTCTACCAAGGACATTCGATAATATGTTTCAAAGTATTAGTACACTACAGGAAAATAGACTTTTAGCGGCGCTTTTAGTGGCTTTTTACAAAAAACGCCGCAAATAATAAACATTAGCGGCGTTTGTCTGAAACGCCACTAAAAACTAAACTATAGCGGCGTTTTTGGCCAAAACGCCACTAAAAACTGGTCAATAGCGGTGTTTTTCGCCAAACGCCACTAAAAGCTTATCAATAGCGGCGTTTTAATCCCAAACGCCACTAAAAACTGATCAATTGCGGCGTTTTTATCCCAAACGCCACTAAAAACTGATCAATTGTGGCGTTTTTCTCCAAAACGCCATTAAAAACTGATCAATTGTGGCGTTTTTATCCAAAACGCCACTAAACACTGATCAATAGCGGCGTTTTTGGTCCAAACGCCGTAAAAAGTTGAGCAGGCATTTTTTAGTAGGGTAACCGACACTCGTTTTGGTTTGATCTGATTTAATTTTCATATTATTTTCTTATTTTTATTTTGAATTCAATTCAATTATTTTCGTATTTAAAGCTAACTTTATAAAAAAATATAAACTACACTATTCATCACTTAGCTATGAAAAAGTTTCATTTTTGTTACTTAATTATGAAAAGTTACAAATTGATAACTAAATTATTTACAAATTTTTATTTAAGTTACTAAGCTGTTAAAATCGACGTTGTATGGCTTTCTGTAAACCCTTAAGTCTTAAACATTAAACCCTAAACCTTAAATTTTAAAACATAAACCATAAACACTAATCCATAAACTCCAAAACCCTAACCCCCCCAAAAAAATCATATGGATGTTGATGTGTATATATATAGATATTAATGTAAAAGCTTATGTTTATAATAAATTGTGGAAGCAGTACTTAATATTGATTAAATTTATTTTTAGGTTTAGGGTTTAATATTTAAGGTTTAAAGCCTATGGTTTAGGGTTCAATGGTAGAATATATTTTAAGTTCATGGTTTAGGTCGGTTCAATGGTATAGTATATGTATTAAGTTAATGGTATGGGCCGGGTTTGTTATCTTGGATTTGGGGTATATTGTTTTAAATTAGTTTGTTGTTTGAGGTTTGGTATTGTTTTAAAGTATTTAAGGTTAGGGTCTTAATGTTTAAGGTTATAAGGATTAGTGTTAGGGTTTAAGGGTTAATTGATTAAATGATGTTCTGGTTGAATCTAGGTTTTGGAGTGCTCGTAGTGTGGTTTAATTAAATACTTGATCTCATGTTTATACATGTATTTACGATGTATATGTTTATATTCCCAGATAATTTAAAATACTTTAATTAAATACTTTAATTAAGTACTTTAATTTTAATATGCAGATAATAATGCCCGTTCTGCCATAAATACCCCCTTATTTCGCTGAGTGGACTTCGCCAATGGGTTTGAGTCAATGATTGGAAAACTTCCTTTTCTCGATCTTGATTTTGGTAGAAAAACCTAACCGATAGTTGTTAGGATGAATCACACGTGGGAGAGATATGAAATCTCTGAGCAGACTTAAATCCCTTACTTTGCCATTCTTTCCAAAATAGGATTTTGCTTAATATCATTTGGATGGACTCAGATCCTTTCATGTAAGAGAGTCTTTGATGGGCTTTGAATTTTGATAGATCCAGCGGGCCTTCTTGCATGGGATCACTTCTTATGGGTTCGTAGAGAATGATTCTGATCTAGTTCATGGCCTATTAGAAGTAGAAGGCGCTCTGGTGGGATCCTCATGGACAGAAAAAAAAAAATTATTTTATGAAATGTAATTTTATAAGTATTGGTCACACCTAGTTAAAAATATTTTTAATAAAAACCCAATGTTTTAAAAATTTTCATTTTTTCTCAAGGTTGTCAAGTTCATTTTTATCATAAATGGTTTTGAATATATATATATTTTATTTGAATTCATTTCATGTTTTAAATAATTATTAGAAATTATTTACCTAAAATTTAAATATTAAATATTTAAATAATAATTATTCAATATAATTTAATTTTTTTCAAATTAGATATATTGTTTGAAAGTAAACAAAATTAGTTTAAAAGGAATTTAAGAAATAATTAAACTATTAAAATTTAAATGCATTAGTGGCGTTTTTGTAAAAAACGCCGCAAAAAAATTTCAAATAAGGCAAAACGAAGTCGTTTTATGATTTGTGTGTAGAGGCATTAGCGGCGTTTTTACAAAAACGCCACTAAAAATAGAGAATTAGTGGCGCTTTCGTAAAAAACGCCGTAAAAACTGAAAATTAGCGACGCTTTTGTAAAGCACCACTAAATGTTTAATTGAAACCACGTCGTTCCAAGTGTGATTTAGTGAAGTGATTACCTTTAGCAAAACGGCGCCGTTTTTGTGTCATCCTTTTCATCATTTTCATACCCGAAACCCCTAAAATTCCCCAAATCAAAATTTTCTTCTCCCCTAAATCGAAATTGCCCCTAAACCCTAAATTTCCCACACTCTGCATTTCCCACTCCTCCCCTCTGTATCTAATTCTAAGCTTCTCTCACTCTCACAAACTTGCTTTCTGCAAATATCAAAGGTTTAGATCTGAGGGAGAAAAAAACACCCAGAAATCTTTGCTGAAAGGAAGATCTAGGTATGCCTTAATTTTTCTTCTTTTGGCTTCTTTGTTGTCTTTGCTGCATTTTCAACTGATCTTGATGTTAAACAATGTATGCTTTATTTTATGTGCTCTGTATGTTTACACCCATTTTGCTTGATATACTAAAGACCGATTTCTTCGATGCAGATCCCCATCCCGAAAATATACTGATCTGTAAAGGTTCAGAGGTGAGTTGTCTATCTTTTTTCATTTAAAATTTTAAGTTCTATTATAAGCTTCTTTCTGTAGAATTGCAAAGATGAAATAGAATTAAGAGATAAAGAATTTCAAAAAGAAAAACTTTGTGATTTTTCTTTTTCCATAAACATGAAACTGCTAGAATTCAAGGGAGAAAAATGAAAACAAGTTTGCCACTGTTTCCTCCTTAATTATAATAATCAAATCCCTCTAAATGCGCAACCTTCATACCTTGGAAATATTTTAATGATCCTAGGTCTTTGATCTCAAACTCCTTAGCAATTACTTCTGTTAGGTAGTTGATTTCTTTAGTATAATCCCCAGCAACAAATGAAGAGGCCAGTCTAGATTGGTTGCTAGAGATAGCAAAACCGAAATAATATTAAATCTTTGTTTAGCATTGCATTTCAAACTTGCTTTTCAAGCCAAATAAGCTTTTCGACAACATAAACCAACTTGTATATTTGTCAAGAATTTGACAAAATAATTTGTCAAGAAATTTTAAAATATTTTCACCATTTTAAATATAAAATATTCGTTTTCATATCATAAAAATTTAAAATTAATTATATATAAGTAAAAAAATAGAACACTATTTGGTTTTGAATAATTGCGATTCTTAAACTTGTATTTCATATCGGTTCGAGTCAGTTTTCAATTTTTTGGTTTTTCTTGCTCAGCCATAACCTGAATCAATTAACATGCATGAGAATGTGAAGTTGTTTACTCGGTGAAACAACGGAACAAACATTTCATGCCACTAATGCCAAAAATGCTTACAGTAAAGAATAAAGTACGAGCAAGGAGTGAACCATCGCCAATGTCGGCATCAGAACAGGACGTACTTCAGTAGGATTCAGTTTCTTCATACTATAACCAACACAGTGTTGGCCAGGTCAGATTCGGTTCAATACCAGAAAAGATGGAATAATCTTCTTACTGAATTCATCAAAATACTAGATGCAGTGTAACTAAATTCATAATCCAAAGTTTCAGTGGTTAAATTTATAATGTTGTAGATTAGGTCTGATTTGTATTTAAATGTCCTAACATTCCTTTAAGGGTAACTTTAACATAAACCAACTTTCATAATTTTCATAATTTAATATAAATTTATTTTGTAACTTATACATGTTATTATTACAAACAAGCATTTAATACTATTTAGATTTTAGTGTTTCCAAAAAATTTACATAAACATTAAAGAAAATTTTTTTTACCATACTTTCCTAAATTTTATGGTTAATAAAACTATGATCATAATTTGTTTCAATTAAGTCATTTTGTTTAATATATATTTATATTTTTAATAGTTGCACCATACGTTGTATACTCCTTTGAGGTTCTTTTATACCATTTCAATATGTCAATGCCTTAGCAATTGATGTCTTTATACGTTGTAGATTTAAATCTTTTATTGCCTTGGTATTCTTTAGTTACGACTGTAATTATAGATAGGATCAGTAATGGCTTTCGCATCTGTTTCCTTGGTGTGGTTCAAGTGCAGGCATATAAAACTCATTGGAGTGCCTCTTTTCTAGCAGTTTGGCATCAAATTATCAAATTAAGGTATGTACTGATGCTGATAATCAAGCAAACCTTATGCTAAGTTTGCAACCTAATTAGATAACCATGGGTTCCATAGCAAGACAGCCAACCCTTGAGTTATATTCAAAGTTTTAAATGGTAGGAGATTTTAGTATAATTATAATATAATTTTTTTTAGACCAACAAGTTTAATCGACTATGTTGCGTCCCATTTTTTAAACATTTTTTTTAATTTTGCCTTTCACTAAAGGTGTTAGTTAAACCGCTTAAAGTTGATCCAAATCCTATCATATCAAATAATAAAATAACAAATAAATAAGTAAAAATTTTGAGCAACTCATCATTAAGAATTGCGGTGGTGCAAAATTCTCATATTGGATGGCAGATTCTTGTTTCAAGAATTTGTCAGTTTTTGAAGCTTCGCAAATGTGATGAATTTTGTATACTTCAATATGAGCTTGAAATTATATTTAAACCATATGATATAAGCATGCAAAACTCAACTTATTTCCATCATTTTTCATGATTCCTGTCTCATCTTTCTTCCTCATTTTGCATTAATAAAGTGTTTGATTGGATCTGCAGAGTACCCTTTGTTAGACATCGTTAAATACATGAGAGTACTTTTGGAGCCGTTGCTTCGTTGAGGACCACACAGGCTAACACTCAAACCACAGGTGTGAAAACATTTAAACCTGGACCAATTTGATGGCTGTTTAGTTTGATAATATGTGATTGTCCTGAGGAACAAGATGATAATAGCAATCAATATTATCTTTGCAGGCGAAGAAAGCTAAACTGGTGAGGTAGTGTTCATTTCAAGAAAATTAATGAAGGCATTCAACTGAGCTAGTTTAGCTTATTTGATTTTTATAAAGAGGTTAATTGATTCTATTATACAACATTTATTCAGCAACTTAAATGCTGTGTTTTCATCTGCATGAATTACCGAAGCTAAATCCGGGATCCTTACCATCTAATTACAACAAAATTAATTAAAGTTTCTTTAATTTCCGCAGATTATGTAATGTTAGAAAGTGTATGGTGAAAGGTGAAATGAAACAGAATTGGTCATCCACTCAAACCTCACACCATTTTCATTGACCATCAATATTCCATCAGCTTTGGTCATTGCTTTTACGTCAAGAAATGCCACACTTGCTTCCAAATTCTTCTTCTCTCATATCTCTATCTTTATCTATAACTCCCTTCTTTTATGTCCTTTTTTTTCTCTCTCTCTATATATATATTTAGCAACTTTATAACTAATTACAAAGTGTCATGTGGCATCTTTATATATAAAAAAACATATTCTTTTATTAAATGTATATACAAGTTCTAGGTACTATCGAGCATATGTGAATTGCATACTTTCTTGGCTTATTTATATGCATTTTCATGTTCAAATAATTAACAAATAATATTTTCCTGACTCCAGCTTCTGTTTCCTGGTGATAGTTGAGTAGCCCAGCTTGTTGAAATTATTAAGGTACGTTTTAGTTCAAAATTCTCATCATTAATAGTTTCATCATGATGATGTTGGAAAAATTAATCTTCTGGGGCTCCGATTTTGTACAGATTTAATTGCTGATTTTCCTTTCAAATATTGGATCGTCTTACTTACTTCACATTTGCCATCTAGTTTTCTACCTTATGTTTTCTGTTATCTGCCATTCAGTTTGCCATGATCCTTTTTTGGGCCTAATTTTATTTCCATGTTCTTTTGTAGAAATTAGTTATCCACAAGGTAATATTTATAGATATAGCTTATTTCTATTTTTTTTTATATTTGGTTCAACTTAATTATTATTTGATTCAACTTAAGTATGAATTAATTTTATTACCATGTAACTTGCTTATCCATTAAAATTACAACAATATAGCTGACCTTCTCTCCAACCTTTTTTTAAATATTTTAATGATTCAAAGTATATAGGCTGGAAACCTGACGGGTTGCCTTATATCGATCTGTAAGATATAATGGATCCTCCCTAGGTGTAACAACGCCACATATGATGAATCTTAAAAAATTCAAAAAGACTTGAAAAAAGTTCTATCGAGCTCATTTACTATTGAATATTTATTACCATGTAGCTTGCTTGTCCATTAAAATTACAACAATAACTGACTTTCTCTCCAACCTTTTTTTAAATATTTTAAAGATTCAAAGTATATAGGCTAGAAACCTGACAGGTTGCCTTATATCGAGCTGTAAGATATAATGGATCCTCCCTAAGTGTAACAACGCCACATATGATGAATCTTAAAAAATTACTATATTCAAATTACTATTTTTTTAATAATGTTTGATTTTAATATTTAATAATTTTAAATGTCTTTAAAAGTTATAACTATTTTTTATCAAAATAGTATTAATATTGATCATTACTTAAATAAATTACATAACTTACATAACTCATATAACTTACATAATTTACATAACAACTTACATAACTCACATAACTTACATAATTTACATAACTCACATAACGTACATAACAACTTACATAACTTAACTAATACATTTAGTGTAATCTAATAATTTCCTTAAAAGCATATAGTTTAAAGTTCAAATTTCATAACTTACATAATCTACGTAACTTACATAAAACATAAAAATATATCATATCAAGACTTACATAATAAACAACTTACCTGTGTAATTTATTGTCAACTTTAGAATTCAAGAACTACGAAATGGATAGGAGTTGGATGAAATTGTCAAGGGTAAGCAACGCCTATCGAAATGGAGTACAAACTTTTATAAATTTTGCATTTCAAAATGCAAGCCAAGAGAATATGATTCTTTGCCCGTGTAAGAAGTGTGGCAACATCGATTGGCATACTCGTGAAGTTGTCTACGAACATCTAATTGTTGATGGCTTTATTTGGGGGTATAAAAAATGGATTTTCCATGGAGAGTGTACATCTAGTGGAACTTCTTCAACGATTAATCTGACTTATCCTGATACTGATTACCATCAGTATGTTAGACAAGATGACATGGAAGGTATGTTGAGGGATGCATTTAATATGCACAGTCATGGTGAGCAATCGTTTCCACCTGACTTTATTGCATCCGATGATTGTAACATTAGTGGAAATGTTTTTGGCGAAACGGGAACAAGTGCACCTTATGAGGAGCCAAATGAAGAAGCGGCGAAGTTCTACAATTTACTTAATGAAATGAATGAAGAACTTTACGAGGGATCAAAATATTTGAAATTGTCCTTCTGCATTCATTTATTTCACTTAAAATGTTTGGGAGTGTGGACTGGAAATTCTTTTACAATGCTGCTAGAGTTTCTGAGAGAGATGTTTCCTTTTGCAAAAATCCCCCAATCTTGTCAAGATATGAAGAGACTAATAAAAGATTTGGGCCTTGGGTACGATAAAATTCATAGTTGCCCAAATGATTACATGTTGTACTGGAGTGATCAGAAGAACCAACAGTGTTGTAATGTTTGCGGCAAGTCTCGTTAGATGAATGGGAATACAGAAGATGTGAATACGGATGAATGTGGGGCACAGTTAAGAAAGAAGCCAGTCAAGGTTTTGCAATACTTTCCCCTAATACCAAGACTTCAAAGGCTTTTCATGTCGTCAAAGACGGCTGAACCTATGAGGTGGCATAATGATCAACGGACCGATGATGGATTATTAAGACATCCTGCGGATTTTTTAGCTTGGAAATCATTTTACTTGAAATTTTCAAGCTTTGCAAGCGATCCTCGAAATGTGAGGCTTGGGCTAGCAGCTGACGGCTTTAATCCATTTAAAATCATGAGTACTTCGTACAATACTTGGCTTGTGGTGCTTGTTCCTTACAATTTGCCTCCATGGATTTGCATGAAGCAATCTTCGTTTATTTTATCAATGATTATTCCTGGAGAGAAAGGTCTCGAAAATGATATTGACATCTATTTGCAGCCACTTATTGAAGAGTTAAAATAATTATGGTCGGGTGTTGAGACATATGATGTATTAAGAAAAGAGAACTTTTATTTACATGCAGCTTTATTGTGGACAATTAATGATTTCCCGGCTTATGCTAATTTATCAGGTTGGAGTACTAAAGGATGTTATGCTTGTCCTTGTAGTGCTGCGCAAACTTGTTCGAAGTGGTTGTACAATGGGAAGAAGTTCTCTTACATGGGCCATCGTCGGTGGTTAGATGGAAATCATAAATTTAGATTTCAGAGGACTCTATTTGACAGTACTGAAGAGTACAGAGGAGCTCCTCAGCAGACCGTTGGATCTGAAATCTTGTTTATGTTAAAAGATATCAACTTCAGCTATGGGAAGATGAATCAACCACCTAACACGAAATCAAAGAGAATATCGAGGGATGAATCCGATGATGAATTTGACGAAGAGGATGATCCTAATGAGGCAGACTTGTGGAAAAAAAGAAGTATTTTTTTGAGTTACCTTATTGGGAGCATAATATTTTACGCCACAATCTTGATGTCATGCATATTGTGAAGAATGTCTGCGAGAACATAATTGGGACAATTTTGAATGTCGATGGAAAATCAAAAGACAATCTTCAGAGTCGACTTGATTTAGTTGATATGAGAATTCGGCGTAATCTTCATCCTCAAGTATTTCCAAATGGGAAATATCGGTTGCCGCATTCTATTTTTTCAATGTCAAAGGAAGAGAAAGAGGTGTTTTGTATAGTGTTGAAGGATATAAAGGTCCCAGATGTGTATGCGTCAAATATATCTCGATGTGTGAGTCTTAAAGATCGAAGATTATATTCATTTAAAATCACATGATTACCACATCTTGATGCAAGATTTACTTCCAGTTGCTTTACGATGCTGCATGTCAAAAAATGTGACGTCCTGTATAATTGAACTATCCAATATAATGAAAGCTATTTGTGGCAAAGTTTTGGATGTTGAAGAACTTAAGAAAGTACAGGATCGAGCTGCTTTGACTTTATGCAATTTGGAGAAGATCTTTCCACCTTCCTTCTTCACTATTATGGTGCACTTGGTAATCCATCTCCCTCACGAAGCAATACTTGGTGGACTAGTTTTTTATCGATGGATGTATCCAATAGAAAGGTGCTAATTTATTTGTCAAGTATTTATTTATTCGCGTCTATACATTTAGTTACAACTTTTGATAAATATTGTATATCGTGTTTAGGTTCCTAAGCAAATTGAAATCTTATTGTCGCAATAAGCGTTATCCAGAAAGATCAATTGCTGAAGGCTACTTGGCAGAGGAGTGCATGACATTCTGTTCTAGATATTTAGAAGATGTTGAAACACGATTGAATAGACCAAATAAAAATGCTGGGCTCAATGATCATAACTTGGCCGAAACTTATTTATTCTAAAGTTATGGAGAACCAATCGGCAAAGTTGAAATTGCAGAATTAAATGATATATCGTGGATACAAGCACATCGATATGTACTTTTTCACCACGATTTAGTTGAACCATTACGCAAGTAAGTTCTAAAATTTCCTCACATATTTGTCGTTTTGATTTGTTTATCTTCTAACCAATTACACTTGTTTTTAACATAGTGAGTACAAACAAATTTTGAGATCTCGTGCAAGCTCTCGAAGATTGCAACATCGAGAGATTATTAAGTTATTCACAAAATCTTTTCATGAATGGTTAAATCAAACGGTATGTAACTAAAGTTAATAAGTTACATATAATCCCGAAATTTAGTTAATTATTCAATTTACTTTCGATTCAATATGTTTGGAGTGGAAAGGACGTCAATGACGAAGTTAAATGGCTTTCCCAAGGTCCGAACAGAATAATAAAAAGATATAGTGCCTTCCTCATCAATGGATACAGATTTCATACAAAGTATCGTGAGAGAATGAGGAGAACTCAAAATTGTGGAGTTGTTGTTAATTCTTCAATTACAAGTTATGCTAGTGCTAGGGACAGTAATCTGGTTGAGGGTAATGTGGAGTATTACGGACTTCTTCCCGACATTATTGAGTTGAATTACTATGGCAGATGGAAAGTTGTCTTATTTCGGTATGATTGGGCTGATGTTAATACTGCTCGAGGAATTAAAGAAGATCAATTTGGTTTTACAATGTTGAATTTCTCTCGCTTGATTCACACTGGACAACAATTGATGGACGAGCCATATGTATTTTCCTCTCAAGTGAAACAAGTTTTTTATTCGAAAGATCCAACTGATGAGGGTTGGTATGTTATACTTCGGAACACCTTAGAGACTTGTTTGAAATGGGTAATGGAAGTAGAGATGACATCGTCAAAAGATCAGAAACATTACCTTTTCTAGAACAAAACTTAAATGAAAATATCCCTAGTACTAATACACAACATCAATGGGTTCGACATGATGTGGATGAAGATATTTACGAATAATGATGTAGTAAGATTTTACAATATTTTAATTATATGTAATATTATAATTTTACTCTTTGTCATGTTATATAATTTAACTATTTTATATTTACTACTATTGTTGTAATTTGTTACTAAAACTTTAACTATTTTATGTGTATTGCAGGAAAAATGCGTAGAAGAAGAGTACGAGATTTAAGTATTATCCAGAATACTCCAAATTCTGAAGAAAGAAATAGTGAACAGCAGACAGTTGTTGGATCTTCGAATGTGCCGGAGACACTTGATGAGCCTAAAGAATTTCAAAGTAATGTTATGTTCATTTTACATGTGTTGACTTTTATTATTGAATTATTTGTCAATTTTAATATAATAATAGTATATCATTTTTCAGCTGAGAGTGGTGGGACGCGCAGAGTTCGAGGACGAACGCTACTTAGAGATTTATACGACTTAGATCCTATCGAGCGTGTTAAAGTAAGTAGAAATACTCATGGTCAGCCTGTTGGATCTGAAGCTCGACTTTTAGCAGGCTATTTAGGCATTTCAGCACGAAATGCAAATATGTTGCCCATCAACTACGAATCATGGCATCACATGCCTGATAGCAACAAAAATCAGGCTCTCGCTAATATTAAGGTAACAAAATGTGAATGCAATTTATAATACTTTGGTTTAAGTTTCATTTATATTTACATTTTAAACTTATGTTTTTTTAGGAGAGATTTGCCTTAGAAGTCTCCGATGATTATATCAAGAAGGCATTAGGTAAAAGATGGAGAGACAATAAAAGCACTTTAAAGAAACAATATTTTAAGAAAGACATAAGCCTCGAGAAAAAAACTGAGAAATGTTCCACCGGGAATGCTGAGGTATCAATGGGAAGATGCGGTTAGATTTTGGAATTCAAAGAAGGGAGAGGTATTGCGTATTTCCAAACTCTTATATATAGTGTTTACTATATACGTAATAATAATTTTATTATGTAGAACCGTGAGCGAGTTGGAACAAGCAGCAGGAAAAAATAAAAATTCAAGCACACGGCTGGGTCGAGAAGTTTTACTTCTGTAGCTGAGGCCGAGGTATTATGAATTTATTAATTCTTTCAAATATTAATAACTTTCTATTATTAAATAATATTCTTACTATTATATTGTAGGAAGTCAAATCCGAACAAAAAGTTGGACGCCTTCAGCTTTTTGAGATTACGCATAGGAAGAAAGATGGATCTCCTATGACATCCGAAGCGGGAGAAATTATGGTATATTCACTTAATAATATTTGATTTATTTTAAATATTTATAATCTTTAATTATAATTATTTAATTCAATTCATCATTAGTAGTTTTAAATAATTTTGTTAAGTTATGTTGCATTCCTTTTTATTATATATTTCGTTTCTAACTCTTTAATTGATTTTTTAGGAGAAACTAAAGGAGAAGAAGGCAGAATATGAAGCGATTGCTTCGAGTGATAGTTCTGTTAATCTTGAAAACATTGATAACAGAATTATCACTGAAGTTTTGGGTCCTGAAAGGTACGGTCGGGTTCGATTTCAAGGATCTGGTGTTACCCCGACCCAATATTTTAGATCCGGCTCCCAGCAATACATGCCTTCCGGAAGTCAAGCTCAAGCTGAAGTTCAGAGGTTAAGAGACCAGATAGCTCAAATACAAGCGAACACGGTTGAGCAAATTGCTGAGGTTCAACGAAAATATGAAAAACTCCAGCAACAACTTAGAGCGGAGGCAGCAGAGAGGGAGGCAGCGGCTGCAGCGAGAGAGGCAGAGGCACGAGCGATGGTAGCAGAACAGAGCAAAAAGTACGATGACCTCCAGCTACAGCTTCAGCAGATGATGCATATGTTTTAGCAATCGCAAAAGCCGCCGTCTTAGACATTAGTTTTCTTATTGTAAGAATGTTTTTAAGTTTTGTCACGTTTAACATTATTGTAAAAATATTTTAAATTATACTTTATTTATTAATTATATCATATATCTTTAGTTAAAATTGAAGTATCATTTAGAATTAATGTTTTTGGTTGTATTTTTTATGTTAAATTTGCTGTTTTTGGCTGCATTTTATATTATATTTGTTGTATTTGGTTGGATTTTAATGCAGGAAGGGTTGGATATTGGTGAAAAAAAAAATTACAAATCTGCCAAAATTAGCGGCGTTTGTAGAAAAAGCGTCGCTAAAAGCCTTGACCTTTAGCGGCGCTTTTCCCACAAACGCCGCTAAAAGCCTTGACCTTTAGCGGCGCTTCTCCCACAAACGCCGCTAAAAGCCTTGACTTTTAACGGCGTTTTTTTTCAATAAACGCCACAAATTTTTGTGGCGTTACCTATAGCGGTGTTTTTTTGCGGCTTTTTAGAAAGCACCGTTAAAAGTTTTAGTGGCGCTTAAAAGCAGCGCTAAAGGCTAAAAAAAGCGCCGCTAAAAGTCTATTTTCCTGTAGTGGTAGTCGTTTGCAAAGCTAGAGTAACCCTTTTTTACTGAAATGTAATACCAGTTGATCATTTGATTTATCCTAAGTAGGGCTATCCTCTTGAAAAGAGCTCACTGACTATAATAAATTCCATACCCATTAAAGGAGCCGGTTCCATGAAAAATTTAGCACCATCAGGCAACAATGGATCGTTATACACTAGGATATCAGTACCATTCTCCAATCTCCATCCGATTCCTTTCACAAGCAAATTCTTGGCAGCAAGAGTACTCTTCCGTATAAGCGAAGGATTGTTGCCAATTGCTTCTTTATCACTTCCTTAGGCCATTGTTGCAAGAAGTATCCTCATTTCTCCATCAAATCTTCTTTTCTTTCAAAACCCCAAAAAATCCAATTTTCTTTTGCCTTGAAAACCACCAAAAAGAGGTTATTTTCCCATGTAGTCTTGATGAGCGTGAAAGTAGGCATTGGAGTAATGGACACAAAGCTTGGAATGATGAGTTAATTTCAAACTGATGGCGTAGTTGTTTCAGTCATTGTTGTTGGTTCTAGAGAAAGAAAAGTCTGTTGTAGTTTATCTGTGGCTTTTTTGAGTCACATTAGCACCATTAACGATTAAATCTATCAAATGAAGGTTAATGGAAAATGCAATATAATTTGTTTTAATCATTGAAAGTTCAATTGTATACATTTTCTTCATAAGAGATGAATTGAATTTTTTTATTGTTTTTTTTCTTTTACTTTTTAGCCTGAATTTTAATCATTATGCAATTGAGTCTATGTATATAACATAGATAATTAGACAAAGGGTTAGTACATACGAAGATATCTAAACTTATATCTATTTAGTAATTAAATTTTTTTTTATTTAACTAATACCTAAACGTAAAAATTACAAGTCAATTTATATTTATTTTAAGTACTTAACTAACATCATTAGAATACGTAAAATGACTTACTATTGGTCGATAATATTATTTCAACACTATATAAATATTTTATCAACTAAAAAAATAACAAGATGAGTTACCAATTTCTACTTAAGATTAGGTGTGAGTTGAAGTTAAAAAGAAAAAGGGTAAATTACATTAACAGTCACTCAACTTTGGAGTAACTGGCAAAACAGTCACATGGGTTTCATTTCAGTCACTCAACTTTGAAAAAATAACAAAACAATCATTTTAACCATTTTCCATTACAGACGTAACGGAAAAGTGACATGGCATTTAACAGTGGACTAGCTGTCATTTTAAACAGTCATTTTTAACCCTAAACCCATTTCAGAGCCCTGGGTAGTAGAAGAAGAAGAGAAAAAGAAGAATAAGAGAAAAAATGAAGAAGAAGAGGAAAAGAAGAAGAGAAAATGGAAGGAGTTTTGTTCTGCAATAAAACTTGAAGACCGTAAACTAAGAATTGTTGAACACTTTGCATCACAATTGTAGGTAGGAGTACATAATGAGATAGAACTTGAAGACTATAAATTAAGAATTGAAGATGCAAAGAATGCAACATTTGCTGCCATGGATGAAGGGATAGTACTTGGTGGTGGTGCAACTTATATACATTTGTCAGAGCAGATTCACACAATAAAGAATTCAATGGAAGATTCAAATGAACAGATTGGTGCTGATATTGTAGCAAAAATATGACTCTATTTTGGAGTCAACCATCTATTTGCATGTATTGAGAAGTTATTGTCTATTGATTTTTCATTATCTTTTTGGTCTTATTAGATAGATCATGGATTAAATTTTGACATTTTTGTATGCTGGCCTTACAAACTGCTGTCTCTGTTTCTGGGGTAGTTCTAACCACTCAAGCTATAATAGTAGAGAAAATAAAGACACCCAAGCCTGTTGTCCCTCTTGCCTTAGGAATTAGTCCTTGAAAAAAAGGGTGTAAAAGAAGATACTGGTAGGTTAAAGCTGAAGAAGAAGCCAACAAAAGTTGTATTTGCAATGGTTGAAACCAAGCTGAAAACTGGTTGGCTTGGTTCTCGAGAACCAAAATGCATTTATCATGTGCCTCAAATACCATTGTACATGAGTGCCTACTAAATTGCTTCCTTGTAGCTGCAGTACATTGTATTTTTCTTGCATCCCCAACAACCAACAGTTCAATTTTTTTAGCTGTTTGTAAATTTTATCACTATCTTATTAGTGTTAAACACTTTGCATCACAACTATAGGTGGGAGCACATTTGGATTAAAAGAAAAAGACCCGAATTTAGGAGATGATAAAAGATAAGGTTGAACGAGAAAGGAGAGAAGAACAAGAAAAAAAAGCATAAGAAGACAAAGATTGAGGCAGAAGAAGATGAAGAGAAAGTTGAAAAGAAAAAGAAGAAAGAGACAAAAAAAGACCAATCATCTTTTCTTTTCTTTTTGACCTTTTGACTACTCGTCCAACGTGGCAAGTTAACTGGCCACATCAGCTAATTAACTGGCCACGTATCAGCTAATTAACTGGCCATGTCAGTTATCCCCTTGAGCCTGTGACGAAAAATGTTAATGAGTGACTAATTTGTCACTTTTCAATAACGTTAGTGACTGTTTTGTTATTTTTTTAAAGTTAAGTGACTGAAATGAAACTCAGATGACTGTTTTATTAACTACTCAAAAGTTGAGTGACTGTTAGTGCAATTTACCAAAGAATATAGAGTTACAAAGTATAAGTTTAACTCTGTATAAAAGTAAAAAACCTAAAACACCCTCCCAAAACGGTGGGCGACTACAAACAAGAAAAAGTCATAAGCAAGACTTACGATACGCTACTCTAATTTCTTTCATCCAGATCAGATCATCGCCAAACCCGCCATCTTCAGTTCCCGCAGAACTAAATTTCCTTTCAAACCTCTTAAATTTTACTTTTTATTCAAACCCCTCCATGGCCTCCCCTTCCGATCACTCTAATTCGTAAGTCTTTTCGAAAATTCTCCATTTTTCTTAAAATTTCCCCCATATGTTTGTTAACTATCTTTCGTTTTCTTCTTTTCTGATTCTCGCCACTACGTTTTAATATTTGTTTTTAATATCTATTCACAGGGAAGTTGTTTATAGGAGGCAGAACAAAGGACCCCCTTTCAAGTTCCTAGTCCCTTTAGTCTATGCCCCTGTTCTCCCTTTAAGTAAGTCTACAATCTCTCTTGTCCTCCCTTTTTTGGGTGATTTTGATACCTGGGTTTTGTTTTTCAGATATAAGTCTTTTATGGGTTCTTAATTCTTTTTGCCTTTGTCAGTTCGACTTTCTTTGAGGAAGAACCCAGTTTTAAGGGACCGGCTGTTTACTATTGTGTTGGCTGGGGCTTTTATTCATGGTTCTTATTTGGTGTATCCTTATTATTTTTACCTTATTTTGCTTTAATTACTGTACCTGATTGTTGGTTCTCTGTTTCTCCCCCTTCCTCTTAATCATTCGTGCTTAAATTGTTGAGTGCCTGCTACTGCATATTCTTTTATGTGCTCCTAGTCTTTATGTAAATTGGAGAATCTTGTTCCATTTTCTATGATCTGAACGCTGTATGGTGTACACTTACATCAGTATTCCCAGTTTTGACTGTTTACAAGTATTGAGTTCAATGATGGCATGTGTGTTGTCTAATAAAATTGGTTCAACGCTAATGTATTGATAAATCACGGACCTGGGTATTTGGCTGAATGATAGATGCATGTATATTCCAGCTTTAAAAAGTTGGCTTTCCACATGTCTTGCAATGATGTCTACATGTAACTTATTATCAATAGGACGTCATTTGTTTTCAACAATACATGTGTCTCTACAATGCATCATGCAGGTGTTGCCTTTGAGAGATTAATTTATTTGATTGTAAAGAATGGAGATGCATATAAGCAAGATTGGGCTTTCTATTTGGATTCTTTATGCCTCTGAAGAATTTGTTTGGTGAGGAAAAATAAGGGAAAGCATTAAATCATCAGTACATTGGTTTCTCAAATGTTTTAAACTGAAAATTGATTCCCGTGAACTCCAATTCGTTTCATTTATTGTTAAGAGTGTCATTGCTTCTGGTTATATAGGGATTTTTTTAAAGAATTTTTTATAAGGGGGTAGATGTGCGGTGCAAGAGCCAAGAAATATGAAAAGATCATATTTTCTCACCAGTAGTAATGAAAATAGCACAAGTAATCTAAATGTTAAGATTCATGCCTTATGCTTATGCTGTCAGCTAAAATAAGGCTCTATAACCAAGCGGACGATGATTGATTTCTATCTTACGAATCTAATATGCCTTCGTTGATGTTCTGTCCTTCGGAAGCAGTGCATTCTATTTTTAAAAGTCATTCTACAACCTATCTCGCGTCACTTTAAGTTGCAAACTTATAATAATCACATTTGTAAAAGCAATGCCTTTGTGTTCCCTATTATTTTGTGGTGAGGCATCTCTCCAAGAGAAGGAAAAGGTTTAATTGTACTGTGATATCCTCGTTTTACTTATTAAAATGTGTTTCAAGGGAATGTTTCTCTTCCTTTTAACTGAACAACAAACAAGAAACGTAAAATGCATTTCAATATAGATGTGTGAGAACTGTGCAAGAGAGAGACATGCATTGAGAATTACAATATTGACTCTCTTAATTGTTCAATTTATTTGACATTTAACTTACAGCCTTGTTTTGCTTAATATTAATTATATGCTGAACATTTTCTATATATAGAACTTGTTCACTCTGCCTCCTAATAAAATTGCATACTTACATGCTACATGAGATAGAAAATTTACCAGTCATCTTTCTTTCTTTCCTTTCGTTGGGGATTGGGTGGTGGGAGTAGGCAATCGGGAAATCTATGATATGCCTTTTAAAAACATGTCACTCATATAATAATTCATGGTTCTACAACAAGCTAGGAAATCTGGAGTCAGTTTATAATTGAGTTTTGTTTTGTTCCATTAAATACATCTGCATTAGTTAACCTTGTCATTTAGTTATGCTCCTTGTTCTCTGCTTTTCCTCTTCTGGTTTCTTTTCCTTGATAAATTTGCAGTTCGGATCTATATGATGCTGAGAGCAAGTGAACATTGCAGAGTCTGGCTTGAGGAACTGATTACCCCTCTAATAATTATTCTTCTATTATGCCTTAGAACAAGCTTGAATTGTATTCTTCTCATTCCTTTCATTGTGGGATGATAATTTGTATCTCACAGTTATAATTAAGTTAGGCGTAAGATTTAAAGCTTCATATTACGGAATTAGTTTCAATTTTAAAGAGAAATAAGATTGAGTGAGCTGCTTTTTTGTTAAACTGTAATTTCTTTATCGAATGTGATAGATGTGCAGGTCATGTCTATGCATTAGAAGCCGGAACTACAATGCTGTGAACTCTGCCTGATATTACAAGGTGAAATCGTTAGGTTTTAACGTTTTTAAAGAGGGAAAAAAAAAAAAAAACTACCATCCATACATTCTTCATCGCTGACATGCATCATTATCAAGCAAGTAGTTATGTGGTATCATATACATGAATTGCTTTGCATCTAACTTTTGGGTGTGTAGGTTGGGTTTGAAGAGGAAAGGAAAACAAGTGGGTGGGTAGTTGTGTGGTGGAGCAGTGTTAAAAGTGGCCTTGGCATGATTCTTGCTTTCATTGTCACACGCAATTTTCATGCTTGAGAAATTTGCAAGTAGTACTTGGATCTTTTAAAGAGAAACCCTTGACGATGCCAAAGGGGTGTTCTTTGACAACCCTTTTTGTGTTTTTTTTTTACCTCTGGTGCTTATTTGCGTATGCAAGGATGGTTTGAAAGAGAAGGCAAAGTTTAACCATAAAAACTTAGAATGGACAAAGAAAGAGATGCATTATTTGCCGTTGAATTAAACGTGAAAAAAGAAAGCAACTTTATAGTTACATGATGAATCAAATATTATTTGACATGTTGGATTTTGATATGAATTTTTTCTGCTCTCCTCTTGTTTTTATCCCATCCCTACGAGGCAGCCAAATATAATGGGAACAATTGAAAGAGAACTTAGCATATTCCTATTTTCTTTTTGGGTACGAAGCATATACCTATTTTTGATACTTGAATGGGTCTTAGTTAGCATATTTGGAGAATCTTTGACGGCTTATCGACAACTACCGTGGGTCTGGGATCCCGAACAACAATAAAGCAATGCAACATCTTAACACCATTTTTAATCCTTCATTTCTTCACTGTTTTAAGAGCAATTGAAATCTGCAGATTAGGTCGTGACATATATGAATCAAATTCACAATTTACAAAATAAAGATTCATATCAGATATTCAGTAATTACACATCATCATCCTGGAATATTCATTATCTAACAAAAAAATTTCAGTCCTTTGATAAGAATATTGAAAAATGGACATACAACCGTAAAGAAGAAAATAAATAATAGGTACAAATTTTAGCGGTGAATGGCGGAAGAGTGCCATAGAGCCTAGCGATCCTTGAAATCGGAAGCGAGTCGAGAAGCGATGGATGAATGATACATAATGTCGTGAAATGAGGAGGTGGTGGTAGTCATCATACGGAGCTGCCTGGCCTTATCTTCCGTGAAGCGAGCCGGGGAAAACTTTGTTCTGGCCCATTTTTGTCCCACGTCCGTTAGCGATTCGACTTGGCGTCTTTGCTTCACCTCAGTTTTGTTATCGGAATCAATGTAGTCGGGGTCGGACGGTAATCCAAACAGCGGTGCCCAGCAGTTGGTCGGGGTAGATAACGTAGTAGTTCTCCGGCGGTCGGAGTCCGGCTTAAGGTGAGCAGGAATAGCAGAGGCGTGGGTTCTGGAGGGACGGAAAGTGAAAAGATGGGTAGCCATCAACAAGCGTGGGCTAATGGGAATAGCGAGAAATTGGAAGAGAAAGTGAAAAGTGAAACATGAGAATGAAGATGTTATATACAAAAAAGATGGCGGAGGTCCCCGTATGTTATATGATGGCGTTGACGATTTTACCCTCTTTGTTTCCCAATTTTTTGATATAGGAATAGGATTACCATTTATTTATTTAGCATTCTTTTTTCTTTTCTTTATTTAATTAGTTTGCATAAGATTTTTTTTCTAAAAGAAAGAAGACTTCAATAGTGACTTTGGACCACCAGGTTGTCTTTTATGTTTGTTCGGACTTAAATTTCAGTGGTGTAAGTCTTTTGTAATGTTATTTTGGTCTAGTTTCGATTATAATTGTATTTGTATTTGTTTGATTTACAATTTCAAACGAGGAGTGTAGAGAAAATCTTATAAACCAGCTTGCACCCCTCATCCGCTGTTTATGGGTTATGGTTTGGTTTTATGTTTAGCCTATTCTGTTCAACATCAAACATGTCTTGTGAGATATCTTAAGCAACCATTTGAGTTTAGAACATACACTAGATTACTTCATTTTCCTTTACATTCTTTGGTTTTCCTTTGCTCATTTAATTAAGGAAAACGTAAGATTGTTATTTGATTTAAAGAAAAAACAAATGCGAAATTATGAGCAAGAAGGCAGTATTTACTCTCTCACTAGGCAACTAACTTTCAAAAACGCATTCTTAAAACATGAAAGTATTAGATAATTGGGCCAAGGAGAGACCAAATAAAATTAAAATTCCAATTAAAACTTTTATCATACATTCGTTTGACACGGATTTAAATTGTTACCCTATCCCACCCTTAATAAATATTGTATAAAAACAATTTAAAAATCCAATGGCTTGATTCGTCGAGTGGCGATTGTGATGAGGGATGAACAGAACTGCAGTTCTCCTAGAGATGGTGATGGGCTTCTGATTCGTCAAGTATAGGAAGTCTCAGGTAAGGAAAGGAGAGGTGAACGGCTTGATTGAAGCTTAGGAACTAACATCATGTTTGATCTACTGTAATAGTCATTCCATTACTGTTCAATTCAGTGATAACTAGTGATTCCTTCATCTGATTCACCAAATCATTCATTTTACAGAATCGTCATTTATCTCTTATTACAATTTCTCCCATAATAAGCATTCCTCACCATATCCAAAGAATAACCTAGGAATAAAGAAAAAAATTAGTATGTCATTGTTTTTATCTTTGTTAAGCAAGGTAGTAAGTACTGTACTGGAGAGTGTATTGTTTTTGTTTTGGTACTAGTATATACCAATATTGACATATTTTGGTGTACCGTTTTGGGTTATTAATGTTTTTAAATGTTTTTTGCATATACAAATTTATAATATAAATATTAATTTCTTGATAAATTATATATATTTAAATATTCTTCACATATATATTTATATTCTAAATTTTAGTTTCTATTTTGATTAAAAATAAATTATATATTAGGATACCCAGTATGATTGCCATGTTATCTAGAACATTAGGGAGTTTGGCAGGTGATAGAATGCACGTAGGGAGGATATGAGGGTATATAATGGGAAGTGTGTTGAGATAGGACACGGTTGGAGGGTACAACACTGTTGGACTGATGGGAAGCTACCTTTTGAATTACGAAGATCCTCTAATAGGTAGGCTTAGGAGTATAGCATCTATTACCACCCTGCCAAGGGATCTTGACATAAGTTCTGACGTTATCCCCAATAGATTGATGGTCACATTATATTGGAAAACAACTGTTTAGCGACGAGTGGCAATGTGATGAAATCATGTTTTGGCCCAAATTATTGTGGCGGTTTCTGGGCTTAGGCCTAATACCTATTATTTATATAATAAAATTCTAAAAAAATTGTAGGTGGTTTTGATTTAAATGGTGAAGTTAAATTAATGAAGAATATGATGTTTTGGGTTTAAATATTTTAAAATTTTTAGATTTATTAAAATATAAAAAGATAGGTTCCTCAAAATAATATTTTTTTAAAGAAATAACTTCTAGTAATTAAATTAGGTGACTTAAAACATTGTTTATTAATGAAATAATTCATAATGAATAAGCTCACATTTAATGAATTTTATGAGGTCAAGCTCAAAACATATTGTCCCAAGTAACCATAGTCTAATTCGAAATAAAAATATTAAAATAGACAAAAAAATAATTTAATTTTAATAATTTGATTTAGAATTCGTATTCAGACTTTATATTTATTTCTATTTGATCGCAAGTCATTACGTATGGGCATATTTTACTTTTAATTTATTATATCTTGAAATTTATGAATTTTATTACACTTGTCAATTTAATTTTTAATAAAAATGAATGGTTATAGTTTGAGTTATTTCGACAATAAAATATAATGTTTTGCATTTAAATTGACCGTTTAAATGGGGTGTGACGTTTTATACATTTAATGAAATTTAAATATTTTAAATATGTAGCTTTAAACTTTGAGACAAGACGTCATGTGACAGTGGATAAAAACTTAAAAAACAGAAATTGCTAAGCCAATTTTAACATTCATTGAATCAGACAAATTCATGCAATTGTGGAGCAGGCGATTTCGCACGATTTGGCTTCCCTGTCTTAATATTAGATTGGCGGAGAAGAATCTATCAAGGAAAACACATGTTTTCCAAACGTTTCCAATATGTTGGATCATGAAATCAGTTTGGACCAAACTCCTGCCTTTCATCTTTGTTTTCTTTTATATAAATTGAATTTACTCTAATCCTTTTCAACTTTTCTTTTTATATAATATTAGGGGTAAAAATGGGTAATACGGTTTGAATACATATCAAATGAATGTTTGACAAGACCACCATTTTATTCAAGTTAAGACCCAATTTTTAAAATTGAAAGACATATAATCTTTTAAACTTTTAAAATTAAAAGACATTATGTATTTAAATATGTTTAAATTTATAATTTTTAAGTTTTTTCTTTTGTTGAGAAAGGGAACGATAATTAAATTAAACTAAATAAGAGTTTGATATATAGGTACCCCTGAGTATCATCTATAAGTAAATGGGCTAAACAAACGAGTGAGATAGAACACAAACAAAAATAGTCATTCACAACAAGAATATCCGAGGGAGAGGAAGGTTGAAAATTACTCCACAAACAAGCAAGTGCATCTGCACATTTGTTCCCCTTTATGAAAGACATGAATTAATGAGTTAGAACTCATAGAATAAAAGACATCTTGCAATGAGTAATCGGAGGAGAAAACAAAATATTAGTAGCAAAGCTACTTTTCATAAAGTGTATATATGTGGCAGCATCCACTTCTATCAGTAATCAAAGACCATTTCGAAGGATCCACAATTTCACTTCAACACTGGTTGCTCTCAAGATAAAAAGATAGGATCCGAAAATCCAATCCCTAAAATGGTCATGAATGAGGGTCCCTACTCCGGCCCTCCTTGGAGTACCAAGGGATGAGCCATTCATATTCAAGTTAAACTAGTTGTCTAGCAGAGGTTTCCAAGAAATAGGGAAAAGCTTAGGAGGGATGATAGGTGCTAAAAGTAACATGTTTTAATATTGTTCTTAATACGGTTCTGGGTGATTATTCGATGTAAATTGTGAATTTTATGCTCCCAATCCTTTAAATTCATGTTTTTATACTTAGGAGAGCATTTGGAAGCAAAATGAGCGAAAAACGAGTGAAAATCGAAAAATCATAGTGAGTTACAAGAGCCACACGGGCTGGACCCTTCCACACGTACTGGACACATGGGTTGTCACACGACCATGTGCCAGACCATATGAAAATTGTGAATCGCACTCCAACCTTGCGGGAAAATGCATTTTTTAAGTTTTTCGGGCATTTTTAAGACCTATTTATGAAAAAATAAGAAGAAATGAGGGAATTGTCATAGAATATTCAAGAAAACAAATTGAAAAACACCATTGAAGCTGATTCTAAAGCAGATTTCCATCAAATTTGAAGATTCCCTTTTGATTTCTTTGAAGATTATCATGAGTTTTTTTATTTCTTATGGTTATACTGTGTTTTAGATGTTTTCATTTGCTAGCATAAACTAATTTTCTTAATACCTAGAGGAGATAGTGCAATGAATTCACCAACACTCGCAACAACTCTCTGAACAAATCCTTCAAAGAGTCTAGATTGGCCAAAAACTAGGGCATTTCGACATAGCTAAATTTTCCAGGAGGAGAAGGTTAATACAATGGGCCAAGGGACTTGAGAGCTCCAAACCCATTTATTGGAGGGGATATTAGCTCGAATCCAATTATCCCAAGTATTAAAACAAAGAGGGATGAAATTAAAGTGAGCATAAATAGAATCTCATAATTGCTTTGATCGTTGGCAGTCTCGGAGGAGATGTTGAATACTCTTTAGGGCACATTCGCAAAGAGGGCACAAAATTGGGATATCTAAACCATGCTGAGCAATGAACTGTTTTGTTGGGG
The DNA here is from genome assembly GCF_007990345.1 of Gossypium hirsutum. Lineage (NCBI taxonomy): Eukaryota > Viridiplantae > Streptophyta > Magnoliopsida > Malvales > Malvaceae > Gossypium > Gossypium hirsutum. The sequence continues at coordinate 11,293,411 of NC_053429.1, forward strand.
GAGCTTGGTGCCAACATTTCCAGAGTTAAAACTTCAACTTGAGGGGAAGCTTAGCTTCCTATAAAGAGGACCACAAGTGATTGCAGTTACGAGGAGAAATTGAAATCCGGTTGAGAGCTAGGGAATACGCATTAACAAGGGTGAAAGATCTAGAAATTGAAATCCGATAGCTATATTTTTCTAGATTTTATATATAAAAAAAATTCATAATTCATAAAAAGAATAATTTTTATCGACGAGTGATTAGTGGTGAGTATTCGATCGAGTCGAGTCGAATCGAGTCAAAAAATTTCGAGTTAGTTGAGTTGACGAATCCTATTTTAGCAACTGAACTCAATTTGAATTTTGTTCGAATCAGATCAAATTGAGTAAAAAAATTTCAAGTCAAGTTGAGTAGAGTTAACGAAACTTATTATTTATACTCAATGTTGTGTTTACATGACCCGATTATTTAACTAGTAAACGAAGTACAAAATTATTTAACTATATAGACAATATAATGATTTTGACTTTTAACTTAATGAGTAAACATTTATCAAAATAATGTAGTTTTGCCTTTTAATTTAATGGTTTTGACTTTCAGCTTTAAAAAAGGTAAACATTTATCAAAACGGTGTAATTTTGTTTTTTCTTATTCTGATTTTTGGATAAATAGAATTATATAATTCATATTCGAGTTAAACCGAAAAACTTAATTTTTTATTCGAGTTGATCCAAATAACTCGAACTATTTAATTCAAAATTTGAAAAAATTATCGAATTTTTCAAATCAAATAAGATTTTGATCACCCTTACGAGTGATATCAATTCAATAAATACTTAAAAAATAATATTTTAAAATTATTATATATAGGAATATCTGAATCAATAGAATGATAAAAAAATTAGCACAGCCGTTTGGACTTCAATATTGTAATGATCACAAGATCAATAAAAAAACAATACCTACAAGATCCGATTAACCAACCGACCTTCTTAATATAGAAAAAAAGGGCCTTCTTTGTATTCATAAAGTATAAATGAATGAATAATTAATTAGTCCACTAATGTGTTTACATGTCATGAATTTCCCCATATATATATATACACGTTGACTTTATTTCTGTAATTATATAACTTAATTCACATCTACATGTCGGAACACTTAAATAAACATCCATTAAATATGTATGGATAGCGTTTATTGTTAGAAGGACTTGTAATATTTTGTGAAATTTCTCTTCAGGAAGGAGATAGTCAACTCTTTTTTGCCTTTCGACTTAGAAAATTGGACAGCTTGAGAGGGCATGAGTCATATAGCCATGCTTGACCTTAATATTATTAATAATTTCAACAAATGCCAAGTAAATATATTGTAAATTCTAAAATTTTATAAATAAAAAAAGTTAAGTCTGTAAATCATACCAATTTTCTAATTTAAGCTTCGTATGTCAATGTATTGAAATACCTATTACTTTTTTGATTTAATTTGTCTAAAAAGGGGAATAAATGAATAGAAAAGGTGACAAATTACTTAAAATGTGACACTTATCAGTTCCTAAAAGGAAACCTAACACTTACCATATATGGAAACAACAGTGATAAAAAAAAAAGTTTCTCGCCTATGTGCATATTTATAAGTGGATAAAACTGATTTTGAATTAAGTTTTTAAATAAATTAATTTATAATTTATATTAGATGTCCACAAATTTATTCCTCTGACAGGTTTTTCATTAATCATTACAATTTTTAAAACTTTTTTTTTTTTGGATTTAAAAGAGTCACACACTGCTGTAATCTAATTTTATTAATTGAGTACTGTTGAATCGTGAAACTGAATCCTTTAAATTGATTATTCATTATAAATAGTAAGTAGATATGATTTGATAATAATACCAAACTGAGTCAGAAAAAAAAAAAAGGCTTATAAATAATTTAGAGATTTAAAACATTATAGGAAAGGGCCAGAAGAGAGTGCGTCTTTGAAGGAGAAGAAGGTGGGGGGTGAGAGAGAGAGAGAGAGAGAGAGAAGACATCAACTATGGATAGTCTGATTAGGAACAAAGGCGTATTTCGGGTGTCAGTGTGTGGACAAGAAGAGGTTGAACATCTCTCTAGAGAGAGTAGCCATTACAGTCTATCCACCGGCATACTTCCTTCGCTTGGTGCCCGAAGTAACCGTAGGGTCAAGCTCAGGAGTTCCATCATTTCTCCTTATGATCGCCGTTACAGGTCCATATAACAAAAACCTTCGTTTTTTTCTTCTGTTGTTTGTGATTCTGGGTTTTTATTTATTTATTTATTGATGAGCTAATTTTCATGATTCATTTTCATCACCTTCTCTAAAAGTTTTAGAACTCTGGGTTCTTCTATTTTTTTTTTTAAATTCCCTTAATGTTGACTTAAGGGGTCTGTTATGGGGGGATTACGATCATCATACGTATAATAAATTCCTTTTTTGTTTTCGGGAAAATCACGACATTGAATCTCGTAAAACTTGTTTTGGAAAATACAAAGTAAAACAAATCCATCTTATTTGCTGAGTTGTTCAATGTTATTTACGTCTTGCTTACACTTGTTCTTTAGCGAGAAAAGCAAAGAGAGTATTCTGTTCACAATATTCCATGCGACTATGAGGCTGATTTTTACATTAACGCCATTCTTTGGAATCTTGGCTTACTAAAGTTTCTTCCTTTTCGGGTTTTTATTTATTTGTCTTTCATTTTTCACTATTTTAATTTTCTTTCGGTCCTTGACTTTTTTTGCCTTTTGTTTTCTTGTTTGCCATCTGTTTTCTTCCTTATTCTTATCCTTAATATCGTTTATTTTATTTTGTTTTGTTGTTGTTATTAGTACTGTTATGGTTTTGTTATACTTGTTGTTGGGGGGTATATATGAAAAAGGACTAGTCTGACATCAGAATCTCTAATGGTGCTGTGGTTAAATGGTTGAACATATTACTGATACTACTTTGTTATGTTAATTTGTTTCTTTGGTTTGAAAGGTAATAAGCAAATTCAAAGTCCATAAAAAGGATTAAATGATGACTGGAATTTATATAATTATATTGACTCTTGCAGGGTATGGGAGACTTTTTTGATTATTCTGGTAGTCTACACAGCTTGGGTATCACCCTTTGAATTTGGATTCATTAGAAAACCAGAAGCACCACTCTCCATTATTGATAACGTTGTTAATGGATTCTTTGCCCTGGATATTGTCCTTACCTTCTTTGTTGCATACCTTGATAAAGCTACCTATCTACTCATTGATGATCCAAAGAAGATTGCTTGGAAATATGCTAGTTCCTGGTTGGCTTTTGATATTATATCCACAATACCATCTGAATTAGCTCAAAAGTTCTTCCCTAGGCGAGTGCACTCTTATGGCTTATTTAATATGCTTCGCCTTTGGCGTCTCCGTAGAGTTAGTGCCTTGTTTTCCAGGTATCACCTAACTCTCTAACTTCAATAATTGTGAGAGCTCTGTTTATTGTTCTCCACTTATTTGATTGTGGCATGTCTTATTGTTGCTTTTTCAATAGATTGGAGAAGGACAAGAACTACAACTACTTTTGGGTTCGATGTGCTAAACTTGTTTGTGTGAGTACAACAAAAAAGATACGAGACAATTAACCCTGAATTTTATTTCTATTAATGCAGCATTCATGAGGCTCTGGATGGTTCTTTTGCAGGTTACACTTTTTGCTGTTCATTGTGCCGGATGTTTCTATTATCTTATAGCTGCACAGTATCATGATCCCGGAAGAACATGGATTGGAGCATCTCTGGGAGAAAATTTCCTCGAACAGAGCTTGTCTATTCGATATGTGACATCGATTTACTGGTCCATCACTACACTGACTACTGTTGGCTATGGGGATTTGCATCCTGTGAATACTAGGGAGATGATATTTGACATTTTCTACATGCTTTTCAACCTCGGATTGACAGCATATTTGATTGGTAACATGACAAACTTGGTTGTCCATGGAACCAGCCGAACTAGAAGATTTGTGAGTGACATCTTTATAGTTTATCTAGCTAATCAACTAGCTTCGAGTTATTTTTTCTTTTCGATGTGGGTGTGTTAACTTTTGAGTTACCTTAGTTCTGCTATTTTGTTCTTGCCGATATTGGATTTTCTTTGATAGTTTTATTTGTGTTTTTGGCTCTCAGAGGGATACCATTCAAGCTGCCACAAGTTTTGCTCAAAGAAATCAATTGCCTCCCCGCCTGCAAGATCAGATGCTTGCACATTTATGTCTGAAGTTCAGGACAGATTCGGAGGGGCTGCAGCAGCAAGAGACTCTCGATGCCCTTCCCAAAGCCATCCGATCAAGCATTTCACATTATCTTTTCTACTCTCTTATGGATAAGGTGTACTTGTTTCGTGGCGTTTCTAATGACTTACTTTTTCAGCTGGTAATACAGTGGAAACAATGCTTATGCTTTTGTACTGAAATTCTCTTCTTTAGTTTTCTTCTTTTCAATATCTTTATCCATCTTTATGAATAAATGTCTTAAGGTATCAGAGATGAAAGCTGAATATTTTCCTCCAAAAGAAGACATTATCCTGCAGAATGAAGCACCTACAGATTTCTACATCCTTGTCACCGGTGCTGTGGTAAAAAGCCTTGTTTCTTGTTCAAATTTCTGGTTATTCCGTTTCAGGATTTATGATATCCTATTGAAACTTAATTTTGTTTCTCAAAGTAGTCACTGATGTTTTGTATTGCTCCCCAGGATCTAGTGATTCTAAAAAATGGAGTAGAACAGGCAAGTTGCATTGCTCAAACACTAGCCTTATCGATCAGTAATCGATTAATGGATGCCAACTGAATCAAATGCCAACTGGTTTCAGGTTGTTGGAGAGGCAAATACAGGTGATATCTGTGGTGAGATAGGTGTACTTTGTTATAGACCGCAGCTCTTCACGATACGCACAAAACGATTGTGCCAACTACTACGTCTAAACCGTACTACATTCCTTAATATCATTCAGGCCAATGTTGGAGATGGGACCATAATCATGAATAATCTCCTTCAGGTATACCTCATGTACTTAATGATATAACCTGACTAAAATAATCCAATAAATTGCTTTAATCTTAATGTCATTGAACAATGTAAGCAGTAAATTATCAAAGATTGTTCCATTATGATGGAATGGGGAAGGCCTCATGAAGAAAAAGCTTTTTACATGTTCCGAACTATTGAAATTCTTTTTTGGGCAGCATTTGAAAGACATGAATGATCCAATTATGCAAGGAGTCTTAATCGAAACGGAAAACATGCTAGCTCGTGGGAGAATGGATCTACCTCTCAATCTTTGCTTCACGGCACTCCGGGGAGATGATCTGTTGTTGCATCAGCTGTTGAAAAGGGGGCTTGACCCTAATGAGTCAGACAACAGCGGAAGAACAGCTCTGGTTTGTTACACTCTTCAGCTATTGATTTGGTCATCTCCTCAATTCTTTAGTACTGCAGCAGCGCTAATCTTATTTTATTTTCTATAAAATTAGCATATAGCAGCATCGAAAGGAAGTGAGAACTGTGTTCTTCTTTTGCTGGATTATGGTGCAGATCCTAACGGCAAAGGTACTCTCCAGTCTGTCTTGTTGAATTTTGTTTTCCTCTAGGCAATTCTTGCGGTTCTTAGTTCATTACTCTCACAGGTACCCTTGATAGCTAATGTGGAAATTCTTAACAAATATTAAATCATTGCATGCACATCAGTTACTTGTCAATTCATTTTAACATTTATTTATTTGTATAATTTAGATGAATAATGGTGTTAAGTGTTGACTTCTGCACATGCTAGGGGGAAAATAATCATATTACCTATCCAAACAAATAAACAAACCCCATATGTTGATTTATTAACCCACATTTCACCTCCAAAACTGAAAAGCTCTTCTACTTTGATGCCGGTTTCCTAAAATAACTAAGGAGTTAAAAGAAATGTTTTACTTTGCTTTATAATGTCTGGTACAAATACCTTTTGGGTTTTTTTTTTCTTCTTTTGTACAAATGAAACTGCAACTTGAGATAGGGGAAGAGCTGCAATTGCGGATGTTGGGATTTGAACCCCAAACCTGTTGGATGTCACCTTTCAAAGACAATTGTATAAACCAATTGAGCTAAGCTCCGAATTCTGCTCTTCTGGTTTTAATATTGCCCAACAACTGTTTGATATCATCCTCATTTTTTTAAGTCGGTTATTGTTCTAACATGAAGTCATATATATATAAATATAAACAAAGAGCCCAAAAATGTCAAACAAGATTATCTTGTCAAGTGTTTTTATAGTTGACTTTTCTGTTTTATAACATGTCACTGTTTATGAATCTATGGGTGTAGGAATTCATGTTTGTTACTTCATGATATAAATTTGCACTCGTCATTAGACAGAACAGCCAAAATACTTATTTGGTTTGAACCTTTCAAGATACTCGGTCAACCGTTTCTTCGAGCAATAGGAAATGCTTTGAGTTTTACTTTATGATTCCACTGATTTGTTTGATTTTTATGCAGATTCGGAAGGAAGTGTCCCACTATGGGAAGCAATGTTAGCTGGCCATGATAAAGTGGCCCAACTGCTGAAGGATAACGGGGGAAACATCAATGCTGGAGACGTAGGCCACTTTGCGTGCACTGCTGCCGAGCAGAATAACTTAAACTTGCTCAAGGAAATTGTTCGTTATGGGGGCGACGTCACATGCCCGAGGAACAATGGTTACACAGCTCTTCATGTTGCTGTTTGTGAAGACAACATTGAAATAGTCAAGTTCCTTTTGGAACAAGGTGCTGACATCGACCAACCTGATGTTCATCATTGGACCCCAAGGGATTTAGCTGAGCAACAAGGACATGAAGAAATAAAGATGATATTTGAACCAAGTAATGAAAAGAAACCCCAATCTGTCATGTCGGTTCCAGAGAAGCAGCAAACACGTTATCTTGGGAGGTTTACGAGCGAGCCGGTCATTCTGCCTGCAGCAACCACGGAAACAGATGGATCCTGGAGCCAATCCCGTCCGAGGCGTAGGACTAGTAACTTCCACAACTCTCTGTTTGGGGTAATGTCATCTGCACACAACGTGGAGAGTGATTTATTGCTGTCAGTTAATCAACCCAAGGCTGTGAAGCATTCTGTTGTTAACTCTGCTAGAGTGGTAATTAGTTGCCCGGAAAAGGGAGAAACCACCGGAAAACTCATTCTACTTCCGGGGAGCTTTCAGGAGCTACTTGACATTGGTGCTAAGAAATTTGGGATCTTTGGTGCTAAAATTATGTGCAAAGGAGCTGAAATTGGTGATGTTGAGGTGATTAGAGATGGTGACCATCTTGTTTTTGTTAATGATGGTGAAATGCTACAAGAGACCAACAACCAAAGCTCCTAATACGATGCGTTTTCATGGACCATAGCTGCACTTTCTTCTTCCAAGTTCCATCTTATATTATCCTGGTTGAGTTTGAGTACCGGATATATGTTTGTCCAACAGGGGTATATTCAAAATTTTGCATGTTCTTTTCATATATTCAAAGGATTATCCTCTCATACCATGTCCTAACATGTATTAAAATAATCCAAGTGAGGGATACAAGTACTTGAGGGGAAAAAATGAAAAATCAGGAAACAGGGGGTTCCACTGGGCGGAGCTTGAGCTTTACTTTGCAATAATATTTATAAACATTTTACATTTTTCAAATTTAGAATCTGAAAAATCTGAGCTTATACTTGGTGCGTGCACTGAATAAGGTTTTGTAATTTGTAAACATATCCATGCTATGTCAAGATGTCCAGCTTGGTTCAGCCTCCATTACATTATTTGAACAATTATTTTACATTTTCAGGTTGTACATTCTTGGATGCTAATGCTAATGCTAATCCAGAAGCTTTTTATATATATTTTCCTTGTACGCAGAATTATTTAGAAGGTTCAAATATCTCTCACAAACTTTCATTTTGTTATATTCGTGCTCTAGCTTGGATACATGACAGCATGTGGAATGACCCATCACCTTGTATCTTTAGTAGTGACCATCTAGTTGGCCCTCGGTGATGACTGTCCGATTGGTCATACGTGATTAGCCACTCACTTTGGGTCTCCAATAGGCCACTTGCTTTTATCCTCCAAAGGGACCATTGAAGGACCACCAATGCATAACAATCTCGTACTACTATAGCAAGGAGAATGTCAAGATAGGACCATATAGTACTACGCTTGACGACAACTGACATGTAATGGTCTTGCCACCTAGTCGACCACCCAAGTAACCTATCATTTGTATTGTCGGTGACATGTAACTACTAGACAAAGGGACCCCCTATATATACCCCTACATACAAGATATCAAGGATCTTCGTCCAAGCATTCCCACCTAATAACTCAGTGTTCTTCAATCTTCCCCACTCCTTTCTCCTTTCTCATCCTCCTCATTTCTTAGTTCTCTCCTCTGGCTCTTCGCCTATCACAAGTGAACCAGCTTCATTACAACCTCCATTTCCTCCTCATTGTTTCCTCTACTTCTAATTCACTTTATATACAATTGGTATGATAAGCATGGACCGAAAACCATGGCTCATTCTTCAGCTGATATACTTGTTAGTCAAGAAAACCTTAACCCAGAGCTCCTTCCATCCCAAGCGCAAACTCAACCACATGTGCAAATCACCAAAGAACCACTTTTTAACCTTAACTAAATGCCCAACACCACTCTCAACCTTTACCAGGAACCTCCTCCATTCTCCCTTGAGATATTTACTGTTATCCACCCTACTAACTAGTTTCCTTTTTCACTTTGGTGGTATACTCAACCTCCTTAAGGCAATTCCACCACCACTTTTGTGGACCAAACCTCTCCACACCCTAACTTCAGTTCTCAACAACAGTTCACTAAGATGCAAGAGGAGATGCAGTGCCCTGAGGCTTATCTATTTGAGTAGCAATGCCTATATCAAGAATAACAAGAGCGTCAACACCTGTTAGACTTAAAAAATGCTTAAAATAGACAGCTAATTAAATAGTTTAATGTAGGTAGGGACCCAACCAGACATGACACCAACCTTAGGAGGAAGAAACTGCCTAATTCATTCTCTACAGACAACAGGGTCAAAGGTAACTTGATGACCCTCTGATGACAATGTTTTCCTGATAGGTTCTCAAGGCAGAGGTCTCTGTGATAATGACACCCTTTTGGAAGAGTAAATGTAAGAATTGAAGAAAGAATAATTATACGAATTCTGAGGGGAATAATGTTGGGAAATGTGCCCACATTGTAGTAAACGTTTAATTATTTTCTATATTTTTGAACAATGAATGAATAGATAAAGTTAATTTCACATTTCACTATTACGTCTTTTGTGTTTCTGTCTTTCATGTTTTGCATGCATAGCGAAATTGTGATAAACAAATATTAGCTCATTGATTGTCTAAGTTCAAACTGATGATAAGTGGCACTACAAGAACGTTTACATTACGAAAAAGATAACTTACTTCACTAGATAATCTAAATGAGTCCGTAATCCCGTAAAAGAATTAAAGTGAGGATTTGATTCAAATACGTAGAAGGATTATTATGTCATCTATAGTTCCAATTGGGGGTATGACTAGTCTTGGCTACCGGAGCAGTTGACTCTACAGGTAGAGACATAGATGTATTCATTAGAAGAATGATACATTGGACTAGACCTAAGATGAATTAATTCTGAATCCATTTGTAAATTAATTCACTTGTGACGTTCATGGTGTGATTTACCTAAATCCTGAATTAGTCACTGACCATGTGTTTGTAACTCATGTGCTTGGATATAAGTGGAAGCTTATATTTAAAGATGATCAAACCCATAGCTGGTATGTAACATCCCAAGATAAGGCTTGAAAGTTTTAGCCACACTAGTGAGAGTTCGTTGGTGCTTCGGCGAACTAAGAGTTTCCCAAACAAATTCCAGCAAAAAAGTTCAACAGTGTTTTGGTAAACTGATGCTCGTCAGAAGGATTAGTAAGAAGTTTGATAAAAGAGTTTTAGTAAGAATCAGTAAGCAATATATGCTAAAAGATACAATGGGATTTTTCCAGATTCATTGAAATCATGTTCGCTAGTTTGTTTGGTAAGCTGGAGTTTGCCAGTCTGTTTGGTGAACCAGGGTTCGCCAGGTAAGTTATGAACTAGGGGTTCGCTAGTCAAAGTCGAAGTTAGACTCAAATTAGGAAATAAATATATGATGTATCTAGGAATACTTTTTGTGCAAGTAACACATTTCCTAAGCAAGTAGGGCATCCTAAGATTTCTAGGAGACTTAATGCCTATAACTACGACCCTTATTCCATGAGAATTCTCTCATCGATATTATTTGTCAAGTCTCTATTTCGAATTAAGTTCATAGCAACCAAGGTAAACTTTTATCTTGTTAGGGTTGTTTGTATAGAAAACTAAGCTCGCCTGCATATGTGAATTCTATAAGCTTTGCCTGTTTAAGTAATTTGTGTGTCTATATGTGTTGTGAACCAGTCGGACCATCAATGAACAATGGTAAAGGCAAAGCTAAACTCGTTTAAATTCTCAAGCTTTTTTTTTGCTGAGTGGTTTAGAATTACCATGTGTGTGCAAACTGTTATATTTCTTTTTTTTTTTTGAAATTTTTAAGGTTTCCAAACTAAGCTCCAAGAATAAGTTTTTCTGAAACTTTGTTTTTAAGTTCAGACACTTTTTTTTTAAAATATGGCTTGAAGTCATGTTTTTAAAGCTATGTTTTAAAAATAAGTTTTACACGTGCTCCTATAAGAGCTTATGTTTTGAGATGTATTTTTAACATGCAGTTTTATAAATTGTGTTTTTACTCACTTTGGTGCGAGCTCTATGAGCAAGTGTTTTCAAGCAAGCTCTTTATGCGAGCTCTATGTGATAGTATTTTGTGCGTGCTCCTTTTCGAGCCCTTATGTTGGATATAATGACATGCCATAGAATTGTGAGTAATCACCATAATTTTTCTATGATTTGGGCGTTGAAGCCTTGGGACATGTGAAAATAAGGGAATGTCGAGCTATGCTCTATTCAATGGGACATGTTAGCGTACAGAAGAGTGTTTAGCTGATGCTACACTTAAGAGACATGTTTAAAACTCTTTGAGTCATTCTGAGGTGTTATAAGAAGATCCACATTATCCAACAGATTCTGATAAGACAAATATGGGCAATGACATATCTTATGTTCCTTTATCATTCTGATAAGACAAGTATGTGAACATATTTCATGTTATACAAGATTCATTTTCAAACAAGCTAAGTTTTCAAGTATGATTTTCTATAAGAACAAATGAAACTATTTTTACAGACTTATATGTTTTTCTGACAAGCAGGCAAAACGGAAAACTAGGTCTCACATATTTACGATGAACCCAGCTTGTGACATGATTTTCAGACTAAGTCCTCTTTTTATTTTAAACTCTGTGTTTTAAGCATACTCTGCTAATTCCTAATAATTCACTAAGTTCGCAATGAACTCACTCACTCTTCTCTTACTTTGTAGGTAAGTAGGTCGTGAAGGGCAATGGCGAGGTAGATGACTTGGCGAGACTCATACCTGAAGAGATATTGGCGAACCTAGAAAAATAGGCAACGGGGTTTTATTTATATGAGTTTAAACTTATTACGATTTAATTCAGTTAATGGAACAATTTCTTTAAATTCTATAAGTTTATTTTGCTTTTGCAAACCATGTCTTAAAATATTTAATTAGCTTTTCATTATGAATAAAGTTGATGTTTTTCATGCATAAGTGTTACGTTGTATTACTGTAACTCTTATCAAAATATGCGAGTCAAATTTATTGCTAGGTACTGTTTTTTGTGACCCTTGTATGTTTGCAAACTTGAAGAAAATTACATGCGTACCCTTATTAACAATAGCTTTACTACTTAAAGAACCCATGTAAATTGTGCGAACCCATATGTTTATGTGAACCCTATTATAGTATGACAACCTATGCATGCACGATTCTTTTGTTGCAAAGTTTTTTTACTTAACAAACCTATATTACTGTATGCGAACTTAGGTTGATGTGTGAACTCATACTTTCTGTGTGATGCGAACTTACGTTGAAAGTTGCTATGCGAACTTATGACTGAGTGATGTTTGTAAACGTTTAAAATGTTGCAGGCTGACATGCAAGCACTTCCTCTATTTGTTCAATAAGCTTGCATGATTTATGTTATATGCATGATGTTATGACATTTCGCTGTAATGTGTGAAACTTAGCACAACTTCCATGTTGTGAATCAGTAGTGTGTTGGAGGTTAGGTTGGGAGTTAACAGATAGTCACTCTAGTGGCTAATATGGCACACTAGATTCAGATTGAACTTACTTGGCCAAGTTTGGGGTGTTACACAATATATTAGGTACATGACTTGTGTATGGCATGGCTTTACTAACAACAATAGAATTCATAGCTCGATTAAAGAGTTAACAATATCCTCTCATTGACATTAAGTGGATTGATAAATATGAAACGTGGACACTGATAACTCTTGAAAAGAGTTATATTTTATACCTTTAGATCTAGCTAATTATCTGTGCTTAGGTACTTTTAATTGCATTTTAAGACAGTCCATTAGTATTTTTCTTGTTTTAAACTTACATTAGGAGCTTGAATTGTACTTAAATATTAGTTCTTTTTAATTGCTTATGGAAGGGTTGTGTGTGATAGTGGATTGGTAGGTGCAGCATGAGGAACAAGAAATAAATGAGTGAAGGTTTGCCAGGGCAAAAGGTTGGACAGTTTGTCAACATGAATGCCATGACAATGCTGGGAAGATGTCTAGTCAACATTTAAAGCTAATCGATCTTTCCAGTTGAACTTGTACCAGATATAACTCCCTGAAAAAGAGGGAAGAAAATCAGGGACTGTTGGATTTACCTAGGGAAAACGATTATAAAATCCAAAGGAGGAAAACCTAAAGGAGGCGAAAAAACAAAAAGAAGATCCTGAGGTAGAAAAATAAAAGGTAGCAGCTGATTAGAGACGAGAAGAGGAAGACGAATGCAATCCCTTTCATCCACCACAGGACACTGCATCGCTGGAGTGTGGGCTGGATAAGAGGAAGCTATCTTCTTGACGTTTTTCCCTTATTTCTAGATTACTCTTCGTAAATTGATTTAATGAAAACGATGTTGAATAATATTTTGGATTTGAATTTTAATTGCCAACACATGAGCTAAATCTTATAGGGTTGAGATTACTTGATGAAATTCTTATTTTCTTTAATTGCTGAAGCCTAGATCTGCTTTAATACACTGTTTCATTCAATGGTTCTTTACGAAATTGCATGTTTACAAACTCTAGACATAGATGGATGTACAACATGTTCATTACATTAATCAAATTCTGATAAGGTTAGGTTAATGAGATTGAAATTGAATGATATGAGCAAGTATTCGATTGAATACTTGTAGAAGCCTCTAGACATAGAGCAACGTTCATACAAAAAGAAAACAATACAGTTTAAGGTACCGTGCTGAAGGCCTATATACATATATCACTTAAGGCAAGGTAACTTAAGGCCTTGTTCTTGAAAGAAGCATACCATTTTAGAACTCTTCTAGACAGTAGATTGCGTATGATTTTGTCGAGGCATTATTGTTAGTAAGGGTATATTCTTAGTAATCCCGACCTTCTAAACAATATCATAAACCCTCTATCCTTTGCCATAGTATCTTCACTATAGCATTTTTAGTTGTTTACTCTTACGTATTATTCACGTGATTATTCTCGAATTTGCCATTGCATTCTTATTCTTGTTTTGTCATAGCATTTCCATTATTTATTAGTTATTCAAATTACACACATCATTATTTCTTCAAATTACCGCTACATTCTTATCACTATTTTTGTCATAATATTAATCATATTTCATTATAATAACTCAACCATTTTATACCTAACCAATCCCTGTGGAGACGGTCTTAATTATCACTTTATTACTTGATTCGATGTGTATACTTACACAATTCGCATATCATTTCACACGCGACAGACACGGGTTGCTTGTTCTCGAACAAATAATTTATCACAATCATTTGTTGACAATGATCATATTAATTATTAAGAAGACGCAATGGTGACCATGAGATAAAATATAATTGTGATAAAATATGATTGTATTGAGTGAACAAATTTAACTCAAAGGAATCAAGGATATCACATGAGGGTAACACACATGACGAGGTCATTGGACAAAGTAGTTGGATGAATTACTTTTGTAAAGAATATACAGTAAGGAGTTTTCAATCATGATACTTTTTGTGGACTGACTCCATGATTAAGTAAATTGTGAATTATCAAAACGATGCTTCTAGACATAATTGCAATTACTAGAGCCTAATTGTATATGTTCGATTGATCCTTCCGCTAGCTTAACAAAAGCTCAATCGGAATGCATTTGAATTAGAAGAAAATTCTACGACTTTGGAAATAATTTAATTGAGTCGATTTACTCAATGTGGAATTAAATTAAGCAGTCGTGGGAATTGTTCGACTTGAAAATTTGGATAAAGAATTTTCTTAAAAAATTAATTTACAAAATATTAGTAATGAAAATTAATTTTGATCAAGTAAAATTAAATTAATCAAATAAATTTAAATAAATATGATATTTTTAAAAATTAATTTTCAAGTCAGACAATTGGCATAATGGGTAATTAAACTTGAAAATTAAACTTGAGAATGAAAATTGGGCCCGAAAACCCAAAATCGAGACCGAGACCTAAAAATTGATTGAACTAGGCTTGGTATGTAAAATTGGGTCAACGGTCCAATCGATGGCTAGACCGGACCAGTTGAGTCGTCATTAGCTCGGATTGAATTGGCTTGTGGTGTCGTGAAAGTGTCGCACCTGTGATGGCATCACCAGACACGACGGTGTTGGTGGCAACAATGATAGCATTTCGATGGCCAACAAGTGGTCCTTCAACAGTTGAGCAGTGGAAGAATTACACTCTTACTGAGACTTTATTGGATAATTTGATTTTAGATTAACTATTCCAAAAATAATATTATTTTAATAATTTTAATATTAAATTTAATTTAATATTAAAGTGATTAAGTTTAATTATAGTTGAACTCTCTAAACTTTCCATATAAAAAGAGAGTCAATAGTCATTTTTTTTGCATATTTGAATTCAAAAGAAAGTTGTAGAGACAAAATTCTTTAAAGAGATCATTTTAGAAGATTTCTAGAGATTTTTTTTTGTTATTTACAACTTGACCTAGAAGTATAGAGAATTTGCGAAATTGCCCTACTGGTAATTTTGTGAAAATTTTTCTAATTCGAAGCGAGCTCATACTCAGCAAATGTGAGCTTAAAGATAGCGAAGAAGACTACTTGATTGAAGCATTCATCCTAGACGAATAAAAAAGGTACAATTTTGATTAAATGTTTATTACAGGATATGTCACTTACTTTAAATAAGGTTAAAGGTACAATTTTGATTAAATATTTATTACAATTTTGATTAAATGAAGCGTTCATCCTCGACGTCGTAACGTCACTTACTGTGTTGGCCTCGTCGAGATGACTTGGTTTCTTGTCTCGTCATGACATTATAGGTCTTTTCCTGTCATGATGATGTTCGAGATAGGTTGATGTGGAACCTTCAAGAGGGAAAAGAAAAGCGAAAGTGGTCAACGAGTAACCAAAAACTCTGGTTTGTACATTTATGATTTATGGTCATATCAATTGATTGCATTTTCATGTTATATGTATATGGGAATGTTAAGGTGAGTATACAGTGATAAATTGAACTATTAGATTGAGATTGAATGTGAATTGCCAAGATAGAGGATTAAATGAATAAAATGTAAAATAACATGAATTGCTTGAAATATGATATATGTTATGAAGTGGAAATGTATTGAATGATATGAGATATATGTGACATGTTAATAAATTGGATTGTGATAGTGAATTTGATTGAGAAATGATATATGTACTAGATTATAAATAGAAGTGAACATTAGTACCCTATTAACTAGTCGGGTTGAGTCAAATATAGTTGGCATGCTATAAGACTGGTTTGTGTATAGGTTATGCGCTTATGCACCAAGATGCACTTCATGTACCAATATGCACTTCGTGCACCAAGATGCACATTGTGTGCCAAGAATGTACTTCGTGTGCTAGTATGCACTTTGTGTGCCAATATGCACATTACGTGACAGTTACCCTACTTTGATTTATCTAATGATGCACTTTGGTGCCAGTTTAGTGTGTTGGTTGGATAATCCAAGTATCCATCCGAGTTAATAGGGTTTGTAAAATGTACAATTGGTAAACAATATGAATGTGATATCAATTGATGCTATTGGGCTGATTTATGTATAAATGTGATTGGAATACTGGAATTATATTGTTGATTAAGCAAATCAAGTGAAAACGAGCCCTGGGACAGAAGTGAATACAAATGATTCGATAGACTCTAGAAATGAGTTAAATGGTATGAAATCAAAGTAAAAGAGACAAGTTTCATGGAACATGAATGATTTGATGTTAAAGACATATTGTAAAGATGCATAAATGAATGCTTGATTTTCGATTGATATAGAATTTATATGTATTGAATGATTGTTAACTGTTAAACAAGTTGGAGTTGGTTATATATGTTACAATGTTGAATAGTTTTTTTTCTTTTTTCTTTTTTGTATTGATATAAGTATGCTACATATACAAATTGATGATTGAAAAGGCTTGACACTTTGGAACATGAATTGGTTGGATATTAGATGTATATATGCATATTTTATCATGAACCACACTGTTAATTCTTTTGTTATATATATCTTGAATCATGAATGTACCATTGAGCCTTATTGCTCAGTGTACGATTTGTTTATTCCATGCGTAGGTACATGTATTCTCGAAGCCTAAGGAAAGTAAAGTTAGCATCCAGACTGCCACAATAAACTCAACTTAGGTTTGTATAACTTTTTTATTATATCAATGACATGTACTTAGGAAATTCTTGGTCTAACTTTTGAGATGGTCACCTAAATGTTCCTAAGTTCTGAATATATATAATGGTTTTGGTCATGTATGGAATTGATATTAATGGCTTGAAATGGTATTTTATACATGTCAATTATGTTGATTGGGAAAATTGGGGTATTAAGGCCAAATGTTATTAAACTTGTTAGGTGGAAAACCTTGAAAAACAGAGGATTAGTAGTTTGCTATAGATGTTGCAACTTCACATCTTGAACGTTGTGACATCAAGCCATCATGTCGTGACGTCCTTAGCTTGAAGTTACAATGTTGGCCTTGTTTTATTTTGAAAACTCTACAATTTGGTCCTCAAGTTGGGAAGTTTGACTACTATTTTCAATTCGCGACACTATGTCGTGAAAGTCACGACAGCCACTTAAAATACTTTGGAAACTTTTCAATTTAGATCTAATTCAATCTTGGGTTGGTATTAAGCTTTCATAAGCTTGTACATGAACCGAAAATGATTATATATTGTGTTTTAAGTTGGTAATACTTGTAACTAAATGGTTAATGATGAATTTTTTTTAAATTCAGTCATAATTGTTCTAACTACAAATATAGCATCCCGTAGCTCAGCCCCGACGATCGAGTCGGGTATGGGGTATTACAACACCAAATTGTTGATAGGTAGAACCAATAAGGAGGAGAAGGCTATGATAGAGGAGGTTCACCCTGGATTGGGGCTGAGAGTTGTTGTTCTTGGTGAATTAGAAAATAATTAGAGGGATTGGTTTAGGTTGGTAAGGGGAAGAAGGTTCTAACTATTTTCTTCTTAGTCTTCTATCAAGTTTTGTGGTTGGATTTATATATGAGAGACAAAGGATTTTATGCGTTTTTGGACTTGCTGACAACAAATTTATATCTTGTCTCATTGCAGTGGAAATGATATGACATTTTAGGTCGATGATATGACATCTTAGGATAGTTGGATAATTAATGAACTTGAGACCCCATGTGCACCTTGCGAAGGTGGTTTAGGAAGGGTTTGCTACGAAATTGATTAATACTTAAGGTTCAATGGACATAAGATTTGTCTAATGGAGACATATGCATGGTATGTAGATCACCTGTTAAGGACACGTGTAGGGGACATGAGAAAATGGTATAACAAGTTGTTATTATTATTATTTTGTTATAGTTTAAGATAAATGTACCTTCGAGATGAGATAAAATTATAAAAGAAAAACACCTTAATGAAATAATATATGATTAGCTAAAACATAATTTTGGGATCAAATTAATATTATTAATTTTAATAATTTTAATAAAACTATAATTATTTTATAAATTGCTAATGAAATAAAAAAATACAAGTAACTTTAAGATATTATCATGCATAAATTTATTTTTATAAATACACGTAAAACATCCCGCTTATAAAAAAATTTATTCCATTATCCTCTAAACAATTTAATGAATTGCAATTCAATGAGAGAATCATACATTCATATCAATAGTATGAAACTATCAGAGAGAACTGTACTTGGCTTTTTTATAAAAATAATATGAATTTTTTATTAATTATAAAAAAAACCCATTTTCTTTTATTATGTACGTAAATGACCTGAAATGAATAATGAAAGTTGGTAGAGCCAAAGTGATTGGAGCCACTCACTTGCCACGTCAGCCAATCATTTGTTGCTAGAATTAAAAAATCAATTTTTTGGGTGGAGCCCATCTATTTGGCGTGACCTGTATAAATACTACTCCAATACCAGTACTTTTGAATATTTCGAAGGCCAGAAAATAAATAATAGTGGTGGAGCCAAATAGATAATATGGTGGCACCAACACCTTTATTATGTTAGAATTTTTTTTTAAAGTGATTTTTTTTAATGCAACCAGGGATATTTATTAACTTTAAAAAGTAAACATCTAAAAAATGAATAAAAATAGACTAAAAAAAATAGAATACTCTAGGACTAAAAAATAAAAACGCCTGAAAACTTTGATATCCCCATCAGTTGTAAATGGCCTGTCCCCCACCTTCCCTTTTCCAAAATGTCGATTCAGTTTCAATGGAGGTAAAGCAGGAGAGAAAATAAGAACGTTTTTGATGAAGGGACTCTCAACACCCTCATTCTCTGCGATCCGGCGCTTCATGTCAGTCTGGCTCTCGTGGTCGGTCCAGTTCCGGTTGGTGTGTGGCATTCCCAGGAACCGCACCAAGCAGGTAAATCTCTTCCTTCTTTCTGAGACTTGTTCTGGCAATGATATGGGCTAACTTATTTTAAAACTAAAAGTGTTAATTTATTTGGTGGAGCCATAGATGGCGTGACCACCATGCTGCAATTAATTTTTTTTTAGTTTTGTTTCAAAATTAGTAAAAAATGAATTTTTTATTTTGGTCGAGCCACCCTTTTTTGGCGTGACCAAATGACTATATATACACCAATGAAGTTCAGTTAAGGTGAAGAAATTCTTTTAAAATATTATTAAGTTAGAGAATGAATGGGAAGGAGATCAAAGCTGATTTTTATGTTTTTGTGTTTCTGTTTATTTAGAAAATTTTATAATTTGAAGGTATGTTTTATTTAACGATAATCTAGAGAAGCTCCAACACCTACAAATTTAATGATCCTTTTCGAAAGTGTATATTTGATTCTTTAATTTCATATGCGGTGACAATTTCAAGTAAAAATAAGGGCCTCGGTTGCCAGTGATTTATTCGGTAACGAGTTCAAATTGTTTATGTAAGTCTTTTTGTTGGCTGTAGTAGAATGATAACAGGTTCAAATTGGTTATACAATCAATGGGTGAGATTATCAATAACAGGTTAGTCTTAAAC
Organism: Gossypium hirsutum; assembly: GCF_007990345.1. Lineage (NCBI taxonomy): Eukaryota > Viridiplantae > Streptophyta > Magnoliopsida > Malvales > Malvaceae > Gossypium > Gossypium hirsutum. The sequence goes on from NC_053429.1 coordinate 11,313,223, forward strand.
AAAATTGAAATCATCATTTGATTATGTTTTATTAGTATTAAGAAAGTTGCTCATGTTGTCGTTAAAATTGGTCGTTTATGTTCCTTCGTAATTTTTACGCTTCAAATTTCAACATTTTTTTTAAATGTAGGAAAATGTAAATCATGTACAAAGTAAGTTGTATGAAATTATTTTGGAATGTTGCCAATGTAAAATTATATTTTGTAAAATATAATGTAACATCTTAGAAACCGAGTTAGAAGAAATTAAGTTGGAAACCAAGAGTGGTCATCTCTCGATTTTGAGTTTAGATTTTGGAAAATTTTTGACAAGTGAATTGATTTGGTTCAGTGGTTAAGTGTTTTGGTTATATGTAAGGTTCTGGGTTCGAATCCTACCTCTTGAAATTTTGCTACTTTTGATTAAATCTTTATCTTTGGACATGTCAGTTATAAGTTAAATTCAGCCAATTGATGACAAGAATGAGCCTGCTAGTTTGATGGTTAAGTTTTTGTGTACTCTGTGGTCTGGTTTTCAAATCGTTGTGGAAGCAGTAGGGAATTGTTTTTTGAATTTCTTTGTATGGGAGTCAGTTTTGGGTGCTTAATTAAACCTCATGGGTTGATGAAATTATTTTGTTTTCTTTTTTACTTTTCATTTCTATTTTATGTCATTCCTCCGTTCTTTATTTATTTTTCTTCGTTTTGGTTCTTCTCTTCAAACTACCTTCTTTTTTACTATGTTATGTCGAACTAATTTTGTACAGAGTCTGACTTCTCCTTCTAGTTTAGTTCATTGGCCGGTAAGTTCGATTTAAAGTTTTGGTGTCGAAAATTTTTTGACATAACTTCGATTTTGGAATGTTAACTTTTAGTGATTTGATTGCGACTTAATCATTTGTTGGAAAATTGCTTGTCGTTTAGGGACAAGAACTTATCCTTGTTGCTTCTGCTTCGAATTCGTATCAGATGGGTACCAAAAACCCAACTTTTGTTCCAAGTTTAGTTGTCGGAAAACAAATTGTCGACGCCATGGCCATGCGTCAGGCCATGTGGTAGGCCATGTGAGCCACACGTGTGTTAGGCCGTGTAACTCATTGTTCATAAAAATTAAAGGCACATGGGAATGTGCTCAGGCCGTGTGTGGTTATGAGATGTGCAGGGTTTACATGGGCCAGTGACACGGGCGTGTGTTCAGGCCGTATAACTCAATGTTTGCGAATTAGAATCACATGGGCAAGTGACATGGGTGTGTGTCAAGTTGTGTGGGACACACGGGAAAGCACACGGGCGTGTGGACCATTATTGGAATTTTACTCTCGCGCCACAAGCTTCATTTGAGATGAATGCAAGCCTACTGTAGGGTCCGTACGATCTGAATTAGACTATACAACTTGATATCTAATGATTTGATGATGAACAACTTGTGAACTGTACGTATGTCTGTTATGTTAAACCTAAGAACGTAGGATTTGTCAGAACATAACGTGCTATTGTATAATGTATGCGAGTTATCCATGTATGATCTATATTCTGTTAAGTTGTTGGTACTGATTCTGATTTATAACTATGCATGTGACTTTATGGCAAATATGATATTTTGTTAAGTTTGAAAATCTGTTTATAACGCATGAACTCCTATGCCTATTGACTCTATTACTGTAAGATAGTATGACTTACATGCTCATCTCACTGCTTATATATATGCATGCCATAACACATTGCGTGGGACTTGGGATGTTGTGAAGGAAGGAAGTTTCTGATTGCTTAATGGTCTGTATTATCTGGTGGTTTATCCACAGTTCTGTTCTGACAGCTTGGCTGTAATATAGTGGCTTGACCACATATATTTGATCTGGCAGTTTTAACTACAAATATTCTGGTGACACTGTCCACAATTATCTGTTGGTGTGATTTGGCTGGGAGAGTTCTGAGGGAACTCTATTTTGGTGTGTAACAGAGTTGGTTAGGATGTTTTTTTTTGATAAATCTGTATTTTGATCTATTTGAAAAATACTGCATCTGCATGAACATACATACTCTGCGTAGCTCTATTCTATTCTTCTCTGTTATGTTCTGCTCTGTCCTGTTCTGGTTGGTTTGTATTGTTCTATTACATTAGCATTATGGAAATCTCTGGGATACCTGATTTGTTTCGTTCTGTTCTTATAGTCGTTATTATATTCTCCGTGTTACTCTGATTTATGTATTATGTTTTGTTAATTGTAATTGATGTTGGTTATACAATAGGCTTTATAGCTCACCCTTGGTTTATCTTTGTGTCTTCAGGTAAGCCTCTGACTTAGGATCGGATGGCGTATGAGAGCTCAAATTATTTTACAATAATGTAAAAATATTCCTAATCTTCAGGGTTGGGAATATGCTTTTGAGCTCGTCTTAATTTTTGCTAAATTTGTCAGTAGTTAATAATTTTTAATGCACAACTACAGAATCACTCAAGTCGACAAAACGGATTTTGGTTTTCAATGTTAAACTCCAAAAATATTTTCTTCCACGAATTAAGTGAAGTTTTGAATGTTTTCTGGATAATTACTGAATTAGTTTTCGATGTGTTGATGTAACTCATCTAGATTTGGTATTAACTTCTAGGTTGGGTTTGAGGTGTTACATATAATTTTTGAATTATATATATTAATAGTTATTTGAAATGTTGGCAATATAAAATAATTTTCATTTAAATTATTTTTGCAATGTGAATTAACTGTTTGACAAGGCGTGTAACTAAAAAAATAGAAATATAAGGGCAGAACTAAAAAGGATAAAGGAAAAATGAAAGTTTGGGAAAAATGAGAAAGAAAAAAAAAGTGGTAATAGGAGTTGGCTGAAAAAAAAGAATGAAAAATGGTATTTACGCATAAAATAAAAATAAGGGAGATTTTTAAAAAATAAAAAAAATAGGACCAAAAAATAAATAAATGGATAAAGATGTCTGACTGGTCCACCACATTAGCCGCGTAAGTAACATCAGTGATGTGGCAAGTCTGGAGGTCAACTTGGCTTTTAATGTTTAGGAAAACGCACTTATCTAGCTTGAGGTTGCCTCCTTCCCTTAGCTCCTTATTAGATATAAAAGGGGGATGGGCCCTTGGTTTGGTCCGCCATATTTTAGAACTAAAATTTCAAATAGAAGAAAAGATGAAAAGCAAATTAATTTTTTTATTAGTTCTAATCTAAGTTTGTTGTGTTTGTTTTAGTTGGTGTTATTTGAAATTCAAAATTAATAAATACGATTAAGGTATGTAAACTATATATTTTGATGTGCATGTATTATATTAAAAGTAGTTAATAAATACAATTTGTGCCGGACATTTCACAACGATTTGATGATGTCCACGGTAAGACCAATAAGGGAAAAGACGGAGCGGATTGGGCTGTGGAACATCAACTATATATAGTACTATGGAACACTCGGTTCAAGAGGCGACCTCAGATACACTCTTGTATGTTTGACTTTAGTCCTTTAGAAGAGTACATACATTGGTACATGGCCAAATAGCGCTTTTTATATATGGTGGGGAACTAATGATAGTAACAGATCATGGGTATAGATGAGGGAATCAACCTATTGTGGAGCTCGATCCTAAGATCCAACCTCCGAACCCACACCTTTCATCGGATCAATGGGTTGACGCTTTTGGGGAAGGGTCCTACAGCAACACATATCACTTGGAGATGAGCAGTTGCAGTTCAAATTACTATCAATCACAATCACCAATGATGTTTGATATGTTTGGATTGACACTTATCGATGATACTATGTAGTCCACCCTGCCTCTGGCCACATTCGATTCGATGCCTGATCTTCTTGATGTGTTCAATACAGCCCAACATCCACGCCGCCAACGGAGGCCCATAAACCGTTACACCTCGAATGACGATACCACTCTTAGTTCATTCCAATTTTGATACCTATAAATTTTAAGTGTTATATCATATTTGTTGAATTAATTTATAACTCCACATTTGTTCAACTTATTGATTTTTCTGTATAACTTATAATATCCTTTTAAAATATTAAAAGTTGTATATGTGTTTACAATTATTTAAAAATATAAGCCAATTTTAAATACAAACTTAACACTAAAGACTTTAACTAACATTAAACACTAATAGTTTTGAATTAAACTTAAAGAAAACAATTCATTTTCAAAGTACCAAGCATGATTACAAATTTTAATTCCATAATACCATAAAAAAATCGAGTACAACATTCAATTTCTTCCAAACTGTGAAGATTGGCCAATACAGATGTTTCGATAAGGACAGTTACTCCAATTGTGGCTACATGTTTTGTATATGGTGCAACGCTTTAGTTTGAACTCTTCTTTAACATCCATGTCACCACGAATCCTCATCGTCTCCAGTCAACATAGATGAAGGTATTTTCCATGTTGATACATCCCGTAGTACGGGGAACTCGTTACCTCAAATACATAATGTGCGTTGAAGTGTGTACACATAATCAATATATTGTTCGACATTCACATTGAATGTTGCACACGCTGCAACCACTTGCGCACATGGGTACTAAAGTGTTTGGATCCCTATGTGACGGTCGATGCACTTTGTCACTTGAAAAGTGTCCAAGTTCCAAGAATATAGTTCTACATTCATCGAGCTCACCCTTCGAGCGTTGTCTTCCATGGCATTCCTAAAATTTTTAATGTACATGTGTCCGACCTCCAACTATTTTACTTGTCTCAACTATATTTTTGGCATCAAGATTACCAGAATGTAAAATGTAGCTGAGAAAACTGATGAAATTGGCAAGTGACGCGTACGCTTCATGACGGAGTTAACCGCCTCAACAAGGTTGGTCGTCATATGACCATATCGGTACCCTTCATCAAAACATTAAACTTATTGCCACGACTCTATACTACCCAACAATTGTTAGAGAGAATGATTGACCCCCACCATATTAGTCTTCAACCTCGCCAGCCTATGCCTGAATCGGTTTGGCTCTAGCTCGTATCCTGCATATGTATTTCGATAAAACATGTTACCATTCTTTTTAGTAAATGGACTCAAAATATTTACAAATACAATTTCAAATACAATATTTTTACCCATGTTCACAATTTGTTTGCGTTAACCTTTGTTCTTGTACTCCTTGTGCAAGTTGACAGCGATGTGGCGAATGTAATAGATAGACCTCCATGAAACCTTGGAATGCCGAATCACAGTAAGAAGACCCTTGGATCTTTCAGAGACAATGAAAATGTTATCTTGTTTGACAACATGCCTCCAGACATACTCCAGCATCACTGAAATCCACCATTGAAGTTCATTGTATAATTTATCCCAGTTGTCGTGCAACTGCTCCATGGCCATTTGTTTCATCCACCATGCTTTCCTGTACGACACTCTGTAATGGAACCGAGCTTGCATGTCTGTAATTAGGACTAATACATGAATGATTGACATATCTTTCATCAGCGGCTTGATACAGTTGTAGGTACTTTTAGCATCGACGCCCTTCTAATTTTCACATTTTCCACTGTTGAGTCCTCTATATAAATGTAGCTTTAACTTGCTAGTCGTACCCTTCGTCAGTCCTCCAACATTCTCTAACGTATAATGTCGGTGTAAATTTTGTGACATTGTAATTAATCGACACCTTCATATGGTATTGTTTGATGGCAAACACTCAATACATCTTGTTCTCAAATCGTTTCCCAACTAACAACTCTTCCAATTGCTAATTTGACGCCAATTTATGAGCAAGGACTATATCGGTGTACTCGAGGAACTCGGGTGCATGCACTGCATTTGGATTTATGCTCAATATGTGGGCCCCAAGGTCATTTCATAAAATAATGTCATGACTCGAGTTTCTAAAATAAGTTGTGAACATCTTCAACCTCCTATGGGCCTTCATTGTCAATATAGTCCGGAATCTCATCAAGATTAGGGTCACTGAAATCTTCAACATCGTGATCAGAATCTTCATCATTGTTGATGATCGTTTTATGATTCACTAAACTAGACTACAATCACGACAAAGGCAAGCACACCTATCGAATGGTAGTACAGCTATGGTGAGTCCATAATATCTTATCCACAATGACTAAAAGTACTAGTATTAACTATCTATCTATTATTTAGCCTAAAATAAAAGGGATTTGTTTTAATCTAAAATTAACTAAACTAATTAACTAATGAACGCGACAGAGAGCGAATTGGGAAAAATACTTGAAGAAAACTTATAGGGAGGACAATACCCAGGAAAAAATCCACCTAGACTTCACTTATTATTCTGACTCTGAATCAAACGATTTATTCACTTGTCTTGATCCATAGAAATCCCTAAATTATGTTAATATCTCTTTCGAGACTAAGAACAACTGACTCTAGGTTGATTAATTGAAATCTCTTTCTAATTAAAACCTCTATCATCGCATTAACTTGATTTATGGATTCCCCTATTAGATTTGACTCTAATCCGACAGATTTATGTCGTCCTATATCTAGGATTGCATGCAACTCCGCTTAATTATGCTAGATCTACTATTAAACAGGGACTTTTGCTCCACTGAATAAGCACATCAAACTTGGAATAATATCCTGAAAATATTAAAACAAGGATTAAGAACAAGAACAAGTATTTATCGTGTAATTCAGATAATTAAATAATAAGATCCATCATAGGTTTCATCCTCCCTAGGTATTTAGGGAGTTTAGTTCATAATGTAAAAGGAAAACATCTCAAATTTAGAAAAACAACAAGACATAAAAAACCCAAATAAACTTTGAGAGAAATTTGAATAGAGATCTTCAATCTTGAGGTGGATCTGCTCCTGAGATGATTCCAATGGCTTCCTTCGAGTAATTTATGCTTTCTACTCTGTGTGTCCCCTTAGGTCTTCTTCTAGTATGTATTTATAGACTTTTGAATGCTCAGAAACCCTAAAAATTGGCTTTTTCTGGGTGTTTGGGAATCAGGGAGCGATATCGACACGGATTGGCACATGGGCGTGTGATTTACCCGTGTGGATCCTGAAAACTCTGATTTTGGCCTATTTTTCGCTCCTTTTGTTTCCAAATACTCTCTTAAGTATAGAAGCATGAATTAAAGGGATTAGGAGCGTCAAATTTACTAATTTACATCATTAATCATCCATAAATACATTAAGAATGGGATTAAAATATGTTACATTTATGGTTTATCAATTGTTGAACCCTTCTTCAACGTCTGCATCGGTGTCTATCACCTCCGGATGCATTTGTAGATGGGGATCCGGGGAAAGGGTTGTTATATGAACTCTCACAATAATTTAGACTTTCAGACATTTGCGATGTCCCTCCACAATCTGACTGATCTGTCCATATGACATTAAGATCAAAGTTAAACCTGCGATGTTGACTTATTGGGCCGACATTCTCAGCAAGCTTGAAATCGGCTAACTCAACTGGTTGGGGGTTCTAATTCGCAGTCGACAACCATATTGTCATCATAGTGCCCGTCATCATCATCTAACAGTTGCATCTCTTTAAATTCCCACGGATCTGTAGAGATTGGAAACTTGTAAAATAATTTGGACATCGCCCTTCCACAACAGATAGCTATTTTCGCAATGATCTTTCTTTTCATTTGTTCCAGCTTCACAGTTTTATTGAATCACAACCTTACTCTCTGTCGACATTGAAATACACAACCAACATCACCCTGTACAATTTCTCAACAAAAAAGAACTTACACCAAAAACATTGAGTTATTCATCTTCACCACAATTTCTGAGCTCTCCTAATAAACACAACAATTTCTCTCTTTTCTTCTTTTCAGGTTCAACTGTTACAAGAGTGCAATTTTTTTTATATATAGCACCACCAAGGTGGTCAAGCCAAAGAGAATGACTCTACCAAAATAAAAAAAAATCATTTTTTAATTAAAAAATAATTTAAAAAACTTCAAAAAAATAATGGCAACATGGTGGTCACACCATTCTCTATGACTCCACCATAAAATAATAATTTTAGTTTTAAAATAAATAAAAATCACTTTAAAAAAATTTTGACATAATAAAGGTAGCGGCACCAATCTATTTGGCTTACCACTACTATTTATTTTTTGACCCCCGAAATATTCAAAAATACTAGTATTGGAGTGGTATTTATCAAGTCATGCCAAATAGATTGGCTCCACCAACTTTCACTATTCATTTCAGGTCATTTACGTACATAATAAAAAAGGGTCATTTTTGTAATTAATAAAAATTCGGGTTATTTTTATAAAATAACCACTGGACTTCTTTTTTCTATTTTCTTCTTAATTTAATTTTAGAAAACTGCACTCAAGGTCATTAAATTATTAGTAAGTTTATATTTTGGTCATTTAGTAAATTTATATTTTGGTCATTCCACTTCAAAAAAGTTATAAAATGATCATTAAACTATTCGACAGTTTTTATTTGAGTCACTAGAATGTTAAGTTCTTTTCTTTTTCTTTTTCTTTTCTTTTTTTAATTTTTGTTAGTTAGCTCCAAGTTAATCCTAGTTGATCAATATCTATCGACGAATAAAAAAGCATACCTTAGATCCTAGTTGATCTCATGGTCAATGTCGGAGATCATAGAAGATAATTATTTGGATTTGGTTCGTAAATTTGTGACATTCAAAACTGTGTCATGAAAAAGAAAGTTGAACTATAGAATAGAAGAGAAATGAGAACTTTCAATTGGTTAATATAGGAGTGTTGTTATCAACCCAATGACTTAAATAAATGATAATTTTCAAATAGTTTAATAACCATTTAGTAACTTTTAAAATTTGAGTAATCGAAACATAAATTTTTTAATAGTTTTGTCACATTGAACTTAAAGTCTCAAGGAAAAACTATTTTTCAGTCACGATTTTATATTGGAGGAAACCAAGGGAATATCAATAATTTATGTTATTAAATTTCTTAAATATTTTTTAAATAATCCATAAACTTTTTAAAATTTTAATTTAGAGGATATTATGTGAATTTAAACCCACAAGGGCTCAATTACTCTATATTCCTGATCCAATGACAAAAATATTATGTTGTAAAAATGAGAATTTAAATTGGATTCTAAATCTCATTCCTCTCTCTTAAAAAAAGTTATAACAAAAAGGTGTTAACTGAATTAATACTAGCTATAAAAGTCATTACATTATGATTGGTACCACGGAATGATTAATTTTTTATTAATTTTTTTTCTAGAAAACAACCATGATATAAAACTGTTATCACCTTGGTGGCAACGTCTATGGAAGTCTTTCAATAAGAGAGCATTTGCATTGCTTTACGTCAAGTCAAGGGGAAGAAGCTCTTTTCTTTTGGTAAAGTAAGGGCCAAAATAGTGTCGTGTTGCGTGTCGGAAGCTTCTAAATGGCAGGAAGCACACGCGAAAGAGAAACCAGACACCTCCCCTTTTTTAAAAAAAAATTAAAAATAATAAACACAAACAAACGTACGTTGATGTACAACGAAGTTAATTAATATTTACCAATGAAAAGAATCTCATAACATCAATCATCAATATGTTTTTGCCGTGTAAAAAATCCGTCCAGGTACAATATTACTGAATTTCCAGATTTATATGTTGCTTGCTTCCTTGCCATTGCCTTGAACTCAGTATCCATTTATGAGAGACTTGCAAACACCATACAAAACTAAACTCTGCAAGAAGCGATAAAAAAGGAAGTTATGAAGTTTCAATATCTGAAATGAAAGAGTAATTAATTTATAAAGGAAGAAGATTTTTTTTTGGGGGGGGGGGAGTACTGACTGTTGGAATTCAATGTTGATGGAGTCCAGGGGTACATTGGTAATTCCGCCAAAAGCAGTTTCGGAAAGGACAATGGTGGTGGATTGAGCGGAAGGTGGGGAGAGAGCGGTAGGAGCATAATCAACGATCTTGACCTGGATTGTTTGGTCGGGGACACAAGTCCCTGGCTGGGAAGCACTTATGCATCTCACCAGGTATTGCCTTCCGCATGATGCTCCATTGTCCCATATCCCATCTCCTGCTGCTGCGAACAGATTGCTTGATGGGAACTGGGTTTGATCGTCCCCAAAGCACGCCGTAGCTGCATCCCCATCATCATTTAATTAAAATTACAAACAGAAACTAGCACACACTGTGATTTGTGTAGATTTTATTTTTCATGCTTGGGTTGGGTTGGTACTCACGTAAATATGGAGGGCTATACTGGGCAGCAGTCCCAACATCACCATGGCAGACGTGGAAAAACTGGGAAACTGAAAGAAAATAGCATACAAATGGAAGGAGTAATCGTTTCTTAAAATGCATCATCGAAACGGAAAGAAAGCAAGTAAAAAAGGATTATGTTTCAATAAAAATTTGGTAGCTCATGTCATGGCTTGACTCATATATATGAAATGTCAATCAATGCCAACTAATGACGCGGAATTCTACTGATTATTTATTTATTTTCTTGCACTCATCTTCTTAGTGAATTTAATATAGACGTGGATGGTGGGCTTTGACCATTGACCCATTCATAATTAAATTACCTTCTTATTTATTGACTTTGTGAGTGAGATCGTACGCTAGAAGCTCAGTTCACCACTTGCAATTTTCATGCTTCAAAATATAATGAACTGAACCTGTGATATTCCAGGGGTTAGCAACTTTTGACCACATTGTTGAATGTCACAGGCGGTTCAACTACCCCTAGTATAAGTTTCACATGTCACAATTTGATGATTTTACTGCTCTCCTCAATACTTAAAATAAGATTCTATTTTAGGACACAACTATAGAATCTTATGTTACTACTTTAACGGAGTCAGCTGCCTGCCTCCATTGTAAACCAAGCGCTGTATGTATTATCCACAACTCTGCAAGTCAAACCAAGTTGTTCATTTAAAAAAATAATAATAATCCTCTCCTAGCAACTCTGAAAGACAGCCTTGTCAAGAAAGCAGATGCATGGTACCAAGCAGAACGACAAATTGTGTACTAAATAGTCGATACATTGTTTTTTGAGTATTGGGATGAGGTTTACACATGTTCCATCTTTCCCCAAAACAAAAAAATGTAATCACTTCCAAAGCTTCCGTAAGGACATGTTTTTCTCGGTCTCCTTTTTCATCACCTTCGCCACTGCCATCTCAAAATCTTCTTGTGTTACATGGACTCTCCTTTCCCTCAATGCAAACATCCCTGCTTCTGTGCATACCGCCTGCCAAAATAAACAAGACCAATTCATCATAAATACAAAAGTTCCATCAAAGGCTTCTAGCATAACATTGAAACATATGAGATTATATTTCATAATTGCATCGCTTGAAACATAAAAAATCTTCAAACTGAAGATTGAATCATCTCTCTATTTGCTTAAGAGGTTAGAGACCTAGAAGAAAAGATGCTATTCCCAGCTTGCCACAATATTCAAACTCAAAGACTATAGTTTCTGTTTACCCAGTAAAACCGGGCACCCTTAAATTAACCGAGTATCTGTAAACATACCTTAAGCTCTGCACCAGAAGCACCATTCATCTTCTCTGCAATCTTCTTTAGATCAATCCCTCGCATCAAGTTCATTCTTCTAGAATGTATTTTTAAGATGTCCAGTCGAGACTGCATATAATTGGACACAAAACATAAGTACCAATAGCGCTGCAAGCTCTCTAAGAACAGAGAAATTCAGGTACAACTATAGGCAGCAAACCACTGCCATTTTATGATTGCTCTTATTCCCTGCAGATTCTTCAGGACACCCAGAAAAGATTGATCACAATGACAAAAGAACCTTAACAACTACCTCACTGAAACTTTTGCCCGTATAGACAAAGTCTAAAATGTCAAGAATCTTCTATTTCGTCAGTGGCAGAGCATTCCATGAACAACAACACAATAGGAGATTAAAAAAATCATTCATGTAAGGAATCGCCAACTGCCAGAACATGACAGAGGAAGTTGCTAGACAGTAACTTTAGTAGAACTAATGCAAAACTTGACACATAACACAATAATGCAATAATTGAGAAATGAACTCATCAGAGTGCAATATTTTCAGTTCAAATACAACCCATGCATACCTTTTATTCTTTAAAACATATGTAAGAACAAGGTAGCAATGAGGGAGTGAAGTTTCTATGAGCCTAACCTAAAAAAGATTAATGGCACTAAAATGCTCACAGGAACATAACAATGAACGGCAAATGCAATGTTAAGTACCTCCTCATTGGGATTTGGAAATTCAATCTTCCTGTCAATCCGTCCTGGCCTAAGAAGAGCTTGATCCAAGATATCTATCCGGTTTGTGGCCATCAGAACCTGTTCATCAGAGTAAGTTAGGAAGTAAAAAAAATGTCAGTATGCAAACTACAAAATGGTCTCCCTAATTCATTACATTAGTACTTCAGTAAAGTAACTAATACACTACCTTGATCTTGTTAGATGCTTCAAATCCATCAAGCTGGTTGAGAAGCTCCAACATGGTACGCTGCACCTCGCTATCACCATTTCCACTTCCAGATTCCATTCGAGCAGATCCAATACTGTCTATCTCATCCATAAATATAATTGATGGAGCATGCTCTCTGCGAGAAAATGAGAAGGAATCACTTAAATAAATACAAAGCAAAAAGACAGTTTGATAGATAATCAGACAGAAGCAACCCTACTTTGTGTTTCATGCTACAAAATATCTGGCTATTTGCTAAAGCATAATTCCAGATAATAAGTTTTGCCTTGCTAGTATCTATAAAATGATCCGCATTTTATTGTTTAAAATTAAGGACACCAAACAAGGAAGAACTTACCTGGCCATAACGAAAAGTTCTCTAACCATTCGAGAACCCTCCCCGATATATTTCTGAACTAATTCAGAACCAGAAACCCTGATAAAGGTACAATCAGTATGATGGGCCACAGCTCTAGCCAATAGTGTTTTTCCTGTACCAGGTGGTCCATAAAGCAGGACACCCTATAATTTATGACACGGAGCAAGATTTAGTTTTACAGTGAAATCATATGAGAAACAAATCAACATAAAGATATCACTTGGCAGAATAATAGTACCTTTGGCTGGGCTATTCCAAGGCTTTCAAACAATTCGGGATGTTTAATTGGAAGTTCGATAACCTACAAATTATACCAATAGGTGTAAAAAATTAAACCAACCCACATATGCATATGAGATTAATAATGAACCATAACAGTAAAAAGAAAAAAAAAAACAGAAAGTGATAATCCATAAATGAACAAATCAAGCAAGTTAAAAAGCAAACCTCTTTTATCTCTTTAATTTGTTGATCAAGACCACCAATCATATCGAACGTAGAATCTGGAACTTTTTCAACTTTCATAAGGTTAACCAAAGGGTCTACTTTGCTAGGTAAGATCAGATGGAGAACATAGCTGTCATTACGCAGAGCAACTCTTGTTGATGGTGTGATTTTTGTGATATCAATATTCTTGTCAATATCGACAACATATTTTCCTTCTGGATGGACCTAGAGAAGAAATTGAAAATATTGTCCAGTAAGATTGATGACACTCTAAATCACACCATAGATTGCTGAATTAGAAAATAATTAGTTCCAGGATTAAATACTGAAACATCAAGTTTTCTACCTATAACAAGTTCCCATTAATTAAGTCAAAGAGAGCTAAAACTGGAGGCATAAAAGGATAACATACCTTGACTAAAACCTTGTTTTTACCCATAACTTTCACAACCTCACCAACATAGGATCCAGGCTCCTGAAGCAGCTGCAGTTCCTCTCTAAGCATTCTAACTGTCCAATGTGCAAACATTTTAAGTACTTATATAACAAATAGACCATAAGAAGCAAATTTAAGATAAAATTATCTTAAAAGTTCCACCCCTGAATATCAAGGCTCTACAAATGTGTGTTTCCAAGTTTACGCTATAATAAAGAAGAGGCTAAAAAGAAGGCCACATAACCACCAGCACAATAATTTCAGATGTATAAGATGCACCGTCCAATTAAAAATGCAATGATAGTCAAATACGCACACCCTTTCCAATCATAAGTATACTAATCTAGTAAACAACAAAGCATGTGGCAACATATATAGAAGATCATTACACATCAATGACAAATAATGAGCACTGGTATGAGCTTTCTATTTCAAACCCCACATAGTTTCCAACCCTAGAGAAAAAGAAAATTGGATTTATGATGTATATTTTATTGACAAGATAAAATGACGCCTTCTTCTTGCAGTTTTTACTTGCAAAAATCGAGGCCTTCAAATTTCAACAAAAAATTTGCATAATCTACTATCAATTCTAGTTAAGAATTTTAAAGATGTGCTGAATCAGAATACATATTTCATTGAAATAACCAATAATTACTCTTACATCTAGACTAGAACAGAATTAAACAACTCCAAGTCCTATATAATCCTTTGTTCCGCTGCTTTTTAAATTTATCAAATAAGACAACACAACCCCCAAAGTAGCAAGCAGATAGAATCACCGCTTTAATTTCTACAATTTACCAAATCAATAACATTCATCTTCCCTTACTAACCTCAATTCAACCATATATCACCGTTTTCTCACATATTAAATCACCAAGATAACAACTTCCCATAAAAATCAACAAAACCCTAATCACATATCGACAATCTCAAACAAGCCAATTTGTTATTCTTTTTAAAAAAAAAAGAAACTAAGAAAATAAATGGAGGCAAACCAAGAAATATTAGTATTAAAGTACCTCGAGAATTGAGCTCGTTGCGTTGGGCTTCGAGTCGGTTCAAATTGTGGGTTTTTTGGCGGAGATTGAGCTGGAGCTCGTGGATGTGTTGAAGATAGTATTGTCGGAGGCCCTCCCCTTGCTTGGCACCGCTCTTGGCGGTGCACATCTCTTCCGCAGATGCCTGTTGCTTCCTCTCGATAGCGACCGTCGCCATTTGAGTTTGCTTCTAGGTTCTTGATTTTGGAAACTACAATGGCACTCAGATACTTGGTACAAGGGGATTTTTCTTTGACAACAAGTTTTGATTTGGAATTGGAATTAAAATGATGTTTTTGTTTGGGGTTATATATGCAATTTACGAAGTCTTGCCTCAGTTTTGGGTGAAATATTAATGGGTTTCACGGTAGTTGGGCCTTGTCAATTTTCTATTACTAAGGACTCGGTACTTGATTTTTAAAAAAAAAAAAATTTACGATCGTTTTCGTAGTTTTATTATTGGTGTTTGAATTGTAAAATAAAAATAAAAATAAAAATCAGGTGCATTCATATTATTATTATTATTTACTAAATAAGTATTTTTTAAAAAATAAATATTTCGATGAAAAATCTCAAAAGAAAGAAAAAAATAAATATTGAGTTAAATTAATATGGATCAATAAATCCATTTATTACATCTCACCTTAAAATTCAATACATTTAAAGAGTTAGGACTAATTCTCTATTCGGTTGAAAAGTACTTTTCAAAAATAATTTTTAATAAAATTAATTTTGAAAAGCGTGATAAAAAAATACTATGAAAAAAATATGATTTGTGAATTTTTTTTTATATTTTTATTATTGTTAAAAATTATGATTGGAAGTTAAAATGTTATATATGAAGTTAAAATGAAGCCAGTCTGCAAAGAGCTCCCCATATGAAAATCTGCGGACAAAAGCAAATATCAAGATCATTATTAACCTTCAAGGCTCGATCCTCAGAAAGGCACAACACCCATCCCATCTCGATGAACCTGGCCAGCAATGCAATCTCTTCGATCCAAACAAGATCTTCATCAGCTGAGACATCTTGCTTTGAGAGAATGCGACCCGACTGATTTGCTCCATCGCAAACATGGCAAAAGACGCAAACCGGTAGCCAACCAACGACCGTCGTCCTCGACAACAAACCCATCAATCTAAGGCTGTAGAAGAAAGCTTTTTAATGACCGTTAAACTACCACCTTCTAATATGACATCTTGATCATAAGTGAAAATTATAGCACGGATGGCGAACAAAGCCTCAGCCGCGAAAGGGGAATGCACATCCTATACACGAACTAGAGTCATCTCAGCCATACCCGAAGCGGCACAGAAAGTCATGTCAAAATTCACCTTGTAGATGCCAGAAGGTGGGGGAGTCCACACTTCAACACGCGGAGGGTGTCCAACAGTGGGAGCAGTGCCAACAAAGGAATGATCCTGAAGGTGAGACAATATCAACTTAACAATCTCAATAAATGAAAACAATTTACCCTCATGGACATACAAATTACGAGCTTACCAAAGACACCAGATAGTAACTGAAATCTTCAAGCAAGTCAATCTGTTCATATTTTGGAAACAATATGCAAACCGCGCAAGTATGAGGGCATTCAAAGCAGATGTGGGGAACTGTCTCAGGAGCGAAATGACACAAGCTACCCGAAATAATCCGCCTAGCAGACAGCGCAACTTTAACAGGTACAAAGCCTTTGTGGAATCTCCTAACTGTAAGCAGAATCTTCTTAGGGAGTTCTAAATTCCATAACCTGTTATAGAAATGTTGATCCATACGATCCTGCAATGTATTAGAACTAAAATCCAGAAGCACCTTGTAACCTGAACCAGACACTATAGACCCCCGAGCTATCTTGCTGTCAGACCAGAAAATCATCCATGCCTATAATAAGGTTTGCCTCACTAGCATCAAATAGGTAAGTCAGCAAATCCACTTTCCAAACCAGAGACCAAAGAAATAGAGGGGTCATGTTGAACTGTTTGCACTTTGCAGGTAGATGGGTGAGGGAGCCATTTATCGTCAAAAATATTTATATGATGCCCAGTACCAACCTGACAACGAAGACCCGATTCCAACAATCCACGGGATGACCAGATTCTTCGCCATGCCAAAGAAGGACCACTAAATTATATCACTTTTGTCCATTTCTATACTTGAAA
The DNA here is from genome assembly GCF_007990345.1 of Gossypium hirsutum. Lineage (NCBI taxonomy): Eukaryota > Viridiplantae > Streptophyta > Magnoliopsida > Malvales > Malvaceae > Gossypium > Gossypium hirsutum. Next base: position 11,330,089 of record NC_053429.1, read on the forward strand.
TTTTATTTTGGTACAACGGGTTTAGTTCAAAACATATCACATGACACAGCCAATTAGAACAGAGGCGGATTCTCATTAAAGTACGCCAGAGTTTTTGAAAATTTTAGTTATACCCTTAAAATTTTAATTAACCTCCTAAAATTTTTAAAAATTATTATTAAACCTTTGAAAAATTTTAAAAATTTCTATTAGGCTCTTCAAACTTTTTTTTTTAAATTTTCGTAAAACCTCTAAAAATTTTGAAAGTTTTTACTAGACTTACCAAAATTTATGAAAATTCTCACTAAAACCTTCAAAGATTTTAAAAATTTTAGTTAGGCTTAAAACATGATGTGTGTCATTTATGTGTATTAAAATGATATATATAATCTTAAAATTTATAGAAATAATATATATATTCAAAATAATTTATAAAAATAATTAAACATTTTAGAGAATTATTTATAAAAAAATAATGAAAGTCTTGTCTATTTAAAAATATAAATATTTATTAGGATTAAATAGAGTCAAGAGTGCTCTCTTAAGTTTCCCGAAGAAATAGTGAATATTGTGGTTGGGAAGAAGACAAGCGATGATTCGGAAGCAATAGATGATAGAAACGAGATCGCTCTTTTTGAAGAAGAGCTAATTCAATTAACAGTGAAAAGTTCATTAGTTACTCCATCTGAAAGTCCGACGCTGATTTGTTCAGTTTGGACAAGGAAATCGTACAACCCAGACAGTCTGCGAGCGCAATTAAGTAGTATTTGGAAAACAAAAAAAAAAGTTTGAGATTATTATTGCTGGTTAGAGTTTATTTACAATTTCCTTTGAAGATGAGGAAGATTTAGAATAGATTTTGGAGGGATGCCCATGGTTCTTCCGGAAACAATTAATTATCTTCGACAGATTAAAGCAACCTGTGGAGCACAATAAGATTCAACTGATCTTCTCTTTTTTTTGGTTAAAGGTTGGCCCGTGCCTACCTGAATGCGATAAGAAAGATTTGATACATGCTATTGGGTCTACCTTTGGAGGAGTAATTCGAGCCGAGATAAAGGGAGATTTCTACCGAATCAAAGTTAATTTGAATATCCAAAAATAGTTAAGAAGAGGTATCTTTGTCTCTCTAAATGAAAAAGGAAAAATCTGGTTAGCTTTCAAGTATGAAAATCTCCTAACTTTTTGCTTTGGTTGTGGAAGGATGGGACATGGAGTAAAAGAAAGTTGGGAAATACAAACGGGAAAATGTAGTAAAACAGATGAGGATTATCCATTCTCGATAACCCTTAAGGCAGAATCTCCCATAGTTGGGAAAAAAAGCTTAATGGTTGGATCACTGATAAAAAATCAATGCAACAATGTTTCTACATAGGTGAAGAAGAGGCGAATACAGCGGCTGTGCTACCAGCGGGAGCAACGTTCTTGACTCGCCAACCGGAAAAGGAAGTGGTTTTGAAATAGGACCCTATGAATAAAAAAACGAAAAAATTGCAGGAACTTTCTAGAGATAAAGATGAAATAAATTTGCTGCTGATATCGCCTAAAAAGGGGAAAGAGCTTCAAGAGATAATGACAAGGAAATCTCAGCAAAAAACTTGCCTATAAAAGGGGAGGCATAAACAAACAAAAATTGCCACAATTTAGAAGTTGTTTCAAAAGAAAATTCTATGCAAGTGAGGCTTACAAAAAGTGGTGGATAGAGTGGATACAGGCTGGAATAGTAATGAGGAAGACCCAAAAATAAGATATACACCAGTGGGCTCCATTAGCCTAGTTGAATCTCCTAAATTGGGCTACAGGAAGAAGAGTTGGCGGCGACTAACCAAAAGGGAGAAACGTGATTCATTTATGGACTGTTAGATAAATGGAAAACATAAATTTGAACCAGAGACAAAGATAATTTCAGAACTGAATGTTGAAGATACAACTAAAAAAGCTAAATACGGTGACAGAAGTCCAGGAGGATATACAGCAAAGTTTAAGTCTCAGAGTATTAAAGAAGACAATGATGAATTTGCACAAATTAGATCGGTGGCTGGCAAATGGTTAACTGGCCGGGAACAATAAAAATTCTATACTGGAACATCCGAGGATTGGGGAATTCTCGGGCATCTAAAAGTCTTCAATATATGTTGAAGCTTTATAAACCCCAAATGGTCTTCTTAATAGAAACAAAATTGGACAGTATTAGAATGGAGCGATTACGGAAACGATGTGGCTTTCAAAATGGAATGGATATTTCATCGAATAGGTTACGTGGTGGATTAAGCCTTGCCTGGAATGGTAATGATTTGGTTCAAGTTTATAGTTATTCGAACAATCACATTGATGTGTCGATTAATGAAGGAAATATTCCGTATAAGTGGCGGTTTATTGGGTTTTATGGTAACCCAAATCAATCAAACAAACATGAGTCATGGAATCTACTTCGCCGATTAAAGTCTAATAGCTCCTTACCATGGTGTGTTTGTGGAGATTTTAACGAAATTATGTATGCACATGAGAAAAGAGGAGGAAGAACAAAAGATGAGAGACAAATGGAAGAATTTCGAAATGCTCTGGAAGATTGTGGTCTGGCTGACATGAGTTTCAAAGGGAAAAAGTTTACTTGGGAAAGGGGCAATTTTGCAGACACAAATATCAGAGAACGACTTGATAGGGGAGTTATGAACCAAGAGCGGCTAAACCTGTTCCCTGAGTATGAAGTCCAACACTTAACTCATTCTTTCTCTGATCACTGCCCAGTCCTCATCCAGACGATGTCAAATGTAAAAAGCACTGGAGGTAATATTTTTAGATTCGAATCTTGGTGGGTCACTGAGCCATCGTGTGAAGAAATCATCAAGGAAGCTTGACAGAAGCAATCTGGTAACATTTTGAAAAATTTTGAATATACCTAGTTGAGCTTACAAAAATGGGCAAAGGAAATCAAAGGGAATCATGAAAGGAAATCGAAGATTCGAAAAGGAAGACTGGCCGAACTTGATAAAAAGAATAGAGATGATATCCTTGCTGAGATCATTTGTAACACCCTTAACCCCGTCCCGTTACCGGAACAAGATTATAGAGTATTACCAATCATTACAGTACATTTGCACATAAACAAGTATAAATGCAATATATCCATCTAAATATAATTTTAATGGGTCCACAGTACTTTACAAGTGTAATTAAAACAAACCGAGATTCGATCCTAAAGCTTAGTAAATTTTTCGTGAAATTTTAAAATTTCTTCTTTTGAACAGTACCATACGCCTGTGTGACTAATTTAACATGTCCGTGCGGCATGGGACACGCCCGTGTCCTCAACCCATGTGCAACACTGACTTTTAAACACGGCCATGACACACGTCCGTGTTGCTTGCCCGTGTACAAAACTGACTTTAAGACACGGCCGTGGCAACCAAGGCACACGCCTGTGTGACAAACTATGTGAACTCAAAATAAACCTTGTATTTTAAAAATTTACCAATCCTGTAAATTTCAATTTATAACCAATACAGATATCAATATTAAACCAATCCAAACGCATTTTATATATTATCTAATACTTAACTTTAAACACTTATCATGTATCATTATCAATTATCAATTTACTTATTTCACTATTACAATCACAATCCAATATAACACACTTAAGACATCCTAGATATATGCCATTACCGATAATTAACATGCTTTACCTTTTTGAGCTTCAGGATCAGCTTATGATGCTAATTCGACGACCTGTCTTTAACCTAACCTGTGCACGAAAACAAACCGTACGCTGAGTATGAATTCAGTGATATTTCTATAAACCGATACTTAAGTCGATAATAAATCATATATCAATGAACCTTGAAAATTCAATCTATTACTCCTAATAGTTCAATCATTTGTTTTTGATATATAATGCTAAGATCATGTTAATCACTTTCGATGAAATGTATACAGTTTCAATGTTTATTCATTATCCGTCGATTTTTCATATTTATTCAGTAATAACCTGTGATTAGTATCATTCAGACATTCAGTAGCAGTCCATTATTCAATAACAATTAGTTTTTCAGTACTTTTATTTACAATTCATTTGAGTAATAATATTATTCAGCTTTCATTCAATATTCTGTACCATCTCATTTCAATAACAGTCAATATTCAATAGCAGGCAGACTTTAATACTTTTCATTACCCCTATTAACATGACTCGGACCTAGACGGATACACGGATCCAACTCACACACCGGGGATAGTATACAGTATTTCATCGGCCGAAGCCAAAATACACCGTAAGGGTAGCAGTAACAGTAACAGTAACAGTAGCGATACACAAAGTACCTCATCAGAACAAATTTGGAACAGTAACAGTCAAGTACGGAGTACCTCTTCGGAACAAATCCGGAACAGTCATAGTAGTCGACATATATAGTGTCTCATCGACACACAGTCAGAATATCCCTGAACACTTCCAATCCTATGGCATGCCAACTATATCCGACTAGCCTGATACAATTAATAGGGTATTCAATAAACTTTCAAATTTTCAATTTTATTTGTAATTTAATTTCAATTCAATTTAATACATTTTTCCATATCAATCCACATGCAAATCAATTTCAATGCAATATACATTTTTCAGTTTTCCACTCAATATTCACATATTCTATTCAATATCAATAATCACTAATAATTCATAAATTTTTTATTCAATTCAATACCATAATAACAATAATAATAATAATAATAATACTTACCATTCATATAAATAATAAATTCAACAAATAATTATTAGATTTGGTTTATAGAAATACAAACCGTAGTTTTCAAGCTAACTCCTGTTGTCTTTGTCTTGTCCTTGCTTAGTCGAGATTTCTCGAGACAACGTTAGCTACGAAAATTAAAATAATTATACCATTAACTTTCAGCACTCATTATAACAATTAATTGAATTTCTATTCAATTTACACCTTATTTCCAATTTAGGTCCTAACTAATTCATTCACTTTACTAACTTAATTCATTCTCCATTTCTATTCAAATTCCATCCAAACTCAAATTTAATTATTAAATTTTCACCTTATCTCATTAATTTCGAAATTTCCTCAAATTAACCCCTACAACATAAAACTTATGAATTACTTTACAATTCAATCCTTATTTCATTTCTAACTTGAATTTCTATCAATTTAGCCCTTAATTCATCATTTTATTTAACATAAACAATATTTAGAAATCTAATAATTTTAAAAATCTTAATTTAATTTCATCAAAACTTTGTTCCAAAGCTTCTAAAACATCAAAATTAAGTAAAAATGACTAAATTGACTTACCTATTAAACTTCCAAGCTTCAAAATCCCTATTTTCCATTTTTTCCTTTCTTTTTCTCCTTCCTTTCTTCTCTGTTTCTTTCTATTCTTTTTCTTTTTCTTTTACTTTGTTCTATTTTATATATAATAATAATAATAACTTATATAATAAGTAAATATACATGTATTTTACAAATGTACATATACTAATATTACACGTCACTATACATACCATACATTTGTCAACTTTTTATTTATTTTTCACATAAAAATCTTATAATATAATTATTTAATTAATAAATATATTTTATAAATAATAAATATATATTAATACTTAAATACAAGCATTACAAGTGTATGTATTTTTATTAATACACTTGTACCCAATCATTACCACACATTTGTCTTACTTTTATTTATTTATCATATAATATCAATTTAATAATAATAAATACATTAATATTTACTTAAATAATAAGTAAATACATACATATATTACAAATGTGTGTATTATATTTATTACACTTGTATTTTATTTTTACCATACACTTAGCACTCTTTTTGGCTTATTTACTCATTTAGTCCCTTCAATTTTCTTTATTCTATAATTAAACTTTCACACTATATTCAATTTAATCCTTTTATCCAATTATCCTTAATTTAAGCTAATTCACTTAATTAAACTCTAATTAATCACTCAATTAACTTCGTAAATATTTATTACGAATCCATTTTTTAGAAACGGAGACCTGAAAATATACTTTTCCGGTAACGGTAAAATTCAGGTCATTACATCATTGATGTGAAGATAGAATTAAATTGGGAGATGGAAAAGGAAGAGATGTACTGGGAGCAGAGGGCGAGATCGAATTAGCTTAGCTAAGGGGACAGAAATACGGCTTTCTTCCATAGTCAAGCGTCCCAAAGATGCAGAATAAATCGTATCCGAGGGATGGAGGATAAAGAAGGTATTCTCAAAACGGAAAGAAGAAGATATGGAAATCATAATAAGGAGCTACTTTATGAAGCTATTCGAATCTAAAGGAGTTGGTAATACAAATCACCTACTCTTAGGTTTTCGCTGCAGTATTTCTGACAATATGGATCAAATGCTGGCTAAAGATTATAAAGAGGAGGAAATTTTTGAAGCAATAAATAGTATAGGGTCGACAAAATCTTCTAGACTTGATGGATTTTCTGCAATCTTCATTAAAAAATTTTGGCATATTATAGGGAGGGAGGTAAGTGATTTTTGCTTGGAAGTTCTTAATAAAGGAAAATCTCTTGATCTTTTAAACCATACGAATATCGTGCTAATCCTAAAGAATCCCCACCCAAAAAGCCCATCAGAATTTAGACCAATTAGCATTTGCTCCGTCTTTTATAAAATAATTTCAAAATCTATAGCAAACAAACTACAGAAAGTACTTGATTTTTGCATCGATCCAGCTTAAAGCGCCTTTGTATCGGGTGGATTAATTACAAATAATGTTCTTCTTGCATATGAAATTCTACAATCTATGAAGAATAAAAGGATGGGGAAAAAAGGTCTGATGGCTCTTAAGATTGATATGAGCAAAGCCTATGATCGGGTGGAATGGAATTTCTTGGAACAAATGATGGCTAAAATGGGATTTTATGAGTCTTGAAGTTAGCTTATTATGAGATGCATCAGTACGGTTTCGTATTCAATCATTTTGAATGGAAAGTCAGGGGAAGTGTTTCGTCCAGAGAGAGGCCTATATCAAGGGGACCCTTTGAGTCCTTTTCTGTTCCTTATATACAGTGAGGGACTATCTACATTATTAAGACTTGCAAGCGAGGAAGGAATGCTGAAAGGAATAAAGGCGAGTAGACGAGGCCCTCAGATTACTCGCCTTCTTTTTGTAGATGATTGCGTGCTGTTTGGGGAAGCAAATGAAAAAGGTGCAAAAACTTTTGGAAAGATCTTAAAAGAGTACGAAGCCTGTTCGGGACAATCCATTAATTATGGAAAGTCAACAGTTTTCTTTAGCTCAAACACAACTGAAATGATTTGTTTAGCTATCTCAAATAAATTGAGGGTGAAACGAACGAATAACACAGAAAAATATCTGGGCTTGCCAAATATGGTGGGAAAGAGGAAAAGGTTAGCATTCCAACACCTTAAAGATCGAATTAAAGCAAAAATTAACTGTAGGAGTTCTCAATTACTATTGCAAGGGGAAAAGAAGTTTTCATTAAATCTGTGCTACAAGCAATTCCAGCATATACAATGGGATGTTTTTTATTACCGAAGTCAGTATGCGTTGATATGGAACAAATTATAGCCAAGCATTGGTGGTAAAAAGGGTTCGGGAGAAGGGGGATACATTGGTAGTCATGGAATAACTTATGTGAATTAAATGAATTCAGTGGTCTTGGTTATTGTAATTTTGCAAATTTTAATTTAGCCCTCTTCGCAAAGCAAGGATGGCGATTAATTGAAAACCCCAATTCTCTTTTAGCACAGACGTTAAAGGCCAAATATTATTTGAATACTGATTTTCTAAACTCAAAGCTAGGAAACTTACCTTCATATACTTGGAAAATTATATGGGCTGCAAAAGGCCTTTTGCGGACTGGATTATGTTGGAGGGTGGGAAATGGCCGAAATATAAGTATTGAAGAGGATGTCTGGGCTCCGAAGGATGAAAATCTACATATTCAAAAAATAGTAAGAAATCAGAATTTATTGAAGGTAGCAGACGTGATTGATAGCAATGCTAGATCATGGAAAACAGAGTTGATTACAGATACCTTTTCCATAGAAGATGCTCAGAGAATACTCCAAATCCCGCTTGCTCACTCCCGATAGGACAACTTTATGGCTTGGAGAGGCGAACCAACAGGCGAATATACAGTCCAAAGTGGGTACAGATTACTCTTTCGAGGCAATTCCATCAATAATAATAGATACAAGCCAAATGAAAACAGGAAATGTTGCAAAAAAATGTGGAATAGTGACCTCCCCTCAAAATTAAAAATTAGAGCCTGGAGAGCCACTCTAAACTACCTTCCTACACTATCAAATCTACGCATTAAAAGACTAGCTAATGACGCCGTCTGCCCGAGATGTCAGCAAGGTGTGGAGAATATGGATCACGTCTTTCGAGAATGCGCTACTTCAAGGGAAACATGGAATAGCTTAAAATATGACTGGCCTGAAAGAATAGCAAATCTGAAATTTATGGAATGGTTTACTTGGATCATGCTAAGCAGCAGTACTGATATCTGTCGATCATTTCTATGCACCATTTGGGTTATCTAGTCGGCTAGAAACAAATGGATTCACGAGGGTAAGAAAATGTCAGGGACAGAGACGGCAAGATTCAGCTTACAGTACTTACAAGAACTAAATAACATTAAATGGGAAAAACTTGCCTTTAGCCCGATAAGTGCAGAATGGAGGCCTCCGATTCAAGGTATCTACAAAATCAATTTCGATGCAGCAGTGGACCTTAAAACACAAAGGTCATGTTCGGGACTCATAGTCAGAGACTGGAAAGGGAAAATCCTAGCCACAAAAACCATAAATCATGAGAATATACCTTCGAGGTTTGCAGCCGAGTCTGTTGCATGTTTACAGGCAGTTATCTTAGGAAGGGATCTAGGATTAAAGTTTGTTGACATTGAAGGGGATTTTTTGACAGTGATAAAAAAAGCTCAAACTAAGAGCATAGACAAGTCGGTAATCGGCGTAGACATTCAAGACATTCAAGAAATGTGCAAGATTTTCTATGAAAGTAAGTTCATTTATGTACGAAGAAAAGCAAACGAACAAGCGCATGATCCGGTATCAAAAGGCTTAAAAATGGTAGAAAAGACTTACATTATTCACAGACCAGTTGCTGAGGGCGTCACAGAGGCAGAAATTGATCGAGGATGGGGGTGAAGAATTCCAACAGGTGGATGATTTAGAGAAGGAACCCTAATGAATACCAGTCTTTTGTCCTTCTCCAAGAGCTGTAAATGAAAATGAAGATATTTTAAGAAGATTTTTAGGAAATAACAGCTCATTAATGTTGGGTTGTCTTTTCATGTCTTTTATTATTTTTGTTTTGCAAAGAGTGGCAGGCCCTTCGTGGCCAACAGGCCGATTTAGTTGAGGATTCTGTTTATTTTAATTTATCTTAATAAATACAACCTAATTTTCTTTCAAAAAAAATATAAATATTTAAAATATGTTAAAGTTGTAAATATTTATAAATCAAATAAAAATATATAAAATATTATATGTTTTGAGATTTCCTTTAAAGAAGATAACAAAATAAAACAATTTTGATTAAGTAAAATTTAATGCTTATATTTGAATAATTGAAAACATGTTAACGAGGCTTTGACATATTTGGATTTTTTTACATTATTCTATGTTTAATTTTATTTAAATCCAAATTTAGGATATATTTCTATTTTCAACTCATAGTCATTCATATTAAATTTATTCTAATTCTGATTCCTATAAACTTCTAAAATGAAGAACAGAGAAAATGATAAGTGGGAGATTTTTTTCAAAACAATGGGGGCCAAGTGGAACTTTCAGCATCCTTCCGCTCAGTGCGGATAAAGTATATACCATCTTTTTTCTACCTTAAAAATAGAAAGTTGGAAAAAGTGGATTAAGGCAACTGGAAAGCCAGCCTATAAGATGACATCCATAGCAGGTTCCCCCCTTGCGCCTTAGCCACGCCCCTTTTATATTCATTGCTCTGTGCCTGTATCCCATTTGTTTCATTTTTCCCTCTTAACGTTTTCGCATCAGAGCCCGGATTCATTAATCATAGACTCTTCTCACCTGTATTAAACTACCGCCATTCCTTTACATTTTGATCCCCAAAAGAAAGGGAAAAAAAAAACCCAATTTGTCTTTTTTTATTCTTTGGGTTTGTGTAGATTTGTTAAGGATTTTAAGGTTGTTCTCTTGTTTTGTTTTGTGATCAAAAAAGGGTTTTCTTTTCTTTTGTTTTTTCTCCATTGGTGTTTGGTTTGTAAGTAGAAGTAAAAACAAAAAAGGGAAAGAAGGAAAATGGACAAGAAAAAGATTGCGGTCCCACTTGTATGTCATGGCCATTCACGTCCTGTTGTGGATCTCTTTTATAGTCCTGTCACTCTAGATGGCTTTTTTCTCATTAGTGCCAGCAAAGGTAGTTACTATTTAGTATTTATTTGGTCTCTGATTTTTGTTCTTCTGTAAAATGCATTATGATTTTGTTGTTTATTTATTGTCTCTGGAAAGGGGTTTATATACAAGTAATTGATTGTCTTAAATCCACTTTTTAATCCCTTTCTAGGCTTATTTGTAGTGTATATTTGATTGATTTGATTATATAAATCATTATATGAATATAAGTGGTGGCTATTAGTACATTATAATGTTAAGACCTTAATTTTTCATAGAACAATGAAAGATATGTAGTTCTTTAGAGGGATAAATCGATATTGATCTCAAGCTCGTAAAAATGATGCTTTATTTGCCTGGTTCAGATTCCAGTCCCATGCTGAGGAATGGTGAAACTGGAGATTGGATAGGAACGTTTGAAGGACACAAGGGTGCAGTGTGGAGTGTTTGCTTGGATACAAACGCTTTACGGGCTGCTTCTGGTTCTGCCGACTTTACTGCGTAGTTATTCATTCTTGATCGCTTTATTTGCTATATGTTTTTGTACTCTAAAAGTTGTTTGTCTGTTTTTTTATTGTTTGTGATTGCATATATATGCAGATTTGGTATATAACACGGGAGGTCTTTGAACATCTCACTATAAATTGCCGATTTGTAGTGCTGCTTTTCTTGTGCCTGCTCTGTACAATTTTCTATCTGCTGTTGATTATTGATTCTCAAATAATACACTATCACTTAAAAGTGGACAATACTTTTAATAATGGTTTGCTTACCCTACGTAACTGCTCGTGCTTCAATCTCCTACTGCTATAGTTTGAATTGAGATATTTTAACTTGGAATCTTGGACGGTATATGTTGTTTCAACTGCTGTTTCTTTATGGGGTTGTTCATTGATAAAAGGTTGATAGATCTTGTGAAATGCCATTTCTTTTGTGCAGGAAAGTGTGGAATGCACTAACAGGTGACATATTGCACTCATTTGAGCATAAGCATATAGTTCGAGCTTGTGCTTTTTCTGAGGTAAATTTGTTGCTTTTCATTCCGTTTAAGCTTTCACTTGGATGAACTAGTCTAGTTGATACATGGTGGAATATGGTAGGGCAAATTAAAGAAAGATATGGTGTTAGAAATGTGTACAGCGTATGTGGGTTCGTGAATCATCGTTCTTTTGATAATAGGATATTTATACGATATATTAGGCAGGTTGTTGAACAGCTTTCTAGGTTACCCTTTTTGTCATTATTACTATGTGAAAGTAATTTTAATTGCTTACAGATAACCTCTGTGGTTCTTGTGAATAGTACTGATTGTTTCTAAATGCAAGCTAGTAGTGCAACATTTAATGGCTTCTCTTGATCTTTAGTCTATTTGGTTGCTTTGACAAGGAAATTTAAACTATGTTTTGACTTCTGAAGGCCTGGTCAACATGCAATGAATTTTTGTCGCAATTATCATAATATTTTTGTTCATTTTGTTATTCTTGTAAGGAATTTATTAGAATACGAAGGAACCTCTACCTTCTCTGCTATTACAGATATAGGTGGACCATTTCTCCACTATTAAAGCCGTAATTGTTGATACTATCATATTAATATGGAAAATCATAAATAAAGACATTCTGAATTGACTTGTGTAAATTTGTCCATATATGAAGTCATACTCATAGGAATCACGGTGAATGTTGGGATTATTGAAAAGATAGTGCATTGTTCTATCTTATCTGAAAATAGCACTAGTTTTCAGTTTTTCTTAAAGGCCTTTTGCTCATCATTAGTTAAGTTCTGTTGTGGAATTGTTGATTTCTTTGTACCCAATATTAAAATTTGGTCAAGAACTCTAATTGTTATTGCCTGTTTTACTTCTTTACTTCTTGCTTGTTATTCACCTCATTCAAGGGTTTCTGATTTTGTATCAGGATACACGCCTTCTGTTGACTGGAGGAATAGAGAAAGTCCTCCGTATTTATGATTTGAATCGTCCAGAAGCACCTCCGAGAGAAGTAGACAAATCTCCTGGATCTGTCAGAATGGTTTCATGGATGCATAGTGATCAGACGTTATTAAGTTCTTGCACTGATATGGGGGGTGTCAGGTATCCATCTCCCTCGTTTGGAGGTTCTTTCATTTAACTTCTGTCGCATATGTAGTTCATTGTTCTTTAAAAGAAAGCATTTTGCTTGCTTTTGTTGTTATTTACTATCGATTCCTATTACATGTTTGGATACCATGACACTTAGTTGGAGGGTTTGAGACCAAATCTTTGGATGCATGAATTTCAGTGGACAACAGTTTTAACTTTTGTATGTAAGCTTATTTCAGAGGGAGGGAGAAAGCAGAATAGCACACGACATATAAGTAGTTGCAGTCCAGATGCTTGCCTGCTTGTTGATTCAGTAAATTTTTAGTTAATTTAAAGCATTTTTACAGGGTATATAACTGTGTCAAATTGATCTCATATGTTGTTATTAACCTAGTGTAATGTTTGTCATGGTTATGGCATCTTTGCCCTCTCCTATTTCTGAATTTCTTACTGGCTGTACAGATTATGGGATGTAAGGAGTGGTAAAATAGTTCAAACACTAGAGACCAAGTCACCTGTGACCAGTGCTGAAGTGAGTCAAGATGGCCGATATATGACAACTGCAGATGGATCTACAGTTAAGTTCTGGGATGCAGACCAGTAAGTTCCGACTTCAACTGAGATTGGTCTGATTGTTGTGCTAGAATATCTACTCTTAATTGATCTCTGCATTATGCCTTTACTCAGCTTTGGGTTGGTAAAGAGCTACAACATGCCTTGCACGGTTGAATCGGCTTCATTGGAACCAAAATATGGAAATAAATTCATTGCCGGAGGAGAAGATATGTGGGTTCGTGTTTTTGATTTCCACACCGGAGATGAGACAGGTATGTTCTCAAACGTAATATGTGGCTTTGCACAATAGATTTGGTGCTTGAATCCACATGTCATATGTGATCTCATGTTTTTAGTTTCCATTTTTTCCCCATGACTGATTGACATCGGGGGTGTGCAGCATGCAACAAGGGTCATCATGGTCCTGTACATTGTGTACGTTTCTCACCAGGAGGGGAATCATATGCCTCAGGATCCGAGGATGGAACCATCAGAATATGGCAGACAGGCCCTTTGACTGATCATGAAGAAACCAAATCACATGCAGCAAACGGATCAGTTGGAAAGGTGAAGGTATCAGTGGAAGAAGTTTCGCAGAAGATTGGGGGCTTCCATATTGCAGAAGAGGGCAAGACCAAGGAGAAAGAGTAAACAAGAGGGTGATAATATCGAGCAGTCTGCAGGCATAATTGCATTCAGCCAACATCTTCAACATAGTTTTTCATATCAGAATTTCTTTTCTATTTTTGTATAAATTCTGGTTTTGAATTTGCTATATATGTAAACTTGGACTAATGTTTTGTAAAAAGTTGTAATGACATATATACTTTAAATTTATGGTGTTGATGTGATCACTCACATCCAAGGACTACATTATAATGTCTTATTGCTTGCCAAGTCTCTATCAGAAAGCAATGGATTTATTATTAGCTCAGGGAGCGTTTTAGGATAAAATTGCATGTTCCATGGTCAGTTGGCCGCAGCCCCTGATGAGTCCAAAGATCAAATTTTAGAGATGATAATCGTTCCAAGGCATGTGGAGACTAAGTGTGGGTGCATAAGCTAACTTAATCAACCACAGTTAATGGTCAAAGCGTTGGCTGCATAAATCAATTGAATTGAAGATCAACCAAATTTGAGTTATTTCTCATTCCAATTCAATCTCTGGATCATACGATAAAATCTTGATACATATCCCAGGCCTCTCATGCAGTGATATCGGTTTAAAAAAAAAAAGCTCTGATGGTTTTTCCATAACACCCTCAAATCAATGCATCCCTAATTTGTTAAACATTAGTAATCCCACTCAAGCTATACTTGAAACCAGATATCTAAATGCAAGATTTACTTAGTCAATGCTGAAACTACCACTCATTATGTTATGAAAATTTTACCACAACAGCAGCAAGTCTGGAAATTAGATGGATGATACCTTTGGAACATCAACTGGGAAATTCTGGATCTCATCCATCCATGGGTTTTTCTCCTTTGCTGGATTTACGGTCCTCAAAGCTTTCCATACAGCACTGTTGCATTTGAATCCAGAACCAAATGCTATTTGCCATGTTCTGTCCCCTTTCCTAATCCTACCCTTAGCTTCCGAATATGCCAATTCATACCACAGAGAACTGCTTGAGGTGTTTCCAAATCGGAAGAGAGTCATTCTTGATGGTTCCATATGCCATTCGGAGAGCTGCAAATTCTTCTCCAGTTCATCCAAAACAGCTCTTCCTCCAGCGTGAATGCAGAAATGTTCAAAAGCTAGCTTGAAATCTGGAATGTAAGGCTTGATCTTCATTTTGATAAGCTTCCTTCCAACCAATGTAGCAAAGAAAAGCAGCTGCTCGGACATCGGAAGAACCAGAGGCCCCAATGTGGTGATGTTGGTCTTTAGAGCATCACCAGCAACTGCCATGAGATCCTTTGACAATGTAACGCCAATCTTTCCTGCAGAGTCTTCTTCCTGTGTAACACAAGCAAAGCACTTATCATCCGCGCCCTTGTGAGTGCGAACAGTGTGAACCAATTGGTATTTGGATCTTCTTCTGTCAGAGCGTTTGTTAGAGAGCAGTATTGCCGCGCCTCCCATCCTGAATAAGCAGTTTGAAACAAGTTTTGAGCGATCATTTCCAAAGTACCAGTTCAAGGTGATGTTCTCCATGCTGATAACCAGTGCATAGGAGTTCGGATGGACTTGAAGTAGATTCTTTGCAAGATCTATTGAGAGCAAACCAGCACTACAGCCCATTCCTCCCAAGTTGTAGCTTTGAATATTCCCTCGAAGCTTGTAATGGTTGATAACCATGGCAGACAAAGATGGCGTTGGATTAAACAAGCTGCAGTTCACAACCAAAATTCCAATGTCTTTGGGTTTTATGGAGGTCTTAGCCAAAAGTTCATCAATAGCACCAAACATAACAATCTCAGCTTCTTTTCTAGCTTCTTTCATTGATGGGTTAGGTGGAACATTGAGGACAGCCTCTGGAAGATATGTCTCCTCGCCAAGCCCGGACCTTTCAAGAATCTTACGCTGAAACTGAAGGTTTTCCTCTGTGAAGGTACCGGCCAATTGAGACCGATCCATGAAGATCCTTTTGGGGCATTTCCGAAATTCATCCGGTTTATAGCAAGCAAAGTTGACAAGGTAAACAGGACGAGGACGAGTGAGAAAGTAGAGAGTCGACAAGAAAACAAGAAGAGTCGAGCAGATGATGACAGAAATAAGATTGTATTGAAGATGCTCCCAAAGATCATAAAGATCCTGGATAGAAAATGTTGAGAGTTGTGCAGTGATTACAACTACAAGAGGGGAAAGGAAGAGATACATTCCATGGGTGATCAAGTAATGGTACCCAAGCTTCACATATTTTAGCTTAACTGATTTCTTAAAATCAGGTAGCTTCCGAGACGATGATGGGATCAATGGTTGCTCTGGTTTTGAATCAGTCATATTTTACCTGTTAAACACTAAACTCATTGTATTACATCAAACACAAAAATGGGAATCAAAAGGAAAAGACAATTCAAAACCAACAAGAAAGACAACCGGCAAAACAAATAGAAGGTAAAATTAAGCAACAAATGTTGGGTGTAATGGTAAAGCACAATACAAATCATAGAGACATATTATTAGGAGGGACGGCCACAAACACCACACATAGACCATAAAACGGCATGAAAGATTACCAAAAATAATATAGAAGGTAAAGTCGAACCAGAACTTTTTACATGGTCTCTCTCCTTTCCTTTTCCTAGATAGTTACTGATTTTATCCCTAATTTTGGCCAACGATTTTAACCCTTCTAAGAGATGAACTGGGTTTTATCAGCATTATGCTCATATAAAAATCGCTTATGAACTGTAGAAATCATATTTATGAATGAAATTAAAATTATCTGGGAAAGTAATGGATAGAAAAATAATGGCGGATCCTTAACCCGGAACTTTACACCTTAAAAAGCTTAAAATTCTATGTTCAGTACGATAAAGTGCATGCATTACCAAATCAAAAGAATTTCACATCAAATCTAACTACGAGTTCTGCAAACCCAGATCAGAATTTCACATCAAATTCTTAAAATTGAACAGAGACAAATGACAATGGGGAAATATAAAAAAAGTACAGCAAAAAAGAATAAGAAATGCACATTGAAACAACATAAAAAAAAAAACAACAACAACTATTAAAGGAAGTTAATCAAAAGAACCCACATCAAGAAAACTGACCTTAATGCCCAAAACCCAACCAAGGTCACTTAAATCTATACAGGAACGGCCTCGGAGAGAGAGAGAAAGAGAAATGATAAATATAAAAACGACTATATAAAGTACCGGTATTAAGCTGTGCTTGGTTTAAGAAATTTAAATATTTTAAAAAAAATTCATCTCAATTTTATTTCTTACACTTTTATTTTAATAATTTTAGCCTTTAAAAATGATTGGGTTTCTTATAATAATTTTTTCAGACAATTAATTTATTAATGTTGTTATATATATATATATATTTACTTTGATATCATTGAACTTCAATCATATCATATCATATCATATCATACGCGAGTGAAAGTAATTAATTGATATAAATATTAAAAATATTTTTAGTTGAGATAATAAATTGAGAGAATAAATTTTACATTATTTTGAATTCAAATCTCACTACATGTATATATTTTTTAGATTTTATATAAAAGTCTTCAAAATAATATTTACTTCTTTATAATAAAAAAGAAACTTTTAATAAATTCATAATTGAGTTAAAATCAAGTCGAAAGTAAAATTAAATCAATCAAAACTTTAAATATTAGTATAAATTTTTAGATGAATTTTATCTAATTTTTAAAGTATTTAATTTGTGGGATCAAATTCATTCAAAGTATATATATATATATATCTTATTCGCCTATGTATTAATAATTTGTTTAATGACGAGTGTAGTTTGTTTTGAGCTAAAAAAAATCACAAGAAAAGAGTTCCATAAATAAAAACCAAGGGGCCATACGAATTGCATGTTACCCCGTGCCAAATTGGCCTTGTTTGTTTTATTAGATGGCACTTTCCATAAGGTTTTGGTGACATAGTTACCAAGTGGAACCAGCATTGAGTTGTTTTTTAATTTATTTGTATACTTTGAGACATGGTTGTAATAATATTTTGAAGGCAAGCTTTTCATCCATGCAACAACTAATGGCTCTCTTCACCATAGGTTTTACTCAAATGCTCTCTTCACAGTTGCTACTTGAATGTGGATGGTGGGGTGAGTTAAAAGAAAAAAAAACACTATATTGAGGGAGGCATCTAACAATCCTAAAATGTCTTTCAAGGAAAAAATTGCTCAATTTTCAACAGTACCATAGTCTATCGATAATTCTTTTGATTATGAATACTTCAAACTAAAGGATGTGATGTGATAATTGGAATTGAGGATGGAATCTCATCCATAAAGTTCTCAAATAGGGTCCATGGTTAATGGAGAAGAGTATGTCTCAAACAGACATTATCAAACTCTTGTGGAGAAAAATCAATTTCAATGCCTCATTGATCAAATGCTACACCCTATGGAAGCTAATCCAACTCTTCCAATTAATGGATTTAGAGAACAAATATTACTTAGCAAAGTTTTGATTGAAAAAAGATTATATGAAAGTGCTTTCAAACGACCTTGGAATGATCTTTCGTCAAATATTTAACAATGCAACCATAGGCTCTATTGTGTTCAACTTCTTAACCATATTCACATTAGCTTGGATTTGTTTGTCAGGTTTAACGAGAGCTATGTACAAGAAAGCATACTTAACACAATTAGTGATATTACTAGAAAGGTAATCCAAATTGACTATGTTAGATCATGGTTGTGAGTTAAAGAGTGAAGATTTTTCAAAATTTTGTGAAGAATGAATTGATCTGCCATAATTTGTTATGGCAAATTAAGCTCTTTTCGCTACTTAAGGAGCTTGTATTCAGGTCATTTTATTTCTTTTATGTCTATTTTTATAATTATTTAGTTTTAAGTTTACATTGAACAAATCGAGCTTTTGTATTGTTTTATAACATTTTAGGTCGATTCGAGCCTAACAAAGAACTAATTAGTTGATTGAATGTGTAAGACAATAACTTAAGTTGAGGAGTCAGTGGACTATCATGGATGATGCAACATTCAAGGAGGAAGTCGCGACATTCAAGGAGGAGGAAGTAATGAGTTGATTGAGTGTGCAAGACAATAAACATCCCACATGCTGACCAATCAGCTTATTTAGCTGATTATTTGGCTTGCAAAACAGCCCTTGAAGTTCCCTTGAAATTGCATTCAAACCCCTTCACTTATCAAGCATTTGTAGATTTGCCCCTAGCTAAATTTAGCAAGTTTGGAAGCTTCAAACTTGCCACACGTGTGGTCGGCCATGGGGGAAGTTATTGTGTAACGTCCACGTTTTAACTCGGGCTAGGTACAGTGATGGATCGAGTCAAGAATTAGTATAAAATTTTATTTTGAAATATAATAAATAAGAATTTTGAGTATTAAATTAGGAAGTATATAGATCTAATAAGAAATTAGAGAAAAAAGTACTCTTTACATAGGAAATTTTAAAATAGATACATTGATGTAGTTGAAAGAAGAAATACATTGTTGTGGCCAAAGTAGGAAAAATATTAAGTTAGGAGATATATAATAGTAGAAGAAAGGAAGGAAGGATTAAAAAGAAATTTAACCAAAGTGTTGTATGAGTCATACTAGGAAATATGAAAGATGAGGAAGGACAAAGTGGTAATTAGCCAAGTGGATATTTATTAGGTGAAATGATGATGGGTAAAAATAAAAAGATGGATGGCTTAAGGACTTAGTAGCAATTTGACCATTTTAATTAAAAAAGTGAGATATTTTAGTGGAATGGTGTAGAAAAGTGGAGAAAATATGAAAATATATCATCTTTTCTCAAACACAAACTGTCACTACTTCTTCTTCTCCCCCCAACTTCTATCCAACTTTTCTTTTAATTCCCTACATGTCCTTCCATCATAGTTGAACCATCCAAGCTTCAAACTTTTATTTTTCTTTGAAATTTCCTTAGTAAAAATCAAAGAGCTAAGGTAAGAAATGATGAAATTATCATACCATACATGTTTATTTTTATTAAATAGTATAGGAAAGTCACTTGATTGTTTTTTTTAACATATAAATGTTATATGTTTTATATGAAACTGAAGAGAAAGAAAAGAAAGGAGATGACCTAATTGAAGAAAAAGGGAAAGAAAAGGCTAAAGAGTGAAGGAAGAAGAAAATACATCATCTCAACCTTTTTGTTGTAAGCACTACAAGATTTTTAAATTATTTTTATTTAAATACTTATATTGTAGTATGAAATTACATAGAATAGAAATGTAAAATATATATTTAAATTTGTAAATAGATAAAAAAAAAGATTAGGTTATGAAATCATGAAATTTGTAAAGAAAATTATAGGTGGAGAATATGAAATGGTATATTGTTTGAGCACTAAGCAATGATGTTGTGGCAAAAGTATATGTGTGAAAAAGGTGTGATATTTGTGATTTATGAAATGGGGGCTAAATTGTAGATGATAGAGAAATGAGAAATCTTTTTCGAAATATTTAAGTAAATTATTTAAATGTATGAAATTCAGCTTTAATGCCCAAGTAGACGGAATTTAGAACTACTAGGATATTAGTGGCATGCCATTAAGGGACCCTAGCGCGCTCTCCGATTATAAACACATTAGTGCTCTCCATTTAGCACATTCATGCTCTTTGTTTAATACTGCATAATAATGCACCTCTGTATTTGTTCCCTATATCCGGTGTGTTCTATAAAGTCTACTTTGGGCTAAGAATATGAGTTGTGAACAAAAGTGAATTATCAATGTGTTGAGGTAAGTTTCATAACTTACAAAAGGTAAGTTAAGTTTCATTAAAGTAAGGTATAGTTGAAGAAACTTGTATGTGTGTAAATATGTATTAGTTGAATAAGTTTAAAATATTATGTTATGTTTCATTTATTTCATTTATCTATTTAATTCTTGTAGTGCTTACTAAGCCTTCACCGGCTTAACGCGTTTATTTCTAATGCGTAGGTACAGTTAGACTCGAAGAGGTAGAGTCGGGTTAGGAGATCTCTCATCTCATCACATCCTCAAGAGCTTCAAGAGTAGGTACCATATTTTGAATTAAAATGACATATACATAGGTAGACCAAATGTGTTCCCATGTGTGAGGGACTAAAATGCAAACTTTTGAATTTCTATATATTTTGAGTTACTTGAAGTATTTGGTCTATATGAAATGAATTATTGAAACTATAAGTATGTTTGCAAATGTGGTTTGGTAAGTTAAAATACTATGTATAAATGTTTAAATCAAACAGTATCTAGCCAAAACCGTTTTGGCACCAAATGTAATAGTCTTATACTGGGTCTGTACGATTGGACCGGGTATAAGGGAGTTACATAATGGCTGCTAATTTTTGATATTTTTAGCAGCCTATCCAACTTATAAATACTCCCCTTGGCTGCTCATTTCAAACACACCTCTCATCCTTTTATTCTTCACTTCTCTCTCATTTTCTCTCTTCAAAACTCTTCCTTTGTTCTCCATTTTTCTATTCCATTCCCTTGTCGATTTCCCCTCCTGAAAAAGAGCCCTTCAACTACCATTGGTAGCAGTGTTCAAGTGCTTGTAGAAGCCTCGGTTCAACAAGAACAAGTGGAGAAAGAGGAGCGGAGCAAATTAGTCAAGCTTCGAAGAAACACTGGATTTGATTCTAGTTCCTTATCCTTTAATTTTTATTGTTGTTGTTATGAACATGTCTATGAATACTTGTTATGTTGATATGTTTAATATAATTAATTTAGCTTAAATTTAATTTGTGTTAGGTTGATTGCATTTCGTCTACTTAAGTTAATAAAATTATGTTTGTGTTGTAATAGGCCTTGGTAAGTTGTTTGATTAAGTAAAACCATGATTAAGTTATTCTTGCATTGTAATTGTAAGGTAACTAATGAATTAATTATTTAATCGTGTTGAAATTTTAATTAATTGACACAATATTTAATCAATGTATGTTTAATCTTCTAAGGTAGCTGAAGGTTAAATTAGTGACGGTATTAAATGGTACATTAGCCTTGCATAACTTGTAAGATTATTATGATTAAACTGTTTCAAGGTAGGAATACATTGTTACCTTGCTTAATTTTTTATATGCTTATGAAGATTAATTAATTGTTTGAATTGACATTGGAAAATGTTCAAGAGATTATTTAATTTAATAGGTATGTAT
Organism: Gossypium hirsutum; assembly: GCF_007990345.1. Lineage (NCBI taxonomy): Eukaryota > Viridiplantae > Streptophyta > Magnoliopsida > Malvales > Malvaceae > Gossypium > Gossypium hirsutum. The sequence continues at coordinate 11,351,917 of NC_053429.1, forward strand.
GAGTAGTAGTTAGCAAATTACCAAGGTGCCTTGAATTTATTCGTAACAACATGAACATGATTTTAGTAATTTTAAGTTAAGAAATATAATTAATCTAACACAATTATGTCATCTTGATTAAAATCATCTTTTGAAATCGTGCATTGGAACTTGTATTTTTATTTTATTTTGTTTTACTTAGTTAAATTTTAGTTTTTAATCACTTCCTCAAAATCAAAATATTTTTCTTCACCAAAGTATTTTAATTGCATTCATAAATAATTTTCTTGCATAGTCCCTATGGGTACGATAACTTGACATTTATTTGTCACTTCATTACTCGTTGCGATTGTGTACACTTATACATTTCCATCATTCCAATGACAATAAAGATCCCAATATGCAATTGGTCATTGAGTATAAGCTAATAGGTGAGGATGAAGGACTATTATTCTATGAGGAGAATCTTCATCCTCAATTTTTGAAGAAGCAAATGGTAAAGTAAAAAGAGATTTGTTGTGAGCCTAAAATTAAATGAGTGATATTCACAACTATAGGGGTTTTAAAATTCCTTTCAAAGCTGTAATAGAGGGTTTAGTCTACTCTCTTAATGAAGAGACAAAGGGTGTCAATGTCGACATGGTGGAGAATTAGCAATTATTGACACGACTAATGAAATGGAGCGAATTGTGATGGAGGATCAATGATGCATGTGTTCTCTTTTCTCTTTTTCTTAATTTATGATGAGATTTAGAGCTTTTTTCTAGAACTATTAGAGGCATGGCCATCTCTAGTTTATAGAATGGTTAAGGAATAATGTAAGGAACACAATACTAACCTATTGTTTTTATTGAAGCTAAAATTAATGGTTTTGCAACAGCCCGGTTTTAGCTAAATCAGAATAGTGGTTTTGGAACCAAAAATTTGAGGTCGTAAAATTATTTTAATATTATTTTTGGTGTTTATAGCATGTGAATATATATGTGTGAAAATTTCGTGAGCTAATTTTATCGTTTAATAGCTCAATTTGAGAAAAATGACTAAATCGCGTTAAATGCAAAAGTTGCATTCTATTTGATAAAGGTGTCTATTTGCTATGGCTTATTAAATGTGAAGTCCTTATGTTGTAAATAGACCATTTGAATAATGGATGGACAAATATGCCTATAGTTAGTGGAATTTTAATGTTTGTTCATCAAGGGTAAAATGGTAAAATGTGTATTAAGTATAATAAAATAAATACAAAGTTAATTTGTGTTCATATTTTCTTGCTATCAACAGGAATTAAGAAAGAAAAGAAGCCATTTTAGGGCTTTGATATTTGGCTAGCATATTCTTTGATTAAGGTATGTCCTTTGCTCAGTTTTTTGATGATTTTTATGTTCTCATGATCGTTGCTTCGAGTACTATCTAGCCCGTGCTTTAATTTTTAAATTTGTTGATGAATTTGTGAAGTGACATTGATAAATGCTTGAGTTCTTGAATGTTTGATGATGGAACATGAGTATTTGATGATAGATTATTATGTTTAATTAAGTGATTTTTGATAAAAAAAATCTTATTGTGGATTAAATTGTGAAATTGGAAAATTTAGGGATCTAAATGTGAAATAAATTGAATTAATGGGCTTCCAGGGACTTAGGAAAATTCGGCCTTACATGAGCATATTAAAATTTGGTGTATTTTGAGTTGTTTTGAAATAGGGACTAAATTGAAAAATATGAAATATTAGGGGCTCATGTGCAAAATGCCCATTTATATATTCTTGGGTGAAATTTTTTCAATTGGTGATTAAATAGATTAATTCTGAATACATATAGAACATGAAAGAAAGAAATCGGATCTAAACCGAGGGAGATTGAAAGTTGTCGAATAGTCGATCCAGTCCCTCTATTCGGACTATGAGGTAAGTTCATATGCAAATAAATGCATTTAAATTAAATTATATGTGTTTACTTGTCATTGAGTTATTATGAATGTTGAACGAGTAATTACGAGCAAGAATCTACTAAGTTACGACATCCGAAAGTCTCGTACGAACCTTAGGAATAGCATTGGATACGAATGTCATGACATTAGGTTACCGAGATGTGATTACATGTAAGACCATGTCTGGAACATTGGCATTGTATTGAAATTACGTGTAAGACTATTTCTGGGACATTGGCATCATATTATAATTTCGTGTAAGACCTTGTCTGGGACAGTGACATCGATATGTATTTACATGTAATACCATATCTGAGATATGGCATTGTATGTGTTTATGAGATTTCTGAGTATCCTTATCGATTTTGAATGGTTCAAATGGTAAAGTCAAGTTGAGAAAGATTATGTGAATGAGCTAAGTGACTCAGGTACGTATGAGATTCATACGAGTATTGAAAATAGAAGAAATAGAGGAAATTACATATGAAATTGAATGAGTATTCAATGAGAAAGGTTTGAGAACTTGAATGTGTTTAGCTATGTTTAACATATTCAAATTGATATGTATATCTTCATATGATAGCTTTATTTGTATATGGCTTACTAAGCTTTTTAAAGATTACTTCATGTGTTCTTTCCATGTTTTATAGATTATCAAAGCTAGCTCAGACATCGGGGATCATCGAGAACCATCATCACACTATCGACTACTTGTTGGTACTTTTGGACGATTGTAAATATGGTATATGGCATGTATAGGCTAGTGAGTAGATGATATGTTTTGTTTTGGGATATAATATAGCCATGAGATTTGGCTTGCTTTTGGTGTAAATGTTGGTGTGGTTTTGGTCATTTAAGTTGGCCTAAATGATGTGCATAATGCCTTATATATATATTGGCTTGATTTGGGAATGTTGGTCTTAGTTGTTGATATAGTTTAATGATGTGTTTTGTGATATGAAATAAATGATAATATGATGAATTAATGTATATAGAACTTATGCAAGTTGTGATGATTTTGGCATAATGATTTGGTAGGTTTTGAATGTGGAATTGAGTAGTTGAAAGGTTGATGATAGATGGTATGATATGTAACGCCCCCACGCCCGAGACCGTCGCCGGAGTCGAGTATGAGGTGTTACTAAGCTTAATTTAACATTTTTAGAACTTTGGATTATTTGTTTCTACATTCACAGCTTTTAAGCTACTTGCATCACAGTCACAAGAAAAATCATATCTCCAGTTACGAAACTTGAAATCAAGATCCGTAAATTTTTCCTAAATCTAGACTCATATACCTATCTACTAATTTTTTTCTAGAATTTTTGGTTAGGCCAATTAGTACAGTTTATTAGTTAAAGTTACCCCTGTTTCAGGACTTGACTGGTCTGACCTCTGTTTACTACGAACCACATTTCTCTCTGTAAAAAATTCATATGACTATTAGGTTTGTTTCTCCTAAAACTAGACTCAATAAGGATTCTGAGGATACAAAATAAACCACCTAATTATACCTTTACAATTTATGGTGAATTTCTAAAGTAGGAACAGGGGAATCAGAAACTGCTACGACCCTATTTCACTAAAATTCAAATATCTTCTAACATATAATTCCTTTACCTGTTTCATTTGTTTCATGTGAAACTAGACATAATAATATTCAATTTGATATGTAATCCATCACCAAATTCAATTTATATGATTTTTAGTAAATTTTCAAACTCGCGTCAGTGTTGCTGCAGTATTCTGTTTATGGCAAATTTCATCCCTCTTATGAGTTTTTATGCACTAAGTATCTTAATAATTTTCCTTAACATCAAATATAATCTAAACTAACTATTTTCATAATTTATCATTATCAAACATTTCCTCAACCATTCCATCACCATACCATAAGATCATTTACACAAAAAAGGTATATTGTTATACATGCCATACTTAAATTTACAAGCCATTACCAAAAGTCTTCCGGATAGTGTGACTGAGCCTTCGACCTATCCCGACTCCTGAGCTGGCTTGTCCAAAACTACAATGAGTAAGAAGGAGGGAGTAAGCATAAATTCTTAGTAAGTTCATATGCAAATAATAAGTAACATAACAGACAGTCATACCAATCAACATTAGCATGTATCACTAAAACACATATCACATTTTTAATCATTTTTCATCATCTTATTACCTTATCATGGTTGTATCAATACTCAACCCGAGGGTTAAATACATACCTGTCCAAAATATCCATTTCACATCACTTACCAATACGTCTCTTTACATCTCGAATATTCCTCTATTTGAGTAGAACTTTACCCGTTGAACACATCGGAATATAATTCGGATACATGGATAATTTGCATATAAGTGCCACATATTCAATCAAGCAATCATGTAACCCGCCCATAAGCGAACTCGGACTCAACTCAACGAGCTCGGGCGTTCGCATCCATAAGTGAACTCGGACTCAACTCAACGAGTTCGGATGCCTAGTTACATCTCACGAACTCGGACTCAACTCAACGAGTTCGGACATTCGCATCCATAAGTGAACTCGGACTCAACTCAACGAGTTCGGATGCTCAACCATCCTAGTGACATGTCACTTGTATCCTAATCTATTCCTAAGGTTCAAACGGGCGTTTTCCTCGATCACACATCTTTGCCGTCTTCCACGGAATATCGAAATCGGTACTCGGTAACAATTATATTTAACAAGTAGCTCACATAATTTACATATTATTTTAAATTAACCACAAAGCATACATTTCATAATGAAATTCAGCATAACACATAATTAATATCAATAACTTAAAAATAACAATTATGCTACAGTATTTACACATGAACTTACCTTGGTACCAAAAACAAAGATTTTGCAATTTAGTCCACAATCTTTTCTTTTCCTCGATTGAGGTCGATTCCACGTCTTTCTTGATTATGGAGCTTGGAAGCTTGAAACAAACCCTAGCTATGGAGAACCCTTGAAATTTCGGCCTAATGAAGAAGATGGACAAAAATTGGCTTTTAATTTTGTTTTTAATTCATTTTAATAACTAAATGACCAAAATACCCTTACTACTAAACTTTCCAAAAATTCCTTCCATGTCCTAATTTTGTCCATGAACTTAAAATTGGTCAAATTGCTATTTAAGACCTCTTCATTAATATTCCAAAACAATTTCATACTAAAAACTTCTAGAATGCAAGTTTTGCAACTTATTCGATTTAGTCCCTACTTTCAATTTAAGCACTTTAGGCATAGAATTTCATCACGAAATTTTCACACAATCATGCAATCATATCATAATCATCAAAATAATTATAAAATAATTATTTCTATCTCGAATTTATGGTCACGAAACCACTATTCCGATTAGGCCCTAATTCGGGATATTACATGATATGTATGTGAATTGGTATATTTTGGCTGACTATAAGTGTGTGGAAATGGTTCCAAATTGGTTGTTATGTGTGCACGAGTAAAGGGTGGCAAATGGGCTTTGCAAATGGCCTATTTTCGTCTACACAGGTGTGTGTCTCAGCCATGTGCGATACAAGGTCATGTTACACGGCTATACGTCCTCTGGAGTTCCCTTTCGAATTAAGACAGTATACCCTACAGGTTTGACACGGCCTAGACACACGGGCGTGTCTATTGGCCGTGTGTATGGTACACGGGCTGGCACATGGGTGTGTGGCTAGCCGTGTGGCCAAGTTAGTAACCCTTTCAGTTTTTCTACTGCCATGGCACACGGGCGTGTCCTTGGCTGTGTGGTGAAGTTAGTATGTATGCCCTGTTTTCACACGGCTTATGACACGGGTGTGTCTTATGATCGTGAGAGGTACACGCCCTGTTCACACAGGCATGTGACCTTTGAAAGTATGAAAATTTTCTATGTATCCCAAAGTTTGCAAATGTTATTGGTTTTGTCCCGAACCTCTTTTAAGCATATTTTGAGGTCTCATAAACCTATATAAGGGACATTGTGAATGATTTATATGGACTTTGATTATGATTTCTTAGATGTATGAGAATGATGTGTATTGATCGGTAATGCCTCGTAACCCTATTCCGGCGATGCATACGGGTTAGGGGTGTTACATTTAATTGGTACCAGAGCTATGGTTTAGTCGATTCTAGGACTAACGTAGCTTGTAAAAGTCTAACTATACATGCCATATATATAAATTGCGATAGTGTGATAATTCCTGACAATAAAAATGTGTTTTTATATAGCAAATGGATCTCGATTGAGCCGTAGCTGATGATATGGAAAGTAATATGCCTACTCCCGCTTAAGAGGCAGAGTCGGCTGATTTTAGGCCGATTACGAGTAGCCACGAGGGAGAGGCTAAACTAGCCTTCTTTCAGATGATGAATGAATGGTTCATACAGTACATCCGGACAAATTCGACTATTCAACAACCTCTACCCCCACCTAATCCTCCACAAGTCCCTATTATACCACAAGCTGTAAATCTGATTCAATTGAGTAAGCCTCTGGTTGATAAAATTAGAAAATATGGGGCTGAAGAGTTTCGTGCTACTATTGATGATGATGCTGAGAGAGCTGAGTTTTAGATCGAGAATACAATACAAGTGTTTGATGAAATGTCATGCACTCTTGATGAATGTCTTAAATGTGCTGTTTCACTTCTGAGAGATACGGCATACCATTGGTGGAAAACGTTGATATCAGTGGTTCTGAAAGAACGAGTCACTTGGGAGTTCTTCCGGACTAAGTTTAGAAAGAAGTACATCAGTTAGAGATTCATAGATCAGAAATGCAAAGAGTTTCTTGAGATGAAACAGGGTCGTATGTCTATTACGGAATACGAACAAGAATTTGTGAGATTAAGTCAATATGTACGAGATTATGGAAATAAAAGATGGCTTGAATAAAGATATCTGCTTGTTAGTCGGGATTATGGAAATAAAAGAGTTTGTTGTACTTATCGAACGAGCGTGTAAAGCTGAGAAACTCGGGAAAGAGAAAAGAAAAGCCGACTCAGAAGCTAGAGAGGTACGAAAAAGATCATCGAGTAAGTCATTTCAGTTAGCATCAAAGAAGTTCCAAGATGATTTTAGCTGTTCAAAGACTACTGTGGGTTTTTCTAGACGAGATCGAGGCAGACCACCTGTGAGTTCGAAAGCTACCTCAGTAGCTAGTGTTGGTAACATCAGATTTAACCGATCCGAGTGCAAATATTGTGGTAAACGCCACCTCGGTGACTGTAGATTGAATTATCAGGCCTATTTTAAATGTGGATCATTAGATCATTTCATTTGTGATTGTCCTGAGTTGGTTGAACAATACATAGTATGGAATACAAGGCCGGGTAACACTGCAGCTAGAGGTAGACCACCCAGAAACACGAGTAATGTAAGTGGTAGCCAGAGAATGACTAAAGACACGACTATGAGATCTGAAGCCCAAGCACTTGCCAGAGCCTATGCTATTTGCACTCGCAAAGAAGCTTCATCTCTAGATGTTATTACTGGTACTTTCTCTCTCTATGATACTACTGTGATTGCATTGATAGATCCAGGATCAACTCATTCTTATGTTTGTGAGACTTTAGTATCCAGTAAGACTTTGCCTGTAGAGTCTACTGAATTTATGATTAGAGTATCGAACCCCTTAGGCAGATGTGTCTTGGTTGATAAAGTATATAAGAACTGTCCATTGATGATTCGAGATTCCTGTTTTTCAGTCGATATATTGTTGTTACCATTCGATGAATTTAATATAATTCTAGGTATGGATTAGTTAATATTGCACGATGCAATTGTAAACTGCAAATGGAAAACTATTGAATTGAGATGTCAGAATGATGAAATATTTCGGATTGAGTCTAATGATTTGAATAGTTTACTGGCAGTGATTTTTTCGATGTTAGCTCGGAAATATGTGAAAAAGGGTTGTGAAGCTTACTTTGTTTATGTACTCGATTCTAAAGTGACCAAAAAGAAGATTGAATCAGTATCAGTTGTGTGCGAATATCCGGATGTGTTTCCTAAAGAGTTACTGGGTTTGCCGCCGATTCGAGAGGTAGAGTTTGGTATTGAGTTAGTGTTGGGAATAACTCCTATATCGTAGCTCTGTACAGAATGGCACTGACCAAATTAAAAGAGTTGAAAGCTCAGTTAGAAGAATTGATAGATAGGAGTTTCACACGACCGAGTTATTCTCCTTAGGGTGCACCAGCTTTTTTTGTGAAAAAGAAAGACGAAATTATGAGAATGTGCATCGATTGTCGACAGCTCAATAAAGCAACTATTAAGAATAAATATCCCCTGCCACGTATAGACGATTTGTTTGATCAGTTGAAAGGGGCTACAGTGTTTTCAAAGATAGATTTGAGGTCGGATTACTATCAGCTACGAGTTAAAGATTCTGATGTGCTGAAAACCGCTTTCCAAATGAGGTACAGACATTATGAAATTTTAGTTATGCCTTTTGGACTAACAAATGCACTTGCTGTTTTTATGGACCTAATGAATCGGATCTTCAAACCGTATTTGGATCGATTTGTTGTTATGTTTATTAATGATTTCTTTATTTATTCCTGTAATGAATCCGAACATGCTGAACATCTGAGAGTAGTGTTACAGACTTTGCGAGATAAGTAGCTATTTGCAAAGTTCAGTAAATATGAATTTTGGTTGCGCAAAGTTGGTTTTCTGGGACATATTTTTCAGCATCGTGTATTCAGGTTGATCCGAACAAGATTTCTACAATAATAGATTGGAAGCCTCCAAGAAATGTATCTGAAGTCCATAGTTTTTTGGGACTCGCCGGTTATTAGAGATGATTCGTAAAAGTTTTTCTATGCTTGCAACCCCGATGGCGAGACTGCTACAAAAAGATGCTATGTTCGAGTGGTCAGATTAGTGACAGAAAAGTTTTGATCAGCTGAAAGCTCTTTTGACTGAAGCTCCAGTGTTAGTACAACCAGAATAGTTAACCGACCCAAAATAACATTAACTGAATTAACCGACCTTTCAAAATTTTTAACCGTTAACCGAACCGATTTTTTTTCAAAAAAATTAACCGAATCGAAAATTATATGTTTTTTTATTTTGGTTAAAGTAAGTATAAAATTAACCGAATTAATCAAATTAACCGAATTACCCGAATTAACTGAATTATTTGTATAAAATTATATGTTTTTTATTTTTATTTTTAGTTTTAGTTTTTTATTTTTATTTATTAAATTATTTGTAATTTTTATGATTGGGTTGGGTACTTAGGTTAATATATATTAGATTAGGTATTTGGCTTTATGTTGGATTGGGTTTGAGTGAATAGTGGGCTATTTATATATTATAATTTTATTTATTAATTTTTTCGGTTAAACCGAAAAAATTTGGGTAACTGACCAGTTTCGAATCGAATTAACCGTTAACTGAAAACTTAAAAAATTATTAATCGACCCCTGACCGAATTAATTCGATTAATCGACCGGTTAACCGAATTCGGTCGGTTAACCGATTTTTTTTTGTTTTACCTGAATTTTGTACACCCCTAGCCAGAATCGGCTAAAGAATTTGTAATTTATAGTGATGCATCGTTGAACAGCTTGTGTTGTGTTTTGATGCAAGAAGGTAAAATTATAACTTATGCCTCGAGATAGTTAAAGCCGAATAAAAAAATTACCTGATGCATGATTTAGAGTTAGCAGTCATTGTATTTGCATTGAAGATTTGACACCATTATTTGTTCGGTGAGAAATGCCATGTTTATTCAAATCACAAAAGTTTGAAATATCTGAAGACTCAGAAAGATTTGAACTTGCAACAGTGAGGTTAGAATTGCTAAAAGATTATGAATTAGTAATTGACTACCATCCTGGAAAAGCAAATGCTGTGGCTGATGCATTAAGCCGAAAATCTTTGTTTGCTCTGCATGCAATGAATATTCAGTTGGCTTTGTCAGATGACGGCTCGATTGTAGCTGAGTTGAAAGCAAGACCGTTGTTTATACAACAGATTTATGAAGCTCAGAAACTTGATAATAAAATGGTAGCAAAACGAGCTCAATGTGATTCGAACCCTGATTCAGACCCTGATTCAGAATTTCAAGTTAACACTGATGATTGGTTAAGATTCAGAAGCCGAATATGTGTTCTGAGAGATTTAGAGTTGATTCGGATGATTTTGAATGAAGCATATAGTAGTTGTTTATCTGTTCATCCGGGAAGTATGAAAATGTATAACGGTTTGAAAGAACTTTATTGGTGGCATGGTATGAAGCTTGATATCTCTAAATTTGTTTTGAAATGTCTATTCTGTCAGCAAGTCAAAGCTGAAGATCAGGTACTGTCTGGATTACTACAGCCGATTATGATTCCCGAGTGGAAATGAGATAAAATCACGATAGATTTTGTATCAGGTTTGCCCCTGTCTCCAAGTAAGAAAGGTACAATATGGGTGCTTGTTGATAGGCTAAATAAATCGGCCCATTTCATTTTGGTACGCACGGTTTATTCACTTGATAAATTTGCTAAGTTGTACATCTCTCAGATTGTGAGACTGCACAGAGTACTGATAAACCGTAATTTATACATATTTTTACCCCATGCTTGACATATTTATGAATGATTTCTCCTTGGTTTTAGTGAATTCAATGCTCATAATCCTTTAATTTCATGTTTTATACTCAGGAGAGCTTAGGATAGCAAAAGGAGCGAGAAACAGGCCAAAAACAGACGAATTGGGCTTAAATCAGTGTTTCACACGGCCTAGGCACTTCCACACGGGTGATTCACATGCCCGTGTGTGACACATGGGTAGACCTCACGCCCGTGTGTCATGGCCGTGTCGATTAAGAACTAACTCAGTATTGCACATGGCCTGAGCACCTTCACACGAGCATGGTACACGACTGTGTCTCTGTCGAGCCCAAGCCTAGTTCTATTTCGAAAAGGGCACTTTCGAGGGTTTTGAAGCATTCTAAAGCCTATATAAACACCCTAGAAGAGGATTAGAGGGGGACAAAGAGTTGGAGGTAGAAAGTACTTAAGAAAACCCATCAGAATCACCTCGGAGGCTGGATCCAATTTCCTAGAAGTTCTTTGGGTTCTTTATGTTTTGTTGTTTTACAAACTTTGAGATGTTTTCCATTATTATTATGAACTAAACTCCCTAAATACCTAAGGGAGATGAAACCTATGACGAATCTTATTATTATTTGAATTATATGATAAAGACTTTTTCTTATTCTTAATTGTGAGTTCTAAATTCTTGTTTTAATGTTCCAGGGTATTAATTCAGGTTTTGATGTGCTTATTCAGTGGAGCAAAAGTCCATGTTTAAGAGTAGATCATTCATAATTAAGCGGAGTTGAATGAAATCCTAGAGATAGGACGACATAAATCTGCTGGATTAGAGTAAAATCTAATAAGGGAATCCATAGATCGAGTTAATGCGACAATAGGGGTCTTAATTAGAAAGAGATTTCAATTAATCAACCTATAGTCAGTTATTCTTAGTCTCGAGAGAGATATTAACATAAATTAGGGATTTCTACGGATTAAGTTAAGTGAATAAATAGAAGTAATAAGTGAAGTCTACGTGGATTCTTCCTTGGGTATTGTCTTCTCCAACGGTTTTTCCTAAAGTATTTTCCAAACTTCATATTTATCGTAATCTTAATTAATTAGATAAATAGTTTTAGTTTAAAAACACACTTTAATTCTTAGGCTAGATAATAAAAAAAGATAGTAATTATTAGTACTTTTAGTCCTCGTGGATACGATATTTCCGATCTCACCAGAACTGTACTACTATTCGATAGGTGAACTTGCCTTAGTCGAATTTATAGTTAGTTTCACGACCATCAAGTTTTTAGTGCCGTTGCCGGGGACTAAAATATTATGAATGCTTAATTTTTATTACTTTAGCCATTTATTTTATTGCAATTTAATTTAATTTTAATTTTATTTATATTACTAAATTTTCTTTTATTTATTTCTGGCAGGTTTTTATAGTTTATGACTAGAAAAAACCCGTCAGGACCTCTACTTTTTGATAGCGAGATCAAAAGCACAGCTCGCAGAAACCAAAAAGAAATAAGGCGAAGCCTACGATACATAGAGGAAGGACAAGAGGACAATATTCAAAGCACAACCGAGGAGATGACTGATAATCAAAATAATCAGTTACCTCCTGTGGCTATTGCAGACCAGTAAACCAGAATCCTGCTCCTCGTACTATGTATGATTATGCTAAACCTACTTTAACAGGAGCTGAATCGAGTATAGTTGACCTGCTATTGCTGCAAATAATTTTGAACTGAAACCTAACACGATTCAAATTATACAACAATTTGTTCAGTTTGATGGTTTGAATGACGAGGATCCAAACACTCATTTGGCAAATTTTCTGGAACTCTGCGACACTTTTAAGATCAATGGCGTTTTTGATGATGCCATTTGCCTTCGGCTGTTTCCATTCTCATTGAGAAATAAAGCTAAACAGTGGTTAAACTCGTTACCATGAGGGTCAATCACTACTTGGGAACAAATGACTGAAAAATTTTTACTAAAATATTTTCCGCCGACTAAAACAGGTAAACTAAGGAATGATATCTTTTCTTTTATGTAGATGGATTGAGAAACTCTTTATGATACATGGGAGAGATACAAGGACTTATTTAGAAGGTGCCCTCACCATGGGTTACCTCTATGGCTGCAGGTTCAGACGTTTTACAACGGTGTGAACCCCTCAAAAAGGCAACTTATCGACGCAACCGCTGGTGGAACTTTAAACAAATAAACACCTGAAGAGGCTTATGAATTTATTAAAGAGATATCACTGAATAACTATCAGTGGCAAGTCATGAGAACAAAGACGATGAAAGCTGCTGGTGCTTTCAACCTCGACGCGGTTACTATGCTATCTAACTAGGTAGAGCTTTTAAATAAAAAAAGATTGACGGTTTGTATGGTTCTACTCAGGTACATCCAGTAATGAGGTGTGATTCAAGTGGAGGAAAAGTACACACAGATTATCCAACATTCAACCCTATCACCGATGAGGAACAAGTTCAATACATGGGTAATAACAATTCTAGACCTCAAAATAACCCATACAGTAACACTTATAATGCAGGTTGGAGGAACCATCCCAATTTCTTGTGGGGTGGTCAAGGAAATCAAAGGCCACAACATCCCCTAGGTTTTCAACAACCATCTTACCAACAGGAAAATAAGCTGAACCTTGAGGAGATGCTAATAAAATTCATCTCGGTGTCAGAAACTCGTTTTCAGAATACCGAGACAGCTCTTAAAAATCAACAAGCGTCGATTCAAGGACTCGAAACTCAAATGGGACATCTTGCTAAGTTGATTTCCGAACGACCACAAGGTAGCTTGCAGAGTAATACTGAAACTAACCCAAGGGAACAGCTTAATGCAATTACTGATCGAGATGAAGAAGGGTTTGTTGAACCTTAACCAAAACCGAGGTAAGGAATTGTGGTAAGTAAATGTAAGGATGAAGTGGACCACAGTAAGCAAAAACTGGTAAGTAAAGAATATAAACCTCGTGTGCCATACCCCAATGCGACAAGGAAAGACCACATGGATGAACAATTTGGTAAATTCCTTAAATTATTAAAGAAATTAAATATTAATTTACCATTTATTGAAGCTCTTTCGCAAATTTCGAATGCAGTTAAATTTTTAAAGAAGCTTTTAGCAAATAAGCGGAAGTTGGATGAGGTGTCGCATGTGGAGTTGAATGCAGTTTGCTCAGCCATTCTATAGAGTAAGCTACCCAACAAGTTAAAAGATCCAGGGAGTTTTACGATTCCTTGTTTAATTGGTAGTTTAAATGTTAACAATGCTTTGGCTGATTTAGGGGCAAGTATTAATGTCAAGCCCTATAAAATGTTTAAATAACTAGGTCTTGGGAAACCCAAACAAACTAGGATGAGCATTCAATTGGCAGATAAAACAATCAGATTTCCTAGGGGTATTATTGAAGACGTACTTGTTAAAATCGATAAATTTATATTCCCAATTGATTTTGTTGTTCTAGATATAGAAGAGGATAGTGACGTGCCTTTAATATTAGGAAGGCCCTTTTTAGCAACTACTAGAACTATCATTGATGTTGGCACAGGTGAATTGATACTTCGTATAGGCGATGACACCATTACTCTCTAAGCTCGTGATTCTGCTAAAATATCTAGTAATCGAGATGATAGTTTACGTTCGGTTAATTTAAATAATATTACAACTCAAACTTCTTTGCAGGAGTCCCCTAGGAAGAGCGTGAAGGAGCCTTATTCAAATCCATGCCACAAATACAGATCGACTCACGAAGAACGAAAACTTCAAATTGATGAACAAGACGAATGGCGAACAAATGTCAAGGAGAAACCAAAAGCACACGAAAAATCAAAGCGACACCACAAAAGCGTAGGGGTGAAACAAAGTGAATTAAAGTTGGGGATAAAATATTATTAGATAAAAAGGACCCCCGATTTGATAATTTAGAGCACAATGCAGACGGAGCGACTCCCTTCACGGTAATGAACATATTCCCACATGGTACAGTCAAGGTAACACATACTAAATTCAGAACTTTTAAGGTAAATAATACTCGACTCAGACCTTATTTTGATAAAATTGATAGTAGAAGTGAGGAGTTTCAACTCCTCAATCCACCGTAATCATGCGAACGAGAGGTAAGTCAAGCTTAGACTCTTAATAAGCGCTTCTCGGGAGGCAACCCGAGCACTAACACCACTAACTAGTTTATTTTAGCTATTTTTAGTGTTTTTATGCAGGTACAGTGGCTCACACGGCTTAGACACACGGGCATGTCCTTGGCCGTGTGAAAACAAAGCTAAAACTTTCCCAAATATCGAGCCGCACGGCCTGGACACACGGGCATGCCCTATACTGTATGAAAATTGGAGCAAAAATTACAAATTTTAATTAAGTCAGGAGCCAAACGGGTAAGGCACACGGTCGTGTGTTCAGACACACGGGTGTGGGAAGTACACACAAACATGGGAGAACTGAAGAACCTAGTACACGGACGTGCGACGCGACCATGTACACCACACGACCTTACCAAACGGGCATGTCGACAGGCCGTGTGACGACTATGCATTCAATTTTCACAATAAACACGGGCTAGGCATGAGCCACACGAGCGTGTGGCACGGCCGTGTGGCCAACACAGGCCTCACACGAATGTGCCCTTTTTTAAACCCTACCCCAAACCCTAATTTTTTACCCTTGTCTTCTTCCCCAACCTTCCCCCCTAGCCGCTATAGCCTCCAAACTTTCCCCCACCCCTGAGCACCTTCTCTACGCTAACGCACCAGTAGCAGCCTTCGCCACCGACCCCCTCTTCCCATCCCTCTCTCTTTCCCTTTCTTTCTTCCCTCTCCTTTCTTCTCTTTCTTTCCCTTTCTTTTTCTGCTTCCACCAGCGCATCGCATGGCTCACTCCCTACACCTGTGCCCCGGCCCAACTTTCCACCGTCCAACCGACCAGTGCCCTCCACCGCCGTTTTTGCTTCAACCTACCACCAACCACCAACCACCATCGGTTCTCCCTTTTTCACTTTCTAACCTTCATTTTTTTATTATATTTTTATTTAAGTTTTTTTTAATTTTTATTATTATTACAATTATTATTTTTAATTCTCTTTTTCTCATTGGCCTACTGACTTTAGTTACTGTTCATTTTCATTAACTATTGCTCACTCTTGTCTTTCTTCTTGAACAATTCCCTTTAATTTTTATTTTAGAAATATTATGTATTTAGGTTGCACTTAGGAAATATAATGTATTTAAGTTCTTGTTAGGCAATTCGCATTGTAATTATGGCCATTGTTATGATGGAGTTAAACTTGAACGGCTCTTTTTAGCCAATGCTGAGTATTTTGATTCGTACAAATTGAATTCTTTGCTTGCTTTATTGCAGACCCATCATGAAAAACACAAGAGGCAAAAAGATTGCTGTACCTGTTTCGAAAAAGCGGAAGGGTCCTGGCGCAACCTCATCGAGCGCTTCAACTGAAGCTCATCACCCACTGCTTCGATTCTTCTCCAGCCCAAAGGACGACCTATTTCAGCTACTACATGTATGACCATTGGGAGTGGGCCACTGTATTGACTGGGCCGCTTTGCAATCATCGAGCCCACATATTCAGAGCTGACATTGGAGTTCTGTACTACTTTCCACCTACAGCACATGATGAATACACATGACGAGGCCGGTACTATCGTTTTCAGACTTGGTGGACTTGTCAGGTATATGAGTGTACCTGAGTTTAGCGCTGCTTTTGGCCTCTACACAGAGGAGTTTATGGCTTCAGCAAATTTTCTACAACTTTATCGTCACATCCACTATTCGCCATCTTGCTGTTGGACCGACCTTACAGCGAGTACGGTCCCCTATGACGCCAGTCGTTCGAAGGCCACTTCTCTCCCTCCAGCACTTCGCTCCATTCATGCCATCTTGGCTCATACTTTGACTAGGAGGAGAGAGAGCACCGGAGTCGTTACCACCACTGACTCGTACTTCCTGTGAAGCATGGATACTGGCCATGTGTTTGGCTTAGCATATTTTATCGCCTTCACCTTTTGCCACCAAACGGATTGCCATAGAAGGGGCCCCATCTGCCTTGGCCCTTAAGTGACTCACCTCACTCGACACTTCGGCCTCTTCGACACTCCAGAGATGTCAACGACACTCACATTAGTTGGCCAGATGTCTCCGTAAGAAATTTCTAGTATGATCCACATGCGGATGATAGAGCGACGCCATGGAGTCGACCCACCTCAGTATTGACTCGTCCAGTCTACTGATCAGGATGAGCTAGAGGACATTACTGGCGATGTCCCTCCCCTTCACGAGGACCCACCCCCACCACCACTACCACATCACCGCCCTCCTGCTGCTACTTTGACAGACTTATCCGAGCGATTCACTTGCTTTGAGCAGTAGTGTTTAGAGCGATTTGACAGCATCGATGCCACTCTCCGATAGATTTGCCACCACCTCCATATCTCTTCTCTAGTTCCACCTGCTCAGGACTCTGATGATGAGGTCTTTTGAGTCCCTTTATTTTAATATTATTTTTATTTTTATTTAAATTCTATTGTGTCTTATTTATTTTCGAAAACTTATGTTTTATATTTTAAACTCTGCTTATCTTTATGTTTATTATCGAATTATCCCTTAATTCCCTTTCACAATGGTGTTTATTTTTATTAGTACCTTAGAATCATGCCTTTTGTTCGGCTTTCTCTACAATTCTTGCTCTCGCTACTCCAAAGACCTCATCCAAATATTCAGGGTAGTTTCGCTTCTCTCCTCATCTTCTAATATTATGCTTATATTGTTATTAACTATCTTTGTACATTGAAGTCAATGTCCATCTTAAGTGTGGGGAGGTTATCTATGTGATTATTAGAAAATCACTGAATTTTTAATCTTGTTCTCAAATAATTTTCTCATATCATTATTAGAGTAAATTTTGATTGATCTATGATTTTTATTGATATTTTTTGAATTAAATCATAAGTAACTATGCATTGATTGTTTAAACTTTAAGACATTAGAGAATCAAGTACGATAAGTTGAAATTTTTGAGAATTAAAATTGCTAGGTTGTTTCCCTGAATTGAGGTATTATCTTGAAGTTTTGAATTTACAGGATTGACATCAAATACCCATAATTTTTGTGAGATTTTGAGCCTTTTAGAGCATATATCTTTCTTGGTCACTAATTTTATTGGTTACGAGTATGTCAACATTGATTTGTTATTCTAGAACTTGCATTGATTATACATGTCAAGACCACACCTTCGATTTGATATACGAAAATGATAAAGGCACTTAGGTTTTAACCCATCTACCCCATAAAAAGCCTACCCACATAATTGACCCCTAGTGAACCCCTTTGAGCCTTAATTATTATTTCTTGAATTTTTCCCTTATTATTAACCCATAACTTAACCTTTTTTGATTCGTTAAGAATTTCTCCCTTTTTATTAACCCCTTTTTTTATCGAGATTTAATTTGATTAGATACCTAATTATTCTTGTTCATTCCAGATGCTGAATTATTTTTTATTATCTATTTTCCATTATTGTACTTATTCTTATTCTTAACAAAAAATATATATATACATACATACATACATATTGGTGGTAATTATTTGTTTTTTGAGCTTAAGTATTTAATTCCATATTCTGAGATGAAGCTCATGTTTATTCAAGCGATGTTATTTTTTTTCCCAGTTAGGTAATTTATCAAGTTAATCTCGATTCTAACTGTTTCTTTTTCAGGCTTTATCCACACCTTAACCCAAAGCCCCGTTACAACCCTTCAATGACCTTTTGATTTGTGTATTATCTCATTTATAGTGGTGGAGATTTTATTTTCATGCAAGCCTATGGTAATAACTTTTCATGTTTGACTAATGAGTGCTTAATCATTGAACCTTAAACACATTGAGTGACTTGAGTGAACCTTTAGTGAGGATGTAAACCATTGTCAATTTAATTACTTAGATAAAGGGGGATGCCTATAATTTTATGATTAAAATGCTCAACTTTGACTATTTGAAACTTTAATGTTCTTTTAGTTAAATTTTCAATATATGACTGCTTGTGGGTTATTTTGAAACATTATTGATGAGAATTATAAGTTGAGAAGAATTTATTTTGATTGTGAGTTAAGGATTTTGCTTGAGGACAAGCAAATGCTTAAGTGTGGGGATATTTGAGAAACCGTAATTTATACATATTTTTACCCTATGCTTAGCATATTTATGAATGATTTCTCCTTGGTTTTAGTGAATTCGATGCTCCTAATCCTTTAATTTCATGTTTTATACTCAGGAGAGCTTAGGATAGGAAAAGGAGCGAGAAACGGGCCAAAAACAGACAAATTGGGCTTAAATCAGTATTTCACATGGCCTAAGCACTTCCACATGGGTGATCCACACGCTCGTGTTTGACACACCGGTAGACCTCATGCCCGTGTGTCATGGCCGTGTCGACTAAGAACCAGCTCAGTATTGCACACGGCCTGAGCACCTTCACACGGGCATGACACACGTCCGTGTCTTTGCCGAGCCCAAGCCTAGGTCTATTCGAAAAAGGGCACTTTGGAGTGTTTTGAAGCATTCTAAAGCCTATATAAACACCCTAGAAGAGGATTAGAGGGGGACGGAGAGTTGGAGGCGGAAAGTACTCAAGAAAAGCCATCGGAATCACCTCGGAGCCAGGACCCAATTTCCTAGAAGTTCTTTGGGTTCTTTATGTTTTGTTGTTTTCCAAAATTTGAGATGTTTTCCATTATTATTATGAACTAAACTCCCTAAATACCTAAAGGGGATGAAACCTATGACGAATCTTATTATTATTTGAATTATATGATAAAGACTTTTTCTTATTCTTAATTGTAAGTTCTAAATTCTTGTTTTAATGTTCCAGGGTATTAATTCATGTTTTGATGTGCTTATTCAGTGGCGCAAAAGTCCATGTTTAAGAGTAGATCATTCATAATTAAGCGGAGTTGAATGAAATCCTAGAGATAAGACGACATAAATCTGTTGGATTAGAGTAAAATCTAATAAGGGAATCCATAGATCGAGTTAATGTGACAATAGAGGTTTTAATTATGAAGAGATTTCAATTAATCAACCTAAAGTCAGTTGTTCTTAGTCTCGAGAGAGATATTAACATAAATTAGGGATTTCTACGGATTAAGTTAAGTGAATAAATTGTCTAATTCAGAAGTAATAAGTGAAGTCTAGGTGGATTCTGCCTTGGGTATTGTCTTCTCCATCGGTTTTTCCTAAAGTATTTTCCAAACTTCATCTTTGTCAAAATCTTAGTTAATTAGATAAATAGTTTTAGTTTAAAAACACACTTCAATTCTTAGGCTAAATAATAAAAAGATAGTAATTACTAGTACTTTTAGTCCTCGTGGATACGATATTTCCTATCTCACCAGAACTGTACTACTATTCGATAGGTGAACTTGCCTTAGTCGAATTTATAGTTAGTTTCACGACCATCAAGTACCAATTTCTATTGTTTCGGATAGAGATTCGATATTTACATTGCGTTTCTGGAAGAAATTGCAAGATGCACTGGTACAAAGCTACAATTTAGTACTTCTTTTCATCCGCAAACAGATGGTCAATCCAAGTGGATTATTCAAATCCTCGAGTATATGTTTAGATGTTGCATTCTTGAGTTTGAAGGTACGTGGGAACGATACCTCCATTGATTGAATTTGCGTATAATAATAGTTTTCAAACGAGTATAAAAATGGAACCTTATGAAGCATTGAACAGTCGTAAATGTCGAACACCATTATATTGGACTGAGTTTAGAGAGAATAATATTCACGGGGTCTATTTAATTAAAGATACTGAACATAAAGTGAAAGTGATTCGTGATAGTTTGAAAGTAGCATCGGATCGACAAAAATCATATGCAGACTTAAAACGGAAGGATATTGAGTTTCAGATTGGGGATAAAGTGTTTTTAAAAGTTTCTCCATGGAAGAAAATACTTCGGTTCGGTCGTAAAAGTAAGCTAAGTCTGAGATTCATTGGGTCGTATGAGATTATCGAGCGTATTGGGCTAGTTGCTTATAGATTATTGTTGCCACCTGAGTTAGAAAAGATTCATGACGTATTTCATGTATTGATGCTTCGAAGATACCGATCCGATCCCTTGCATGTGATTTCTCTGTCTGAGATTGAAATTCAGTCTGATATGACATATGAAGAAGAACCGATTAGAATATTAGCTCGCGAGGTTAAAGAATTGAGAAATGAGAAAATCGCATTAGTGAAAGTCTTATGGCATCTACACGGGGTTGAAGAAGCTACTTTGGAAACTAAGGATGCTATGAAAGAACAATACCCGAACCTATTGGCTGGTAAGATTTTCGGGGACAAAAATCCCTAAGGGAGGAGAGTTGTAACAACCCGGTTTTACCTAAATTGGAATAGTGGTTTTGGAACCATAAATTTGAGGTCATAAAATTATTTTAATATTATTTTTTGTGTTTATAGCATGTGAATATATATGTGTGAAAATTTAGTGAGCTAATTTTATCGTTTAATAGCTCAATTTGAGAAAAATGACTAAATCGCATTAAATGCAAAAGTTGCATTCTATTTGATAAAGGTGTCTATTTGCTATGGCTTATTAAATGTGAAGTCCTTATGTTGTAAATATACCATTTGAATAATGGATGGACAAATATGCCTATAGTTAGTGGAATTTTAATGTTTATTCATTAAGGGTAAAATGGTAAAATGTGTATTAAGTATAATAAAATAAAATAAAAGTTAATTTATGTTCATATTTTCTTGCTATCAACAGAAATTGAGAAAGAAAAGAAGCCATTTTAGGGCTTTGACATTCGACTAGCATATTCTTTGATTAAGGTATGTTCTTTGGTCGATTTTTTGATGATTTTATGTTTTCGTGATCGTTCCTTCGAGTACTAGCTAGCCCGTGCTTTAATTGTTGAAATTTTTAATGATTTTGTAAAGTGCCATTGATGAATGCTTGAGTTCTTGAATGTTTGATGATGGAAAATGAGTATTTGATGATAGATTATTATGTTTAATTAAGTGATTTTTGATAAAAATGCTTATTGTGGATTAAATTATGAAATTGGAAAATTTAGGGGTCTAAATGTGTAATAAATTGAATTAATGGGCTTCTAGGGACGTAGGGAAAATTCGGCCTAACATGAGCATATTGAAATTTGGTGTATTTTGAGTTGTTTTGAAATAGAGACTAAATTGAGAAAATGTGAAATATTAGGGGCTAATGTGCAAAATGCCCATTTATATGTTTTTGTGTGAAATTGTTTGAATTGGTGGTTAAATAGATTAATTTTGAATACATATAGATCTTGAAATAAAGAAATCAGATCTAGACCGGGAGAAATCGAAAGTTGTCGAATAGTCGATCTAATCCTTCTATTCTGACTACGAGGTAAGTTCATATGAAAATAAATGCACTTAAATGGAATTATATATGTTTACTTGTCATTGAGTTATTATGAATGTTGAACGAGTAATTACGAGTAAGAATCTCCTAAGTTACAACATCCGAAAGTCTCGTATGAAGCTTAGGAATAACATTGGATACGAGTGTCATGACATTAGGTTACCGAGATGTGATTACATGTAAGACCATGTATAGGACATTGGAATTGTATTGAGATTATATGTAAGACTATGTCTGGGACATTGGCATCATATTATAATTTCGTGTAAGACCCTGTTTGGGACAGTGGCATCGATATGTATTTACATGTAAGACCATATATGGGATATGGCATTGTACGGGTTTATGAGATTTCTGAGTGTCCTTATCGATTCCGAATGGTTCAACGGGAAAAGTCAAGTTGATAAAGATTATGTGAATGAGCTAAGTGACTTAGGTACGTATGAGATTCATACGAGTATTGAAAATAGAAGAAATTGATGAAATTACATGTGAAATTGAATGAGTATTCAATGAGAAAGGTTTGAGAACTTGAATGTGTTTAGCTATGTTTAGCATATTCGAATTGATATGTATATGTTCATATGATAGCTTTATTTGTATATGGCTTACTAAGCCTTTAAAGCTTACTTCATGTGCTCTTTCCATGTTTTATAGATTATCAAAGCTAGCTCATACATCGGGGATCATCGAGAACCATCATCACACTATCGACTACTTGTTGGTACTTTAACGATTGTAAATATGATATATGACATGTATAGGCTAATGAGTAGATGATATGTTTTGTTTTGCGATATGATATAGCCATGAGATTTGGCTTGCTTTTGGTGTAAATGTTGGTGTGGTTTTGGTCATTTAAGTTGGCCTAAATGATGTGCATAATGCCTTATATATATATTGGCTTGATTTGAGAATGTTGGTCTTAGTTGTTGATATAATTTAATGATGTGTTTTGTGATATGAAATAGATGATAATATGATGAATTAATGTATATAGAACTTATGCAAGTTGTGATGATTTTGGCATAATGATTTGGTAGGTTTTGAATATAGAATTGAGTAGTTAAAATGGTTGATGATAGATGGTATGATATGTATGTGAATTGGTATATTTTGGCTGATTATAAGTGTATGGAAATGGTTCCAAATTGGTTGTTATGTGTGCATGAGTAAAGGGTGGCAAATTGGCTTTGCAAATGGCCTATTTTCGTCCATACAGGCATGTGTCTTAGCCGTGTGCGACACAAGGTCTTGTTACACGGTCGTGTGTCCCCTGGGGTACCCTTTCGAATTTAGACAGTATACCCTACAGGTTTGACACGGCCTAGACACACGGGCGTGTTTATGGCACATGGGCCTGTGGCTAGCCGTGTGGCCAAGTTAGTAACACCTCTAGTTTTCCCAAGGCCATGGCACACGGGCGTGTCCTCGGCTGTGTGGTGAAGTTAGTATGTATGCCCTGTTTTCACACGACTTATGACACGGGCGTGTCTTGTAACCGTGAGAGGCACATGGCCTGTTTACACGGGCATGTGACCATTAAAAGTATGAAAATTTTCTATGTTTTCCAAAGTTTGCAAATGTTATCAGTTTTGTCCTGAACCTCTTTTAAGCATGTTTTGAGGTCTTGTAGACCTATATAAGGGACATTGTGAATGATTTATATGGACTTTGATTATGATTGCTTAAATGTATGAGAGTGATGTGTATTAATCGATAATGCCTCGTAACCCTATTCCGGTAATGGATACAGTTTAGGGGTGTTACAGGTTTAGAGGCAGACAATGTGATTACCAAATTCGATTTTTGATTCTCTCATAAAATTGAGGCTAAAGGTTTCTTTGGTGGTATATAGGTTGTAAAATCCCACTCTTGATTCGATCATCGGATTTGAGATGTGAGATGTCACACTCGTTTTTGAAGCAACTACGATGTCAATTCAATATTCAACGAGACTTTTTATACAAACATTTAAATATTAATTCTTCTAAAATCATTATTTAATCAAATTCACATCATGAGTGAGCTTCTAAAAACTCCCTTACTAATATGATGATGAATAAGGGATTAAAACGTAAAAATAACCAAAACAGAGGTGTTGTCGCAACACCAAGGAATGAATGTCACGACCTTGAAAATAAGATATCGATGTCGCGACTTCAACATGGGAAAGTCGTGACCTTGAAGGTAGAGGGGTCAATATCGCGATCTCAACGAGGGGAAGAGTTACGGCTATGGAAGTAAAAGCTAGATGTTGTGACATTTACAAGGTAATGTTGCGACTATGAAGGTAGTTTCTTAAATTTTTTACTCATTCATCTCAAACCTGCCAAGTACAAAACTTAAATAGTTTAAGTGACCTAAAAACTCAATATTGTACATTTTAAGCATTAATTCAAATGCCAAACTACATATTAACCTATATAAATATATTTAAACATATTATTACATGCTTAAACATATCCATTCTATTTATTTGCATAATTCTTTATTTCTTAACATACAAGCCATACATCAATTTCCAAGAATTCACATAAAAAATGAACATGTATACCCTTGTTCTACTAGATTAGGTCATGAACATGCCATCAAATATATATTGTAACTTTCAAAATGTAAAATTCCTACCATTTGAACCAAAACATCCAAAATGGGCATAGAAAAACCAAACCAAGACCCTATGTACATGTCACTTGCTATAAACTTGTCAAAACCTATGCAAACTTTCTGAGCTCAAGAGCTGAGTCCTAGATGTTGATGCACTCCTCAAAACCTCAAGATCTAATAGTACATGTGCATGGAATAAACAAACCGTATGTTGAGCAATATGAATCAATGGTGCTTATATTATTGAAATCAATAAATCAAGTAGAAACAAGATAATAAATATGATCAATCAGTGTTCTAACTATATCAAATTTGTATTTCATGTCTCAAGTACATAACCTTATACCAAATTTCAATTGACATCTCATACACAATCTCTTTTATCATTAAACCTCAATCACATATATGTCATGGCATATCACAAAGTCCATTCATTTTTTCAATTCTATATCGAATCCACTGATTTGTTTTATATCCATATCAGCCCTTAGGGCTTATTTTAACCAATTCACAAAATATTTCACATGCTATCTTTTGTTGCTTTAACATTAAATATATAAGATATACAATTCAATATTAGCATTTCATATCAAATTTCACATAATATGGTATATGTTTCATGATCCCTATTAATTGGACACGAACTTAAGATGGATACATAGATTATCCAACCATCTCACCAAAATATTTGGCACCTAGTGCCTTATTGGTACATCTGAAGCATAATATGCACTCTACGAATCATCGGTATAAACTGAAACTAAGGGTGCCCAACACTTATTGGAATGTCCGAAGTATAATATGCACTCCACATCTCATCGCTATAAACATAAATATAATCCCGTACACTAATCTTGTGACATGCCAACTATACCCTACTCTACCTAAGACCTTTAATAGGGCAACCAATGTTTTCAAGCATAGATACATATATAAATGATCTTCACATCACCGTTTCATATATAATTTATTATACCAAGCTCAATTTGATATATACCATTTCATATCATCATATACATACCAAATCATGAGAAAAGTAAGGTTGTTATCTTAACTGAGCTAGTTTGTAACAAGGCATATATATATTAAATTCAAATCATGAAAGCACAAAGCGAGATTAGCTATTCATCTACAAATCTTGCCTTCCTTTATCTTGGGATAGCCCAACGTCTTCTTTAGCTATGTACGATAATTCAAATATAGACACAATATTTGTTTTCAACCAATCACATGAAAAAAAAACATAATCAAACATAGTTTGCATCTTATTCATTTTAGTCCCTATATCCGAAATACTCATATTTTTTAGTATTTAACATCGAACAAAATTCAATTTTCGTTTTCTTTCATTAGGGACCTTGAGTTTCTAATCTATAGCATAATTTCTTAATAAATTTCAATTTTTTTCAATTTAGTCCCTAATTTCATAAATAAAATACATAGCTTAATTGAATTTCTAATCAATTCCAACACTTTTCTCCACCTTTCAACTTAGTCCTAACATGTTTAAAACTCATACTTCAATTTCTCATCAAAATCAAATTAATTTCATCAAATACCCATGAATGAGAACTTGATAGACATTTGACAATTGAAAAATCTAAGGCATGGGTAAGCTTAATCAAGCTTAGATGATCATGAAAACATAACATTTCAAAAGAAAAAGCATGTTTACCTTAAAGATTTTTTACCACATTGTAAAAAGAGCAAAACTTTCTTTCTTTTCTTTTCCTTACTTAGACAACACAATGGAGGAGAGAATATGAATGATTTTCATCTTTCCACTCACTTGGCCTTATATAGGATGCTTAACTAGTAATTAAGCTTAATTAGATTTAAGATTTAACATTTAAAACATGTTTAATTAATTATATAATCTTTCTTAATGCATCTAAGTGGATGTTATCATCATCCACTATCATATACATTAATTTTCCAATTAAATAAATTTTTCATCCCAATTTTACCCTCAGTAAAATTATAGTGATTTTACCCCTAGTAAATTTTCCAAGAAAATATATTCAACATTTTACAACTAGACATGTTCATGAGTCGGGCCACTCGGCCCGGCCAAAAGGCCCTCCTGAAATGTGGGAGGGTTTAGGCAAAAATATAGGCCCGAAAAATAGGCTTGGACAAAAAATAAGGCCCGTTTAAAAATGGGCCGGGCCTTGGGTAAGACATTTTTGGCCCAGGCCCTGCCCGACTCGAATTCACTAAATGACAAAAAATCTATTTTTTATTTTTTTAATATTATTTTCTTATTGTTTTCTCCCTATTTTGCTACCATTTTACTATTATGTTGCTACTGTTTGTATATTGTATAAAACTTATTTTATTGTTAATTTTGTTATTATTTTAAAGACATTTGTTAATTGTGTTATTATTTTAGAGGCCTTTGCTTGTTAAGTTGCATCTATCTTAGTGTTATTTAAGTATACATATTTTTTAAAATTTATTTTCAATTTGTTGGGAAATATTTATTTTCATGTTTTTAGTATTTTTGATGTATTAAATATATTTTAAAATTATATAAAAAAATATAAAAATTAATATGGACGAGCCAGGACGGACCTAGGTTTTAACATTTTTATTTGGGTCGGGCTTGGGCAAAATTTTAGGCCTATTTTTGGGGTTGGGCCGGGCCCGGGCCTAGCAAGTGGGCCTAAAATTTTACTTGAGCCTGACCTGAACCTGGCCCCTGCAGACCTCTATTCACAACTCAACTTGTTCACTATGACCAAATGATTTATTTTCATTTTCGGACTTTAAAACTGCTAAAAAAATATAAACTCATTCTTCGGACCATTTCTGAGTAATCCATATATATTTGCAAATGGGTCATTTCTCATTTCCATTTCCATTTCCATTTTCATTTTTTGAGAAATAGAAATTCATTTCCCAAATGATTCCATTTCTTCATTTCGGGGAAAACCATAATCATTTTTTTGAATGTTTCTCATTTCTCTATTTCCATTCATTATGTTCAATGCAATTCATTTCTAGTTTCAACGAGCTAACGGAGGAATTGATTGAACATATGTAATTAGGGCTTAAATGATTTGTAATTAAGTTCTTATTTTTCAGCTATTAATTATAAACTCATTTAGTTGCAAAGTCATTTCACTATAGTATCGTGATTGAGCTCTTCCTAACGACATACCATTACAAAAGAAACTATTCAATGCTCGTCCAATAAGCTTTTCATAAGTGTGTTACCCTCATAGTATATCCTTAATCTTTTTGGGAAAATATTCATCCTCCCAATATGATCCTATTTTATCTCATGGTAACCATTACATCTTCCTTCATGAAAAGTCTATCATCCACCCAAGATTTAGGTATGTCACACTATGAACTTCACAAGTGAATAGATCCATTCTACTTAGGTCTAGTCTGATGTACTTTTAGCCTAGTGAATAGATCCAGGATCTATTCTACTTGAGTCTAGTCTGATGTACTGTCTGTCTAGTGAGTCATGTAACACCCCAAACCCGGCCTAAACGTTATGACCGGATCCGACATGCCACATCGAAGCGTTCAAAACATTTTATATTGTTGATCTAGAAAAAAAAACTTACTTAGTGTTTTAAAAGATAATTTCATTATAGGTTAAAGTGAATGGAAGCTATGCACTAGGTAGGAAACCGGAAAAGAGGTGGTGAGTCCATCGGATTGCTTAAGTACCAAGCTCCCTTCGGATCTAATCCTAGACATGCATACCGCCATTGCCACACCTTAACATCATGGATATTTCTAGGAAACCGATTTGATTAAATCATTTTTAGGAAAAGTGATTAATTTTGGAAAATACTTTCATTGCGGAAGCTTTGCTTGTTGTCGTGTTATTTTGAAATCAATTGTTGTTTTTGAAAACGCGCCCTAAAGCTATCCAATTTCAACAGTTAAAATAAGTAATACCTATCTTAGTAATACATATTAAAACCATCAAAAATAATTAAGCGGCCTTATTACATTTAAAAACCCAAACCTTTCAGAATGGGTGGCCACTCCGAATTCCCTCACAGCTCCAAGCCCACTATGGTTGGGGATTTCCTGCGCGGATGAAAATAAAAGGGGTGAGTTTGGGGAAACTCAGTGTGTAAGGAAAACTCATTCAAAGCCCAAGTCAGCTCAAGCCTATTGGGCCTAAGCCCATTCAGGTAACAGTGGTACTGGACCAGAGCCCTTTTCAGATTACAATAAACTAGGCCTTATCCCGTTATTCAGATAACAGTATGGCCCATAGGCCTATTTCAAAATACATGCAACATCAATAACATATGCAAGCCCATTTGGGGAGACTACTCAACCCACCAACCACTACACTCCACCCGTACCAGCCCTACACTCTAAGTGGGGAATAGCTCAACCCATCCAGCCCAACACTCCACAGTTGCAGCCTTGCTGTTCAGTTAACAGTAAATTGAGGCAAAGCCTCCAGTACGTGGACAAGCCACTTTCAGTACTTCCTCCGTCAATATCCCAATCCCATGCATCAGATAATAACAACATGATATGTAGTAAATAACAACAGTCAAACATGCATTTAGGTTAATTTAACCCTAGGGGTATTTCGGTAATTTATCTACTAGGCGTAAAACTGTAAATTTTCCACTTTTAAAGGTATTTCAGTAATTTATCTATTTTAGGGTTTTTCATACATATTCCTACTTTTCACGTACTAACAGAATCACGTACCGAGGGTTCTTACCGAATTGGGCCCGTTGGCCCATCATTCCAATTTTGGCCCATTAAGCCCAAAAATATCGAGGGCACAGAAATCATGCACTTTGCAGTCCAAATTTTGCAGCTTACCAAAAACATTAATCGATTTACCTTACGAGCATTCGCACACTCGCAAATCTACAAAATACCAGTTTTTGGCATTTCGGCTTTTCGACTTTTGCCGATCCAGACTAAGAAAGAGGGTGTTAGTTACACACCTGTTTGCAACGATATGCTGACGAGATCCACACATGAACTACCTACAATTGGATTACTAACAAATTAATCTAACTATTCAAATACGAACTACGTATTAACCCCTTACAATATTCGGCCAACCACAACTCCAGATCATAGTAAGCTTATAAGAAAACAATAAGCAACTCATTAACAAATTTTTGTCAATGTTTACCACATAATCATAATTTCACTGCAAGCTATCTTCCTAAGCAACAGTCACTAAATTATTTATAACTGGAGCTACGAAACTCCAAATCAAGTGCCGTTAATTTTCCCTGAAAATAGACTCATATATCTTCTATCCATAAAATTTTCAGAATTTTTTGGTATAGCCAATCAATACCAGATTTTTCTTAAAATTTCTCATGTTTCACTGTTTGACTAATCTGACCACTCTTCATTACAAATCAAATTTCTTATTGTACAGAATTCAAAATATGTTCCCGTTTATTCCATTTGAAACTAGACTCATTAAGCTTTAATTACATAATTTATGCAGCTTATAACTTATCTCCCACAATTTATGGTGATTTTCCAAATTCACGTTACTGCTGCTATCCCAAGCAGATTTATTACCAAATCACTCTTTCACACCTAACTTGCATGCTTGTTATTTAAACATGTATATCACCAATCAATCATCACATATCTATGATTTTACTTAAGTATAATCTCCATTTCATCGTTTTAAAGAACAACATGTTAGCCGATTTTTCCCCTTAGCATCTAAGGCACATGCATGTTCATTTGTTTGGCTCAACTTCACCTATCTTCCATTTTTCATCAAAAGAACATGAAACAACAACCATTTCCTTCATTTTAATTCATGAATAAATGCTCACAACACAACTAAAAACCAAAATATGCTTCAAGAGTTAAGGTAGAATCAAGAAGAACTCATGAACATCAAGATAGAAGCAAACTACCATGAACTTACCTTCAATTTTCTTCCCCAAGTGACCGAACATTCAAGAGCTTTCTCCTCTCCTTTCTCTTCTCTAACATTAGGTTATGATGAACAAAGATGGACAAAACTTTGTTCTTTTCACCCCTTTTTCTTTTAATAAAATTTCATATTTCATCCATTTAATTCTTTAATACAAAAGACATGAAATGCCCATCATGGAACATTTACCTAAACCATTATCATGGAACATTTACCTAAACCATTATCATGGAATATTTACCTAATCCATTGTCATGGAACATTTACCTAACCCATTATCAATTTGTACCATGAATTACGGATATCAAGTGCTCATATTGTCTACAACAACATGATGGCTGGCCACTTCATGTAAAATGGGAGGTTTGGCATGCAAATCCTCCTATTTTGCACTCCTATTTATTTGGCCACTTCAATTTAGCCTATAGCATTTTCAAACATTTTCACATAGGTTCTATTTCATAATTTCACCCATTTTTTTCTTATGGAACAAAAATTAACTAAAATTCCCGGGTTCTATCTTAAGCTTGGGCCTTCTAGAGGCCCACTAACATAATTCCCGAAAATTGGGGTGTTACAAGTCACATCTATGTTTCTATCTTCTGGGAGTCATCCGATCCGATGCCTAAGATAAGACATCTCCCCAATTGGACTTGATAGAAGACATATTAGTCTTTCGATCGGTTTGCTCATTTCCGACTAGACTAAGGATATGTTTAAGTTCGTCTACTAATACAAGTTGTCTTTCTGTATTACGATCTGACCATTTAATACTTCTTAGTATTAGTTAAACATCAGACAACCAATAAGCAACATTTGCTTCCATTTTTCTTTGTGTGGAAATGTAATAGCCCGATTTGGACCCTAATCGAAACAATGGTTTCGGGACCACAAATCTGAGTCAGAAAAATATTTTAATATTATTTTTTATGTTTATAATATGTGAATTGATATGTCTGAAAATGTCGTGTGAAAATTTTATTATTTGTGTGCTCGATTTAATTAAAAAGACTTAATCCTATAAAATGTAAAAGTGGCTAGTTAATTGTGTAAGTGCCGAATTATTATTGTTTTTATAATGTGGGGTCCTTAAAAGGAAATTAGGCCATTAAAGGGTAGCTTGGATGGTTTTAGGTTTATAATATATGGTTTATTTATTAACTTATAAAGGTTAGTATTATAACTTAGAAAAATAAGTTAATATAATAAAACATAAGTAAAAACATGTGCATGTTCATCTTTCTAATTGCCGAAAGTGAGAAGAAAAGAAAGATTTGAATGTGGTTTTAGTTTCGGCACTTTGGGAGCTTGATTCAAGGCTAGTTTTTGTTCGATTTTTGATAATTTTTACATTTTTGAGATCGTTGCTTCAAGTACTAGCTAGCCCATGCTTGAATTTTTGAATTTGATGATGTATTCATGAAATGCTATTGTTGATAACTTGATGATTTTTGTGTTTGATGATGAAAAATAAATATATGTTGTTAGATTGTCAAGTTTAATTAAGTGATTTTTGATAAAAATGTCTATTCAGGACTAAATTGTGAATTTTGTAAATTGAAGGGTAAAAATGTGAAATACATGAAACATATGGGCTTATATGGACTAGGGGTAAATTCGGCCTAACATGGGTGTATTCAAATTTTGAATATTTTGTGTTTTGTGAAATAAATGAAACATATGGGCTTGTATGGACTAGGGGTAAATTCGGCCAAACATGGGTGTATTCAAATTTTGAATATTTTGTGTTTTGTGAATTAGGGACTAAATTGTGAAAAATGTGAAATGTTAAGGGAAAAAGTGTAAATTACCCATTTATGTGTTTTTGGATGAATTTGATTGAATATATGATTAAATAAGGTTAATTTATGTTAATTTAGATCAAGAAAAGAGAAAATCGGATTTGGATCGGGGAAAATCTAAAGTTGTTGAATAGTCGATCCAGTCTGTTCGTCTTCGTACGAGGTAAGTTCATAAGTGAATAAATGATGTTAAATTAAATGTATTTATTATGAACATAACTGAATTGAATTGTATGTATGTATAACTATATTTTCGAATTGAGTTTAGCATGGAATGATTTATTTCGAACATGAATCGATTAAATTACGACGTCCGAAAGCCCCGTACGAGATATAGAAGGCCCATTTTTCCTGGGCCTTTAGACTTATAAACTAAATGCAAAAAACCAAAAAAAATAATAAAATCATAAAAATCATAAAACAGTCCATTAACCCAAATAAATCCCTTCAAGCCAAATAACAAAAATATAGCCCAAAACAGAAATAAAAAACTAGTCCAAAACCCAATTTACAAATGGCCTAAAGGGGCCCAATAGTTCGGAAATACCAGAAACCCTAGAGGTTTTTGGAAACCTGCTAGCACCATAAACCAGCCACTCCCACAAGTGGTTTCCCACGCCCACGCTTACGAGCGCTCCTTTTGAACGGCCATCTCCAATGGAACCTGCGAGAAGAGCAACTGAAATAATAACAAAAAAATAGGCCAGTAAATGACAACAAAAAATACAATTTTTATTTTATTTAAGCTGTAAACCGGCTATAAAAAGCCAGAAAAACGATGTAAATAGGATCTTTCTTTTTTACAAAAAAATACGATACGCATACTGAATACAGAATACAAAAGCAACCATAAAAATAGAAGGTGATTGCAGCTTTCATTTTCTCATGTTTTGATTTATTTTTATTGTCGCTTTTGCACCAAATCTTTTCGTATGAGAATAAAAAGAGATAGGAGAGAGGTTTACCTTCGGGGATGCACCATCGGGGTCTTTGTCTCCTCCGTTGAAATCGGAGTTTAAGATGGGGACCTTTAAGTGAGAATAAGCCTCGAGCCTTGACTTTATGGAGATAGGGATCACCGATTATGAGGGTGAAATGATAGTTGAATGGGGCTTTTGAATTGCACCAAAACCCTAGCAAATAGGGATTTCATTTGCTGCTTGCAAAAATGGCAGATTGCCATTCATTTTTTTTCCTTTAATTGTGATAACAAACTGAAACGGCGCCGTTCAAGGGGGAGTGGATCCGCGCGTGACCCGACCCATGCACCCTGGTTCCACGCGTTTCCTTGTTGATGGGGTATTTTCGCGTTAAGTCCCACCACATTAGTTGTTCTTCTAAATCCAGTTTTCTTTTATTTTAATTTGTACCTCATAATTTATTTCAATATTTATTTACTCCGTGTTTAAGCCCTGCCTTTTGGAACTTGAGATAATTTCGTTTGTAATCCTCTCACATTCGCGCGCACTGCACCTTAGTCCTTATTTCAATTTTAACAGTTTATTTTATTTATAAATTATCCCTGTTAGTTTAATTTTTTTTCAATTAAGTTTTTTTCATTTCAATTTGTATAATTCATTATTTTTTTATATTCATTTAGCATTCATCTCTTAATTTTTTTTTACATATTAAATTAATAATTTGCTTTGTTTTTATTATAGAATTATTATTTTAAAATCACATTTTATATATCATATTTTTTTAAAATTTTGTATAATATTTAATTTAAATTACTCATATATCAATATATATAATATTTATATTAAAATTGATTTTATTCTATATACATTATTAAATCTATGTTATTTTATACATATAATTTCTTCTAAATTTATTTATATACATATTTATATTTTTTTAAATTTATTACATATATAATTCATGGTAAAATTAATTTGATCCTATGTACATATTCAGTCCCATGTTATTTTTACATATAGTTGCTTCTAAATCTATTTATGTATATATATATGTATGTATATATATGTTTTTTAAAACCCATTATGTACATAATTTATTTCCTAAGATTATTCTTTATTATGTATATTGTCAATTTTATATAAATATATTTTTTAACATTTGGCATATTATTTAATTTAAATATCTTCTTTTTGCAACATCCATTTTAAAAAAATTATATATATATATCCTTAGTTTTTTTTAATATATAAATTATTTTAAGTTCTAGCATGTGTTATTTTCTCATCAATGCATCATTTTTTGGAAATTGTTTTGTATCATATTAGTTTTATGTTATTTAGTACCTCATGTGGTAATTGTTTTTATATTATTTCATGTATATTAGTTACACCACATTTGTTCGTTTTTTTATGTATTATTAAATCAATTGTTGTTCACCCATGCTTGTGAATTTGGTTATATTTTGGATTAGTTATATTTAATTGTTTGTTTTGTTAGTTGGTTAGATAAAGTTGTGTCATCTTCATTCACCAAGTATTGTACTTTATGTGTGCATATTATCTCATGTTTATTAATCCTTTTTTATGCAAATGTGGCTTTGTAATGTCCAACTTATTAAAATTAATTATTCCATCGTATTTTAAAACAAATAAATGTGTTCTGAGCTAATTTCCAAATTTTTTTTTATTCAAAGATTCTAAAATAAGGCAATGTTCAATATTTGGAAATTCGAGAAATCGTGCCCTACCGTGTTGGGCTTTGATTTTTCGTTGAACTAAATATTTGGACATCCTTTTGTAATTTTTGGCGTATGAGCTTTTGGAAGTAAAAAATCAATCATGTTTTCAAAGGTATAAAGGATCGTGTCCTATCGTGCTGGATGTGATGCTGCATACCTTTGAAACAAGAGAATTTTGACGACCAACTTGAACCACTTAAACGTTTTAATAGGAACCATATTTCAAAATTTATTTCTAAAATTTTTGACATAAGAGCAGCACTTAATCAATCTGGAACCAATTTTTGGGCGTAGTGAGGGTGCTAACCCTTCCTCATACGTAACCGGCTCCCGAACCCATTTTTAAATTTACGTAGACCAAAAGTGATTTAAATGGAATAAAATGCTTTATTAGGTGATCCAATTACACCTAAACAAAAGATTGGTGGCGACTCCACACTTCGTTTTAAAAGTCGATCCCCTTTTTTTCTCAAATAAAAAAATGGTTTCAACAGCTTGATGACTCCGCTGGGAATTGAACAAGAGAGTCAAGCTATAAGATTGACTATTTTCTGTCATTTTATCTAAAATTGAAAATTTAATTTGAAAAATCATGATTCTCTGTTCCATTTGTTTGCATGATTGTTATGGTCCAAGTCATGTAGAATAATATTGCATTTCATTGCACGACCGGTGTGGTCACACCTTCTAAGTAGGAGTGAGAAACTATGCCTTCGTGAGGTTTTCACCTCCGCATGGGCTAGTGGATTACTTCCGGGATCATTCGTACTTATGATTTCGTGAGATTTTCATCTCCGCATGGTCATAAGGAAATGTATTCCCCTGAACTGAACTCGATCCATATGAGCCTATAATGGGTGAGGATTGAGGAATCTGCTGGTTCAGGTACCCTTTCTCTAGAACCGAGCCACATATAGTGAACCTTGAGAATCCACCTTAGGTAGAACCTTGCCCAAATTTAGTGGTCACCCGAATAGGTACTTTATTTGTTATTTATTTCTTCTGTACTAACGTGTTTTGTTTTTGTTTTATTTATAACTGCATTGCATTACATCATCATAGAAATGAGGTGTTGATTCATATTTGATTACCAAATGGAACAGTTTGTCATAAGAAAACGAATTTCTTGAAAAAGTGGATTATAATACGGTTGTCTGAATATGGTCCAAGTAAACACAACGGAAAAAGGGTGATGGTTCGCGGAGGAAAACAAGACTTTACCTAATGATTCAAGCTGATAAAGATTATTCAAGAGTCATCGCGTCCCAGCTTTCTTAAAGGAGCTAATCAATATCACGAGGATAATAAGTCGTAGCCTAGATCAAGCAAAAAGGAGCTAGCGGAGGCATTTATTGGAAGCTTGCGAGATTTGACTTTCACGAAGAAGAGGGATCCGTGTCTTCGCCAGGAATATGAAAGCAAGGCCTTATACATAATCCATTTTATTTAAAGGAATTTGTTTTCTAGAGAAGTTGTTCTAATGGAATTGAATTCAAAATCAATGCCTTTCTTTCCATTGCATTCATCCCATGCATTTGCATTGCATTGCATCATTGCATCATTTGCATTAGATTTTCATAAAAGGGTCCTTAATTAGTTGAAATCATTTCAGTTAACCTGAAAACCGATAAAAACTTACCAACCAGGCATCGTTACGGTACCCGTACTAAGACAAAAGATATAGACCAAAGATTGGAAAGACTTGAACAACTTCAAAGAGAGATGCAAGACCAATTACAAATGCAAATGCAAGAGCAGCCAGCTAAAATGCAGCAAGAGATGAAGGATCAGATGATGGAGTCCCAAAGAAACATAATGACTCAATTATCCCAGTTGCTGGTAGAAAGGATGGATCAGGGGAAAGGTCCTATGGATAATGTTGGGGAAAATAATGAAGACCCTCAATATCTTCCTAGTTTCACTCCAACATATGTACAGAGACAACCTGAGATAAATCTACAGAAACCATCTGTTATGATCAGGCCTCAACAGTTTCAGGCCAGAGTTTCAATACCAATGAATTTCCAAGCTGGTTCAGGCTTTAATCCGGGTAATAACTCAAATAATCCAATTGTGCCTGATTTGGATGAAGTTGCAAAAGAGGAAAGGGCAATGACAGAGTCACATAAACAATTAGAGGAACGATATAGGTGGTTGGAGGAAAAATTGAAAGCAATGGAGAATGTTGACTTCTACTGTGGGATTGACGTCAAGGATCTGAGTTTGGTCCATATTCTAGTATTCCCGCTAAAGTTTAAGACTCCAGAGTTTGCAAAGTACAATGGGACTAGTTGTCCTGAAGCTCACACCACAATATTTTATCGAAGGATGACGGGATACGTTAATAACAATCAACTATTAATCCATTGCTTCTAAGACTGTCTGATCGGGTCAGCAGTTAAATGGTACACTCATTTGAGTCGTGCTAAAATCAATTTATGGAAAAACTTAGCACAAGCTTTTATGAAGTAGTATAGCCATGTAACAGATATGGCACCCGAAAAAATTACCTTGCAAAATATGAAAAAGAAGCAAAATGAGAGCTTTAGACAATATGCCCAAAGATGGAGAGAGGTAGCAACACAAGTCCAACCACCTCTTCTGGAAAAGGAGACTACGATGCTTTTCATCAATACTTTGAAAGCCCCATTCATTGACTATATGTTGGGAAGCGCTACTCTGAGCTTTTTAGATATAATAATGTCTGGTGGGATGATTGAAAGTGCGGTAAGAAATGGACAGATAGATGCGGGAGAGCGCTAAAAGGTCAACCCCGATGAACAAGGAAAATGAAGTGAACATCGTGAGCATGCCTTCTAAATTTGTCAACATAGGCCAGCCGAGGGCTGTAACCACAAGTTATCAAAGAGAATTTGAATGACATATCCAAAGAGGGAACTAGGGAATAAAAGTTTCCAAACCCTTATGTACTTGGGGGTGTTTTAAGCAATGGGACTGTGGAAGAGATTCCTGTATTTTTAGAGCTGATTTAGAGTAATGTTCAAAACGCGCTTGTTGCTTTAAGCCTAGGGGCAATAAGAATCCTTTTGTGAAATAGGCTTGTGTCCAAAAAATTTTATTTCAATAAAATGCATTCTTTTTTAGTAAATATTCTTTCATTCTTTATACATTCTTTTGTTCTTTGGACTATTTTTTTTAAATATGCTTTCATTTTTCATTCATGATCATACCATACAAATAATCCTCCTTAGAGTTATTTATTCTTTAGAATTTGCCTTTGTACCTACAATAGTCCCGATATACCAACGACATGAGCAACGCTGTAACTGACTCCTTTTTGAGGTGAGATATGTGTTTAAGTGGATCTCAGAACTTTGAAGATGACAGAGATTGTGACTTAGTTCTTGATTTGTTAAGGACGGTAGAATAAGATGAAAAATAGATCCTACTTTACGAAGGGTCAATGGACATTGTGAGCAAGAGGCAAAGATCGAAGCCTGAGTCACCACAAAGATAAAGTGAATCGTCATTGATTTATTCTAAGAATTCAAAGATATTATCGCATAATCATGTCAGGATATACTTGGGATACTAAGATTTGTGGATGCTAAAAAATGTTTATACGGGTGTCAGAAGGACACATGTTAATGGTTTCATGGCAGCCACCCTAATCATGAGGTTTGGGTACTGTTGATCCACCATGGAAGGGGATTGCATTAGTTAGCTGTATTTAGGGAGACAAGATTCATGTGCCTCATTCATTTCTTCACAGATTTTCTCTATGTGGGGCATGGATGTTATCAGGTCATTCTCGTCTGATATACATCGATTCATCTTGGCAGTCATTGATTACTTCACGAAGAGGGTGAAGGTCACTTCACATGTCAATATTACAAGATCGAGAGTCATCAAATCTCTAAAAAAATAAAAAAAGGGTTGCTGACAAGTAACGTAAAAAATGATCATTTCTAATACAACTGCACAATGTCAAAATTTTGTAGTCTGTTCAAAGATCAGACACCATCACAGTGTAGCAAAGGCATCCAAAAAGGAAAAAAAAGTATAAAAAAAAGAAAAAAGAAAAGGAAAAGCAATAAAACAATAAAACAAAGGTTATAGTGAAAGACGACCGAATCTTGTAAGGATTGGCATAAAGAAGTTATCATTTACCCTCTATACTTATTGAACATCGACCAACTTCGCTGGGGTAACACATTGCTCATTGGTTCATGGGATAGAGACGGTTTTGAAGACGAGATTCTTTGTCTCCGAGTTTTGTTAGAGTTGAAGTTAGATAAGGTAGAATGGATCTAAGCTCGGTATGATCAGTTGAATTCGAAGAGAGGAGATTTTGTCGTGGTCCAATGCACCAGAAATGAATGATATGAGAAAATTCCATGAGGGGAACTTGATATTGAAGAAGATTCTTCCTATACAAAAGGACTTCAAAGGAAGAAATATGCCAAACTAAGAGGGACCTTATGTAATAAAGAAGGCATGTTCTAAAGGAGCATTGATATTGACCGAAAGGATTTGCCCAATTCGGGGAATTCAAAATACAGTCAAAGGGTATTCTACCTAAAATGGGAGAGGCCAAGGCGAAAACCCGCAGAGGGCGCATTGAGACCTTAAAAAAAGAAGAAGATTGAAATAAAAAATCAAAATCAAAACAAAAAAATAAAAAAAAATAAAAATTTAAAAAAATAAAAAAATAAAAAAAAAGAAAGAAAAGGATAGGCCAAGGCGAAAACCTGCAAAGGGCGCTTTGAGACCAAAGGGGATTTGAGTTGAAAATCCGAAAAGGGCGGCTTAAATTTGGATCAAAATGGGGCATACAGTAGTCTTGCAATGCCTGAATTAACAATGAAAGAAGTATGTTACATCTTGGGGCATCGACAAAGTACTTCGAATCCCCTAAACACAGATTGAGCTCAGAATGGTCCTCAAGAAGTTGGTACAGAGAAGCTAAAGCTGCGATATCTGGGGCACCTAGCTTTCCATTTTTACCCGTTTTTTTTTGTTAATCTTTGATTACCTTATTCTTTTCAGGCCACGTCCCAATAAATTTCTTTCTTGGTTGCATTTGCTTATTTTTTTCGACCTATGTTCACAATTAATTCCTTTCTTGTCCATGGTTATGATCTTTTTTAAGCATTTTGCATTGAAATAATGATTTTTGGGCTAATAATACTTTCATAAAGGGAGTTTCGCATATTACTGTGGGAAGTTTCTAAATAATGCAGGAGCCTGAAACAGGATTATTGTTTAAAACTCACAAAGCTTAAGGGTTGAAAATATTCAAGCCCAAATTGAGATTATCTCTTTGGAATTTCTGTCAAAAATATTGCTTGAACAAAAAGAAATTACATCAGTGTTATAATCCCAATGAAAAAGAGCAATGGGATTATTCTTGAGAAAAAAAATGGTATTCTGTATTCCTGTAGATAGCAGGCATATATATGTCTGTTCATTACACCCAGGGAATGGTGTAACAGATCAAATTGATCGAAAAT
The DNA here is from genome assembly GCF_007990345.1 of Gossypium hirsutum. Classification (NCBI taxonomy): domain Eukaryota; kingdom Viridiplantae; phylum Streptophyta; class Magnoliopsida; order Malvales; family Malvaceae; genus Gossypium; species Gossypium hirsutum. The sequence goes on from NC_053429.1 coordinate 11,392,301, forward strand.
GATGCAAATCCTATACCGCTAAGTTGCAGCAAGATGGATAGAAGGAATCAAATGATTATTCCCCTAAAGTTGCAGTGGGAGGTTCAAACTTTATGTCCCAGAAGTTACGGTGTAAGGGACTCTGAAATTACAGCGGGGCAAGCTTGCTGAGCAGAATTTGATTATTTCTTTGGGTTTTTTGTCAAAAATACCAACCAAACAAGATGACAACATAATAAATTAGTGATAGTGCCCTGGTAAACAACAAGTGATGATACCTTAAGCTTTTAAAAAAAATCATTCTCATTTGCATTCATATATCATTCATAACACATCTAGTTAGGAGCATTTGATTCATTTCGATCATAGCATCCTAATTATTTGACATAAGCATCACATCTAGTTAGGAGCATCTGATTCATTTTGATCATAGCATCCTAGTTATTTGGCATAAACATAGATACATGAACTCGAGCCTACAGGATATGCCCCAGAGGACGGTGTAGCAACATCGGTGAATTCACAACTTATCTCCCTGAAGTTGCAGTAGAGCAACATTGAAATGACAGGTCTTATCTCCCTGAAGTTGCAGTGGAGCAGACTAAAGATAGCGAATCTTATTTCCCTGAAGTTGCAGTGGAATAGGTTGAAGCTATAAATAAACAGATCTTATCTCTCTGAAGTTGCAGTAGAGTAGATCATAGCAAGCCTTATCTCCCTGAAGTTGCAGTGGAGCAGGTTGAAGTGACAGGTCTTATTTCCCTGAAGTTGCAGTGGAGCAGACCAAAGACGGCAAATCTTATCTCCATGTATCGACAATGGAGCAGATTTAAGCCACAACCCTTATCTTTCTGAAGTTGCAGTGGAGCAGACTCAATATACAAGTCTTATCTTCCTGAGGTAACAAGGAAGCAGACTGAAGATTGAAGATGTTATCTCGCTAAGCAGTAGTGGAGCAGATCGAAGATGGTGAATCTTATCTCCATGTATCGGCAATGGAGCAGATCTTAGCCACTAGCCTTATCTCTTTGAGGTAGCAAGAGAGCAGGTTGGAGATTGTAGTCTTATCTTCTTGAGGTAGTAAGGAAGCAAAATGGAGATTGAAGATCTATTTCCCTAAGCAATTGTGGAGCAGATAGAGAATGGCGAGTCTTATCTCCATGTATCGGCAATGGAGTAGATTTAAGCCACCAGTCCTATTTCCCTAAAGTTACAGTCAAGGTTCAGCAAAACCGGGCAAAATTGGCCCTTTTAAAGTTTTTGCTCCATTCTTGTTCCACGACAATGAGCAAAGAGGGGCAGCTGTAGAAGGCCTATTTTGCCTCGGCCTTTAGACTTATAAACTAAATGAAAAAAACCAAAAAAAAAATCATAAAAATCATAAAATAGTCCATTAACCCAAATAAATCCCTTCAAGCCTAATAACAAAAATATAGCCCAAAACAGAAATAAAAAACTAGTCCAAAACCCAATTTACAAATGGCCCAAAGGGGCCCAATAGTTCGGAAATACCAAAAACCCTAGAGGTTTCTGGAAACCTGCTAGCACCATAAGCCAGCCACTCCCACGAGTGGTTTCCCATGCCCACGCTCACGAACGCTCCTTTCGAACGGCCATCTCCAATGGAACCTGCGAGTAGAGCAACAGAAATATTAACAGAAAAATAGGCCAGTAAATGACAGCAAGAAAATACAATTTTTATTTTATTGATGCTGTAAATCGGCTATAAAAAGACAGAAAAATGATGTAAATGGGATCTTTCTTTTTTACAAAAAAATACGATACGCATACTGAATACAGAATACAAAAGCAACCAAAAAAATAAAAGGTGATTGTAGATTTCATTTTCTCCTATTTTGATTCATTTTTATTGTTGCTTTTGCACCAAATCTTTTCGGATGAGAATAAAAAGAGATTGGAGAGAGGTTTACCTTCGGGGATGCACCATCGGGGTCTTGGTCTCCTCCATTCAAATCGGAGTTTGAGATGGGTACCTTCGAGTGAGAATAAGCCTCGAGCCTTGACTTTGATGGAGATAGGGATCACCGATTATCAGGGTGAAATGATAGTTGAATGGGGCTTTTGAATTGCACCAAAACCCTAGCAAAGAAGGATTTCATTTGCTGCTTGCGAAAATGACAGATTGCCATTCATTTTCTTTCCTTTAATTTTGATAATAAATTAAAACGAGGCAGTTCAAGGGGGAGTGGACCTGCGCGTGACCCGACCCATGTACCCTGGATCCGCGCGTTTCCTTGTTGATGGGGTATTTTCGCGTTAATTCCCTCCACATTAGCTGTTCTTCTAAATCCAGTTTTCTTTTATTTTAATTTGTACCTCATAATTTATTTCAATATTAATTTAGTCCCTGTTTAAGCCCTGCGTTTTAGAACTTGAGATAATTTCATTTTTAATCTTCTCACATTCGCACGCACTGCACCTTAGTCCCTATTTCAATTTCAACAGTTTATTTTATTTATAAATTATCCTTATTTGTTTAATTTATTTCAATTAAGTTTTTTTCATTTCAATGTGTATAATTCATTATTTTTTTATATTCATTTAGCATTCATCTCTTAATTTTTTTTTACATTTTAAATTACTTTGATAATTTGCTTTGTTTTTATTATAGAATTATTATTTTAAAATCACCTTTTATATATCATATTGTTTTAAAATTTTGTATAATATTTGATTTAAATTACTCATATATTAATATATATACATAATATTTATATTAAAATTAATTTTATTCTATATACATTATTAAATCTATGTTATTTTATACATATAATTTCTTCTAAATTTATTTATATACATATTTATGTTTTTTTTAATTTATTACATATATAATTCATAGTAAAATTAATTTGATCCTATGTACATATTCGATCCCATGTTATTTTTACATATAGTTGCTTCTAAATCTATTTATGTATATATATATGTGTTTTTTAAAACCCATTATGTACATAGTTTATTTCCTAAGATTATTCTTTATTATGTATATTGTCAATTTTATATAAATATATTTTTTAACATTTGGCATATTATTTAATTTAAATATCTTCTTTTTGCAACATCCATTTTAAAAAAATTATATATATATCCTTAGTTTTTTTTATATATAAATTATTTCAAGTTCTAGCATGTGTTATTTTCTCATCAATGCATCATTTTTTGGAAATTGTTTTGTATCATATTAGTTTTATGTTATTTAGTACCTCATGTGTTAATTGTTTTTATATTTTTTTCATGTATATTAGTTACACCACATTTGTTCGTTTTTTATGTATTATTAAATCAATTGTTGTTCACCCATGCTTGTGAATTTGGTTATATTTTGGATTAGTTATATTTAATTGTTTGTTTTGTTAGTTGGTTAGGTAAAGTTGTGTCATCTTCATTCACCAAGTATTATACTTTATGTGTGCATATTATCTCATGTTTATTAATCCCTTTTTATGCAAATGTGGCTTTGTAATGTCCAACTTATTAAAATTAATTATTCCATCGTATTTTAAAACAAATAAATGTGTTCTGAGCTAATTTCCAAATTTTTTTTATTCAAAGATTCTAAAATAAGGCCATGTTCAATATTTAGAAATTTGGAAAATCGTGCCTTACTATGAGCTTTTGGAAGTAAAAAATCAATCATGTTTTCAAAGGTATAAAGGATAGTGTCCTATCGTGCTGGATGTGATGCTGCATACCTTTGAAACGAGAGAATTTTGACGACCAACTTGAACCACTCAAAAGTTTTAGTAGGAACCATATTTCAAATTTTTTTCTAAAATTTTTGACATAAGGACAGCACTTAATCAATCTAGTACCAATTTTTGGGCGTAGTGAGGGTGCTAACCCTTCCTCATACGTAACCGGTTCCCGAACCCATTTTTTAAATTTACGTAGACCGAAAGTGATTTAAATGGAATAAAATGCTTTATTAGGTGATCCAATCACACCTAAACAAAAGATCGGTGGCGACTCCACACTTCGTTTTAAAAGTCAATCCCCTTTTTTTTCAAATAAAAAATGGTTTCGACATGAACCTTAGGAATAGTTAGGATACATATGTCATGACATAGGATTCCGATATGAGATTCGTGTCAGACCACGTCTGAGACGTTGGCATTGATTTGTGATTTATGTGTAAGACCATGTCTGGGACATCGACATCGTATATGAGTTTGTGTAAGACCCTGTCTTGGACAGTGGTATCGATATGTGATTACATGTAAGACCACGTCTGGGATGTTGGTGATGTACGAGCTTTTCAACTATCTGAGTATCCTTATTAATTTTGAATGGTTCAACGGGCAATATTGAGTTAAGATCGAATGTGAAATCGAGCTAAAATTATTAGGTATGTATTGAGTTAAATGATTGAGTAGTAAGGTAAGTATATTCTTTATATGAATATATGAAATGTGCAATATGAAAGTGAAAGTTAAATATGCTTATGAATATATATGTATTCGACCAAGTGGTTAAATAATGATAGAGTATATGTATTGATATATGAGGTTGCCAGCTTGATAATTATATATATAGTTATGATTGGTATGATTTGTTTTAATTATATTGAATTATAAATGTCATTGAAATGATTTATGTGCTTATGACTTACTAAGCTATTGAAGCTTACTCTGTGTGTATATGTTCTTTGTTTTTATAGATTTTGGAAGCTAGTTACGAGCTCGGGGATCGTCAGAGAAATCCGTCAAACTATCAATCACTTTTGTGGTATTTTATAAGTTTAAAACTTGAACCTATGGCATGTATAGGCTAGTTATTATGTTGATTTTGAAGTATTTATATATTGAGAGCCATGCAAAAATGGCTTGATTATAATGTTAAAGTTTGTGTGTATGTGGCTATGACTTAAATTAAATTTGGAAATATATTTCATGGTGTATATATGTGTGGTACTAGGTTATATGAATTGGTTTGATTAATGAGTTAGTTGATGGTTGATTATATGTGGTATTACTTATGTGCATTCGGTTATGATTTAGACCTATTGTAGGAATTATGTTTCATGGTATACTTGTGATGTTTTAATATGTGTTTCTGTTTGAGTAATGATGAAACTTGGTATAGTATGAATATGATTGTTTAGTTAAATGTTAATGTCATGTGTGAGGAAGTGTGTGTATAATTGCTTGGTTATTTTATGAGTTAAAATAGGTTATAATGCATGATTATATACGGCTAAACCTAGTTAAAATAAAAGTGTATGCCTAGGACATGTTTACCTATGAATTAGTTATTTAGGTTTGGTCATGAATATCAACGAGTGAATAAAATTTTAAAAGTCATATTGAAGTTATTTTGAATGATCGAATGTTGGCTAATTGTTTGATAGTGAATATGCAATTATAGGCATAGTAATAAACATGCGAAATGGGTGTACTTTTGGTTGATATTTGTGCTCAAAATGGTTCATTTTGTTTTGATCTTATGCGCATAAATTGTACAATAGAAAAGATACTCTTGGCCATTTAGTGACTATGTTTAGATATAGTTTATTAATATTAGTAAATATATACATGTACTATAAGCAACTATGGTATGTTCGATCATGTGGTAATGTTGCTACGGAACTTATATTTTATTTCTTTTAATAGGCATATGTGCAGAAGTTTTATAATGATATATTTGATATACGTTTAATGAAATAGATGTATTGACATATATTCAATATATGAAATGTACTGATATATGCTTGAATATATTAAGTTTGCAAGTGCCATTAATGTTAAAGTCATATGGTTCGAATATTATATTTATTAAGTACAAATAACATGTCTTGATGCATGTTAGGTGATTTGAATATGTGATTAAATAGATGATATTAATATGTTTGAATTTTGGAGCATAGTTTGTATATGTAATCTGATGAATATAGTATGTTTGATTTTAATTGGATATATATATATAAAAAAATGTGTGAGCTTGGCTTGATGCTTGCAAAAAAAAAAAAATCTGGTTCGAATATTTGTAAAGAAATTTATATGTCTTTGAACATGAAATGAATTATATGAACAAGCTGAGCTATGTTTTAGTCAGGTAATGCCCTGTAACCCTAACTCAGCGACAGATACGGTTTAGGGGTGTTACATTTGATTGGCATCACAACTACGATTTAGTCGATTCTGGGACTAACGTAGCGCGTATGAGTCTAGCTATACATGACATATTTATAAACTGTGATAGTGTGATGATTCTTGACAATTAAAATGTGTTTTCGTATAGTAAATGGATCCCGATCGAGCCGTAAATGATGACATGGAAAGAAATGTGCCCGGGCCTACTCAAGGGGCAACGCCGGCTGATTCTAGGTCAATTTCGAGTAGCCACGAAGGAGAGGCTAAACAAGCTTTCTTCCAGATAATGAACGAATGGTTTACACTGTATATCTGGACAAATCCAGCTGCTCAACAATACCCACCTCCGCCTAATCCTTCTAAGATACTCGTGGTACCTTAAGTAATTGATCTGATGAGATTAAATAAGCCCCCGGTTAATAAAATCAGAAAACACAGGGCTAAATAATTCAGAGCCACTGTTGATGACAATGCGGACTGAGCTGAATTCTAGCTCGATAATACCATTCTTGTGTTTGATGAGCTATCCTGTGCCCCTGACGAGTGTATAAAATGTGTTGTATCCTTACTTCGAGATTCTGCATATCACTGGTAGAATACATTAATATCAGTAGTTCCGAAAGAACAGGTGACCTGAGAGTTCTTTTAGACTGAATTCCATAAGAAATACATCAATCAGAGATTCATTGATAAAAAACACAGAATTTTTCGAGTTGAAACAGGGTCGTATGATCGTAACAAAATATGAACGAAAATTTGTAAGACTCAGCAGATATGCCCGAGAATGTGTTTCGACTGAAGCTATAATGTGTAAAAGATTTGAAGACGGGTTGAATGAAGACATTAAGCGGTTAGTCGAGATACTTGAAATAAAAGAGTTCGTTGTACTAGTTGAGCGAGCATGCAAAGCCGAAGAGCTTGGGAAAGAGAAAAGAAAAGCTGACTTTGAAGCTAGAGATTCACAAAAAAGATCGTCAGGTAAAACATTTTAGTCGGCATCAAAGAAATTCTAAGATGATTTTAGCTGTTCAAAGGCTACTGTGGGCTATTCTAGACGTGATCGAGACAAACCACCTGTGAGTTCGAGAGCTACCTTAGTAGCTAGTGTTGTTAACATCTGACCAAACCAACTTGAGTGCAAACATTGTGGTAAACGACATCCCAGCAGTTGTAGATTGAATGATCGGGCTTGTTTTAAATGTTGATCGATGGATCACTTCATTCGTGAATGTCCTGAATTGGTTGAACAAGACATGAAGCAGAATACGAGGCCTAATAACATGGCAGCTCGAGGTAGACCACCTAGAAATACGGGTAATGTGAGTGGCAGTCAGAGGGGAACTAAAGACACATCTGTTAGATCTGAGGTTCGTGCACCTGCCAGAGCCTATGCTATCCGCGCTCGTGAAGAAGCTTCGTCTCTAGATGTGATTACCAGTACTTGCACTCTCTATGATACTAGTGTTGTTGCATTTATTTACCCTGGATCGACTAATTCTTATGTATGTGAAATTTTAGTATCTTGTAAGACTCTGCCTGTTGATTCTACTGAGTTTGTGATTAGAGTGTCGAACCCCTTAGGCCGGTGTGTTTTGGTTGATAAAGTGTGCAAGAATTGCCCGTTGATGATTTCAGATTCATGTTTTCCTGCTGATTTGATGTTGTTTCCATTCGACGAGTGTGATATAATTCTGGGTATGGATTGGCTAACGTTGCATGATGCTATTGTGAACTACAAACGGAAGACTATTTATTTGTGATTCCAGAATGATGAGATTATTCGGATTGAGTCTAATGATTTGAATGGTTTACAGGCAATGATATCTTCCATGTTAGCTCGAAAGTATGTGAGAAAGGGTTGTAAAGCTTACTTGGCCTATGTGCTTGACTCTAAAGTGACCAAAAAGAAGATTGAATCAGTACCAGTTGTATATAAGTATCCGAATGTGTCTCTTGAAGAATTACCAGGTTTGCCACCGATTCGAGATGTGGAGTTATGTATCAAATTAGTGCCAGGGACAACTCCGATTTCGATAGCTCCTTACAGAATGGCACTGATCGAATTAAAAGAGTTGAAAGCCCAGTTGCAAGAATTGACTGATAGAGGCTTTGTGCGACTGAGTTTTTCTCCTTGGGGTGCACCGGTTTTGTTTGTGAAAAAGAACGATGGAACTATGAGAATGTGCATTGATTATCGATAGCTCAATAAGGTGACTATAAAGAATAAATATCCTTTTCCACGAATTGACAACTTGTTCGATCAGTTGAAAAGGACTACAGTGTTTTCAAAGATAGACTTGAGATCAGATTACTGTCAGCTGCAAGTTAAAGATTTTGATGTGCTTTTCGAATGAGGTACGGACACTATGAGTTTCTGGTTATGCCTTTTGGACTTACTAATGCACTTGCTGCTTTTATGGATTTAATGAATCGAATTTTCAAATAGTATTTGGATCGATTTGTGGTTGTATTTATAGATGAAATTTTGATCTATTCCCATAATAAATCCAAGCATGCCGAACATTTGAGAATTGTGCTACAGACTTTGCGTGATAAACAGTTGTATGAAAATTTCAATAAATGTGAGTTCTGGTTGCGTGAAGTTGGTTTCTTGGGACATTTTGTACTAGCATCGGGTATTTGAGTTTATCCGAGTAAAATTTCAACAATACTAGATTGAAAGCCTCCGAGAAATGTTTCTGAAGTCTGAAGTTTTCTGGGACTTGCTGGGTATTACAGACGATTTGTAAAAGGTTTCTCAATGATTACAGCCCTGATGACGAGATTACTTCAGAAAGATGTTAAGTTCGAATGGTCAGAAAAGTGCTAGAAAAGTTTTGATCAGTTGAAAGCTTTGTTGACCGAAGCTCCAGTGCTTGTTCAGCCAGAATCGGGTAAAGAATTCGTAATCTTTAGTGATGCATCTTTGAATGGTTTGGGGTGTGTTTTGATGCAGGAAGGTAAAGTTATAGCTTATGCCTCGAGACAGTTAAAGCCACATGAAAAGAACTATCCGACGCACGATTTGGAATTGGCAGCTATTGTGTTTGCGTTGAAGATTTGGTGCCACTATCTGTTCGGTGAGAAATGTCACGTTTATTCTAATCACAAAAGCTTAAAATACTAGATGAATCAGAAAGATTTGAATCTACGACATTAAAAGATTACGAGCTTGTAATTGACTGTCATCAGGGAAAGGCCAATGTAGTTGCTGATGCTCTAAGTCGAAAATTTCTATTTGCTCTGCGTGCAATGAATGCTCATATAGCTCTATCTGATAATGGCTCGATTGTAGCTGATTTGAAAGTGAGACCGTTATTTATGAAGTAAATTTCTGAAGCTCAAAAAGTCGATAATGAATTGTTAGCAAAACGGACTCAATGTGATTTGAATATTGATTCAGAATTTCGAGTTGATGTTGAGGGTTATTTGAGATTCAGATGCCAAATATGTGAAATTCAGAGTTGATTCAGATGATTTTAAATGAAGCTCATAGCAGTCGGTTATCTGTTCATCCGGGTAGAACAAAAATGAATAACGATATGAAATAGATTTACTGGTGGTATGGTATGAAACGAGACATCTCTGACTTTGTTTCGAAATGTTTAATTCGCATCTGGGTTGTTATGGATAGATTGACTAAATCAACTCATTTCATTCCGATTCGCACAGATTACTCACTTGATAAGCTTGCTGAGTTGTATATTTCTCAGACTGTGAGATTGCACAGAGTACTTAATTCTATTATTTTGGATAGAGATCCGAGGTTCACATTATAGTTTTGGAAGAAACTGCAAGATGTATTAGGTATGAAACTACATTTTAGCACTGCTTTTCACCTACAGACAGATGGTCAATCTGAGCGGATTATTCAGATACTTGAGGATATGTTGAGATGTTGAATTCTTGAGTTTGAAGGTACGTGGGAACGATACTTACCACTGATTGAATTTTTGTATAATAACAGCTTTCAATCGAGTATCAAAATGGCTCCTTATGAGGCTTTGTACGGTCGCAAATGTCAAAAACCTTTATATTGGACTGAACTTAGTGAGAATAAGATACACGGGGTCGATTTGATCGAAGAGACTGAACAAAAAGTAAAAGTGATTCGTGATAGTTTAAAAGCAGCGTCAGATCGTCAGAAATCGTATGCAGAATTGAAACGAAAAGATATTGAGTTTCAGATTGGGGACAAAGTGTTTTTGAAAGTCTCACCATGGTAGAAAATACTCCAATTTGGTCGTAAAGGCAAATTAAGTCCGAGATTTATTGGGCCGTATGAGATTATTGAGCGTATCGGGCTAGTTGCTTACAGACTGTTGCTGCCACCTGAGTTAGAAAAGATCCATAATGTATTTCATGTTTTGATGCTTCAACGATATCGATCCGGTCTATCGCATGTAATTTCCTTGTCTGAGATTGAGATTCGATCCGATGTGACATATGAAGAAGAACCGATCCGAGTTTTAGATCGCGAGTTTAAATAGTTGAGAAATAAGAAAATTTCTTTAGTAAAAGTCTTACGGCATCGGCACGGAGTTGAAGAAGCTACGTGGGAGCCCAAGGATGCTATGAGGGAACGTTACCCAAACCTATTCGCTGATAACATTTTCGGGGACGACAATCCCTAAGGGGGGAGAGTTCTAATGGCCCGATTTAGACCCTAATCGAAATAATGGTTTCGGGACCAAAAATCTGAGTCAAAAAAATATTTTAATATTATTTTTAATGTTTATAATATGTGAATTGATATGTGTGAAAATTTCGAGTGAAAATTTTATTATTTGTGTACTCGATTTAATTAAAAAGACTTAATTGCGTAAAATGTAAAAGTGGCTAGTTAATTGTGTAAGTGTCGAATTGTTATTGTTTTTATAATGTGGGATCCTTAAAAGGAAATTAGGCCATGAAAGGGTAGCTTGGACGGTTTTGGGTTTATAATATATTGTTTATTTATTAACTTATAAAGGTTAGTATTGTAAATTAGTAAAATAAGTTAATACAATAAAACATAAGTAAAAATATGTGCATGTTCATCTTTCTAATTATCAAAAGTGAGAAGAAAAGAAAGCTTTGAATGTGGTTTTAGTTTCGGCACTTTGGGAGCTTGATTCAAGGTTAGTTTTTGTTCGATTTTTGATAATTTTCACGTTTTTGAGATTGTTGCTTCGAGTACTAGCTAGCCCATGCTTGAATTTTTGAATTTGATGATGTATTCATGAATTGCCATTGTTGATAGCTTGATGATTTTTGTGTTTGATGATGAAAAATAAATATATGTTGTTAGATTGTCAAGTTTAATTAAGAGATTTTTGATAAAAATGTTTATTTAGGACTAAATTGTGAATTTTATAAATTGAGGGGTCAAAATTTGAAATAAATGAAACATATGGGCTTGTATGGACTAGGGGTAAATTCGGCCTAACATGGGTGTATTCAAATTTTGAATATTTTGTGTTTTGTGAATTAGGGACTAAATTGTGAAAAATGTAAAATGTTAGGGGTAAAAGTGTAAATTTCCCATTTGTTTTTGGATGAATTTGATTGAATATTTGATTAAATAAGTTTAATTTATGTTAATTTTAGATCAAGAAAAGAGAAAATTGGATTTGGATCGGGGAAAATCTAAATTTGTTGGATAGTCGACCCGGTCTGTTCATCTTCGTACGAGGTAAGTTCATAAGTGAATAAATGATGTTAAATTAAATGTATTTATTATGAATATAGTCGAATTGAATTGTATGTATGTATAACTATATTGCCGAATTGAATTTAACATGGAATGATTTATTTTGAGCACGAATCGATCAAATTACGATGTCTAAAAGCCCCGTACGAACCTTAGGAATAGTTAGGATACATATGTCATGACATAGGACTCCGATATGAGATTCGTGTAAGACCACGTTTGGGACATTGGCATTGATTTGTGATTTACGTGTAAGACTATGTCTGGGATATTGGCATCGTATATAAGTTAGTGTAAGACCCTGTCTGGGACAGTGGCATGATATGTGATTACATGTAAGACCACGTCTGGGATGTTGGTGATGTACGAGCTTTTCAATGATCCGAGTATCTTTATTAATTCTGAATGGTTCAATGGGCAATATCGAGTTAATATCGAATATGAAATTGAGCTAAAATGATCAGGTATGTATTGAGTTAAATGATTGAGTAGTAAGGTAAGTATATTTTTTATATGAATATATGAAATTTGCAATATGAAAGTGAAAGTTAAATATGCTTATGAATATATATGTATTCGGCCAAGTGGTTAAATAGTGATAGAGTATATGTATTGATATATGAGGTTTCCAGCTTGATAATTATATATATAGTTATGATTGGTATGATTTGGTTTAATTATATTGAATTATAAATGTCATTGAAATGATTTATTTGCTTGTGACTTACTAAGCTATTCAAGCTTATTCCTTGTGTGTATGTTCTTTGTTTTTATAGATTTTGGAAGCTAGTTACGAGCTCGGGATCGTCAGAGAAATCCGTCAAACTATCAATCACTTTTGTGGTATTTTATAAGTTTAAACTTGGACCTATGGCATGTATAGGCTAGTTATTATGTTGATTTTGACGTATGTATATATTGAGAGCCATGCGAAAATGGCTTGATTATAATGTTAAAGTTTGTGTGTATGTGGCTATGACTTAAATTAAATTTGGAAGTATATTTCATGGTGTATATATGTGTAGTATTAGGTTATATGAATTGGTTTGATTAATGAGTTTGTTGATGGTTGATTATATGTGGTATTACTTATGTGCATTCGGTTATGCTTTAGACCTATTGTGGGGATTATGTTTCATGGTATACTTGTGATGTTTTAATATGTGTTTAGGTTTGAGTACTGATGAAACTTGGTATAGTTATGAATATGATTATTTAGTTAAATGTTAATGTCATGTGCGAGGAAGTGTGTGTATAATTTCTTGGTTATTTTATGAGTTAAAATAGGTTATAATGCATGATTATATACGGCTAAACCTAGTCAAAATAAAAGTGTATGCTTAGGACATGTTTACCTATGAATTAGTTATTTAGGTTCGGTCATGAATATCAACGACTGAATAAAATTTTAAAAGTCATATTGAAGTTATTTCGAATGATTGAATGTTGGATAATTGTTTAATAGTGAATATGTAATTATAGGCATAGTAATAAACATGCGAAATAGGTGTACTTTTGGTTGATATTTGTGCTCAAAATGGTTTATTTTGTTTTGGTCTTATGCGCATAAATTGTATAATAGAAAAGATACTCTTGGCCATTTGGTGACTATGTTTAGATATAGTTTACTAATATTAGTAAATATATACATGTAGTAAAGCAACTATAAATATATACATGTAGTATAAGCAACTATGGTATGTTCGATCATGTGGTAATGTTGTTATGGAACTTATGTTTTATTTGTTTTAATAGGCGTATGTGCAAAAGTTTTGTAATGATATATTTGATATACGTTTAATGAAATAGATGTATTGACATATATTCAATATATGAAATGTAATGATATATGCTTGAATATATTAAGTTTGCAAGTGTCATTAATGTTAAAGTCATATGGTTCGAATATTAAGGCATTTTACCCAAAAAGGCCATTTAAATAATATAATTACGGAAATGGGCCGTTTATTGCATTATTTACCGGATTAGGCCGTTTTCCACGAAAACGCATTCACGTAAGCGCGATTTAGTGCCCATGTCAGCAAAAAAACGTGTCCTTGAGGGCGTGCTTTGCTGACGTGGACAAAACGCTCCTCCAGGGGAGCGTTTTGCTCGTGTAATAGTCAAATTTTTGACCGTTGGCTTCCAACGGTCCAAAAAAAAAACTATAAACCCCCCCAAATCATTTTTTCACACAAATCTCTCACAATTTCTATAATTCTCTCAAAATTCCTTTCCCTTTAATTATTTTTCACACAATTCTCTCATAATTCTCCACATTTTTTCAATATTCCCTTCAAAAATCTATCAAATTTCATTGAAATTTTCTCAAAATTCTATCAAATTTCTATCAAAATTCTTTGTTTAAAATTTTTTTGAATTTGATTTTTTTTAAATTAAAAAAATCTGATCGTGTTAGCAATGGCCGGTGAATTAATCCGTTTCGATAATAAGCACATCTCCGTTGATCAAATGACAATGGTAAGTGATAATTTTAAATTTTCAATACTATTCGATATTTTTTTAAATTATGCAATTTAATTAAATTTGCAATACTATTTGATATTTTATTCATTTATGCAATTATAATTACAATTTCAATACTGCTTGATTTTTTTTCATTTATAATGTTTGCATTAATTAATTTATACAATTTTAATTAATTTTTGTTTTATAAATTTTTATAATAGTCTGTAGATCGGGTGTTGCAATGCTACATCCGTAATACGTTTGGTCCTCCATCGCCGTTGACCGAGAATTCCTTGTGGGAAGCGAGATTTTGGCACGTGGCCACGATAGGCCAGGGGTGCAAGTTGGGCCCGAAACTAATAAGTGCATTGATGGAGAGGTGGAGACCCGAGACGCACACTTTTCATCTTCCATGCAAAGAGTGTACTATCACTTTGGAAGACGTGCATTTACAATTGGGATTGCCGGTGATGGGTACGTAGTCACCGGGTCCGCATTATCTACTGATTGGGGAGCCATATGCTACAAGCTTTTAGGTGCTATACCGAATAATATTAATGGAGGTCGGATCGAGATGGGGTGGTTACGAGACACATTCCCGGAGCCGGATAATGATTCGACTGAACTCGAAAGAATACAATATGCTCGGGCACATATTCTTGAGATGATTGGAGGTTATTTGATGTCGGACTTGTCACGAAGCCTCATACATCTGAGATGGCTGCTGAAACTCATAGATTTTAGAGCAGCCGGCAAATTGAGTTGGGGGTCTGCTGTGTTGGAAACATTGTACAAGGAAATGTGCATGGCGACGTGACCGAACAAAGCCAAAATATGACGTTGTCTATCACTACTGCAATCATGGGCACGGTTTCGCTTTCCATTTTTACGTCCTCGAATAGATCACCCATATATATTTCCACTCATAACGAGGTAAGTTTTATATTAGATTTTACAATTATTACGTAGATTTAGAATATAATTGTATGCTAAAAATTTATTTAATTAGGTGGAACCATTCGGCGAGTTATGTCCGAATACCTACCTCTCTCGAAGATATACGGCTTCTATTAGACCAACGATCGAAAGCAGAAGTAAGTATTAAATAAAATATATATACATAATAAAATAGTTGTTTCGTATTTAGTATTATGTATTATGTATATAAGTAATATTTTTATCATGTTCATATAGTTTCAATGGACACATACGAGGATCTGGCAATTCGGGCAGTAATTTCAGATGAATTCCTTCAAAATCCAAACGTTTGGCATGTGAAGGTCCCATTGGTGAACTATGCTACCGTGGAGATGCACCAGTCAGATAGAGTATTGCGGCAATTTAGATTTCGACAACCGATTCTCGTGCCACCCAAGGTGTTTGATGATGAGCACAAAGTCGACTTACGGAAACTGCATACAGATTGGCCGAGATTCTGGTCACCATATATTGAAATGTGGGAAAATCGGTATGATTATATACCTACTCGGGAACCAATCATAGTTCCAGAGTTAGCGTGCTAGTGGAATACATGTCATGGTTTAGGATCCATGGCAAGCCATATTTATTGTCAGAAGAGGAGAGGCGACGACAAATTTGTGCCCAAAGGGAACGATGGGGCCCTTTAAATCCAAGAAGAAGGGACGAAGACGCAGGCCCATCAACAGCGCCTACACAATCATCAAGCCCAACAGTTCAACCGATGACACCCACATCACAACCTTTTCAGATTATGCCAGGTGCTATCCTAACCCTTATATGTTCCTTTTCCTAGTCCTATGGCAGGTTGAAATCCATGGCCTGGTTTATCTTCATTCTCGATTACTCCGAGTCAACCTCCAATCTATAGGCCGCCGTCGCATGAGGGATAGCACGAGGCGCCATCGGAGAGCACTTCTTTCTACCAATCCCCATCACCTTACGGGATTTAAACACCTTCGCCATGGGTGATACAAACACCGCCGCAATCATTATTCTATCAAGGTGGGTTACCCTCCCAACACCCACAACCAGATCCCCTGCCGGAGAAACCACAACCCCCACCAGAAGCTGATCGGAGGAGGAATCCAGCACGGACCCATCGGCGACCTCCATGTGGCACTGATTCCGACCGCCACGGACATTGATTTTTTTAATATATTTGTACAAACTTTTTTATATTGTTTCATTTAATAAAAATAAAAGTTCTCTTGAATAAGACAATTGTAATACAACATAGTTTCATTTAATAAAATATAAATAATACAACATAGTTTTTTACGACAACTATCAACTATTTTGATGTGGACATGATCTACTTGTATGGCCTGGGTTCCTACACCATCCGCACAACTTCTGATGATTGGTTGTTTCTCGGATATCCATATTGGTACGTATTCTAGTCGAGCAAGGTTGACCCTTTGGTTTGCGACACAATTCTCTATCCGGTAACAGCTTAAACGGAGCAAGTGATACAGGCGACCAGTTACGTTCATCTGGGACAGATGGGAATACATGTCTCCACACATTGTACACGGTTTCTAGTTTGTACACTTCATCGACGTAGCTCATGGGATCTAGACGGAGATTCTGACAAGCTGCAATTACATGAGCGCATGGATAACGAAGAGCATCAAACCTCCCACAGTCGCAAGTCCTATTTCTCAAGTGTACAAGATATTGCCCGCCAATAATACCTTCGTACAGTCTGTCAAACTTCGTTACACGAAACCATAGGTTGTCTCGATTGTGACAGACTATGTGCATGGTGTTCGCCCACGCCTTCGCTTTGTTAATTTCTTGCAATACCTTTGCAAACCATACACGGCCTCCTTGCATTTGGCCTTTATAACTCACTGCTCGCTTCGAAAATAGTGCTGCTAAACGAAAATATGTCTCTCGAGCAACCGATGTTATCGGTAAATGACGTGTTCCTTTTAGAACATAATTTATACATTCAGCCAGGTTTAAGGTCATATGACCATATCATAGGCCGTCGTTGTATGCTTGTGTCCGCTGTTCGAAAGGAATGTTACAAAGGTAGTTTGCGCCTTATTCGTTAACTGAATGCAAAACCGCCAACATCTCATGAAAATGATCCTTACTTATCTCATACTCTTCCAATATAAGTTGATAACGAAAATTACATACCACTTTTCCATTTAAAATAAATTCAATATTACAAACGAAATTACATTAATAGATATTAAATACCCATGTTGGTCACTTGTTGTTTTTCACTTGTAAATCGAAATTGCCCATAGTAGTTGGACGCAACGTGCCTTAGGTAATACCGATAGTGTGTGCGATGCCATAGGCTTCCCTGTCGCTCAATTGTGACTAGTATTCTGGTGCCCCGATCGAATATGACGTAGACATTAGGTTGGGGGCAGACAAGCCTCCTTAACCTATAAAGAAAGAACTTCCAGTCATCAACTGACTCTTCCGGTGTTATTGCAAACGCAATTGGAAGGATTCTCTCATTGCCATCCTATTTCACAGCTAGAAATAGTCGATGGGTATATCTACCGTACATAAAGGTACCGTCAATTTGTATCAATGGCTTGCAATATAAAAATGCATCTTGCATTGCTTAAAGGTCCAGAACAGATGCTTAAATACTTGGCATCCACGGAGCAATCGGTCGTCGTAGTATGCAGATTCCGTTTCAAAGTCTGTTACACAACCTGGGATATATCTCTCCAGCACCTGACACCACTGCCACACTTCATTATATGAAGCATCCCACCCACCATGAATCTTTTCCAACGTCTTCTGCTTAGCTATCTAAGCCTTGCGGTAAGAGGGCGTGTACCTAAACTGGCTACAAATATTGGCAATTAAGACCGGCACTGAAGTTTTTGGGATCGGCCTTCACCGTCGGTAGTACGAAGGTAGCTAACATATTTGAATTCATATTGGGATGATCTTTCGAAACACCTGTCAACGAAGTACGTTAAAAAATGCAACAATGCGTAATAACAGTATCATTAAAAAACTCTAAACGGTTAGTGATACTGTACCAGTAGCACATGTATGTGGACCTTTGTACTTTTTTATCTCCCACAAGCCTGTCTTTCTCCTCAACAAGGCCATGATTTTCCATGAACATGTACCGTCTTACACTGCACACTTGGCCTCAAACTTATTGGGTTTGGATTTAACCACATAATGCTATGTTGTTTTAATGCACCAAGAAAACTATCTTTATTGGAAAACTCCTTACCAACTTCTAATTCACTTGAATTCAATGAGGAACTTGTACGGTCACGCCTTCTGTATGGTAGATTTGGAAACTCCAACGCATCATATTGAGATAGATCGACATTATACATGTGGGCTGGAGACGAGTACGCCCTGAATCGCGGATCTTCTTCTTCATCATCTGAACCCCCTTCAACATCTTCAGGTATGGTTGGAACAGACACTGGTTTAGAAAATAATGCAACTTCTGCACCATCGGGGCCGACCTCTCAAGGTGGATCCACATCGGACTCATTATCTGACCCATCATCATATGCAACGTAAAAGGTCCCCTCGCCGGTGGACGTCGTAGAAAGTACATCATCCCTCCTTATAGACGTTTTACAACATCTTCAATCAGATGTGGATTGCCAACCACTAGAAGTTGATGTCATTCCCCAGTACATATTTCCAGCATCAAACATCGACCCACTGAGGTGCATGTCCCATCCACTAATGGAGTGTCGTACAAGGGTTGGGTATTCGATACTGCTACTAAACACGAGCACTTCTGTGTTTTGCCACCCACTAACAGAGTGTCGGGCAGGGGTCGTGTATTCCTCTCGACCAGCAATAAATATTGAAGCTGCAAATGCATCATTTGGCGATGAAAATTGTACATATAACTCAATATAGGGTGATCCACTAGCGAGATGAGTCTGCACCATTGCCTCCAAGCTACAAGTGCCTTTGATGTCGAATGAGTCATATTTCACAGGATCAAATGAAGTACAAAATCGATACTTACTAGACAAAACTTTCATTGGCGTCATTCCGAAGATTTTGCGCCTAATTCTTTTACGAAGTTCTGTCAAATCTATGTTCTGGTTAAAAACCAGTCTCGCTGTGTTCTCGAATAAAAAAACAACACCTTTCTTGGTGTTACAGACCTCAGCATCATAGTAAATAACAGCACTAATACGTTCACTCATCTTTAATTTCCTTTCTTCTTAGCCTCTCTAAATTTTTTGTTGTAAGTTACGCAACCTGAGAATAAAATTTGGCTCATTTATAGCCTTATTTTTCTACGAACTACTGTAGCAAAAGAGCATCCACATGGGAGCTATTTCCAGAAATTTTACTGACAGTGCATCCTGCTTGAAGCGTTTTCGACACTATTTTTTCAAAAACGTCTATTCAGAATTATTTTTCTACAAACTACTGTAGCAAAAGAGCGTCCACGTGGGAGCTTTTTCCAGAAATTTTGCTGACAGTGCATCCTGCTTGAAGCGTTTTTCGATACTATTTTTCCAAAAACATCTGCTCAAAATTATTCTTGCAGAAACCCTAAACCTTAAACCCTATGACAAAAAAATTCATATTGCTTATATGTTTTTTCTAATGCCCTAAACACAAATTTATTTTAAAAAACTAAACCCTAATCCCTAATTTAATGAATTAACCCTAATACCCGAAACTCTAATTTAGTATTAAGTATTTTAAATTAATAGTTAATTTAATGAATTAACCCTAAATCCTAATTCAATTATTTTTTCTCGGAACCCTAAACTTAGCATAGCACCAATATGTATATATGCTGCAATCATATTATCTTTGAGAATTTTTTTTCGTGTATGTATATTGGAAATTAATAATTAAAAAAATCAGAAATGAGCTTGTTACAAAGTAAAAGAAACTTAGCCGGTGATCAAAAATAAAATGGTCTAAGCCATTGATAAGGGAAAAAAAAACCTAAACGCTGAAGTAATTGAATTACCAAGTTGTTGTTTACACGTTAAGAGTTGTTTAAGGGTTTTATACTAAAATATTATAAGAAATAAAACATTAAAATAGTATGTTTAAACCATTATGTATCAATTAACCCTAAACCCTAAATTAATCCATAATTTAATCAATTAACCCTAATACCCTAAACTCCAATTTAATATTTAGTATTTAAAATTAATAGTTAATTTATACCCCAATTCAATTAATTTTTTTTCCTAAAACCCTTAAATCCTAAAACCCAAAAAAACCCTTAACTTAAAAACCCTAACCCTAAACCTTAAAAACCATAACCCTAAATCAATTAAATAATAAAACCCTAACCTTAAAAAAAAGGGCAAAACGGTTCCCTGGAGGAACGCTTTGTCCATGTCAGCAAAGCGCGCCCTCAAGGATAGGGGTGTTCAATCGGTTAACTGACCTGAAATAACATTAACCGAATTAACCGACCTTTCAAAATTTTTAACCGTTAACCGAACTGAAATTTTTTCAAAAAAATTAACCGAACCGAAAAATTTTCAGTTAATTCGGTCAGTTAACCGAATTAACCGAAAATTATATGTTTTTAAATTTTTGGTTAAAATAAGTATAAAATTAGCCGAATTAATCGAATTAATAGAATTACCTGAATTACCCAAATTAACTGAATTAACCAAATTAACCGAATTATTTGTATAATATTATATGTTTTTTATTTTTATTTTTATTTTTAGTTTTAGATTTTTATTTTTATTTATTAAATTATTTGTAATTTTTATGATTGGGTTGGGTAATTGGGTTGGGTTGGGTACTTGGGTTAATATATATTAGATTGGGTATTTGGGTTTATGTTGGATTGGGTTTGAGTGAATAGTGGGCTATTTATATATTATAATTTTTTTATTAATTTTTTTCGGTTAATCGACCAGTTTCGAACCGAATTAACCGTTAACCGAAAACTCAAAAAAAATTTAACCAACCCCCAACTGAATTAATTCGTTTAACCGAATTTTTTCGATTTTACCCGAATTTTGCACACCCCTACTCAAGGACGCGTTTTCTGCTGATGTGGACAAAGCGCTCCCCTAGGGAAGCGTTTGCTGAAACGTACTCCGAAATCGCGCTTACGTGGACGCGTTTTCGTGGAATACGGCCTAATTCGATAAATAATACAATAAACAGCCTATTTCCGTAATTATATTATTTAAAGGACCTTTTTGGGTAAAACACCCCGAATATTATATTTATTAAGTACAAACAACATGTCTTGATGCATGTTAGTTGATTTGAATATGTGATTAAATAGATGATATTAATATGTGATTAAATAGATGATATTAATATGTTTGAATTTTTGGACCATAGTTTGTATATGTAATCTGATGAATAGGGTATATTTGATTTTAATTGGATATATATAAAAAAAAATATGTGAGCTTGGCTTGATGCTTACAAAATAAATAAAAAAATCTAGTTCGAATATTTGTAAAGAAATTTATGTCTTTGAACATGAAATGAATTATATGAACAAGCTGAACTGTGTTTTAGTCAGGTAATGCCCCATAACCTTAACCCGGCGACGGATACGGTTTAGGGATGTTACAACAAAAATCATTTAAAGACAATATACAGAGTATTAATGTAATTTATGAATAATTTTATTAACTAATTTATTTTAAAAAATTATAAGTGCGACACAAAAATACTAAGGGAACCAAATCCAATATTAGTTGGTAGTAGAGGATTCCAATTTGTATTTATTCATATAATATAAAAAGGGGGGTTTAGCTTCATCGAGATGGTTGCTAATTAATACAAAATTTTAAGCTGAAGAATTGTATAAGGGGCTTAGATTTAAAGGGTCGAAATTTACCTGAAGTTGGGGAAGAACATTTGAAATATTAGACAAAACGCTTTTTAATTTTCAATAAGAAATATTTTCTCCCAAGACAATGGTATTTCATCTCTAACAATTAAAATCAGATTACAAATCAATTCTTATCGATATTGATGGGTTTTGTTAGGTCTAAAAATATTAAGAGGAGGTGAATAAGGATTTTGAAAAACTTCTAAAAATTTTTCAAAAATGAAAAGGGAAGGGAAAAAAAATTAGAGAATTGATTTATAATGGTTCTACCTCAACTTCCTACCTCCACTACCTTGATATACATTATTGAATTGATATCTTTCAACGATAAGTTATAACCTTTGCAATTCCTAATTTTTGAAAGGATAAGTCAGAACCTCTTCTCCCTAAGTTCGTGGCTAATTTAGAACCCTCTAATTTTTATAAGACTCAACTAACAATCTTTAATCCTCTCAAAGTTTTGTACCCAAAAACCTTAAGTACACTCTTTATACAAAGAGAAGAAAAATAAACAAACAAAAAATTAACCTCTAATAGGTGAGCGTAGTTAAGGTTAAATTTTTTTTTGCTTATTTTATCAATCGCACAAATACTCGAAAAATAAATATTATGGCTTTTCTTAAAGACATTCAATCAACTTCAGAGAGGCATAAATTTAAGAAGTTAGTTAAGCTTGATGTAGACTTTGGTTTGTAAATGGAAAAATGCTAGAATATAAGGAATTATTGTGGCGACTAAAATCCAAATATGAGTGGTTTAAGCATGGTAAATGTGTTCGGAAAATCAATTAGAAAACATGTCAAATTTGGGACAACAAAGTTTTAATTTTTTTAATGAATATTTTTCATGATATCTAAAGTAATCGATTTGATTAAATAGGTACTTGTATATCAAGACTCAAGGAGATGCTCCAAATCATAGATGGCTCTGGAAAGGTGTTGGAATTTTTCGATCAATTTCAACTGAAACCTAAAGTCTTCAAGCTTTCTACAAAATAAGCTTTTCCACTATTCTTGAACTTTTAGATGCTTAGGAGTGGACAAATGAATGAAATTGAGACTTTCTCAAGGGACCAGAAATTAAAATGCTTTATGTGCATCCCAGACCAAAAAATAACTTCTAGACTTGAATTATAACTCTCACAAATCGAGAATCAAAACTCAGAGAAAAATAGAAACTATTCGAGTACAATAAAAATACTCAAATATATTTTGACTAAGTTTCAACAAAGTTTCATTAAGTATTTTGATGCTTTTAATTTTTAGCAAACAATGAGTATTTATAAATGATTATTTGCAAAAAGTTTGATTCTCATTTAGAATATGTTAAGTAATAAACAAGAAGGGTTCAAGTTCATTAGTACTTCCCACTCTACTTGGTTGGCGACTCCAAGAAGCAAAAAAAGTAATATATGGTCATAAAGATAGGAAAATCTATTAGATTCTTATTTTCTTCATTCTCTTGTACATAGTGGTTATTGCAAAATCTTTTTCATTCCTTGAAAGTTTAATTTTACAAACATTTAGATATTAAAGTTTACTAGTTTAACCACACACAAAAATAGAGAGGTTTTAATTGTGCTTGGAAAACTAGATAATGTTTTCTCTTAGCCTTTGTAAGAGATAGAGAGTTGTAAAGATTTACCCTTTTTTTTTTTTGAAATGTTTATATTAAGAAAAATTTTAAACGCTACGGCCGAACCAATATTTAAATATTTTAATTCACTTGGTACTTTTATCTGTAACATATTTAATTCTAACATCATTTTTCAAAGAATTTTAAAAATTCCCAAATCACTCTCTCAATAGTTTTGAGCCTAACATATTTAATTCTGCTATTATGTTTCACATTCTATTATGATAGATCAAATCTTTTTAATTTTGAGTCAATTAAAATTTCAATCATTAAATATATAATACAAAATAGATGTAGTAAAGATATTCGATACATAAAAAAAAATTTCACAACACTTACAATTATACTAAATTTAATTATCATCCTATTAAAATTTTAATTATATAAAATATATAAAATGCTTAAAATTAATTTGGAACTAATATAATAATTCTCTCTTTTTTTTAATGCACGGGTAAGTATATTGTATTCTCAAAGAAAAGTACATTTTCAAACTTTGAAGATAACACGGTTGAGAAGAGTAATCACAAACCTCGAATATGGATAGTAAAACAAATATGAAAGATAAAAAAGAAAGATTAACTTACGAATTGGTACCTAAACTATACTCTTTTTCCCATCTTGGTATCTATTTTTTTTGTCTCAAGTGGTACCTAAATTATTTTTTCCCAAGTTGGTACTTAAACTTTTTAATTTTTTTTAATTCATGCATTTTCTTTTTTTTCTTTAAATTATTTTTTTCTCTCTCCCAAGTTGGTATCGTCAAAAAAATCCTAACTAATGATATATTGTCACATCATATAAATTTTAAAATATATTCATTTTCCTTTTTTTCTTTTACATTCTCTCTCTTTCGCCTTTTTTTCTTTTACATTCTCTCTCTCTCTCGCCTTTTCTTTTCTTTTCTTCTTTCTTCTTCCTTTATAATGTCTGGCACTATCAATAATGCTTGAAATCTACCCTCTTAAGATTGAGACGTCAGTGATTAATTTTGTTTTCGAACTTCACCACCTGCTTGTTTGACTTGACATGATCGAATAAGTTCTCGTAGTGGTCTAAATAAAGGGGTTGAATTAGTTAACCTGTGAATTGGTATGGATTGATTTAGCTGAGCTAAAAAATCAGTTGAATTGGATGTTAAATTGATTTTCTCTATTTTTAACAAATTTGTATTGATTTTATGAATTTTTAATAATTTATTTGATCGAATCAGTCGAGCCAGGAATCAATGGCCTGACTGATTTAACCACTAGTCAAATTTTGAAAATCTTGATTAAAACCATGAAGCCTAAAATGATCATACTTGAATAAGAAACCCAAAATGAGAGGAAGAAATAAATAATAAATAATCAAAATATATACATATAAAAAATAAAATAATATGTTGTCTTCTTTCTTCTTCTTCTTTTTTTTTTGCCACACGATATTTTTTAATTAGTTATTATTTTTTAAATAAACTTAATGATTGGACTAAAGAATATATCAACTTGAGAAAAAAAGTAGTTTAGATACCAATTAAAAAAATTTAATTAGATACCAATTAAAAAAAATTAAGTACCAAAATAGGAAAAAAAATATAGTTTAGATATCAATAGTTTAAGCCAAAAAAATTGACATAATAACTTATTTGGCCCTCCAACTTTATAAAAAAAATCATTTTAGCCTTCCATTTAATTTTTGTCTCTTTTAGCCCTTAAACTTACATTATTTGTTAAATTATCCCAAAATGGATGAAAAAATTAACATATGTTAACTTTATTGATGTGGCATATACGTGGATTGCCATGTAGATATCACGTCAGAAATTAATTAATTTTTACTTTAAAAAATTAAAAATTTTTAAATTATAGAAAGATATTTTTAAATTATTTTTAGTTTTAAAAAATTAATTATTTTTTCATGTGTCACGCAATGGCTAAAGGCAATTTTGAGCGTGTAAGTTTAGTCTGAACTTCCTTCATCACGGCTTCTTCCACAGCCTGGACATTTTCGATCTCAAAACATCCTGCTCAGGTTAACCTCGAACCCACTCTTTAAAGCACCATCTATATTCTTTCACCAAGTATATTCACTAAACTCAAGGCTGCCATATCCATAAAACCTTCCCCTGAATGTTTTTGCTAGAAAGCAATCGACTAAGCGTCATACGACTCTTCCCTCTTTGACTTTTAACACTCTGATGTGCACCTCACCTGATTTGGTTAACAACCCACCCTATATATCCTAGGTTTAACTCAAACATGAAACATAACCACACCTGCTGTAAACATCAGTAAGGGACAGTTTTGCTGCACAGGTCGAAATCAAGCCCTCATCTATTTCACTCTTCGTTATTGTCTTTCCTAATTTTAATAAACTTGGCCGACCCACTAGAGTTTATTTCACATTCAAAACTAGATTAAAAAAATAAAATAAAAAAATGAGTCGCATCAGGCTGGGGCTGGCAGCCACGCACGCCTCCCTTTCACCACATCGGCAGCATGACTCACCTCTCCCAAATAACTACGCTATTAAGTGCTACCCTTCTTCACTTAGACGTATACTTACTGCCCCACATTGAAGCTTAGTTCCTCATTATTTTATACACTCACGACAATCAAATACGTCGACTTCCAAAACAATTATTCCAAGTTTTTTCAACCCTCCCCCACCGTCCATTTGTCCCACCATGACGCTATCCGCATGGGAATCATTGCAGGACTGTTTGTCTTTTATGTATTACTCTATACACTCACCATCATCATGCCTGAAACAGAGTACTCTTTGTACATATAAATTTGTAATACTTTGAAAGCCCAAATTATTGTGCTGAAACCATGGATGAATATCACAGTTCAGACACCAACGCCCTTGGTTTCTGTCTTCTTCCTTCCGAACTCATACAAAGCATCCTCTTCTCACTGGCTTTGCCGGAAATCCTTCGCATGAAATTAGTCAACAAGTTCCTTTCTTATCTTATATCCGACCAAGATTTTATCCGGCAGTGCAACCTACGATCAAGGTCAGCCACTTGGTTATTTGTCTACAAGAAACGCTGGCGTCGCGACGCCATACTCCACGGGTTTTCGGATCAATCCAACCGTTGGTTCAAGATTTGTATCGAAGATTTGATTAAGCAAGTTGTTTTTTATCCGGATGAAGATATATATTTATTGACAGCAAGTGGGAATATTTTTCTGTTTGCTTCCAATTCTCAAAAGGCAGTTATTGCTGTTAATTTGGTTAGTAAGGCAGTTAAAAAGATCCCTCCATGTCCATTAGGTCCACGTGGTACCTCTTCCTGGAGGAGATCCGGGATGAAGCTAGTACCCGAATCATCGGATTCCGGCCATTTCCGGTTTTTGTTCGTGGAACTAGTGGGGAACAGTCCGGTTGTGTTCGAATACAATTCAGAGACCGAAAAATGGCAGTGCAGAGAAGCAAGAGAGGGGAAGGGGAACTTCGCAGGGAATGATTGTATGTTTCTCAATGCACATAATGCACCTCAGGAGAGTTTGGTGGTTGCGATTGGATCTGAATACATCCCACCAAAGATCCTACGACCAAGATTCGGAAACAGAGAGCAGCAGGCAAGCTGGGTGAACGTAAATGACCGAAGACACGTGTATGGTGACGGACACGTGATGATAATGAGATCGCGGGATCAAAGAAGGGCAAAGGTGTTGTGCAGCATAGAAGTGTGGGGGATAAGCCTAAGAAGTGGGAATTGGGAGTATGTGTCAAATGTCCCGAGTGAGATAATGGAGCAAATAGGGAAACCTTACGGGGTGATGATAGGGTGTTTAGAGGCGAGAAATGGGAGAATTCGGGTGGTGTTGATGTCGAATTACGAGGGCTCATGGGACATTATTTGGCTGACTTACCATCAACAGAGCGGCGTATGGAATTGGGTGTTGTTGCCTGATTGCAAGATGAAAGGGGCTAACTTGGCTGGAATCACATTCTCCTCAGGCCTTTCTTTGACATGATCTTATTATATGTATTAGACATGTAAGATTTTTGTTTTCTTTGGTTCTGTAAGATTTTCAAGTTCCTGAAATGAGGAAACTTTTGTTCTATACCCTTTTAACTTCAAAAAAATTTAATATAATTTGATTACTACTTTCAAATGTTTAGCGTTGCTCTTCATATTCCACAATGCTTTTACAGTAAAAAATAAAGTGCTTTTGGCAAATGCATTGCTGAACGGCGCGTGAATAAATAGCTAATAAGTCTACAATTTTGTTTATGACACCTTGATAATGTTGAAGTCTTCATATTTTGATTCTCTACATTTAACTCCTAAATACTCTGCTTTGTATTGAGTTGTTTTTTATTTTAATTGTTTATAATTTATATTATAATCATAAATTAGTTTGTATATATGAGTTAAATATATATTATTAAATTGTTATTTGTAAAAATAAATTGATTTTAACAAGTCGGTATGTCCAAGCTACAAAAATATTAAGATTGTGATCATAATTTGATATTAATGTTTCAGAATTTAATAATTTGCCCATGCAATTGAAAGGATTTATGGTATGTAGTAATATGATTATGAAATTCAAACATAATAAGTTAAATCAAATAATTATCAATCATCATTGTTGGATAATTTCTTTCCATAAATGTTGTCAATTTTTTGTATTTAAAAAATAAAATATAGGATAAACTAGTTTGTATACATGTCTATTTAACAAAACATGTTATATTAGGTTATTTTATTAATTTTTTAATAATTTACATTGTTTTAAATTGATAAATTAAGAAAAGATACACGTAATTTTCTTTTAATTAAAATAGTTAAAAGTGTTAGCTATTTGGAGTAAATAATAATATTGTAAAAATAGAAAAGTAAAATTATGTCAAAATTAATGTGTAGGAGGTTAATCTGAAACAGAATTATGCAAATAATGACTAAATTGAATTAAATTAAAAATATTGAGAGATGTAGAAATGACATTAACCCACCTATTATATTTTATTCGGCATATAAAAATCAAATATTTTGTTATGGTTATCATAAATCCCTAAACTTATACATTTAAACGATGAATAAAAATAATACATTAAAATTCATAAAACCAAACCAATCATGTTAAATATAGCAATAATAATTCAAAATTTCATAGAAAAGAAAAATATAACTTTAACTTCAACCATAAATTAAATGATATAAGAATTAAAATGCATGCTATTAGAGTTAATTTAGGATTGAATTAAAACAATTTAGAACGAATTATAACTGAATTATCAGCTCAATACAACTTGAGGGACCTCTTATGAAAATACAAAAAAAATAAAAAAAAATATTATAATTTTTTTTCTCCATAATTTGTCTTCTCTTCTCCCATCTTCTTCTTTACATTCCTTTAAAAATACACCGTAAATGAAGAACGTGTTTTATATTTAGGTTTGACCCAAATATTCAAATCTTCTTTATGCTCTCATTGTATTAAAATTTTAAGAAATCCTTTATCAAAGCACAATACTTCAATTTATTTTGGTTTTCTAAAATTCAAAAATATACAAGTGGGAGTTTTTTTCCGAAAATTTATACATAAAAAAATGGTAATTAGAAATAATCTCTTCAAAACAGAATATTTTGAATTTTTTTGGTTTCTAGAACCCAGTGGAAGAAAATCTCATCTAGACTCAATATTCGGAATATTTTCTCTCAAATAAAAATATTTTACTTTTGTTGTTTGAAATTGACTACTTTTTTTAATAGGAAAATATTTCTAAATTTTTTATGTTTACTTATTTTTAGATCCATTGCATGCATTTGATGATTTATTATTAATTCAATAATTCAACTCGAAATAATCAAGAGGGAGGGATGAGTTGACCTTTTAAAAGTTTGTTGTTGCTAAGAAAAGGATAAAGGCAATGAACATTTCAATTTATAGTGGTTTGGCCCCAATTGCCCATTCCACTACCTTAGCTTTCTATCATTAAAGATTTTCCCAAATTTACTAATTTGATAACCTTTGAGGACAATGTTTAACCTTAAAATCTCCCTTAAGATTTCTAACCAAAATCTTAAGATTGTAACTCCCTTAAGGTTTCTACCCAAACGTTAAGACTCAACCCTCTCAAAGAGTAAATACAAATAGCAAACTAAGAAGTAATCCTTACAAGATCAGAATGTTGGCCAATTAAGTACAAATAAACAAGAATACACTTGAGCTAAAAATAACAATAAAGGCTCACAAGTGTGTACAAGAAAAGTATGAAAGAATTAAACACTAAGATTATATTGATTGATCTTTTGGCTAGATGATCTCTCTAGTTGTTGTAGGACCTTTGGAAGATGGTATTTGTACCCTCTAATTCGTTTCCAGCCATTGTGGTTGTTGGAAACATGAATAGAGTCGTTGGGGATGAAACTGTCAGATTATTAAATTCACCTACAACAGAAGGGATTGATGTTTTTTCTACGAGTATCAATACTATTAGCATTTAATGTCTGATTCAGTGATCGTTAAAGTTAGTTTATAATGATACCAAAGACAATTTATCGATACCCAGTAAAAGGTATCGATACTTTTTGAAAAGGTATCGGTACTTTTTGTAATTGATTGAAAATAAAATGTCAATTTGGAATCGATTTTAGAATGGGTATCAATATTTTAAAAATTATCAATACTTTTTAGCCTAAAGCAATACTGACTTGTTTTAAAATAGTTTTATCTTGATTAAAAATGTTTAACTCAATTGAAACCATTATATTTTGGTATACGATAAAGGTAATTTTAAAACATTTTAAAATATTTGTAATTAGAATGGGGTTCCTACATTAAAGTTCAGTCTAGTTAGAGGTATCCGACAGGGGTGTCCCCTTTCTCCTTATCTTTTTGTTCTTTGAATGGATTGGTTGGGTCAAAGCATCAGTTCATCTAATAGATCAGGCCTTTTTTCTCCCATTCGTTTATCCAGGTCAAGTCATATTCTCTCTCGTTTGTTTTTGCTGACAATCTTGTTATCTTTGGGAAAGCTGATGTGAGACGGGCTAGGCTAATTAAGGATTTGCTAGATACCTTTTGCGGTTATTCTGGACATCGGGTGAACGTTCAAAAGATGAACACTTTCTTCTCCAAAGGAGTGGATGAAAATCTGGTGAGGCATCTTTGTGATATGCTTGGTTTCCGTAAGGTCTATAATTTGGGTTTGTATTTGGGGGTTCCCCTCTTTCACGATAAGGTTATCATCAATTCCTTGAAATTTGTGGTGGAAAAAGTCAAGTTAAGGCTACAAAGGTGGGATGCAAGGAAATTTTCTCTAGCTGACAGAGTTCCTTTAGCTCAATCGATTCTTCTTACAATCCCTAGCTATTTCATGCAATCCTTGAGGATCCCGTAAGGAATTTGTGATGAAATTGAGAGACTTGTTAGAAAGTTTATATGGGGATCAACTAGAGGGAGTAAAAAAATGGCCATTTTTAGTTGGAACTCAGTTTGTTAGCCGAAGGTTTGTGGTGGGCTTGGGTTTCAATAAATGAAAGATCAAAACACCTATTTTTTTATTGAAGTTAGGCCTTAGTATTTTGAAAAACCCAGAGGCTTTGTGGGTGCAGGTTTTGCCTGTGAAGTATGGAATTAAGGATAGCCTACCCTTAATTATCTTTCTCAGCAATTGCTCTTTTCTCGAGAGAGCTCTTTCTAATATATGGCCTTTGCTTAGATAAAACATTTTCTAGTTAGTGGGAGATGGTAATACTATTAGATGTTGGAGGGATAGTTGGATTCAGGAGGTTGGACCCTTGATTAATTTAATCCCTGCTAATTCTAACATTGCTACGGATTGTTGTCTTAAGGAGATGATTACAAAAGAGGGAATTTGGAATCTATATTTATTTTGGGTTTGATTACCAGAAGATTTAATTAGACGTATTACTAGCATCCCACCTTCGCATCTTTTAGCAAGTCCTGACAGAATTGCTTGGATAGGAACCTTATCAAGATGTTTCTCTATTAAAAGTGTTTATCGTAAAATTAAGGAAGGTCATGGAATCCTAGAAAAGATGCTTGGAAATTGCCATAGAAGGTTAAGGGTCCTCAAAGGGTTCGAATTTTCCTCTGGTTTACTCTCAAACAGAGGTTGCTTACTCAAGAAGAGTGGCTAAGGCGTGGTGTGAATAGTGACGCAAGATGTTCAATTTGTAGCCATCGAATAGATGATGTTCTTCATGCTATTAAGGGATTGCGATGCTGCGAAGAAGGTATGGTATCGAATCATTCCACCTCATAAACCATCTACTTTCTTTTCAGGTAATTTGCAAGAGTGGCTTGAGTCCAATTTGGAAAGTTGTCTTAATATCGACTGGAGGAATGTTGATTGGTCGTGCTTCTTTTGTAACGACCTGATAGTTAGGGATGTCGAAAGTGCATTCCCGAAACTTCGTTCCCGTAAATCAGACTTGTAAATATTTAAAAATATTTACGAAGTTAGTTGTGTAGTTAATTAGGTTCCGGTTAAGTGAATTTACTTGAATTAAAAGTAATTAGGTATAAGGACTAAATCGTGTATAGGGTAAAAGTTGAATTATAGATTAAAGAATAATTAAAAGGACTAAAGAAGCAATTTTACCATTGTTTCTTTAAGTGGGATGGTTAGTGAATTATATATATGAATTATATGTAATTTAATTTATATATTATAATAAAATATGTTATCTTAATAAATAAGTAAATGTATATATTATATAATAATATAATAAATTAAAGTATAATAAAACAAAAGTCAATATAAAAAAAATAAGAAAGATAAAAACATACAAATTAAGAAAGCAAAAGAAAGAAAAAGAGAAAAAAGAAAAGAAGAAGTCACGCAAGGCTAAGGCTCCAAATTTTTAAAGTTTAATTGGTTAGTCAATTTAATCTATTTTCTTGTAATTTTTATGTTTTTGGAATATCGGTATTTAGGGTTACCCGACCCATGTCAAAATTTTAGCAATTATTAAGTTTTTAAGTGTTGTTAATGTTGAATAATTTTAGTATTATGGATTAAATTGATAAGATTTTTAAGCTAGAAATGAAAAATGATTAAATTGTAGAATAAATTGTAAATTGTAAGTAATAGGGACTAAATTGTGAAAATTTTAAAATTTAGGGGTTTAAGTGAAAATAAGAAGTTAAATTTAGTTTAAAGTGAAATTTGTTTAAAAATATAGAATTAATTGTGAAGAATAAAAATTAGTTTCGGTTTAGGTACTAAACTGGAATTTAGGAAAATATTGAGTAAAAATATTGAAATATTCAATATGAAATTGAATTGTGTTATATTGATGAATTTTAATTGTTTAAATTCTGTAGCTAACGTCGTACCAGAATCCTCGACTAAAAAGGGAAAAGATAAAATCGACATCGAATAGCTCAAAATTCCTGGTTTGTATTTCTATAATCGGAACTTAGTTGTTAATTGTTATAATTCAATTTAATGCATATGGTAAGCGTTGAGGTGAGTAATTGACATTTTGATAATTGATTGAAATGGATTGAATTGGTAGATACATGTTGAATATATTGATTATTATAGTTTGAATTTAATTCATGTGTATATATGTGATTATATGAAAAATTAGTATGATATTGGTTATATCTAAAATGTGAAATTAAACCCTATTAACTGTATCAGGTAGAGTCGGATATAGATGGCATGCCATAGAATAGGAAGAGTTCAGGGTTTTCTTCAACCTCAAGTCGATGAGGCGTTGGGCGTCAATTTACTTCGATTTAACCGATAAGACACTGTGTATGAAATTTATATAGTGTTAGGCGCAGTTATTACTTTAGATTTATCTGATGAGGCACTGGGTGTCAAACTGGTATGTTGGTTGGATTCGTGTATCCGTCTGAGTTCGAGTCGTGTTAATAAGGGTAATTAAATAAAACTGTACTATGATTGATATTTGATGATATTGTATGAGAATTAAAAATGGGATAGTGATTTGAAACACGAAAATGAGATATGTTGTGATTAAATGAGATACATGAGTTATATACTCATGAAGAGGATATAGAATGGATAATGACATTGTTTAAATGAAATGTGAATCAAATTGTGAAAAGCTATTTATATAGCAAGTATGAGAATTGGGATATTTGTGAAACAAATGAAATATGATAGCATGTGTAATTTGAATATAGTATAGAATGATATGCTATTATGTATGAATTCAAAAGGGTTGGCATATGGTACTTGTGATTTTTAAATATTAATATGTGTTTATATTTCAATTATACATTTGTAATCCCTTGTCTTTAAATATTCGAATTATAGAAATACCATTGAGTTTTACTCAGCGTACGGTTTTGTTTTTCCGTGCGCAGATTGGGTACTTCACTTTTGATTGTCGATTCAGTATCCAACAATGATCCCGAACTCAAATGTGGTGATGTTTACCTTTTGTGTCGGCATGTACCTATGATGTCTAAATGATAGTTATTTTGTGGATGGATTGTAAATGAGGTTATAAGTGTAATGTTGGTTTGGTGTATAAATATAAACATGTAAATTTAAGTTAATGTTTTAGGTAATAATAAGCTAGGCCAAATTGATGGATTTTGGCATGTTTATAATTTTAATTTGAATGATGCATTGATGATATGTTTTGATTATATAAATGTGGTACCAATGAGGGTACATTAGTTAGGCACCTAGGATGATTCTTTTGGCATGTTTTGAATGTGTTTGATCATGTTTTGAACATGTTAAACGAATGGTTTTTGAGTTGTTTAGTTCCCAAGCATGTAAGAAATGGTAAATTTGTTGTTTAAGGCACATTTTAGGACCACACGGCCAGACACACAGGCGTATGAAGCCATTTCAAAATGGTACAAGGCCTGGCATACAGGCGTATGGCTTGGCCGTGTAACCCAAGTCAAAGAGTTACACGGGCATGGACACGGGCTGAGACACGACCGTGTGTCCCTATTTCGAATGCCTACACGGCTGTGTGATCCCTACAACTTTGAAAATTTTTAATGTATTCTGAAAAATTCTCTAAGTTTCTGAATTAGTCCCTACTTGTTTCTAACGCGTATTTTGGGCCTCAAAGGCTCGAATAAGGGACAATATATATGAGTTTGATTGATTTCTGACATGAATATTATATGATATAAAATGTTTAAAATTTCTGTCTATTTGATCTGTAAACTCCGATAATGTTTCGTAACCCGGTTCCGGCGATGGATATGGGTTAGGGGTGTTACATCTTTGGCATTGTTGCTTGGCAAATTTGGAAAAACCGGAATATATGCACTTTTCAAAGAATGTCGTGGAGCATAGAGGAGATTGTCAAAGGTGTGTATAGTTGGGCTAAACAATAAATTTCAACTCGCAAGGGACGAAGAACTTTGAAATATGCATCGAGGGAGGAAATGGTGGAAACAGAAAGGTGGATTCGCATACGGTCTAATGGAGCTTTTAAAATCAACACAAGTTCTACTTCGGCGGGTGGAGTTTTGAGAGACCAAAATGGTAAATGGATCCTTGGTTTCAATCTCAAATTGGGGATATGTTATGTTTTTTTAAGCTGAATTGTGAGGCATTCTTGATGGTGTGATATTAGCACAAGGAAGTCTTCATGATAGAATCTGAATTGTAACACCCCTAACCCATATCCGTCACCGGAATAGGGTTACGGAGTATTACCGAAATAAACAGATCAAATAAAAACATTTCACATTATTTAATATTCATGTCAGATATTATTCATAGAGTCCCTTATATGAGCCCTCAAGGCTCAAAACATATTAGAAACAAATCAGTACTAAATCGAGTACTTAGAGAATTTTTTTCACGAAATTTCAAAATTTTTCCTAGGTGCAGGGTACACACGCCCGTGTGGTTCGGTTGTGTGACTCACATGGTCAAGAAACACATCTGTGTCTTAGGCCGTGTGAACATTCGAAATAGGGATACACGACTGTGCCCCAGACTGTGTCCAAATTAGGGTGATTACTGACTTGGGTCATACGGCCAAGCCACACGCCTGTATGTTAAGTCGTGTCCAAAGAGGTTTGGATATTGTTTTCTTATTGTTTCCTCCGATTCCCATGTAGCTTCTTCTAAGCCGTGTCGTTGCTAAAGAACTTTTACTAAAGCTACCTTTTGATTTCTTAACTCTTTCATTTCACGTGCCAAAATTTTGATCGGTTCTTCATTGTAAGTTATATCAGGCTGAATCTTGACATCTGCGAAGAGATAACATGTGAAAGATCTGACCGATATCGTTGTAACATGGACATATGGAAAACATTATGAATTTTGTCAAGCTCTGGTGGTAATGTTAATCGGTACGCAATAGGTCCGATTCTTTTAGTAATCTCATATGGTCCGATGAACCGTTGGCTCAATTTTCCTTTACTATCAAATCAAAGAACTTTCTTTCAAGGTAATATTTTCAAGAATACCTTATCACCCACTTGGAATTCTATTTCTTTTCGTTTAAGGTCCGCATAGGATTTTTGATGACCAAAAGCTGTTTTTAAACTATCTCAAATCACTTTCACTTTTTCTTCAGTTTCGCGAATAAAATCAACTCCGTGTATCTTTTTCTCACTAAGCTCAGTCCAGTACAATGGAATTCTACATTTACGACCATAAAGAGCTTCATACGTTGCCATCTTTATACTAGACTGATAACTATTATTATATGCGTTTTTGATTAATGGTAGATATTTTTCCTAATTACCTTCAAAATCTAATACACAACACCGGAGCATATCTTCTAAAATCTATATTATACGTTCGGACTGGCCATCGGGCTGAGGATGAAATGTAGTACTGAAATGCAATTGAGTATCAAAATCTTCTTATAATTTATTCCAGAATAGGGATGTGAACCTTGGATCTCTGTCAGAAATAATAGAGACCAGCATTCCATGTAATCTGACAATCTTAGAAACATATAACTCAATCAATCTATCTAGGGAAAAATCCGTACGTACCAAAATAAAATGTGCAGACTTTTTCAAACGGTTGACGATTATCCAAATAGCATCTTTCTTTTTCAGAGATAGGGGCAATCCCAACACAAAATCCTTAGTAACTCTTTCTGATTTTCATTCCGGTATCGTGACTAGCTGTAATAATCTTGAAGGCACCTGATGTTCAGCTTTAACTAGCTGACATATCAAACATCTAGATATGAATTCAGAAATGTCGCGTTTCATGCCCAGTACATCTTCTTCAAATCATTATACATTTTATTACTCCCCGGATGAACAGACATAGTACAATTATGAGCTTCATACAAAATCTTTTGTACAATTTCTGAATTCTTTGGTACACATACTCTGCCTTTGAATAATAGACAATCATCAGACCCAATTTGAAATTCTGAATCGAAAAATGACTCACATTATAACCGTTTAGCTTGTAATTCATCATCATTTTTCTGAGCTTCACAGATTTGTTGCAGAAATGTCGATTTAGCTTTTAGCTTAGCTAAGATGGATCCATCATCAAACAATGATAATTGAGTATTCATTGCTCGTAAGGCAAACAGAGATTTTCTACTCAGAGCATCTGCAACCATATTTGCTTTTCCAGGATGATAGTTAATAATCAAGTCATAATCTTTTAACAGTTCAAGCCACATGTACTGTCTCATACTCAAATCCTTTTTCAACATCAAATACTTTAAACTTTTGTGATCAGTGAATATATGACATTTTTCATCAAACAAATAATGTCGCCAAATTTTTAGTGCAAAAACAATGGCTGCCAATTCTAAATCATGTATCGGGTAATTCTTTTCATGTGGTTTTAGCTGTCTAGATGCATAGGCTATTACTTAACCTTCTTGTATCAAGACACAACCTAAACCATTCAATGATGCATCACTATATATTATAAACTCCTTACCCGATTTAGGCTGAACTGGAACTGGTGCTTGAGTCAACAAGGTTTTCAACCGATCAAAGCTTTGCTGACATTTATCAGACCACTCAAATTTCACATCTTTTTGCAATAACCGTGTCATCAGCGAAGCTATCATCGAAAACCCTTGTACAAATCTTCGATAATAACCAGCTAATCCCAGAAAACTTCTGACTTAAATTACTATATATCCAAGAAAACCAATTTCCCGAAGCCAGAATTCATATATACTGAATTTAACGTACAACCGTTTCTCACGCAATGTTTATAAAACAATTCTCAAAGGATCAGTATGATCGGTTTTATCTCGGGAATATACCAGAATATCATCAATAAATACCACCACAAATCTATCTAGATACGGTCTGAAAATTCTATTCATCAGATCCATAAATATCGCAAGTGCATTTGTTATACCAGAAGGTTGTTTTTGACACATCCGAGTCTTTCACCCGTAACTGATAATAACCAGAACGGAGATCAATCTTTGAAAATACAATGGCACCTTTCAGATGATCAAACAAGTCATTAATACGAGGTAATGGATACTTGTTATTGTTTA
Organism: Gossypium hirsutum; assembly: GCF_007990345.1. Classification (NCBI taxonomy): domain Eukaryota; kingdom Viridiplantae; phylum Streptophyta; class Magnoliopsida; order Malvales; family Malvaceae; genus Gossypium; species Gossypium hirsutum. The sequence goes on from NC_053429.1 coordinate 11,430,409, forward strand.
TAACTTTATTGAGTTGCCTATAATCAATACACAATCTCAGAGATCCATATTTCTTCTTAACAAACAGAAGCGGACCCCAAAGTGAAGAACTAGGTTGAGAAAAACATCTATTAGTCAGTTCTTACAACTGTGTTTTCAACTATTTTAATTCTATGGGGGTCATTTTGTATGGTGCTATATATATTGGTGTTGTCCCCAGTACAAGATCTATAGAAAATTCAACCTCTCTGACCGATGGTAATCCGGGCAACTCTTCTGGAAACGCATCAGGATACTCACAGACTACTGGCATTGATTTAATCTTTTGATTCAAATACTTTAGTGTCCAATTCATAAGTAAGATAAGTGTAATGGCCTAAAATCAAGGTTATCGGAATAGTGGTTTCGTAACCACAAATCCGATTTAAAGAGAAATTTATTTCAATATTGTTACATGAAAACTGATATGATAGGAAAATCATATGAAAATATTGATAGAAAAAAAATTTACCGATTTAGTGGTTAGTTAAAAAGAGAAATTATTGAAGAAATTGGGTAAAAACAAGGTATCAGGACCTCTATCTCGTAAAACCGAGTTGAAAATAATTTTATAAATATTTATGAAATGTTAGTAATGTGGTATTAAAATTTCGTTAGGAAATTTTAATGTTTGGGTAGTCAATTAAATGAAAAGGACTAAATTGTAATAGGTGTAAAAGTTGCTAGAATGATTAAATAGCTTAAGAGTCTAATGAGAAAGGATTTAAAAGGAAATTAGACCCAAAATTTATTATGGCTGGACGGCAAGGGCATGAAGTCAGAAGGAAAATTGATAAATTAAGGGTAAAATTGGAATATTGCAAAATTAACTAAATAAAACTAGGACTAAATAGGAAATATCTAGATTTATCTTCATTTCTCTTCAATTCCAGCAGCTAAAAATGCCATAGGAGGGTTCTCTAAACTGGTATTTCATAATTTTTGAACCAAGTGAGTTAATCCTTGCATTTATCTTGTAATTCTTGTGTTTCTAAGACTTTTACAACTAGGTCCTACTATTAAATTCATTAGTTTTTGATTTCATGGATGAAATTAAAGGTCACCATGGTTGAGTGCTGTAATTTTATGATGAAATAGAATGAAATTAAAGCTTTAATTTGTTTATGAGATGATTTTATTAGGTAATTTCAATAGAAATTGATTTTTAAGACCTAATTGTGAAAATGCTTGGAATTAAAGTCTATTGCTGAAATTATGATTCTTAAAGGTTGTAAACTAGTTTAAGGTGATAGAAAAAAAATGTTAATTGAGAAAAATCAGCTCAATTGAGAGGCTAATTGAGTAAGGACGAAATTATCATTTATTAAAAGCTTAGGGGAAAAATGGTAATAAACAGCTTGCACAAAAACAGTTTGGACAGCAGCAGTAGACTAACTTTGAAAAAATCACCATAAATTGTCGAAATTGAATTAGAATATGAAAAAAAAATATGGAATTAAATCTTATTGAGTCTAGTTTCTCATAGAAGAAATAGTGTAAGCAATGAACTTGTAAATTTTGAGATATAATGAATTTTGTGAGACAAGGTCAGAATGAATTCAAGTTCCCCTATTCTAACTTTGAAAAATCATAAAAAATTGAATAAAAATAATTAGGGGCTTAAATTTATATGTATAAAATCTTGAATGAGTCTATTTTTAATAGAAACAAACAAGAACATCATTTAAATCATGTACGAAGAGATAATTAATTTTTAGTGAAGAAGGGTTAGAACTGTCAGACAGCAGAACATGGGTGATTTTAAAGAATAAATTGTACTTTATTGGCTAAACAAAAAATTATGAAAATTTTATGGTAAGAAGATATATGAGTCTAGTTTCATATAAAATTAACTTATCTTAATTTAGAGTTCCGTAGATCGAGTTATAAATAATTTAGTGACTGTGAATCAAGTAGATAGCTTTGAATGAACTATAAATAATAGTTGAATTATAGATAATGTTGCATATGAACATGAAATGTATTAAATTGATAATTAAATTTATTTATTTAGATCCAGAAGATTCAAATACGAAGCTAGATTGAGGAAAGGAAAAAGTTCGGGATTAGTAGATTTTTTTTACAAACAAGTATCAAGGTAAGTTCATGTAACTTGAATTATATTCTTAAATGCTTGAAATGCATGTTTTTGATATGAATATGATTTTAATGTTCATTATATGAAATTTTATGAAACATTGACATATTTGATAAAAAGGGGAAGAATTCCTGGTTGAATGAAAGGAAATTTTGATGGATCTCTGAAAAGGAATTGACGGTAAAAAGGTTCTAGCCCGGATGAGTGATCCTATCCTGATATAGCCCTCCTGAAGAATATGTGTAAAATGGATTTAGCCCGGACGGGTAATCCGAATTAGGGTCTGAATTTAGCCGAGACTGGTAATTCAGATCCAAGCTCATTAGAGTAATTGTCGTTGCAGAGGATTTATCCTGGACTGGTAATCCCGACAATACTCTATGAGTTTATATTACAAGGGATTTAGCCTGGACTGGTATTCCCACTGTAAGGATGAGGTTCGCGGGAGTGTGCTCTCTGAAATGGAAATGTGCGCACATGAATATGAATTGACGGACCCGAAATTTTACACTAAAAGTGTACCTCTTAAAATCCATCGAAATTCCGATAAATTCAACGGGATAAATATGGAAAAATAACAAGGAAATGGAAATTATGATATTGATGAGCTCATCAATCATAGTATATATTATTGGAACATGGAAATTATTGTACTAACTTGAATGTTGAGTTTGTGCATGTTAGGGTAATAATGCATTGAATGGATATATGAATGTTTATTGTATTGTATTGAAAATATTAGGTAAGTATAATTCTTGTTACATGAGCTTACTAAGCACGAAGTGCTTACCCCGTTTCCTTTTTCCCTGTTTTGTAGTGTTAAGAGCTCGGAGGTCGGATTTGGTCGGAGACACATCACACTATCAACCTCAGGACTTCGGTATATAAAGAAACTTTATTTTGGAAATCAATGGCATGTATAAGCTAATAAAGTAAATGATTCTGTGAAATGAATGTAGAGTTAGCCATTGGTATGGTTAACAAACCTGGTTTTGGACATGTGATGACGTTATTTTATAAATATGCATGAATTTATCTTGAAAATATGTTGAATTGGATTGGTTGATTTGGATTGGTCTCGATAAAATATTGCAGGGAAGGTTAGATATCTGTAAAAGGATTATATTGAGTTTTCCTAAAAAAAATTATTTATTTGTAAACCTCGGTAATACCTCATACCCTATTCCGGTAATGGATACGGGTAGGGGGTATTACATTTATTGGTATCAGACCTACGGTTTAGCCGGTTCTCGGAGCGACATAGTAAATACGGGATTAGCTATACATGCCATTTACATTATTATTGATAGTGTGATATTTCCTGACCATTTAAAATGTGTTTTTCTTATAGTAAATGTCTACCGACCAAGCTCAATTTGAGGAAGCTGGGAGTCATACTCCGGCTTCAGTACAAAGAGAAGAAACTAGCAGTAAAAGGCCTGAGACAGAGGGTCGAGGGGACGAGGCAAAAACAGCCTTTTTTCAAATGATAAATGAATGATTTAATCAATACTTAAGAACTAACCCTGTAGTGCAGCAAGTTCAAGCTCCCCCCTCCTCCATCAGTTCCCGAGATCCCACAAGGTACAGGTACTGAATCTGTCAGAAAAGGGAAAGCTCCAGTAGATAAAATTCGAAAATATGGGGTCAAAAAATTTCGAGCAGCAGTTGATGATGATTCCGAACGGGCTGAATTCTGGTTAGAAAACACTACCCGGGTTTTGGAGGAATTATCTTGTACACTAGAAGAATGTTGATATGTGCCGTCTCACTGCTAAAAGACACAGCTTACCATTGGTGGAATACTAAAGCTTCAGTTGTTCCGAAAGAAGAAATTACATGGGAATTCTTTCAGACCGAGTTCAAAAAAATATATATCAGTCAGAGGTTTCTCGATCAGAATAGAAAAGAATTTCTTGAGTTGAAACAGGGTAACAGATCAGTATCTGAGTATGAAAGAGAATTTGTTCGATTGAGTAAATATGCTCGAGAATAGGTACAGTCAGAAGCTGAAATGTGCAAACGATTCAAAGAAGGGTTGAATAAAGACATTAAGCTACTGATCGGAATTCTTGAAATTTGAGAGTTTGCTACATTGGCAGAGAGAGCTTATAAAGCAGAAGAATTGAGCAAAGAAAAGAAACAGGCTGAGAGGGAAGCTCAAATTTTTAGTAAAAGACCGATAGGAAAATCTCAGTTTTCTACTTCAAAGAAATTTAAGAAGTATCAGGATCGTTCTACCTCAGCCATTGGGTACTCGGGCAGAGAGCGAGGTTCTCAACGCACTAATCCAAGGCCTTCTACTCCATCAGTGACCAGTGTTGGCAGTGTTGGCACTCCTAAACCGAGATGCCAGTACTGTAATAAAGCTCATTTTGGTGAATGTCGATTAAAGAGTGGAGCTTGTTACCGATGTGGTTTTTTTGACCATTTCCTCAGAGATTGTCCAGAAAGGGGTGAAAAAGAAGCTGAACAGATATCGAAGCTGAGTAATCCAGTTTCGAGAGGTAGACCACCTCGACCATCCGGTAATGTCAGTGGTAGTCGAAGAGTTACAAAAGATACTGCAGGTAGGCCTGAGGCACGAGCACCTGCTAGGACATATGCCATTCGCGCCATAGAAGATGCCTCAGCACCCGATGTTATTATTGGTACATTTTCTTTACTTGATACTGATATTACTGCATTGATTGATCCTGGTTCTACGCATTCATATATATGTGTTAAACTTGCAATTATTAAAAATTTATCTGTTGAACCTACTGAATTTGTGGTTAAAGTCTCGAACCCCCTGGGCCAGTCTGTGTTAGTGGATAAAATTTGTAAAAATTGTCCACTGATGGTAAGAGGTTATTATTTCCCGGCTAATTTGATGTTACTGCCATTTGATGAATTTGACATGATATTGGGCATGGATTGGTTAACCCAGCATGATGCAGTAGTAAATTGTAGACAAAAATATATTATGCTAAAATGTCAGAATTGTGAGTTGCTTCGGGTTAAATATAATCAGACAGAGGGGTTATCTGATGTGATTTCAGTAATGGCAGCACAGAGGTATGTAAAAAAAGGGTATGATGCTTTTTTGGCTTATGTACTAGACACCAAGGTATCTGAGTCAAAGATACAGGCAGTGCCAATAGTATGTGAATTTTCCGATATGTTTCTAGAAGAATTACTAGGGTTTCCACCAGAAAGAGAAGTGGAATTTTCTATAGATTTGATTTCGGGAACTACTCCGATCTGCATAGCTCCGTACCAGATGGCTCCTACAGAATTAAAGGAGCTAAAGACACAGTTGTAAGAGCTTGTTGAAAGGGGTTTTATTCGACCGAGTTATTCACCTTGGGGTGCTCCGGTTTTGTTTGTGAAAAAGAAAGACGGGTCTTTGAGATTGTGTATCGACTACCGGTAGCTTAATAAAGTAACCATAAAGAATAAGTACCCATTACCCCGGATTGATGATTTATTTGATCAGCTGAAAGGTGCTACTGTGTTTTCAAAGATTGATCTTCGATCAGGTTATTATCAGTTACGGGTAAAGAAGTCAGATGTGCCAAAAACAACCTTTAGAACCAGGTACGAGCATTATGAGTTTCTAGTTATGCCGTTTGGGCTAACTAATGCACTTGCGGTATTCATGGATTTGATGAACAGGATATTCAGACCGTACTTAGATAGATTTGTAGTAGTATTTATTGATGATATTTTGGTTTATTCTCGGGATGAAGAAGAACATGCAGAACATTTGAGAATTGTGTTGCAAATTCTGCGAGAGAAGCAGTTATATGCTAAATTCAGTAAATGTGAATTTTGGCTTCGAGAAGTGGGTTTTCTAGGACATATTGTATCTGCCGAAGGCATCAGGGTAGATCCAAATAAAATCTCAGCTATTGTTAATTGGAATCCACCGAAGAATGTATCTGAAATTAGAAGTTTCTTGGGTTTAGCTGGTTATTATCGGATATTTGTACAGGGATTCTCTATGATAGCTTCTCCGATGACTCGATTATTCCAGAAAGATGTAACGTTCGAGTGGACTGATGAATGTCAGCAGAGTTTCAACCGATTGAAAGACCTATTAATGAAAGCACCTGTACTAGTGCAGCCTGAACCGGGTAAGGAATTTGTTATTTACAGTGATGCCTCATTAAATGGTTTAGGTTGTGTCTTAATGCAAGAAGGTAAAATAATAGCCTATGCTTCAAGACAACTTAAACCACATGAAAGAAATTACCTAGTACATGATCTTAAATTAGCTGCTATTGTATTTACGCTAAAGATATGGCGGCATTACTTGTACGGTGAGAAATGTCATATTTATACTGATCATAAAAGCTTGAAATATTTGATGACGCAGAAAGATTTGAATTTGAGACAACGCAAGTGGCTTGAGCTGATAAAGGACTATGATTTGATTATTGATTACCATCCGGGTAAGGCTAATGTTGTAGCTGATGCTTTGAGCAGGAAATCTCTGTTTTCTTTATGAGCTATGAATACCCGGTTATCATTGACTGGCGATGGTTCAATCTTAGCAGAATTAAGAGCTAAACCGACATTTTTACAGCAAATATGTGAAGCTCAGAAGAATGATGAGAAGTTACAAGTTAAATGGGCACAGTGTGAGTCAAGTAATGATTCTAAATTTCAGATTGGTTCTGATGGTTGTTTATTATTCAGAGGTAGGGTATGTGTACCTTAGAATTCAGAGCTCATACAGAAGATTCTACGCGAGGCTCACAGCGGTACTATGTTTGTACATCCGGGGAGTAATAAAATGTATAATGATCTGAAAAAGATGTACTGGTGGTCGGGAATGAAACGTGATATCTCTGAGTTTGTATCAAAGTGTTTAATATGTCAGCAAGTTAAAGCTGAACATCAGGTATCTTCGGGGTTATTTCAGCCAATTACTATACCGGAATGGAAATGGAAAAGAATCACTATGGATTTTGTATCGGGGTTACCTTTGTCTCCGAGGAAAAAAGATGCTATTTGGGTGATTGTTGACCGATTGACAAAGTCAACTCACTTTATTTCGGTACATATGGATTATTCTTTAGATAAATTAGCTGAACTATACATATCTGAGATTGTCAGGCTACATGGAGTGTCTGTCTCTATTATATCAGATAGAGATCCCCGATTTACGTCTCGTTTTTGGGACAAATTATAAGAAGCCTTAGGTACTCAGTTGTATTTCAGCACTGTATTTCATCCTCAGACAGATGGACAATCTGAGCGTGTAATTCAAGTATTGGAAGATATGCTTCGATGTTGTATACTAGAGTTTGAAGGTAATTGGGAAAGGTATCTACCTTTGATTGAATTTGCTTACAATAATAGTTATCAGTCGAGTATTAAATGGCTCCATATGAAGCTTTGTATGGTACAAAATGTAGAACACTGTTATATTGGACAGAACTCAGTGAAAGGAAGATACATGGGGTTGATTTGATCCGGGAAACAGAAGAAAAAGTAAAAGTTATTTTAGACAGCTTCTGATCGTCAAAAATCATATGCTGACCTTAAACGAAAAGAGATTGAATTTCAAGTCGGTGACAAGGTATTCCTGAAAGTGTCTCCTTGGAAGAAAGTCCTCCAATTCGGTCGAAAGGGAAAACTGAGTCCAAAATTTATCGGGCCATATGAAATAATAGAAAGAATTGGACCGGTCGCTTATCGATTGGCATTACCATCGGAACTTGATAGAATCCATAATGTTTTTCATTTATCTATGTTACGACGATATCGATCAGATCCTTCACATATTATTTCTTCGACAGAAGTGGAGATTCAACCGAATATGACTTACAGTGAAGAACCGGTCAAGATATTGACACGGGAGACAAAAGAGCTTAGAAATAAAAAGATAAATTTGGTGAAAGTATTGTGGCAAAAGCACGTGATTGAGGAAGCGACATGGGAACCGGAGGAGGCAATGAGGAAACAATACCCAAACCTCTTTACTGGTAAGATTTTCGAGGACGAAAATCCTAAAGGGGGAGAGAGTTGTAATGGCCTAAATTCAAGGTTATCAGAATAGTGGTTTCGTAACCACAAATCCGATTTAAAGAGAAATTTATTTCAATATTTTTACATGAAAATTGATATGATAGGAAAATCATATGAAAATATTGATAGAAAAAAAAATTTACCGATTTAGTGGTTAGTTAAAAAGAGAAATTATTGAAGAAATTGGGTAAAAATAAGGTATCGGGACCTCTATCTCGTAAAACCGAGTCGAAAATAATTTTATAAATATTTATGAAATGTTATTAATGTGGTATTAAAATTTCGTTAGGAAATTTTAATGTTTGGGTAGTCAATTAAATGAAAAGGACTAAATTGTAATAGGTGTAAAAGTTGCTAGAATGATTACATAGCTTAAGAGCCTAATGAGAAAGGATTTAAAAGGAAATTAGACCCAAAATTTATTATGGCTGGACGGCAAGGGCATGAAATCAGCAGGAAAATTGATAAATTAAGGGTAAAATTGGAATATTGCAAAATTAACTAAATAAAACTAGGACTAAATAGGAAATATCTAGATTTATCTTCATTTCTCTTCAATTCCAGCAGCTAAAAACGCCATAGGAGGGTTCTATAAACTGGTATTTAATAAATTTTGCACCAAGTGAGTTAATCCTTGCCATTATCTTGTAATTTTTGTGTTTCTAAGACTTTTACAACTAAGTCCTACTATTAAATTCATTAGTTTTTGATTTCATGGATGAAATTGAAAGTCACCATGGTTTAGTGCTACAATTTTATGATTAAATTGAATGAAATTAAAGCTTTAATTTGTTTATTAGATGATTTTATTAGGTAATTTCAATAGAAATTGATTTTTAAGACCTAATTGTGAAAATGCTTGGAATTAAAGTCTATTGCTGAAATTATGATTCTTAAAGGTTGTAAACTAGTTTAAGGTGATAGAATAAAATTCTAATTGAGAAAAATCAGCTCAATTGAGGGCTAATTGAGTAGGGACGAAATTATCATTATTAAAAGCTTAGGGGAAAAATGGTAATAAACAGCTTGCACAAAAACAGTTTGGACAGCAGCAATAGACTAACTTTGAAAAAATCACCATAAATTTTAGAAATTGAATTAGAAGATGAACAAAATATGGAATTAAATCTTATTGAGTCTAGTTTCTCATAGAAGAAATAGTGTAAGCAATGAATTTGTAAATTTTGAGATATAATGAATTTTGTGAGACAAAGTCAGAATGAATTTGGGTTCCCCTGTTCTGACTTTGAAAAATCATAAAAAATTGAATAAAAATAATTAGGGGCTTAAATTTATATGTATAAAATCCTGAATGAGTCTATTTTTAATAGAAACAAAAAAGAACATTATTTAAATCCTTTATGAATAGATAATTAATTTTTAGTGAAGAAGGGTCAGAATTGTCAGATTGCAGAACAGAGGTGACTCTAAAGAATAAAATGTACTTATTGGATAAATAAAAAATTCTTAAAATGTTATGGTAAGAAGATATATGAGTCTAGTTTCATGGAAAATTAACGGATCTTAATTTTGAGTTCCTTCACTCGAGTTATAAATAATTTAGTGACTATGACTCAAGTAGACAGCTTTGAATGAACTATAAATACTAGTTGAATTATAGAGAATGTTGCATATGAACATGAAATGTATTAAATTGATAATTAAATTTATTTATTTAGATCCAGAAGATTTAAATACGAAGCTAGATCGAGGAAAGGAAAAAGTTCGAGATTAGTAGATTTTTTTTACAAACAAGTATCAAGGTAAGTTCATGTAACTTGAATTATATTCTTAAATGCTTGAAATGTATGTTTTTTATATGAATATGATTTGAATGTTCATTATATGAAATTTTATGAAACATTGACATATTTGATAAAAAGGGGAAGAAATCCCGGTTGAATGAAAGGAAATTTTGATGGATCTCTGAAAAAGAATTGACGGTAAAAAGGATCTAGCCCGGACGGGTGATCCTATCCTGATATAGCCCTCCCGAAGAATATGTGTAAAATGGATTTAGCCCAGACGGGTAATCCAAATTAGGGTTTGAATTTAGCCTGGACTGGTAATTCAGATCCAAGCTCATTAGAGTAATTGTCGTTGCAGGGGATTTATCCTGGACTGGTAATCCCGACAATACTCTATGAGTTTATATTGCAGGGGATTTAGCCTGAACTGGTAATCCCGTTGTAAGGATGAGGTTTGCGGGAGTGTGCTCTCTGAAATGGAAATGTGCGCACATGAATATGAATTGACGGACCCGAAATTGTACACTAAAAGTGTACTTCTGAAAATCCATCGAAATACCGATAAATTCAACGGGATAAATATGGAAAAATAACAAGGAAATGGAAATTATAATATTGATGAGCTCATCAATTATAGTATATATTATTGGTACATGGAAATTATTGTACTAACTTGAATGTTGAGTTTGTGCATGTTAGGGTAGTAATCCATTGACTGGATATATGAATGTTTATTGTATTGTATTGAAAATATTAGGTAAGTATAATTCTTGTTACATGAGCTTACTAAGCACGAAGTGCGTACCCCGTTTCCTTTTTCCCTATTTTGTAGTGTTAAGAGCTCGGAGGTCAGATTTGGTCGGAGACACATCACACATCAACCTCAGGACTTCGGTATATAAAGAAACTTTATTTTGGAAATCAATGGCATGTATAAGCTAATAAAGTAAATGATTCTGTGAAATAAATGTAGAGTTAGCCATTGGTATGGTTAACAAACCTGGTTTTGGGTATATGATGACATTATTATATAAATATGCATGAATTTATCTTGAAAATATGTTGAATTGGATTGGTTGATTTGGATTGGTCTCGATATAATATTGCAGGGAAGGTTAGATATCTATAAAGGGATTATATTGAGTTTTCCTAAAAAAAAATTATTTATTTGTAAACTCCGGTAATACCTCGTACCCTAATCCGGCAATGAATACGGGTAGGGGGTATTACAATAAGCATCATAACCCTTTCTAACATATTTTTGTGCTGATATGGATGATATCACATTAAACAACTTATTCAATTTATCAGATTCAATACAAATCAATTCATCATTCTGACATTTCAACACAATATACTCCTGTTTACAATTTACCGCGGCATCATGCTGAGTTAACTAGTTCATACCCAAAATCACATCAAATTCATCAAATGACAATAACATCAAATCAACCGAAAAGTAGAAACCCCGTATCAATAACTGACAGTTCTAAAAATTTTATCCACCATTACATCTGGCCTAGGGGGTTTGTTACATTAACCACGAATTCAGTGGGCTCAACTGGTAAATTTTTAATAGACAATAAATTCGTACAAATGTATGAATGAGTTGAACCTGGATCAATTAAAGCAGTTATATCAGTAGCAAGAAAAGAGAAAGTACCAATAATAACATCGAGTGCAGAGGCATCCTTATGTGCACGAATAGCATAAGTTTTGGCTGGTGCTCGTGCTTTAGATCTGACAGTAGAATCTTTTACCGTACCTCAACTATTACTCATATTATCGGGATTACGAGGTGGTCTACCTCTTGTAGTGGAGTTACTTGGCTTTGAAGTCTGTACAGTATCTCATTCAACTTTCTCTGGACAATTTCTGAGATAGTGGTCATAAGAACCACATATGAAACAATCTTCGCTTTTTATGCGGAACTCACCAAAATGGAATTTGTTACAATGTTTGCACATGGGTTTAGTGTTTCTAACATTGCCTGCACTCGCTACAGATGTAGCCTAAGATCTTCGACTAGAGCGTTGAATAATTCTATCTCTCCTAAAATACCCTGTAGAAGTGGTAAAGCGGCCAAAATTTTTCTTTGATTTCTTTGAAGCCGACTATTGCGATTTTCTCATAAATCTTTTACTCGAAGTTCTAGCTTCCATCTCAGCTTGTTTCTTTTTTTTTACTTAATTCTTTAGCTTTATGTGCTCAGTCAACTAGTACAACAAATTCTTTTAATTCAAGAATCTCAACCAATAACTTTATGTCTTTGTTTAAACCTTTTTCAAACCACTTACATATTGCGATTTTAGTTGGGACACATTCTCTGGAATATTTACTCAGTCGAACAAATCCATTTTCATATTCAGATACTACTCTATGCCCCTATTTGAGCTCCAGAAATTCTTTTCTTTTTTTATCAAAGAATCTCTAACTGATATACTACTTTTTGAATTTAGTCTGGAAAAATTCCTAAGTGACATTTTCTTTCTGTACAACAGAAATCATTGTATTCCACCATTGGTAAGTCGAATCTTTTAATAGAGATACAACACATTTCAGACATTCAGTAGGCAAACAAGACAATTTATCCAAAACCCTAATAGTGTTTTCCAACCAGAATTCAGCCCTTTTCAAATCTTCTTCAACGGTAGCTCTAAATTCTTCTGCCCTATATTTATGGATTTTATCTATAGGAGGCTTGCCAATTCTATCAAGTTCTGTACCTTGTGGCATATCAGGAACCGGTTGAGAAACAGGAACGGGTGGAGGTTGTTGTACAACCGGGTTTATTTTTACAAACTTTGTAAACGACTCATTCATTATTTGTAATAAGGCTTCTTTTGCCTCTCCTTCTCGACCCTCAGATACGGGCTTTCTATTACTAAATGTTGCTCTTTGTACTGAAGTTGAGCATTGCTCTCTGCTTTTTCAGATTCAGCTCAGTTGCATGTCATTACTATATGAAACCATATTTAAAATGGTCAGGAGATATCACAATATCATAGATTATGTAATGGCATGTATAGCTACACTCGTACATGCTACGTTAGTCCGAGAATCGGCTAAACCATAGCTCTAATACAAATAAATGTAACACCTTAACCCGTATCTGTCACCAGAACAAGGTTACGGAGCATTACTGGAATAAAGATATCAAATACAGACATTCATATTATTTAATATTCATGTCAGATATTATTCATAGAGTCCCTTATATGAGCCCTCAAGCCTCAAAACATACATTAGAAACAAGCCGAAACTAAACCGAGTACTCAGAGAATGTTTTTTTCTCAAAATTTTAATTTTTTCCTAGGTGCAGGGTAAACACGCCCGTGTGGTCAGGCCATATGACTCACACGGTTGAGAGATACGCCCATGTCTTAGGCCGTGTGGACATTCGAAATAGGGACACCGACTGTGTCCCAGCCCGTGTCCAAATTAGGATGATTACTGATTTGGGTCACACGGCCAAGCCACATGCCCATGTCCAAGGCTGTGTGAACATTTTAATTTACATTAATTAACTGCAGGGGCACACGGCTGAGATACACGTTCGTTTATCTGCCCGTGTGAAAATACCTGAGCATTCTGTTTTGCAATTTTAAAGATGCAGGGGACACACGGCCAAAACACACATTCATGTGCTAGCCCGTGTGTCACATACGGCTAAGACACAAGCCCGTGTCTCTGCCCGTGTGGACAAAATAAGGCCATTTCCAAGCCTTATTTCTCACTCAATTTGTCTTTCACCTACATCATCATTTTAATACATTCACCAACCAATTCAAGACATTAAAACCAAGCCAAAACTAAGTCTTATATATGACATATTATCACATATGTTCAAGTGTTCAAACTTACCAAATACACATAAATGCATATAGGCATATTTTACCAATTATGCTATCTCAAACCAATCGTCAATAGGTTTATGTACTCTCTACCATTTAACCATTTCAAACACACACTTCAAACATGTTTAGGCCATATATTTTCATATCAAAATATACCAAACACAAGCCATACCAATGGCTAGTTTCAACCAAATATTTATATGCCATCATTTGGCCAATTTAACCTATACATTGCATTATACCCAAAAGAAATTCTACTATTTATACCAAAATGAGCTGAAGGATAGTGTGATGTTGCTCCGACCCGCTTCCAACTATAAAACAGAGGAAATAAAATAGAGTAAGCTTTAAAGTTTAGTAAGTCCGTATAATAGGAAATTAACTTACCATTTATTTCACATTAAGGTAAGATAACTAAACATGCTCAAATCAATTTGGTCAATTGCCTAAACACATATCTTCATCAAGCATGTTAGTCATGTAATTCACATAAATACCAAGGAACATGAATGAGCTCATCAATATTCAATTTCCACATACATAAATTTATCAAGTACACATGAACATGTACATATCATATCTTTGTACTTCAAATATTTCTTATAGTAATTCATCTCGAATTTGTATCATCTCATGTTAGAACTTTACCCATTAAATCATTTAAAATATCGATGGATACAAGGGTAGTACACATGAAGTGTACAAAACTGAAATCTGTCAATTCATATTCAGGAATGCTCATTGAGCATTTAAACGGGAAGCTCTTCCAAGCCAAATAACAGGAAGCTCATGTGAGCTTGTAACGGAAAGCTTATCTAGGCTTAATAACAGAAAGCTCATAAGAGCTTAAATCAAAAAGCTCATGCGAGCTTAACGGGTAACTCTGAAGAGCTATTATCAGGAAGCTCATAAAAGAGCTTTTAATCGAAAAGCTCCGGATAGCCATATATTGGGACGCTCATAAGAGTTGCGATGTATCTACAACACATGCAAGATCACTACCGATCAAAATGCTCATAGGAACATATAAACAGGAAGCTTGGAAGAACCATGTATCAGAAAGCTCAAGAGAGCTTATATCAGGATGCTCATGTGAGCTATAATAGGACGTTCTTGCGAGCTATGAGGTGCTCGCAACATATGCAGAACCACAGCCACCCGGGGAACCCTGTATCCATATAATTTCATTTTTTTCAAACGAGATTTATTTCTTTTCGGACATTATCGGATATGTGATTTATTTTCATACTTAACAATTATATAAATATACAATTTAGTTACACGAACTTACCTCGACAATATTCATGTTTGTAAGATACTAATCCGATACTTTTTGTTTTCCTCGACCCAATTTCGTACTAGGCCTATCCGGATCTATACAAGTAAATTTAACTCAATTTAATACAATTCACATTTAATTAATGACAATTTCGTCCCTAGGCTCGGAAAATGAAATTCATGGAATTTAATCTTTATTCCAAGTCTAACTGATTTTTACATATAATATTTGCAGCCTATGTAATTCATAAAATTCAAAATTTTTCCATGAATTTTACATCTTTACAATTTAGTCCCTAAATCACAATTTCATGAAAATTCACTTTACAAAAATTGTTTATCTATCAACAATCTTTCATTTTCTACCATAAATTTCATAATTCATGCATATTCATCCATGGAAAAACCCTAGTGCTTTGATTACTTTACAAATTAATCCCCAAGATAGCTAGGTTAAGCTATTACGATCTCGGAAATATAAAAATTACTAAAAATGAGACAAGAAAACATACCTAATTGATCAAAATAAGTTTTTCTATCTTCAAGCTCTCAAACTAGGGTTTCCAAGGCTTTTTAATTGGGAAAGATGATATAAAATGATGATATTAGATGTTTATTTTATTTATCATCCTTTATTTATTAACTTTCCAATTTAGTCCTTTTCTTTTCTTAAATTTCCATGGATGAATCACCATACTTATCTACTAATTCCTCTTAATGGTCTATTTTCCATATAAGGACCTCAAATTTTGAATTCCATAGCTATTTGATCCTTTTAGCTACTAGAATTTAACTTTTTCATTTTATGCAATTTGGTCATTTTCTCAATTAATCATGTAATCGTAAAATTTTCTTAACGAAATTTTTCTACAATATTCTTATCATAATGCAGACCATAAAATAATATTAAAATAAATTTTCTTTCGGGCTCGGGTTTGTGGTCCCAAAACTACTATTTCCATTTAACTAAAAACAGACTGGTACATGGATACAAACCAATAATATGGAAGTTATTAGGGCTACAAAAGAGTCCTTATTGAAGGGGTCAAATTCTGTATTAATCAGGCACATTATACAACTCTTACAAAAGGAGAAGAACTGCTCTATAGGTTATGTTTCTAGAGAAGATAACATGGAAGCTGATCAAATTACCAAGTTGGCTTTTGATAGAGAGAAAGACTTACAGTATATGTAGTTTCTCCTCTAATTTCTTTATAGTTCTTTGTAATGTTTCCTTTTTCTCACAAAAAAAATTAATATTGTATAATTAGCTCGTACATGATGAGTTTCCATTTCTAATTACAAATATTTTATATAATGAATATTTTATTTTAAAGGTTTTAATAACAAATCTTTTATTTTTATATAATTATCAAAATTACAATGTGTTATAAAATTATAATATCATATTTTATTTTTAAAGGTTTAAATAATGAATATTTTATTTTAACGATATGTTATCAAATGCTTGCTTAAATAATAACTCTAAAATTGATATAGTTTCTATTTAAGAATTTAGTTAATAGAAAATTTAATTTAATTTAAGATTTAGATTTAGATTTTTTATATCAAATATATCATTTTATATAATAAAATTATATAAAGATATTATAGTAAAATTATAGCATTGTAAAATGATATGTTTATGTGATAATTAATGAAGGGTTAAGTTGTTGAATACTATTACGATGTTTTTGAATTATTAAGTTAATTGATTCTAAATCATTAAATTTTTTTTAATATTATAAATAATCATCAAAATATTTCTAACATCAAATTGCTATAGTATATAGACTATTACTTTTCTTGTTTATAAAACATTAAAATATAATTGTTCCATAATTGACCTTAATTTCAAAGGAAATTTAAATTAAATATTTACAATTTTTTTAAACTAAAAGTTGGTTTCATTTGAAAATATATATTTGCAATTATTTATGATTGATTTTTAATTTAAATGAGATTAGATGATTTGTAAATTTTCATAAAATTTTGATTGTAAAGTTTTTACCCAAATAATGTATTGATACTCTTCATGTCTTTTTGAAAAAAATAACTTACCATGATTGACCAAAAGAAATTAGCAGTAAATTGATTCTGAGTAAAATAAATATAATTATTTCCACAAAAGTTTTTTTTCTAAGAGACATGTAAATTGTTACTATAATAGTAATTTACCACTTTCAGTATAATCACTAATATTTTCTAAAAGCCTTAAATTTATTTTTTAAATATAATCAATAACTTTTATAGTGACATAAGAATTCTTAAATTGCCACATAAGAATTCTTAAATCTTTCAAGGAATATCATAATTACGGGCTATTATGTTCCCATAATGGGCCTAAAAATATTAACAGTGTGGGCCAAGTTTCAAAGGGAGGAACTGAACTTGCAAACTATTGGTTTGTGTTAAGAGATTTTAATTATTTGGTATTAGTGCAACACTAATATATGCATGCATATAATGCACCCAAAGCAGGCAGGGTCATTAACACCCAAGTTTATAACTAAACCAACGAAAGTACTTTATTGATGTGATATTAATAGTATGAGGATTAAATGGGAATATTTTGAAGTTAAGGGACCAATCAAAATATGAGACATAGCTTGAGACTTTGGGTGGAACTAACCCTCAAACAAAGAAAGTTCTAAACTCACCATTTAGTCACCTAAAGATTAAAGTATGGAGAATCAAGTGAAAAATTTTGAATTGGTTAAGTTGATAGTTCTCATTTTATCAGTTTAACTCAATTTAAAATCTTTTTGAATCAAGTCGAATGAAATTAAATCGAGTAGAATAAATTTATTCGAGTTAAATTTTTTTTAAAAAATAGTTGGATGACTATTCTTGTAATTTATCGAAAAATAAATAGTAAGATAAACTTAATTTGATAAATTACTTGTTTGAAGCCCCAAAATTTTTTTGTTTTGAACTTAAAAAAAAACATATATATAATTTAACATTTTTTATATAATTTCAAGGTTTTTAAATAATTTTATATCATTTTTAAAAAAAATTTGAATTTACATATATATATAATTATTTTTATAAAATTTTGGGAAAAATTATAAATATTTTGAATCTGGAAGATTATTTTGTATATTTAGAGAGACCAAGTTACTAATTTTGAAACTATAAAGGACTTAACAGTGATTTGATTAATTTGAAATTCAAATTGTTTTTCTTAACCGAGATTAAGAAAACGTCAAGTCCTCCTGCGCATTTTTATTTCATTGCTTCACCAAACTAGTACACTAGTTTAGCAAAAAAATTAAAGGAAGAAAGAAATGAAGAAAAGAAAGTCAAAAGACACCTCTCCTTTTCTTAAAGTAGTTGAAGTTGCTTTCGCTTTAGGCTCCGTTTGTTTGCCAGTAAAATATTTTTCGAAAAATAATTTTTGGAAAATGATTTACTTTTCTGGTGTTTGGATGAATCTGTGTAAAATATTTTCTGTTGTTTGACAGATTTCCTGAAAATATTTTCCAGAAAAGCTGTTTTTATATATATTAATAAATTTATATGCCATATACATAAGTAGTCCGGATTACATATGTTGGTTTTTTAGCAGAAAACTAAAGGAGAAAAAAAATGAATGCAAAGTAGTTTGAACAAGAAGAAAACTAAATTTGATCTCCAAAAATCAGATCTTTTTCATTGACTTGAGAAGCATTTATGTTACAATGAAATATGGCAGTTACCTACTGTATAACTGCTCCCACTAATACATGACTAAAGCTTAGCTAGAATTGCACACAAAATATAGCTGACATACCAGCTATAACATTAAACATAAATCAACAACTACTCTTACTAACTTTAAAAATTGAAGGGGGAAACTACCAAGTCCCGATAATGGGAAATTTTCGGTTATTTGATAGCCTTATTTTTGTTTGCATCTCACATTCTACATTTGATGTAAATCTTGGAAAGGCAGGCTCCCAACCCATGGATTTACTGTTTAATCAAGTTTCTAATAACATATGGAAGTATACCACCATTATTGAAGTAAGCCAGTTCAACCTGCAGTTTCAATCACAAGGCTTAGTTTTAGTATTATAAAGTCCCCCCCAAAAAAAAACAAAAAACGTATAGCATATAAACTTTTTAAACTGTTCTCACTATGCTTACATGCAGTGGCGTTTGATGCAAGGAATACATCAGTTCAAGGGAATCACATCACATCCCAAGCATTAATTTGCTTGGAGTACAAGATAAATATGTACACTTTCCATCAGTAAGTTTCCAGGCATAAAGATACAAGGTATGTTATTTGGATTTCGATGTGCATTACATGATTATGTGTCCGAAACAACTATGCTTTTTAAAAAAAAAGTTTATCTATATATATTTGGAAGGTCTTTGAAAGATCATATTCTGATATTCATATCTGAATGTATTGGACGTGGATTTTGGATGGAAACTTCAAGAAAATAAAGAGTTGAAGCAACATAGCAAGATTGGAAATAAGTAAACTTTGATTTCTGTAGATAAACATGTCATGTAAGGACTTAGGAATTATCTTACTCGGACTTAAGGACAAGTTTAAATAGGTTGTGTCTTAGATGAACATATTTAAATTTTAATTTTTTTATATATTAAAATATCTTATTTTCATATTCATGTCTGAATATTTGTCAAAACAGATGCTTAAAGAAAAAAAAAAGAGTAACGTATATTTTAGACAAGGAAGAATGTTGAAATGTCCAGGCAGCAATAATCAGACAATAGCAGATTATAAAAGACATGTATGATGGATTACGTTGCTTATAACAAGTTATTGTGAAACGATTTATTACCTCAGTGTCGAAGCGGACAGTGCGGGTGAAAGACTTACCATTGTCAGTTGTGACAGTCACATCTTGGCCGGGTCGTATTTCATTTATTTTGCATGGGAGATCAATGGTGTAATGCTCGTGACCTGTTAAACTTAGTGTGTCCGCGTCCTCACCAGACTTGAAACAAAGTGGAATGATTCCCATTCCTACCAAATTACTGCAATGGATTCTCTCAAAACTTTTTGCAATTCTGCTTTTACTCCCTGTTCATACAAAACATTAGCACGTTACTTGAATTCGGGACTAGTATCAGATATAGATATATGCCTCATACAAGAATGTTTAGCTTTTCGTTTCATAGATAACATCCCATACTTATATCGAAATATGTGCTGGACATGAATTCTTCATGAAAACTAAAAAGTCAGAGTAACATGATTACTAGAGAGAAAAGGACAAGCACAAAAGTAAAGACCAATAAGAATTTCCTCATTGTGGCAAAATCAGGACTTACCAATAGCATTGGGCTTTTGGCAGCCCAATCTTGGGAGCTACCACTTCCATACTCAGCTCCAGCCAAAA
Source organism: Gossypium hirsutum (assembly GCF_007990345.1). Lineage (NCBI taxonomy): Eukaryota > Viridiplantae > Streptophyta > Magnoliopsida > Malvales > Malvaceae > Gossypium > Gossypium hirsutum. The sequence continues at coordinate 11,450,786 of NC_053429.1, forward strand.
CAATGGTGTCGTGTCCTGCATCTTTATACCTCTGCAATTACATGCCAATCAAAACCAAAAATTTGATTGTAAAACTATCAAGAATGGACTAGTTCTCTCTAATGAAAAATGGAAAATGATATGTTGTTGTTTCTATTTTAAAAAAATGGTTTTATGTTAAATTGTGGTATACATTTAACATTGAAGAACTTACCATTGCTGCATCAAATACATATAGTTTCTCTCCTATGGGGACATGTATTGTGTTAGGTCCAACTTCCCCATTCAACAGCTTATTCACAAGGCGAATGTTAGCAAAAGTTCTCCTAGCCATCACTTCATTGTAACATCCCGAAATAGGGCCTAAACGGAACAGTGGTTGCGAAACCACAAATCTGAGGTAGAAATTTTATTTTATTATTATTTTTAGGTTCATGATATGATTACATGATTGTGTGAAAATTTCATGATGAAATTCTATGCATAAAGTGCTTAAGTTGAGATTAGGGACTAAATCGAATAATTTGCAAAACTTGCATTCTAGAAGTTTTTAGTATGAAGTTGCTTTGGAATATTAATGAGGAGGTCTTAAATAGCAATTTTACCAATTTCTAAGTCTATGGAAAAAATTGGACATGGATGGAATTTTTGGGAAAGTTTAGTAGTAAGGGCATTTTGGTCATTTAGTTATTAAAATGAATTAAAAACAAAATTAAAAGCCAATTTTTGTCCATATTCTTCATTAGGCTGAAATTTCAAGGGTTCCCCATAGCTAGGGTTTGTTTCAAGCTTTCAAGCTCCATAGTAAGTGATTCCAAGCCCCGTTTTTAATGATCTTTACGTTTTTGGAGTCCCGATAACTTGATTAAGCTTATTCTAGCAATAATTCAACCTAGGGTTCATATTTGGAAAACTACCCATAGGTGAAATTTGTATATTTTGGTGTTTTATGATAGAGTATGACGTTTTAAATTATGTTAGACAACTTGTGCTACTCGGTTTTAAGTGAAAACGAGTAAAAGGGCTTAATCGGTAAAAATACCTAATAGTCATAAGTACATGTTAGAGTGTGAATTTGATGTTGTCATAGAAGGGAAAAATGATCAGCATGTCATAAAACATAAGAAAATAGGATGAAGTTTAAATTACGAGCCTTGGGGAAAAAGTGCAAATATGTGAAAGTTTAGGGGCAAAAACGTAATTTTGCCAAAGTTTGGATCAAGGACTGTTTTAATAAATTTGAGTATTAAATAAGCTAAATTTTTTATTATAGATCAAGAAGAACAAAATCCGGAGTTAGACCGGGGAAAGAAAAAGATAGTAGACTAAATCGATATAGTTGATCTTATTTTGTTTCGATGTAAGTTTGCGGTAAATAAATGCAATATTCTATTATTTTATGTTAATTTTGTTAATTTCCAGCATGTGTATATTTATTTTATGAAATTATTCAAAGAAGACTCAAGCATGAATTGACAGAGAAGTAATTTCAGAAAGTCCCGGTTGAACCTTAGGAATGTGTAGGATACAAATGTCATGACATTAGGGTTTAAGGATACCAATAAAATGTAACGCCCCGTATCCGAGACCGTCACCGGAGTCGAACACGAGGTGTTAACAGACTTAATTCATTACTTAAACAGCTCAAACAATTTATTTTTAAAACTTCCAGAGAAGCTGGTAATCTGCGTCACAGTCGCTTAAAAATTCATATCTCGAGTTACGAAACTCGAAATCCAATTCTGTAAATTTTCCCTAAAACTAGGATCATATATCTATCAACTAATTTTTTTTCTAGAATTTTTGGTCGGGCCAACTGATACAGTTTATTAGTTAAAGTCTCCCCTGTTTCAGGGTTCGACTGCTCTGACCTCTGTGTATTACGAATCAAATATCTCCCTATACAGAGTTCCAATTACTATGAAGTTTATTTCTCATAAAACTAGACTCAATAAGGAATCTTTACATGTAAATAATTACTTCTAATTATCTTTGTAAAATTTTTGGTGAATTTCCAAAGTCAAAACAAGGGATCCAGAAATCGCTCTGGCCCTGTTTCACAAAAATTTAAATATCTCATAAAATATATCTCATTTACCTATTTTGTTTTTTCCATTAGAAAATAGACATAATAATATTTGATTTCATAACTTATTCATAATTTAATTCCATTTCTACTATTTTTAGTGATTTTTCAAATTCACGTCACTACTACTGTCTGATTCTATTTTGTGGTAATTTCACCTTTTTCATGATTTCCATGGAATAACTAGCATTTAGGCATACATAACACCAAACATGTCCTTGATTAGCCATTCCAATAGATAATCATTATCAAGCATTTACATACCATTTATTAGCCATATCATAAGATCATACACACAAAATGGCTACGATGCTATACATGCCATACTCAAAATGAAACGTCTAGCTATACCAAAATAATCCTCGTGATAGTGTGCCCGGACCTCCGACGTACTTTACGATCCCCGAGTTAGCTTGACAAAACTATAAAAAGAAGGAAAATAAAATGGGGTAAGCATTAAGCTTAGTAAGTTTGCGTGCAAATAAATAACAACATTCATAAGAACTATCTTACTACTTGGCATGATACTACATAATGCAGCTTCATTAATTGTCATAGACATATTTTAAACTTCTTCACTTACTCACTTACTTAAATACTTACTTAATCAAATTTATTAATACATTTTACTTACCTTTTTCCTTGTCAAGCATACATGAACATTATGTACTTACCTTTGCTCTTCTAGCATGAACTTGTCTTACCTTTTTAGTATAACTCGTCTTACCTTACCTTACTTTACCTTGATATTCTCTTTAAATTTTCCCATTGAACCACTTGGAATACTAAGGATATACGGGTACCTTACCATTGCCATGACTTGTCATGGTCTTACGTGGTATCCTTTTGAAACTTACCATTGCCATGTCTTGACATGGTCTTACATGGTATCCTTGCCTTATGAACTCACCAATGCCATGCCTTGACATGGTCTTACATGGGACCTTTGCCTTATAGTAACTTATCAATGCCATGTCTTGACATGGTCTTACATGATTTCCTTGCCTTAGAAACCTTACCAATTGCCATACCTTAGCATGGTCTTACATGGTATCCTTGAACCCTAATGTCATGACATTTGTATCCTACACATTCCTAAGGTTCAACCGGGACTTTCTGAAATTTCTTCTCCGTCAATTCATGCTTAAGTCTTCTTTGAATAATTTTATAAAATAAATATAAACATGCTGGAAATTAATAAAATTAACATAAAATAATAGAATATTGTATTTATTTACCGCAAACTTACCTCGAAACAAAATACGATCAACTATATCGATTTAGTCCACTCTCTTTTTCTTTCCCCGGTCTAACTCATGATTTTGTTCTTCTTGATCTATAATAAAAAAATTTAGATTATTTAATACTCACATTTATTAAAACAATCCTTGACCCAAACTTTGGAAAAATTACATTTTTGCCCCTAAACTTTCACATATTTGCACTTTTGCCCCAAGGCTCGTAATTTAAACTTCATCATATTTTCTTATGTTTTATGACATGCTGATCATTTTTCCCTTCTATGACAACATCAAATTCACACTCTAACATGTACTTATGACTATTAGGTATTTTTACCGATTAAGCCCTTTTACTCGTTTTCACTTAAAACCGAGTAGCACAAGTTGTCTAACATAATTTAAAACCTCATATTCTATCATAAAACACCAAAATACACAAATTTCACCTATGGATATTTTTCCAAATATGAACCCTAGGTTGAATTATTGCTAGAATAAGCTTAATCAAGTTATCGGGACTCCAAAAACGTAAAGATCGTTAAAAACGGGGCTTGGAATCACTTACTATGGAGTTTGAAAGCTTGAAACAAACCCTAGCTATGGAGAACCCTTGAAATTTCGGCCTAATGAAGAAGATGGACAAAAATTGGCTTTTAATTTTGTTTTTAATTCATTTTAATAACTAAATGACCAAAATGCCCTTACTACTAAACTTTCCAAAAATTCCATCCATGTCCAATTTTTGTCCATAGACTTAGAAATTGGTCAAATTTCTATTTAAGACCTCCTCATTAATATTCCAAATCAATTTCATACTAAAAACTTCTAGAATGCAAGTTTTGCAAATTATTCGATTTAGTCCCTAATCTCAACTTAAGCACTTTATGCATAGAATTTCATCACGAAATTTTCACACAATCATGCAATCATATCATGAACTTCAAAATAATAATAAAATAAATTTTCTACCTCGAATTTGTGGTTTCACAACCACTATTCCGTTTAGGCCCTATTTCGGGATGTTACATTCATTGTTACCACGACGACTTCCATATGAATTTAAGTCCTTGCGCTCCACCCCACGGTCAAGTAAGAATTTTTCAGCATGAATATCCTTATGGATACTTCCTGCTGGCGAAATGTGATATGTTGTGATGCTGTCACCAAAGTTAAGTAAGCAGTAGGCATCATTTACACCATGGGCACCAGGTGGCTCCATAGTCATGTTCTTAAAGTATGGAGGCTCATGAATGTAAGTCGAGTTGGGGTCCCATGAGTACATAGTGGAAGAAGGCACTGATAGCTGATTCTACATGGGATTTCCCTTTGTAATAGCCTCATAAGTACTTTTGAACATATTCGGCAAGACACTAGATTGAACAGCCTAAACAGCAGATAAACCCTAGTATATTAATTTCATTCTTATATGCATGAAAGATGACATTTTATGCAAATTTTAGGGCATCTACCTCTACAACTTCTTTAGTAGATGGCCAGATATCCTTAAAATATACACTTTTACCATCATTCCCTATTTCGATTGGCTCCTTATCGAAGTCAATATCAACCTAGATCATCACATTTTGAGTTGTCATCAGATTATTTGGATCATATGATAAATATTTTACAAATAAAGACATCACTAATTAGATATTAAGTACCGTGCCAGCGAGGGCATAAGCAACCACTAAAGGAGGTGAAGCAAGGTAGTTGGCCCTTGTTAAGGCATGAACACGACCCTCAAAATTTCGGTTCCCAAAAAGCACAGCAGCTGCTATAATGTTTGTATACCATTAAAATTAACTTCAATTAGTAAGTGGTAAAATGAACATTAAATTTGGAAAAGGAATACGGCTTAACACATTAGAACTAACACAATAGTTCAGTATTTACGAGCTTATATTATCCAAGTTAAATTTTATAATGGTACCATTTTCTGAAATAGCAGAGGCAACTGATTCACCTAAGTCTCCTGAATTTCCAATACATGTTGTGTAGCCATATCCAACAATATGAAATCCCTGCTTATTCAGATATTCTTGCAGCCCACTGGAACAAATCCAGATAGTTAACAATTCTCTCATAATTATGTAGAAATATTCTACAAATGTTATCACTCTAAGTCAAGTTTAAATACATCTGGAAATTAAGGAATACCTCTGAAGTAAATATTTTGTAACAACTCCTGAACCTGGTGCAAGGCTTGTCTTTATCCAAGGTTTGACTTGAAGAATAATTATGTAGGGAAATTTTTATACACATTTATATTAGCATTCGTGTAGTTCTACTGAAGACGAAGAAAAAAAGAAAAAGACAAAAAGACAAAAAGAAAAAGAGAAAAAGAGAAAAAGAGAGAAAGAGAGGGGGGAGGAAGTAGAACTGGAACTGTAAGGGAGAAAAAAACGAGAGTAGAAGAGATCGATGAGAAGGAAAGAGTAGCAAAACATATAAACAAAAATTTGGCATACCTGTAAACCAAGTTCACAAGCCTTCTTTGCAACAAAACCTGCCCCAAGCATGACACTAGGGTTTGATGTATGTTAGAAATCAAAGAACGATCATCGCCTTAAGCCAAGACCCAACGAAAAATTTATGGTAGATTTGCTTGAGAAAGAGAGAAAGAGAGGAAACGAAACAGAATATTTTGAGAAGAGAGATATGCGACAGACTTTACCTGGAAGAGAATATGAAGAACAGAAGAAGGAAAAGGAATGAAGAACAGAAGAAGAGAAGGAGCCTTACGTGGATGGAGGAGAAACTGGAAAAGGTCCTTGACCAAAATTTCTCATCGTCGTTCTTCGAAATCATGCAACTTTTGAGGAATTTAGGGCAGGGGGTAGGATACCTAGCAATGGCACTGATTTGCAACCGAAAGGGAAAGGGAAGGGGAAGGGGAAAGGGGAGAAGAAGGCGTCATTTTTTCGGAAAATGTCTTTCCGAATTCAAAAGGGTAAGACATTTTCCCCAAATTGCAAGTTATTTTACCCGTGTCTTGGAAATCATTTTCCAAATGGAAAATGTTTTTAAGCTTCCAAACACCGTAAAACTAGGAAAATATTTTACATAAAATATTTTCCTGGTAAACAAACGCACCCTTAGATTTAGATTTAGAACAGGTTCAAATCTCTTTTTTTGTTTATTTTTTTAAAATTCATTTTTTACGGACCTTAAAATGTGGGAAGATTTTTGCCATTATCTTTTGTTTCGGTATTGTCCTTTCTACATTGAAGCTGAAGAGTTATGGATTTGAATATAATTGATTTTTTCTTTTTCCTAATTGAATTCTTCAATGTGAATGCTGCAATTTTTATTTTGAGATATTAGTGTGGTTTAGGGCAAAAAATAACAAGAAATTTAAAGGTAGAAGTTGTTATTGTAACAGCCCGAATTTGGGTCTAGTTGGAATAATCATTTTGGGACCACAAATCTGACGCGAAAAAATTTATTTTCTTATATTTTTATGGTCTACAGTTTTATGGAATGATTCTGTGAAAATTTCGTTCAAAAATTTTGACGTTTGAGCACTCAATTTAGCAAAAAGAACTAAATTGCAAAAAAAGTGCAAAACTTGAGTTCTAAAAGCTGGAGGTATCTAATTGCTATGAAATTTTAGATTGAAGGTCCTTAGATGGAAATTAGACCATTTTTTAAGTTAGTTGACAAGAATGGACATGAAGTAAGAGAAATTTTATGTTTTAAGAAAAGGGCATTTTGGTCATTTGGTAAATAAAGCCAAAATAACTAAAATAAAAGATATCATCTTCTTCAAATTAGTCCCTTGTGCTGAAAATTGAATGGGTCTCCAAAGCTAGGGTTTTTTCATCTTCCAAGCTCGATTGTAAGTTCGTTCTTGCCCCGTTTTTAATGCTCTTTATATTTTTGAAGTCGTTGTAACTCGATCTATCTATTTCTACCACCAATTTAAGAAATAATCAAAGTATAAATTTTTACCCATGATGGATATTTGTGTATCTTGATGTTTAATGGTAGAAAATGTATGTTTGGTGTTAGATAAACAACTTTTACTAAGTGATTTTTGGTAAAAATGTAAAAAAATGACCTATTTGTAAATGTTATAAAGTTAGTAGTAAAAGTGTGATTAAGTGGAAAATGTGGGCTAGTATAAGTATGAAAATGGTTCGGCTAGGCTTGGGTAATGAAAAAATTTTATGAAAATCATTTTACGAGCCTAGAGACTAAATAGTAAAAATGTGAAACATTGGGACAAAAATGTAATTTTACCATAATATGATTTTTTGGACTGAATTGAACAATGTGAGTATTAAATAAGCTAAATTTGTTATTATAGATCAAGAAAAATAAGGTTCAGACCTAGATTGGGGGATAAACAAAGTGTTTAACTATTAAGTCCAATTCTACTATTTTTGTACCGAGGTAAGTTTATATGTAAATAATGCATTGTTATATTTATGTTTTAAATGCTTTAATATTGTATGAATTGTGAATGACTCTTTGGACATATTCGACAAAGTTTCAACAAGCGAGAATTCCCAGTTGAGCCTCAGGAATAGAATAGGATACGAGTGACATGTCACTAGGAACCCATTTGTTTATGTAATCTGGGTGTTGGTCTCGTACGTCCTACCAGTGGCTAGGTAGTTCGACATATGTTGCGGATACCTTATAGCTTGTGTGAGCAGTACTGTGTAGCTATGTCCTGATTGACAGCTTGTGTGAGTAGGCCTCGAGAATAGCTCGAAACGAGTCTATATGTATTATGAGATATGAGGTAGCTTTGGCTACGTATATGGCACTTATGTGCAAGATTTTCGAGTATCCGTTAATATTCCGAGTGTTCAACGGGAATGTCAAAGTTGTGAAAGACTATGGTTATGTTGCAAGTTGGTACAGGTATGTACGTAAAACTTATAGGTAACGAGCTTGATATGTGATGAAACCTTGGTAAGGTTGTGATTGAGTAAGTTATGACTATAAGATTTTAATAATATTCATGCAAATTTTCATTATGTTAATTGTATGTTAAATGTGTGGTTATGATGCTTATTATTTGCATAAGAACTTACTAAACTTTATAGCTTACTCCCCTTTCTTTCCCTTATCTTATAGTGTCACCAAGCTAGCTCGGAGACCGGAGACCGTCGGAGATCCACTCACACTATTAATAATTATTTTGGTACCAATGATTTCAACATTTTGAGTTATGGCATGTATAGGGGACTTGGTTATTTTGTTATGTGTCATAATTTATTTGGCTAAATGTGATGGCTTATATTGGTTGAAAGTTCATTTTGTATAAGGCCATTTGAAATTGGCTACTATTGGTATAAGTAATTTATATGATAATGCTTTTCATGTAGAAATTTACATGATTTAGGTTTATGAGTGTGTGATGATTGTGTATGAAAGATGGTAGCATGTGAATGATGTGTTGGTGTCTCGGTTGTGGCTGATTTGTTGTATATATGTGCTTGGATTGGTGCTATGTTATGTTGTGTAGATGTGTGCATTAAAGGGTGGCAAAATGACTTAGTAGATTGCCTTATTTTTATCCACACCGGTAGGCACACGGGCGTGTGTCTAGGCCGTGTGTGACACACGGTCTGCCCCATGGACATGTGTTCCGGCGTGTGCCCCTTGCACCTTAATTTTGAGAAACAGAATGCTCAGAATTGAGCACACGGGCAGAGATACGAGCGTGTGTCTCAGCCGTGTGGATGACACGGCCTCAAGTACGGGCGTGTGTCTTGGGCGTGTGAAGTCTGCACCTATTTAATGAAAATTCATAAATTTTAAATCGACCACACGACCTAGCACACGGGCGTGTGACCTGGCCGTATGTCCTCAATTTGTTCTTGGGTGACAAATAGAGAGTTACACGGGTTAGGGACATGGGCGTGTGTGACGGCACGGCCTGCCCACATGGGCATGTCCCAAATCCACACAGGTGTGTGACTCTTGTTTAGAGTAAAAATTTTCTAAGTTTTATGAAATTTTTTAAAGTTCTCAGTATGGTCTCGAACTACTTCCAAAGCCTGTTTTAGGCCTCGTAGGCTCGTATTAGGGACTTTATGATTAAATGTAAAAAGTTTTAATTTGGACAAAAATTTGTGGCTCGAAAATATATGTTTGCTTGTGTTTAAGTCCGATAATGTCTCGTACCCTATTCTGATGTCGAATACGGGTAAGGGGTGTTACAGTTGTGATCTAAACATTTTCATATTCAACTATTTGATTGGAGGAGGATCCATCACGTAGAGCTACCTTAGAGCAGATGCTACATGCGGAAGTAGTTAGAGGTCTTCTATTTTTTAAGCATGCAAGTTTTAAGATGCAAAGTCATGTGGCTAAACACAATCTGAAACTCGAAAGCTTAAAGAAAAGACACAATGGAGAAATTGAAGAATTGAGACATGAGATTGTTGTACTAGAAATTGAGATACTGAAATATGAGATTGCTACATTAGAAATTGAGATACTGAAACATGAGATTGAAACACTAGAAATTGAGTTTGGTTGTAACACCCCTAACATCTTTTTGTCGCTAGATTAGGGTCACGCGTATTACTAACCAAATCTGAACATTTAATTGCATAATCATATCCTATATAAATCAACGAATTTCTATTTTATACACGAGCAATATTCAAATAGAATTCTATTTAATAATGATTTATTCTATTTCATTCAAAATCACAATAAAATTCACCCATACAGTTTTAAACACGAGTTTTCGGTACTATAGAAATAACCTAAGAACAAAGAAGGGCTAATTTGAAACAATTCAGAAAGTTTAGGTCTATTTTAAAAATACCTAAAAACATAGGGCACACAGCCGTGTGAAATGTCCTAGACCGTGTAGCTCTCGAAGTTGGGACACACAACTATGTCCCAGTCGGTGTAACTTATTGACTTAAGACACACGACCGTGTTGCAGGCCGTGTGTCAGCCCGTGTGGAAACTACACCTATACTATTTTTTCAACATGCTTAGGCCACACACCCGTGTGGATGCCCGTGTGTGTCACACGGCCGTGTGCACCTAAATGTACCTTAAAACTCAAGTTTACCAAACTGTGATTACTTGGACACTAAGCAATCATTTCACTAGTCATTTAACCTATTCAAAACACGATTAAGCATGCTCAACACAAGCCAAAACAACCATCCTAAGTGCCCTAACCAATGTGCCCACATTAGTACCATGTTATATATCATCAAACACACAAGCAAAGAAATAAACCATTAAAACTTCTATTCATATCATATTTGTCATAATTTAACTAACTTTCAACTCCTTAAGTTACCAATTTGAAGCTAAGCACATATCAAACATTAAGCTAAGCTATCTTATCAACATTACCTCAACTAGAACTATATATATATAAGTAGTCATGATTTCACTTTAAACCAAAATAACCTTACATTTCCAAACCAACTATCAACCAAAGACTTCTTAGGCACATGCCATTGCAAAATTAAACATCATTACATTTGAGCTTGAGATTTGTTGTTGGATGCTGAGTTGACGAGAAGTTGAAGAGTACCTAAGCTGCGCACAGAAAACAAAACCGTACGTTGAGTATAACTCAGTGGTATTTATATAATCCGAACAATATAAACTTGATATAAGTAATTAAAATGTAAAAATGCAACAAGTAAAGATATGCAAATGTGTTTCAAATCAATAATATAACTTTGCTCATTCCTTATTCACATCTACCAAAGTTCCACATTCAATCACATATCAATGGCATTTCATGTAGCATTTGTTAATCTCAACTCATGTAATGGCATGATTCAACTCTTTAATCAATATTTGATTTCATTTCCAAATTCACATCTCATTTCATCATTTCATCTTTCATTTCTCATCTTTTCCATATCAATATCAAACACATAAATTTAATTATTCAATTTCCCCTATTAACACGACTCGGACTTGGACTCAGACGAATACACAGATCCAACCTACACACCAGTTTGACACCCAGTTCCTCATTGGATAAATCCAAATAATATCTGTGCCCAGCGCTATATAAGTTGACACCCAGTGTCTTATCGGTTAAACTGAAGTAAATTGGCACCTAGTGCCTCATCGACTCAAGGTCGAAGAAATCCTTGAACTCTTCCTATCCTATGGCATGTCATCTATATCTGACTTAGCCCGAAATAGTTAATAGGGTTCCATTTCATTACAAGTACATCCAATGTCCAATTCTCATATATTCACGTTATCACATTTAAACATATATTCAATTCAATCTTCATATAATCAATACATTCATAATATACCAAATCAATCCATTTCAATCAACTATGAATTCAATCCAATCTCAAAGTATAAATGTACTCACCTCAAATGCTTACCATATGCAACAATTCAAAATGCAATAATTTTTAACTTAGTTCGGATTATAGAAACACAAACCGTAAATTCCGAGCTATTCGACGTCGATTTTATGCTTTCCTTTTTTACTCTAGGATTCTGGTAAGACATTAGCTATGGAATAAGACAATTAAAATACATTAATATTGCACAATTCAATTTCACATTGAATTTTCAACTTTTACACTATAATTGCTTAAACTTCAATTTAGTCCCTAAACTGAGACAAATTTTAATATCCATATTTAACCTCAAATTTTTATACTAATTTCACTCTAAGCTAAAATTAGCTCTCTATTTTCAATTCTACTCCATAATTTCAAATTTTTCATAATTTAGTCTTTATTGCTCAAAATTAACATTTGACTTCACAGTTTAGTCATTTTTCACATCTAACTTAAAAAATCTATCAAATTAATTCCTAAAGCTTTAACTACTCAACAATGGTAACATCTAAAATCTTAAGCAGTGCTCAAAATTGCAATATAGGTCAAGTAGCTCTAAGTACTAGGATTCCAAAAACATAAAAATTACAAAAAAAAGAGACTAAATTGACTAACCGATTGAAGTTTGAATGTTAAAAACCCATTAGGTGCCGTTGGTTGCTTCTCCCTCCTCCTTTTTGTTTCAAAATTGCATGTAAAAGAGAATGTTCTTTCTCTTTCATGCCACTTTTTTTCTTAATTTACTTATTTTGTTTTAATTTCATTCATATATTATTATATTATAATTAGATATATACATTAGATTCATTTTATTTATTATTTATAACATATATATAAATATACATATAATAAACATAACATTTATTATTTTAACCCATCACCATCCACAAAATGGTATAATTGCTAATTTAGTCCATTTAATTAATTTAAATCTATAATTCAACTTTTAACACCTACGCGATTTGATTCCTACATCTTAACAACTTCTAATTTCACGAAAATTATCTATCCAAAATTTGATTCACTATTCCTCATAAACATTTAATAAAAATACCTACGGGTTCCTTTTACGAAAATAGAATCTCGAACCTCACTTTTCGACAACCCTAACTATCGGATTGTTACACTGGTGAGAAGAGATAAAAGCAATTTCAACTAGAAGTGGAAAGGATGCTGATGGTGGAAGCTTTGAATGTTGTCGATCTGAAGATCGAGAAAGATCTCCACCATGGAGAAGACGCACAAAGTGATCGTCGAGAATTTCGATTATCGACTTCGAGAATTCATCTTCCAGCACAAGGTCTACCGTGTAAAAAATAATAAGCAACTGAAATGGCTTCAAAAGATTAAGATGTATTGTTCCCACATCATTGATGAATTGGAGGACTTGTTGCTGGAACTTCTAAAAAATGTTGAAGAAATTAGCATGGTGTTGCGTCCTCAGGAGGATTGATTTCCCGAAATAAGTAAATAGCATAATACACTCCTTTTTTCATCTGGAATATTATATTTGGATTCGAATGACGCCTCTCCTTTTCTCAAAGTAGTCAAAGTTGCTTCCACTTTAGATTTAGATTTGGAACAGTTCAAATCTCCTGTTTTCTATTTATTTTTTTAATGTAGTTTTTTATGGACCTAGAAATGGGAAGATTTTTGAAGTTATCTTTTATTTTGACACTGTCTTTCCTACATTGAAGCTGGAGGATTAGGGATTTGAATATAATTGAATTTTTTTCTTATTTGAATCATTCAATGTAAATGTTGAATTTCACATTTCTTTTTCTGCAATTTTCATATTCATTTTAATTTATTGTTATGGTTTAGGGTAGAAAACAACAAGAAATTTAAAGGTAGAAGTTGTTGTAATCTAAACATTTTCAGACTCAACTATTTGATTGGAAGAGGATCCATCACATAAACCTACTTCAGAGCAGATGCTATATGCGAAAGTAGTTAGACCACTTTTGTTTTTGAAGCATGCAAGTTCTAAGCTCCAAATACGCGTGGCTAAACACAATCTGAAACTAGAAAGCTTAAAGAAAAGACACAGTAGAGAAATTGAAGAACTGAAACATGAGATTGTTGCACAAGAAATTGAGATACTAAAGCATGAGATTGATGCACTAGAAATTGAGTTTGGTGAAAAGAAATCAAAGCTATTGAAACTAGAGGTGGAAAGGATGCAGATGGTGGAAGCTTTGAATGCTGTCAATCGGGAGATCGAAAAGGATCTCCACCATGAAAAGAAAACACACAAAGTGATCACCGAGGATTTCGATTCTTGACTTCGAAAACTCATCCGTCAGCACAAGGTATGTCGTGTAATAAATAAGAAGTAACTGAAATGGCTTCAGCAAGTAACATGAATGGATGAGTACAACATGTTTGAGAACGCTTGTAAATGGGATCTGCCAAACTTCAAGGATAAAAAGGGTGGGTAGGCACATTTGAGAATGCAGGTAAGTTGCTGACGTGGGATTGTCTGTGGAAGTTTGAGCCCGTGAAATTTTAGCGAGTACACCGAAATTACGAGTAATAGTGAAACGACTAAGTGGAACCTAAGTCTATGGGCTCGCAAATAAAGGTTTATCGAAAACGAGTAAGTCTACAAGGGCTACCTTCGGAGAATGGTCCGCCCATAAGTAGCGGGGATTATGATTTGAAGATCACAAAAGACTGAAACAGGGCAAACTAGTAGCTTAAGGCTAGCCGAAAGGTATAAATATGCTAGGACGATAAGGCACCTGCGCAGTCGGCATGCAATATATACAGAACTACAGGTTGATGAGATTGTGTGGCGGATTAGAGTCAAAATCCGAAATCTAGGGGATCATAAGGAAAGTCAGCTAGTAATGGAGCAATGAATTCCTCGTTCAAGAGGATGGGTAAATGTGAAAGCTGCCATCGTAAAGAACAAGCTCACACTTGAGATAGAGAATAAGTCCACCATGGGTAAGTTGAGAAAAAGAGGGCAATACAGAGATTATGTTGGTACAAATTGCGGTAGATAGATGATTAAACAGGAAGTTGATGACTCTGCTTTACATTTTGTTTCTTGAAAACTTTGAAATATTGTTATTGCACTGCTTCACAAAATCTCACCAAGTTAATTTGAACTTATGAATTTATATGTTTTCACAGGGTAAAGGGTTTTGACTCGAAAATGGAGTAGAGTGACCAAGCAGACACTGCTAATCATGGGAAGGGCATGGATGTCGTTCAGGATATAGAGGGGCTCTCATTTAAAGACCACGCCTTAGGGGTTTAGTCGAACTCATTTAAAAAAATTTTTAAATAAGATTGTAAGACAGTATCTTTTAGATGTTGTGTAGGACAATATAGTTTACGGTGTAAATTAAATGTTTGAGAAAGTAATAAGATTTGTTTTAGGAATATAATTAAGTCATTTGGGTCTTTGTATTATCTGGTACCCGAATCTGGTGATCGGGTTGGGTCTAGGGTGTTAAAAGAACTGAAACATAAGATTGTTGCACTTGAAATTGAAATATTGAAACATTAGATTGTTGTACTAGAAATCTGAGTTTGGTGAGAAAAAATCAAAGCTATATGTACTAGAGATAGGAAGGATGCAGATGGTGGAAGCTTTGAATTTTTTCTATCATCTCCACCATGAAGAGAAGACAAACAAAGTGATGACAATGATTTTGAATTTCAACTTTGAGAACTCATCCACCATCACAAGGTCTACCGTGTAAGAAATAATAAGCAGTTGAAATGGTTTCAAAAGATTAAGATGGATTGTTCCTCCATCATTGATGAATGGGACGACCTGTTGCTAGAACTCGTGAAAAGTGTCGAAGAAACTAGCACGATGTTGCGTCCTCAAGAGAATTGATTTTTCAAAGAAGTATAGTATAATGCACACTTTTAACTTTTCATCTGAAATATTATGACATCTTTGTTAACATCTTACTAAGTATTTCTTTATATTTTGAGTCGAATGGCGACTCTCCTTTTCTCAAAGTAGTTAAAATTGCTTCTGCTTTAGATTTAGAACAGGTTCAAATCTCCTGCTTTGTGTTTATTTTTTAAAGTAGTTTTTTATGGACCTAGAAATGGGAAGATTTTTGAAGTTATCTTTTGTTTGGATATTGTTCTTCCTATATTGAAGCTGAAGAGTTAAGGATTTGAATATAATTGAATTTTTCTTTTTCTTCTTTGAATCGTTTAAATGTGAATGCTGCAATTTTATTTTTAATTTATTTTTTGTGGTTTAGGGCAAAAAAACAACAAGAAATTTAGAGTTAAAAGTTATTGTGATCTAAACATTATCATTATTAAATTATTTTTTTTACTCTCCCTCAAAGAAATAATCTATCTTCTTCAACAAAAGAAGGTCCTAACTAGTGTCAATATTTTCTTCAATTCCACTATTCTTGCTCTTAGCGCTAGATCAGAACTCAACACCCCCGATTTTGTCATCTGATTCTTTTTGTTGTTAAACTATTGGCATCTCTCTCGCTTAAATCCTTTCTGTTTCCTTTTAATTTTTCTATTAGTTTTTAGAGTTATTTTTTGAATAAGTTGGCTTTTAGTTGAGATTTAATCCCAACCAACTTGGCATGATACATAAAATTGCAAGCCCTAGTAAGTTGGCAACCCAATGTATCTGGCAATGATAGGAAGTTATTTTCAAATTTTGCTTTTTCCTACTATTTAAATTCTAGTTTCGCCTCAAACTTCTGGTTTCTTCAAAGCTCATTTCCAAAAAGCCCTGCTAAATATTTTCAATTTCTAGTTTCACAAAAATTGTTTTTAAACTCGGGATTAATCATTTACATTATTTAAAAAAATAGGTTGAGCCTTGTGATTAATGTCAAAATTCTTTTGGTTATTATTTAATTAAAAACTGAATCCGTTTTGAAAAAAATGGATCGAGCTTCGAGATTGCCTTCTAAAATTTTCAATTCTGTTTTCTTTTATCAAAAATCAAATTTATTTTTCAAGACATAGGTTGTACCTTGAGATTGTTGTTGAGGTGCTTTCAATTGTTGTTTTTATCAAAAATTATATCCATTTTTAAGAAATGAGCCGAGCCTTGGGAGTTAGGATTATTGTTGAGGTTTTTTTTTTCAATTGTCATTTTATCAAAAATTGAATTTGTTTTCAAAAAAAAGGTTGAGCCTTGAGATTGCTGTTGAAGTCCTTCTAATTATCAATTTATAAAAGAATCGAATTTCCTTTCAAAAAATGGGTTGAGCCTTAAGATTGTCATTGAAATCCTTTTAGTTGTCATTTTATGAAAAATCAAATATGTTTTCTAAAAAAAGGTCAAGCCTTAGTGTCATCGTCGAGGTGTATTTAGTTTTTGTTATATTAAAGTTGAATCCATTTTCATGAAATGAATCAAGTCGTAGGAATTTTCATCAAGATAGACAAGATCATGATCTCGGGCAAAATAGTTACATTTCATCTTTGCATTGTTTCTGATTTTTAGCAACATTGTAACCACATTTTGTGGTACATTAGATAAATTACATGATGTTTTGAATGATATTTTGGAGATATTTTGAGGACTAAGAATAATTTGAATCTGTATGTTTTTGGAGATATTTTAGACTTAGATTTTGATTTCCCTACACCTAGGTATAGACACATACATGCATCTGTACAACTCAAATAGAATGAATAAAAATGAACAATAACCAAGAGAAGTACCGACACGGTACACACATTTTAACTCTATTTTGCTTAATTTATGTTGGTTTTGCACTCAAAGATACTCGAACTGTACAGTAAGTTTAGGTGTGTAAAAGATATGTGCAAGATGAGTAATGTATTTGGTCTAAGTCTAAATTGAGATTGGAGGAAAAAAGTGTTGCAAAAGTGCCTTCTCCTCTCCATCAACCATCTCTTTCAATTCAATCCATGTTTTTAGCATCTACAAATATAAACGATTCGACCAAGTTTTTGCAATTTAATTTTATATATTTGAAAATTTTTACTCAATTTCTATCCCACTCATGATTGTGTATTGGTGTTTTTTAATGAAAAATGAGGAAAGAGAAAGTATCTAAAAAGATGGATACACAGCTCATTTCGTCTACTCTCTCACTTTCTCTTTTCCATCCATTTCTTACTCACTCTGTCTCTCCCAACTTTGGGCCATGCTAGATCTGCCCCTTCTTTCAATATTTGAAAACCAAGAAACTAATTTTAATTTGAATCATGTTGCGGTACGACTCCACCTCGTCATCAGCGGGAAGTAGCAGTGGCAGCTTATCATCCTCCTCCTCCTCGTCCAAGCCACCGCAGCAAGATATTGATGGACTACTCGCCGGTGCTGGTTATAAAGTCCGGTCGTCGGAGTTACGACAAGTAGCTCAACGACTGGAACGACTCGAAACCGCCATGGGTAATTCGCCTGCAGATTTCTCTCAACTTGCCTCCGATGCTATACTCTATAACCCTTCTGATCTGGCCTGCTGGGTCGACTCGCTGCTAACTGAGTTCGCTGAGCCTCCTCCCACTTGCTCCTCCGACTTCATCGTGGATCCCGTAAACAATCAAACGGTGGTAAACAGCGCGTGGACCACCGCCGAACCTCATACACCGCAGGTGCACCAGAATATTACTTATGACGAGCAACAGAGTTTGGATAATCAGTTGACGGTTGTCACGGCCATGGAAGAAGATTCGGGTATAAGGCTGGTCCACATGTTGATGACTTGTGCTGAGTGCGTCCAAAGTGGAGACCTCTCATTGGCTACTTCATTGATCGGCGACATGCAAGGGTTACTGACTCATGTCAACACCGTTTGCGGTATCGGTAAAGTTGCCGGACATTTTATCGACGCTTTAAGCCGCCGTATTTTCCAAGGAATGGGCGGTGGCTCTGTCAACGGTGGCTCGGCTTTTGAGAACGAGATTTTGCATCATCATTTTTACGAAGCTTGTCCATACTTGAAATTCGCTCACTTCACGGCCAATCAGGCGATCCTCGAAGCTTTCGACGGTCACGATTGCGTACACGTGGTGGATTTCAATTTGATGCACGGCCTACAATGGCCAGCTTTGATACAAGCCCTGGCTTTACGTCCTGGCGGACCTCCTTTGCTCCGTTTGACTGGCATTGGACCGCCATCACCAGATGGCCGTGACTCACTTCGCGAGATCGGTTTACGACTCGCTGAGTTGGCTCGGTCCGTCAACGTCCGCTTTGCCTTCCGTGGAGTCGCGGCTTCCAGGCTGGAAGACGTTAAGCCTTGGATGCTTCAGGTGAATCCAAAAGAAGCGGTGGCAGTTAACTCCATCATGCAGCTTCACCGTTTACTCGGATCCGAACAGACCCGGAATTCTCCTATCGACACCGTGTTGAGCTGGATCCGGGGCTTAAACCCGAAAATTATGACAGTGGTGGAACAAGAAGCAAACCACAATCAACCAGGTTTTCTGGACCGGTTCACAGAGGCTCTTTATTATTATTCAACGATGTTCGATTCTTTAGAAGCTTGCAGGGTTCAGCCGGAAAAAGCTTTAGCCGAGATATACATTCAGAGGGAAATAGGGAACGTAGTGAGCTGTGAAGGGTCGGCTCGAGTAGAAAGGCACGAGCCATTGGCTAAATGGAGGAGACGGCTGAGTGGAGCCGGGTTTAGGGCATTGCATTTGGGGTCCAACGCGTTTAAACAGGCTAGCATGTTACTCACATTGTTCTCGGCGGAAGGGTATTCAGTGGAAGAAAATGAAGGGTGTTTGAGTCTTGGTTGGCATAGCCGCCCTCTCATCGCGGCTTCGGCTTGGCAAGCCGTGCCAGCGTGGGATAATCATATGTCATCTTCATAGTAGGGGCAGGGTAATAGTAACTAAGATCTTGCTGTAAATCCAGAGTAATTTGGTTATTTTTTGAAATTCTATCTTTTTTACCTTTCAATGCATTTCACCAAACTATTTTCTATAAAATTTTACTTCAGGAGAATCTGTTCGTAGCTATTTAGGAATCATTTTTCTCAATCTATCTTTAAATTGGGTAATGCAAGTAGTAGCAATGTATTCGGTTTCGGTTGCATTATTTTAGTAATATATCAGAATAATTATTTTTTTCGATCTAAATTTTGAACCGTATCTCAGTGAATAATGTTCAAAATAAATAAAATTATTTTTTACCTATAAAATTTTTTATTATTCAAATTTAAAAAATTAGCTTTAAAAATTATAGTAGAAAATTAATAAATAATGAAAAAGTAAAGAATTTATATAAAAAAATTTATAAAAAATTCTAAAAACTTCGTTAACACAACTTTATGTGCTTTTTTTATATTAAATTTTCATTTTATATATTTAATATAGAACGATTTTATTGTAGATTTTTTAAAAAATAATATTGCGGCAATTTTTTCTTTTAATTTGTGGGAATTTTTTTTTTTGCTTGTTTACTTTACACTTGATAAAATTTTATTTATGAAATTTATTAATTAATATTTTATATAATCAATTAATATTTTTATATTTAAAATTATTTAATTTGATTAATTTAATATATTTAAATATTTTATATATTAAATATTTTTTAAAAACACTGATAAATCTAAAATGACACATCAAAATAAACTCATCCCAGTATGTACCAATTTCAATAAAAATAATAATGTGACCACTTATGCCATACTACTTACCATATGTAGAAATTAAGTTAGAAATTGTGTTATTAGATATCAAGATTTTTTTTTAAAATAAAACTTAATCAAGCTAAGATTTTATATTGAAATGGATTGAATTTATTTATTTTTTGGCTTTAAAGAGGGATTAAAAATATATTTTTATTTAACAGAAGTTTTAAAAATAAAATCAAACTACTAACATTTAAAAGGGATTAAAAATATAGCAATGACATTAACTAAAGGCCTAAGGCATACCTTTGATTATGCTTTGAATGCAAATAATAAAATTTAAACCATTTCTATTTTGATTAAATTAAATTTTTAAAAAAAATTGGAGGCACAGAAGAATAGGGTAGATTTTTCAGAGACAATAAGTATAAATATATTATAATAATTGCACGTGTTGCCTCACTTATTATATGAAATTATCATTTTACTCTTAATGATAAATTTTAAAAGGGTAAAAAAATTATTATAAATAAACACATGTTTTATGTTTAAATTATTAATTACTTTTAAAAATATTAAAAATATTATAAATAACTAAAAAAAATTAAATTAAAACAAAGTTGAGACACATACATTCAAGATAAAAAGTTTCAAAATTTACATTTATTATAGAGTGGAGCAAATACTGATGCAAAACATACAAATATAAAGCAATAATGAAATTTGCAACATCTCTCCATTATCATTTCCTTCAATGAAAAGAAAATAATTTAATTTAGTATATACTTGTAAAAAAGAAAACTAATACTTTTACTTAATTTAATTTGTTTTGAGAAAGAGAAAGGGATTTTTTTTCTTATTTCGAAAAAGATTATATTTTTATCTTTTTAGTTTTAAGTTTAAATTTTTATTAATTATTTTTTATTTTATTTTAATTATTATAAAACATAAGTAATAAATAAATTTTTTTCTTGTATTATTACACTAGTAATCAAATCAGGTATAAATGTTAAGTGACATTTGGGTGTTGGAATTCATAATGTGTGTGGAACTGGCATGCAAGTGTATGATTGTGAATTTATGTATGTTGTTGCGAAAGGGTGAGGGGTACCTCACATTCAGTTTCAAAATAATTGAATGGGTCATTGGATAGGCAATTAAACACCCAAATCCTTCTGCAAAGTAAAGAACAAATCGCAGCTGTTATTTGGTCACACCCACACAGTTAAAACAATTCAGTATCTAAATAGAAAGTTGAAAAAACCTAATGTAAGTTAAGTAGTTGAATATATGGCAGTGGCAGTGGCAGGCAGGTATATGATAGTCACACGTGAATGTGCTATGCCTTGTATGTGTTTGGTAGAAGCAGGGAGAGAGAGGGGGAGGGGGTCCATAGGGATATGGGGTTTGATTCTTGCTTCATTGTAATTATTTTCTCGGCTTAGGTATTTAAAGAAAGCATAGAAAGAGAGGTGAAGATGATTGATAATATATGCATGCATGTGGGTATTCACTTTTGTGAAGCAAATGAAAGCAAAAAGGCTACGAAATTAAGGGGGAACGGGACCCCCTTCACCCAAATAATGAAACACAGGCAGCAACCACAGTGGGCAGACATATTATATAAATAGGTGGCAATGAGAGGATGAGTGAGTTGACTACTCACATGCCTGACCTGTCCTTTCTCTTCCCTTTCCCCACCTGCAAACTGTAATGTCCCGTTCCCTTCACTCAACTCACTATAATTTCCCTTTACTAATATAATTTCACCTTTCTGGTCATCCCTATGCTATCAGCAAAACTAACACCTTTTATAAAACCTAATTTAATAACTTCTTTTATTTACATTAAGTACGCAATTATCAAAGAGAGGGGTGAGGCCTGGCGGTATCCCAGTTGATGGAATGTAAGGATTCCATTCATCATTCACGGGTTAATATAAGCATTCCGATCTTCGCAAATCAAAGTGGGCCAAATTTTTTAAATTTAAAAAAAAAAAGTAAGGTGGGTCCTCATAATTCAACATCTTCACGTGTCAATTTCTTCCCACGTGTTGACAACGACCTTTGTCACATTATTTTCCTCTTCCATTTCTTCCTTCTATTTCCGCCATCACTTGCGACTTCGTGAGAGGCATGAAATTGGTCAATTTATTATTATTTTTTTGGTTTAATTAATAATTTGGTAATTAAACTATATCAATTTTTCAAATTGATACTTAAACTTTTGTTTTTATCTAAAATATTATTCTGTTACCTGCTTTAGCCCAAAATGTTACTTCCATTAAAAAAAAACTTTTCTTAACCAAAAACAAGTTGACAAATCACCTTTCTTCTCTCTTTTATTCTATTATCCATTCTTTTCTCTGAGAAATCAAATGTAATTGAGAGGTTGGTTCCAAGAGAAAATTATGGAGGTGAAGGGATTATAAAATATAATAGGTTGTTTATGGGAAAAGAAGAAATAAAGGAGAGGAAAGAAATAGAAATAGAAAAAAAACGTAAATAAATAAAGAAAATGAAATATAAAAAAAAAAGTTATTTTAAATGAAGTGTCAATTTATTTTTGACTGAAAACGAAGTTAACATTTTGGGTTAAAATAAATAAATCATCATGAGTATTCAACTTATAGAATTTATTTTATAAAAAGTAATCAAATCTTATATATATGTAACTGTGTTTAGGTGATTTTATATTTATATAATACTTTGATACAAGAGGAGGGGATAATTTGTATAATTTTTATATGTTAATCAATTATGCAAATATGAATGATACAAAAAACCTCTATACGGTTTTAAAAAAATATATATCACTTAACCCTTACACCAAATATACATAATTAACCCATTAATCATTAAAAATGCATTAATTAAGCTATTTGATTAATGAATTTTGTTATTGACCATTAATGTAGATGTTTAATTAAATGTTCCGATATTAACCTGATAATCTATATTAAAAAAATTATAAAATTTAAAAACTTAAAAAAATTCAAAAAATAAATAGTAAGAAAATGGTAATTTTTTCAAAAAAGGATATTAATAATTATTTTAAAATAAAAATGGAAAAAAATTGTAAAAAGTATTTTAAAAAGTATTAAAAAATATTAACAATTATGAAAAACTTTAAAAATAAAAACTTTTAAGGGTGTGTTTCAACATTACATAATAACTAAAAAAATTGCAATTATTAGTATAGTAATTATACTTTTCTGTAATTATAATAAGTTTTAATAACTTTTATAAAAATATTTTTATAATATTTTTCTAAAAATTTATGAGTTTTAAATTTTTTATAATTTCATTAATTTTTAATTGTTAAATTTTTTTTACATTTTTAAACTTCTAATAATTTTAAATTTTAAATTTTAAATTTTTTATATATTTATATATTTATAATTTTTTAATTTTATTTTATTTTGCTACTGAGTGACTATTAAAAACACGATCAATGAAAGAAATAGTTAGTCAAAAGATTTAATTGATGCGTTATTATTATTATTTTATATATTAGTTATTTTTCATGCAATAATTTGACACTTCAAACTAAATTAAAGGTTTCATGATGAAATTGAGGGTCCCGCAAAAAAAAGAATGCCAATTTGTCAACATCATAATCAATAAAAAAAATATAGTGATTTTAAGAGGAGAATTTACGAAAAAATTTTAAGGATGGAAATTAAAATTTTATATTTTTATAATTTTTAAAGCATTAAATTAAAATTTTATTATGTTTAGAGGAGTAAAATTTAATTTAATTTTTATTATTTTAAAATTTTTAAAAATTTAAAAGACCAAAATAATAAATTTTCTATTTTAGGGTAAGCTGGGGTCTTTATCAACCCTCGTAAGGGTTGGTTTGGATGGGCGATTGAGTGCGGTGCGGTACGTTTAGTTTACTTTTTGTCTCACGTTACAGTATCGTTACAGTATCTAATCTCACCGCCACCTCTGTTTTTACACTAACTACAGGTAAACGCACTGCCCATCCAAACTCACTCTAAATCTCTCTTGTGCTTTTAAAGAAATAAAAACTATTTAACTCTTATTTATAATATTTATATTGGGTATATAATTATTTTTTATTAAAATTTATTTTGATATATAATATTATATATTTTGAATTTTTAATAATTATGTTTTAATATTTAAAATGTAATTTTATATTCAAAATTAAATTTTATAAATAATTTATATTAAATTCTTTAAAATATTTAAAATTTACATTTCATATATTAAATGTTAATAATATTATTTTTTATATTTTTATTTTTTAAAATATTTTTAGAGAATAATATTAAACATTTGAAATTTTAAAACAAACTTTTTAAAAGATATTATCTACTACACTTTTCAAAAGAAATGAAGAAATAGTTGGAACAAAATTTCAACCTTAGTTATCGGAATGCCAATAAATACCTTAATTATTGCTTTATTATATTATTGCGAATAAATAACTTACAATCTCTTTGAAAAAAGAAATCTTGAGGATTTGGTTTTGATGTAGGTTTGTTAACAGATCAGAGTGATTGGACTAGTAAATTTAACCCTTTTGAGTTAGACTTGAGTTAAGATTTTTTGTTAAGAAAATATCTAGTACATTGTTAATAAAATTTTTAGACTTTATAAATATAATTAAAAGGTTAAGAAGTATTTTACAAGAGTATTAGTAAAATATTAAGAAAATAAATATTTTAAAAAAAAGATAGATGACAATTTTTTATGAATGCTTGTGAAATAAGAAAAAATATATATTATCAATGTATTAAATATTTACCTTTTTAAATTTCAATAAATTATTTAAGCTTTAAAATATATTTAATTATAAATATTAATATAAAAATATATTTTTAATATTGTATTGCAAAATGAATTAAAAAGCAATTAAAATCGAGGCACGACTCTATAAAAACACCTTTAATTTGCATATCCCACTTTTCTTTTTCTTCAGTAATTTTTATTCAAATATCATTAAAATTTTGTGTTGACAGTTCTATTTTAGATATTTAAAATTATTTAATTTGAAATTAAGTTGATATTAAGAGAAAGTGAAAAGACGTTTGTTTAAGAAATGTTGATTTTTGTCCTTTAATATTTTCCACATTTGAAGAGAGTGGAGCGTTCCAAAAACATTTTAGATAACTTCTCTCATACTTTTAACATTTTTCATCTTTTCATTTAATTTTATTTTAATACTTATATTTAACCATTTTATTGATTTGATATTATCCCCTTGTAAAATTATAAAAATATTTTTAAAAATATTATAATTAATATTTGTCACAATTTAAAATTTAATTTTTAGTGTTTATATTTTTTGTCAATTTGACCCGTATTCTTTTTTTAGCTAAATTTGACCCCCTAATTTTTAAAAAAAATTTGAATTTAAATATCAACCTTTAAAAAAAGTTAAATTGATCTCTTTTTAACAAAAATATTTACTAAAACGTTAATTTCTAAAACATCATAGCCCAAATAACAACCGATATGTACTTCATGCTACTTTTTTATGAGCTTTTTATAATTTTAAATATTTTTATATATTTTAAAATTATTTGTTAATATGTCATGTAAGAAAAATAGTGACATGACATCATGAAAGTGCACGTGGACTATCATGCAGGTTACCACACCAATATAATTAAAATATTAATGTTTGAAAAAGTGATTTGACTCTTTTTTGAAAGGTTGAAGGTCAAATTTAGCTTAAAAAAAGAATAATTGTTAATTTGACAAAAGATATAAACATTAAAAGCTAAATTTGACATTATGCCTTAATAGTATTATAATTGCACTTTTGTCTCTTCATGCTTTTATATAATCTCTAAACCAAAAAAAAAGAAAGAAATACAAATTACAAATTTAAATATCAAACACACATTCAATAATATTCTTTTTCCAAACATACTGGCATATTGTTAGGCAGGATGTTAGGTTTTATTGTCTTGATGTTCTCAATGGAGGTAGGTCTTTAATGGAAATAAATAATACCTATTTTGTTCTAATTCCAAAAATGGCTAATCTTACTAGTATGAAGCATTTCCGCGTTATTAGTCTTTGTATGGTGTTGTATAAGATTATCTCCAAAATAATGGTAAACCAATTTCAAAAAGTATTAAATTGTCGAGTCGATGATGCGCAGAGCGCTTTTGTTCCTGGAAGGTTAATAACATATAATATCCTCCTTGTGTATGAAATTCTAGAGGTGTATAAGTGGAAAAGGTTTGGAAAGAATGGGCATCTTGCTCTTAAGCTTAACATTAGCAAGACATATGATAGGGTGGAGTTGGAGTTTATAAAAAAAATGATGTTGAATATGGGCTTTTCGAAAGTTTGGGGGGATTTTTTGTTCAATGTGTGAGTACAGTCTCATACGCTATTATTCTTAATGGCAAAGTGGGAGGACTTTTTCTCTAGGAAGGGGTTTTCGGCAAAAGGACCATCTTAGCCTGTATTTGTTCTTAATATGTAGTGAAGGGTTGTCTTCTCTAAGACGCATGTCAAGCCAAGATGGATTAGTTATGTAACACCCTTAACCCACCTCCGTCGTTAGATTAGGGTCAGGGGTGTTACTAACAAATCAAAAAATTTAATTACAATGTAAGAAAATGTGCAAATTGACCATTAACATCATATTATACAGGAAACAGTAGTTGCTAATTTAATATTTCCATATAATTATATTGAACAACTGAGTGATGAGATATGCCATGCAATTCTAAACTTGGTCTTCCACTATCTACACTCCTATCACTATTTATCCTCTCTTGAAAGCTAGAAGTTGGATACATAACAAGACTATTCCAATTATTAGCATCAAAGTATTGAACTATACTCCGATTAGTAGAATGACCTACTTCACCTAATTTAGGTTTGCTATTTCATTAAAAATTAAAGTAAAAATAATCTTACAATCATTAATACAAGTTTATGGGGCCGTAAAAATAGTCTAAAAATAGACAGGGGCTAATTTGAAATAATTCTAAAAGTTTAGGAAAAATTTCAGAAAAACTTAGAAACATGGGTCACACGCCCGTGTGGCCAGCCCGTGTGACTTTTGAAGTTAGGACACGATCGTGTCCCAACCCGTGTAACTCACTGACTTGGGTCACACGACCATGTAGCAGGCTGTGTGTTAGACTAAGTGTGTCACACGGCTGTGTGATAGATCTTGTCTCAAGCTGTGTGTGCCTAAATGTACTTTAAAACTCAAGTTTACCAAATCATGCTTACTTGAACACCAAACAACTTATTTACCAACCATTTAACCTACTCAAATCACAATTAGACATGCTTAAAACATGCCAAAACATTCATCTTAAGTGCCTAACCAATATACCCTTATTGGTACCATATTTTGTAATTGCAAACACATTAGTAAGGCATCAATCATCCAAACTCCCATTCATACTAAATTGCCATAGTTGAACTAATGTTTTAGCTATTTAGGCTACCAAGCTTAAAATTAAAACACATGCAAAACATTAGCTTGGCCAACATACCAAAACATAGATTTAACCACAACCATATGAAGACTTAAATACCATTACACATGGAACTCAGAATAATATCAACCAAAAGACCTCCTAAGTACATGCCATTATAAAATAAAACATCACCACACTTGAGTCTAGGATTGTTGTTGGATGCTGAGTCGACAGTAAGTTGAAAAGTACCTAAACTGTGCAAGGAAAACAAACTGTACGTTAAGTATCACTCAGTGGTATTTCTATAATCCAAACAATTAAAACTTGGTGTAAATAATTAAAATGTAAGATGTAATTAAAAAATGATATATAGAATATCAAGTTTATCATGCTAATTTATTCATTCTTATTCACATCCAACAAATATTGCACATGTTAATATATGGCAATAGCATTTTATAAGGCAACTAATAAACCATCTCATACAAAGGCATTATTCATTTCTATTTCCAATTCTTGAGTTCATTACTCATAATTCATCAATATTCACAACAAAATCCACCATTTCATATTTCATTTCACATCTCATTTCCATTTATCATCCTTTTCCATTTCAAATATCAAGCACATCTGTAACACCCTTAACCCATATCCGTCGCCAAAATAGGGTTACGGAGCATTATTGGACTTATTTCATAAATAATCATACATTTCACATACATTTTTCACATCCAATAAAATGTATTCTCAATCAATCACAATGTCCTTAGTACGGGCCTACGAGGCCCAAAACATGCATTAGAAGTAGTTCGAGACTAAATCGATAACTTAAGAAATTTTTGAAAAACATAGAAAATTTTACAAAATACAGGGGACACATGCCCGTATGGCCCGGCCGTGTGAGACGCCGGTGTCACAAGCCGTGTGGACATTCGAAATGGGATTATATGGCCGTGTCCTAGCCCATGTCTGACCTTGTGTAACTCCTTGACTTGGGTCACACAACCAACCACACGCTTGTGTGACTAGCTCGTGTACCCTTCGAAATGTCCACACACATTCGTGTGTCGAGCCGTGCCAAAACTGTAGGGTATACTAACTTATGCCACACGGCCAAGTCACATGCCCATGTGCTGGGCTGTGTAGAGCATTCTGACTTGGTTTCTAATTAAACACAATGGGACACACGGCCGTGTCACTAGACCATGTGTCACACACTATTGAGACACACACCCGTGTAGAGAAAAATAGGTTATTTACCAAGCTATCTTTCTCACCCAAATTTGCATTCACCTACACAAACCAAATGGCATAAATAGGCATTCAAACCAATCTCAACCAAATCCTAATTCATTCTAATTACATACCAAGAACTATAATGTTCATAACATCATAATTTACCTATTCAAAACATACCAATTTCACATTCACAAATCACCTAATTGGTTAACTTCATATATACATTATCTTGCTTAAAATCACAAGCATGCCATATCTCCAAATTTCAACCATTTGGTATTCAACTTACCAATTCACAACAAGCATTCACCTAGAAATTACCAATCACATAACATAAGCCATTTGCACATATATAAATATACATCACTAAGCATGCCAAAATAAGACAAATTACATGGCTATACATATAGCCAAGCATTCATCATTTACAAGCCAAATCAAATGGCTAAATTCATTACCAAACTATAGACTAAATTAACCACAACTTCTATACATGCCATATAACCAAATATATAAGTTCAAAAATACCAAAATGATAGCGGATAGTATGATAAGATCTCCGACAACTTCCAAATCCGAGCAGGCTTCGATAATCACTATAAAACACAAAAAAGTAAATAGAATAAGCTATAAAGCTTAGTAAGTTCGTATAGTAATAAACTCAACTTACCATATACACACAATTTAAGCAATTAAACAAATCATAATATAACTTCTATTGATCCACAAACCTATCACATATTCATTCACAAGGTTAGATATGAATTTCACAAGTTTCTTCGATTCAATGCTTGTATGGTTCATGTACATAACTGTACTAACTCGTATCAATCTCATACTCATCCATATCCTTGATATACCCGTTGAACCATTTGGAATAATACCGGATACTCGGGAATTTAGCACTCTAAGTGCCAATACATAGCCGAAGCTATCTCAATCTCATATCTCATATAATACTCACTCTCGAGCTATCAACGGGTCTGCTCACACAAGTTGACGGTCAAGACATAACTACAAGGTGCTGCTCACACAAGCTGACTAGAATTTGCAACACATGCAGGAAAACTCAACCACCGGTAGAACGTACGGACCAGCACCCAAATCACATAACCTCTAATGACATGTCATTCGTATCCTAATCTATTCCTAAGGTTAGCTAGATTAAGTTACAATGACTCCAAAAACATAGAAATCATGAAAAATCGAGTCAAAATCACTTACATGCATCAAGAATTGTTGGCTGAATGCTTCAAGCTATTTCCATGGCTTTTTTAAGTTTTCGGTGATAGTTAGGAAGAAACAAGATGATACCTTGTTTTTCTTTAATTTAATTTACTTTAATTATTAATGTACACTTTTAACCTTATTTTAAACCATTAAAATCACTTAATCATGTAAATAAATGTCCACTCACAATTAAAATGACTTAATTACCACATAAGAGCCTTCACTTTTAAGATTCCATAGTTATTAAACACCTTTAGCTATTAGAACATAACTTTTACACTTTATGCAATTTAGTCCTTTTTTATCAAATTAGACACTCAAAAGATAAAGTTTCTTAACAAAATTTTCACACAATCATACTATCATGCTGTAGACTCCAATTTAATAATAAAATAAATATTTCAACCTCGAATTTGTGGTTCCAAAATCACTGTTCCGATTTGACTAAAAACAGGCTATTACAACTCTCCAATCTTAATAATTTTCGTCCCCGAAAATCTTACCAGAAAATAGGTTAGGGTATTGTTTCCTCATAGCTTCCTTGGGTTCCTACGTAACCTATTCGACACCGTGACGTTTCCAAAGAACCTTCACTAAAGCTATACTTTTATTTCTCGATTCTTTAATCTCTCGAGCCAAAATTCTGATCGGTTCTTCACTATACGTCATATCAGGCTGGATTTCAATCTTTACCAAAGAAATTATGTGTGACGAATCTAATCTATATCAGTGTAATATCGATAGATGAAACACATTGTGAGTCTTTTCTAACTTTGACGGTAAAGCTAGTCGATATGTCGCTGGCTCTATTCTCTCAATAATTTCATATGGCCCGATAAATCGCGAACTCAATTTTCCTTTGCGACCAAAATGAAGAATCTTTTTCCACGAAGATACTTTCAAAAATACTCTGTTGCTGTTTTGAAATTCAATGTCTTTACGTTTTAAATCCGCATATGATTTCTATCGATCTAAAGCTGTTTTCAAATAGTCACGAATTACTTTCACTTTATCTTTGGTCTCTCTAACCAAATCAACCCCGTGGATCTTTTTCTCACTAAGCTCGATCCAGTACAACGAAGTTCGGTATTTGTGACCATACAATGCTTCATACGGTGCCATCTTTATGCTCGATTGAAAACTATTTTTATACGCAAATTCAACCAACGGTAAATATTTTTCCTAGTTGCCTTCAAACTCTAAAACACAGCAACGAAGCATATCTTGGAGAATCTATATAATTCTTTCGGATTGACCATCTGTCTAAGGATGAAAAGCAGTATTAAAGTTCAACCGTGTACCCAAAGCTTCTTGCAATTTCTTCCAAAATCACTATATAAACCTTGGATCTCTATCTGAAATAATAGAAACTGGTACCCCATGCAATCTAACAATCTCAGAAATGTACAATTTAGCTACTCTCTCGAGTGAAAAATATGTACGTACCAGAATGAAGTGTGCAGATTTCGTCAGACGATCAACAACAACCCAAATAGTATCTTTATTTTTTAGAGATAAGGTAACCACGATACGAAATCCATCGTAACTCTATCCCATTTCCACTCTGGTATCATTACTGACTATAGTGGTTTCGAAGACACTTGATATTCAGCTTTGACTTGTTGGCAAACCAAACATTTCGATACAAATTCTAAAACGTCTCATTTCATGCCCAACCACGAGTACAACTATTTTAAATTATTGTACATTTTAGTACTCCCAATATGAACAGATAAACAACTTCTGTGCACTTCGTGTAGAATTTTTTGAATGATCTCGGGATTCTTTGGTACACAAATTCTACCTCGAAACAATAAACAATCATCAGATCCAATATGATATTCTGAATCAGTAGTCGGCTTGCACTGTACTCTTTTAGCTTATAAATCATTATCATATTTTTGAGCTTCACAAATTTGCTGAAGAAATAACGGTTTAGCTTTTAACTCAGCTCAAATCGAACAATCATCAGACATAGTCAATTGTGTGTTCATCGCTCGCAAAGCAAACAAATATTTTCTACTCAGAGCATCCGCAATGACATTCGCTTTCCCTGGATGGTAATCAATCACTAACTCATAGTCTTTTAACAACTCGAACCATCTTCGTTGTCACAAATTCAAATCTTTCTGAGACATTAGGTACTTCAAGCTCTTGTGATCAGTAAAGATATGACACTTCTCACCGAATAAATGATGTCACCAAATTTTCAATGCGAACACAATAGCCGCCAACTCTAAGAAATGTGTTTATAATTCTTTTCATGCGGTTTCAATTGTCTAGAAGCATAAGCTATCACTTTACCTTCTTGCATCAAAACACATCCCAAACCGTTCAATGATGCATCACTAAAAATCACAAACTCTTTACCTGATTCAGGTTGAACTAGAACTAGTGCCTCAATTAACAATGCTTTCAACTTTTTCAAAACTCTATTGGCATTTCTCAGATCATTCGAACTTCACATCTTTCTGTAGCAATCGAATCATCGGTGTAGCAATCATTGAGAACCCTTTTACAAAACATCGATAGTAACCAGCTAATCCAAAAAAATTCTGACTTCAGACACGTTTCTTTGTGGTTTCCTGTCAACAACTGCTGAAATCTTACTCGAATCAACTCAGATGCCTTCCGCTGAAATAATATGTCCTAAAAATCCAACCTCTCAAAGCCAAAACTCGCATTTACTGAATTTAGCAACAGTTGCTTATCTCTCAAGATTTGTAATACAATTCTCAAATGCTCGGCATTTTCAGATTCATCTCGGGAATAGATCAAAATGTCATCAATGAATACAACAACAAATCTGTCCAAATACAGTCTAAAGATTCAATTCATCAAATCTATAAATATTGCAAGAGCGTTAGTTAATCCGAATGGCATAACAAGAAATTCATAATGCCCGTACCTGGTCCTGAATGTAGTCTTCGGCACATCCGAATCTTTAACCCGCAACTGATAATAGCCATATCTCAAATCAATCTTTGAAAATACTGTTGCTCTTTCAACTGATCAAAAAAATCATCATTTCTCTGCAAAGGGTACTTATTCTTAATCGTAACCTTATTGAGCTGATGATAATCAATACACAGTCTCAAAGATCCATCTTTCTTCTTTACGAACAACACTGGTGCACCTTAGGGAGAAAAACTAGGTCATGTAAAACCTCTATCGGTTAGCTCTTGCAACTGAGCTTTTAACTCTTTCAATTCTTTTGGAGTCATTTTCTACAGAGCTATCGATATCAGTGATGTTCTTGGTACTAATTCAATAGCAAACTCGACTTCTCTAATTGGTGGCAACCCAGGTAATTCTTCTGGAAATACATTCAGATATTCACAAACCACTGGCACTGATTCAATCTTCGATTCAGGCACTTTTGTATCCAGTACATATGCAAGATAAGCATTGCAACTCTTTCTCACAAATTTTTGTGCTAACATCGACGATATCACTATAGGCAACCCACTAGAATCATCGGATTCAATTCAAAGAATTTCACTATTTTGACATTTCAATTAAATAGTATTTCATCTACAATTCACAATAGCATCATACAGAGTCAACCAGTCCATACCCAAAATCACATCGAATTCATCAAATGGTAAAAGCATCAAATTTGTCGAAAAACATAACCCTGAGTCATCAAAGGACAATTCTTGCAAACTTTATCATCTAGGACATACTTACCTAAGGGGTTCGATAATTTACTCACAAACTCTGTAGACTCAATAGGTAAACTCTTACTAGACACTAAATTCTCACAAACACATGAATAAGTTGATCCAGGATCAATCAATGCAATTACATCAGTGTCATAAAGAGAAAATGTACTGGTGATAACATTTGGTGATAACGCATCTTCGTGAGTGCAAATATCATAAGCTCTGGCTGGCGCTCGAGCTTTGGATATCACAGCAGAATCCTTTATCGCACATTTGCTACTAATTACATTTCCCATATTTCTAAGTGGTCTTTCTCTAGCAGCTGCATTGCTTGGTCTTGTATTTAGATTTTTATCTTTCTCGGGTCACTCGAGAAAATCCAAAATAAAATGATCCTATGAGCCACATTTGAAACAAGCTTTGTTATTCATCCAGCAGTC
This sequence comes from Gossypium hirsutum, assembly GCF_007990345.1. Classification (NCBI taxonomy): domain Eukaryota; kingdom Viridiplantae; phylum Streptophyta; class Magnoliopsida; order Malvales; family Malvaceae; genus Gossypium; species Gossypium hirsutum. The sequence continues at coordinate 11,484,977 of NC_053429.1, forward strand.
TCCAAAATGCTGTCTTTCATACTGTTGACACTCGGGTTTATTGGTTCTAACACTACCAACACTCGATACTAAACTGGCTTGAGCTTTAGGACTCATATATTACTTTTCACGATCTCTAATAGAATACCCTACTTAAGCATTCGAACGACTATACGAATCCCGTGATTTCTTTGACGAGGAGTGATAGGGTTTACACATCAACCTCTTTCTCGAGTCTCTAGCCTCAGAATTAGCTTTTCTTTTTTCTTTTCCAAGTTTCTCGACTTTGCAAGCTTTGTCGACTAACACAACAAATTCTTTCAATTCTAGAATCCCGACTAGAAGTCTAATGTCTTCGTTCAACCCGTCTTCTAATCGCTTACACATAATTTCCTCAGTGGGACACTCTAGAGCATATTTACTTAGTCTCACAAATTCTCTTTCGTACTCGATCACAGATATACAACCCTATTTCAACTGCAGAAATTTTTTGCATTTTTAATTGATAAATCGCTGAATTATGTATTTCTTTCTGAACTCAGTTTGAAAAAATTCCCACGTGACTTTTTCTCTTGGCACCACGGATATCAAAATGTTTCACCATTGATATGCAGTATCTCTCAGAAGCGATACATTCAGGTGGCGTGCAAGACAATTCATCAAATACCTGAATAGTATTTTCAAGCCAAAACTCGGCTCTCTCAAGATCATCATCAGCTGTAGTTCTAAACTCTTCAGCCTCGAATTTTTGAATTTTATCCACAAGTGGCTTACTTAAGCGTAAAGGTTCCAAAACTTGAGGAGCTACAGGAACCGGTTGGGGAATAGGGTGTGGAGGTTGTTGAGCAGCCGGATTAGTTCGGACAAACTTAGTGAACCATTCATTCATCATTTGGAAGAAGGCTTCTTTGGCCTATCCTCCCTGACTCCCAAATATGGGTCTCAACTCAGACTGTGCTACTCCGTGAACGGAGGCTGGCGCATTACTTTCAACATCATCAGCCAATGCTCGATTGGGATCCATAACTATATGAAAACACGATTTAAACTGTCAGAAGATATCACACTATCACAGGTTATATATGACCTATATAGCTAAACTCTCACATACGCTATGCTAGTCCTAGAACATACTAAATCATAGCTCTGATGCCAGTAAATGTAACACCCCTAACCTATATCCGTGCCAGAATAGGGTTGCGGAGTTTTCCCGGACTTATTTCATAAATAATCATACATTTCACATATATTTTTCATATCCAATAAAATGCATTCTCAATCAATCACAATGTCCCTAGTATGAGCCTACGAGGCCAAAAATATGCATTAGAAGTAGTTCGAGACTAAACTGATAACTTAGGAAATTTTTGAAAAAAATAGAAAATTTTACAAAATACAGGGGATACACGCTCGTGTGGCCCGGCCATGTGAAGACATGCCCGTGTCACAGGTCATGGACATTCGACATAGGATTACATGGTTGTGTCTCAGCCCGTGTCCGACCCTGTATAACTCCTTGACTTGGGTCACACGACAAACCACATGCCCATGTGACTAGCCCATGTACCCGTCGAAATGCCCACAAACGCTCGTGTGCCAGGCCGTGCCAAAACTGTAAGGTGAATTATGCCACACAGCCAAGTCACATGACCGTGTCCTGGGCCGTGTGGAACATATTGACTTGATTTCTAATTAAACACCAACGGACAAACGGTCGTGTCACCAGATCGTGTGGTACACACGACTGAGACACACGCCTGTGTCTCTACCCTTGTGGAGAAAAATAGGCTATTTACCAAGCTATCTTTCTCACCCAAATTTGCATTCACCAACACAAACCAAATGGCATAAATAGGCATTCAAACCAATCTCAACCAAGCCTAATTCATGCTAATTCCATACCAAGAACTATAATGTTCATAACATCATAATTTACCTATTCAAAACATACCAATTTCACATTCACAAATCACCTAATTGGTTAACTTCATATATACATTATCTTGCTTAAAATCACAAGCGTGCCATATATCCAAATTTCAACCATTTGGTATTCAACTTACCAATTCACAACAAGCATTCACCTAGAAATTACCAATCACATAACATAAGCCATTTGCACATATATAAATATACATCACCAAGCATGCCAAAATAAGCCAAATTATGTGGTTATACATATAACCAAGCATTCATCATTTACAAGCCAAATCAAATGGCTAAATTTATTACCAAACTATAGATCAAATTAACCACAACTCCTATACATGCCATATAACCAAATACATAAGTTCAAAAGTACTAAAATGATAGTAGATAGTGTGATAAGATCTCTAACAACTCCCAAATCTGAGCAGGCTTCGATAATAACTATAAAACATGGAAAAGTAAACAGAACAAGCTATAAAGCTTAGTAAGTTCGTATAGTAATAAACTCAACTTACCATATATACACAATTTAAGCAATTAAACAGATCATAATATAACTCATATTGATCCAAAAACCTATCACATATACATTCATAAGGTTAAATATGAATTTCACAAGTTTTTTGAATCCAATGCTTGTATGGTTCATGTACATACCTGTACTAACTCGTATCAATCTCAAACTCATCCATATCCTTGATATATCTGTTGAACCATTTGGAATAATATCAGATACTCATTTATCTCGCACCTTAAGTGCCAATACATAGCCGATGCTATCTCAATCTCATATCTCATGTAATGCTCACTCTCAAGCTATCAACGGGTCTGCTCACACAAGCTGACAATCAAGACGTAAAGCTGACGAGAATCCGTAACACATGTCAGAAAACTCAACCACGAGTAAAACGTACGGACTAGCACCCAAATCACATAACCCTTAACGACGTGTTATTCGTATCCTAACCTATACCTAAGGTTCAACCGTGATTTCCAATTGCCGAATCTTTGTCGAACATATCCATAAGGTCGTATTCACAATTAATTCAATAACAAAGCATTTAAAACACAATTATATTAATGCTTATTAACATACGAACTTACCTCGATCACAAAAACAACGATATTGATCGACTAGTCCAATACTTTATTTTTCCCCCGATCTAGATCTGAACTTCATTTTTCTTGATCTATATAATATCAAGTTTAACTTATTCAATTATCATTCTATTCAATTTAGTCCGAAAATCACATTATGGTAAAATTATAGTTTTGCCTCTAATAGTTTAACATATTTACAATTTAGTCCCTAGCTCATAAAAAATAAAAATTTATGGAATTGAGTCCCTACCCATGCTATTCAGATTTCTATTATTAAATAGTAGTTGATATTTTTCATTTATTTCACATTTCTACCACAAAATTTTTATATTTCACAAATAAATCCATCATTTGCAATTTCACCCAAAATAACTTAACAAATGTTGTTTATCTAACTACAACTATTCATTTTCTATCATCAAACATCAAAATACACACATATTTATCAATGGTAAAACCCTAAACCTTTAACAATTTTGCAAATTAGTCCCTCAGCTAGCTAGATTAAGTTACGACGACTCCAAAATCATAGAAATAATTAAAAACTGAGTCAAAATCAATTACATGCATAAGGGATAGTTGGTCGAATGCTTCAAGCTATTTTCATGCTTTTCTAAGTCTAAATTTCGGTGATAGGTAGGAAGAAACAAGATGATACCTTGTTTTTCTTTAATTTAATTTACTTTAATTATTAATTTACACTTTTAACCTTATTTTAAACCATTGAGATCACTTAATTATGCACATAAATGTCCACTCACAATTAAAATGGCTTAATTACCACATAATTACCTCCAATTTAAGATTCCATAGCTATTAGACGCCTTTAGCTATTAGAACATAACTTTTACACTTTACGCGATTTAGTCATTTTTATCAAATTAATGAATTTTTCACTCAATTACACAATCATGCTGTAGACCTTAATTTTATAATAAAATAAATATTTTTACCTTGGATTTGTGGTTTCAAAACCACTATTCTGATTTGACTAAAAACGGTCTGTTACAACATTGATTTTTATAATTTATTTCCCCCTATTAACATGACTTGGACTCGGACGGATACGCAGACCCAACCAACACTCAAGTTTAACACCCAGTGCCTCATCGGATAAATTCAAAGCAAGTAATTAGGCTCAGGACTGTAATAAGTTGACACCCAGTGTCTCATCAGTTAAACCGAAGTAAATTGGCACCAAGTGTCTCATCAACTCGAAGTCGAAATAATCCATGTTCTTTTCTTATCCTATGGCATGCCATCTATATTCGAATTAGCCTGAAACTATTAATAGGGTTTCATTTACTTTTTAATACAACCAATGCCTCAATTTCATGAATGTATATTATCACATATAAGCATGTATTTAATTTGCTAGTAACCACATTTTCTCAATAAATGTATTGTAACACCCCTCTCCCGTGTTCCACGTTGGAATAGGGTTACGGATCATTACTGAACTTATCACACATTAAAACATACATTGAACAAACAATTTACTCAATTCAAATGTAGTTAAATTACAACCAATCATATTGTCCCTAATACGAATCTAAGAGGCCCATGCATTGGGAGTGGTTCGGGACTAAACCGATAACTTTAGAAAGTTTTAAAACACTTAGAAAATTATTCTCAAAAACAGTGGACACATGCCTATATGGCCCGGCCATGTGTCTCACACGGCCAAAGACACACCCGTGTCGCAAGCCGTGTGGACATTGGAAATGGAAAAGCATGGCAATGTCCCAAACCATGTCTGACCCCGTGTAACTCTCTAACTTGGATCACACGACCAACACACAAGCTCGTGTGGCTAGCCTATGTGCCCTAAAAATGGTCATACACATTCGTGTGCCAGGCTGTGTACTAGGCCGTGCCAAACCTATAGGGTATACTGACTGATGCCACACGGCCAAGTCACACGCTCGTGTATGTGGCCATGTGGAGCATACTCACTTGATTTTAACTTCAACACCAGGGGACACACAACTGTGTAAAATAACCGTGTGTCACACATGGCTGAGATACACGCCCGTGTCTCTGCCAATGTGGACAAAAATAGGCTATTTACCAAGCCAATTTGCCACCCAAACTTGTACACACCTATACCAAAATCAAAGGCACCAAAACAAATCATATAATAGGCATTCAATCAACCTCTCTTAAGCATATTTCATACCATTTCCAACACCAACCAATACAAAACTTATCAATACCACAATGTACCATCCTATTCATACAAAACTTAACTTATACCATTCAACTAGGTAAACATTTCTAGACATGCATCATTATGCTCAATTTCACAAGCATATATCTTCTCTAATATCTATCATTTGACAACCACAACATCTACTAGCAATAAGCATTACAAAACCAACCTCAAATTCATAAAATAAGCCATATACATACATTTATATACATAATCAAACCAACCAAATTAAGCCAACTCTCATGGCTATATATACAAACTGAAACATAAGCAATTACAAGTCATTTCAAATGGCACAACACATTACCAATTATACCAAAATAACCAAAGTCCCTATACATGCCATATACTCAAAACATAAGCTCAAAAGGTACCAAAATGATAGTAGGACAGTGTAACGAAGTCTCCGGCGATCCTCGAATCTGAGCTATCTTTGAAATCACTATAAAGCATGATAAAATAAACAAAGTAAGCTATAAAGCTTAGTAAGCTCGTATGAAAATAGGTATAATTTCCAATTCAATCATAATTTAAAGAATATTAATAATATATTCAATTCAACTATTTACACATTGCCATGACTAATGATATCATGTATAAATTCAGTAACTTACTTACTTTACAAATAACTTGTCGATTATTACTTAGTTGCCAAACTTATTACAAGTACCTGAACTGATCCATATTATTGTTCTCATCCTCATACCATAATCTTTTCCCATTGAACCATTCAGAATAATATTAGATACTCGGGAATCTCGCATCGAAGTGTCAGCCGATGCTATCTCAATCACATATCGCACATATGCTCACTCTCGAGCTGTTAACGAGCCTACTCACACAAGCTGTGGGTCAAGACGTAGCTACACGGTGCTGCTCACACAAGCTGTCAAGTAACCGCAACACATGCCGATATACTCAGCCACCGGTAGGACATACAGGACCAGCTATAATGACCCAAAATTTCCGGGCACCGGAAAATTATGTTATCGAGCCTTTGTCTTAGTAAATCGAGTTCGTAAATAATTATTAGGAATAATTATGAGTCTAGTATTGTGTCTAATTAAGTTTTAATTAGGTGAACTTAGCTTAATTAAGAGTAATTAAGAAAAAAGATTAAATTGAATAAAAGGCAAAGGTTCAATTATAGATCAATAGAAAATAAAAAGGACCAAACTGACAATTGTACCAATTAGCATAGATGAGGCGGTATAAGCTGTTAAAGATCTAAGGCTTTACTTAGATAATTGTATATTAATTAATTAATTAGTTATTTTATTTAAGTTATAAATTATATTAAATAATATTATATTTAGAATTAAATTAAGTAAAAACAAATGTTTGAAAAAGAAAATAAACATGTGTAATAATACATGAATATACACTTGTGACATGATTACATGTTTTCTTACTAATTAAGTAGAAGATATTTATATATTAAATAATTAAATTATTATAATATATTATTAGTAACTAAAACAAATAAAAGAAATAGAATAAAGAAAAGAAACAAAAGAACAAAGAAAAGAAAACAGAAAGCAATCGAATAGGGGAAGGAAAGGAAAAAAAAAGAGGGAAATAGGGTTTTTGAAGCTTAGAGTTTAATTGGTAAGCTCAATCAAGTCCTTTTCTCTTAATTTTGATGTTTTAAAAGTATTAAAACAAGGTTTTGATGGAATTAAGTTGGTAGTTTAGAAGTCCTTAGGTTTTTAAACAAAGTTCATGTTGAATAAAATGATGAAATAGGGGTTTAATTGAATGAAATTTAAGTTAGAATAGATAAAAGGATTGAAATGTAAAGTAAGCTATAAGTTTTGTGTTTTAGGGACTAAATTGAGAAAAATTAAAAATTAGAAAAATATGTTTAAAATTTAATAGTTAAATTTGAGTTTAAATGAAATTTGAATAGAAATAAAGTGTGAATTGGTGTTGTAAATTTGGTTATTAGCATTTTACACCAAAACAGTTTTGGGCAGTAGTAGTGTTTTGAATTTGAAAATTCACCAAAAATTGTAGAAATTGAAATAGAGAATAAAAAAAATATATAATTAAAGCTTATTGAGTCTAGTTTCTCATAGAAAAAACGATGTAACAACAAAATTGTAGATCATGAGATATTATAAGTTTTGTGAGACAAGGTCAGAATAAATTCGGGTTCCCCTATTCTGACTTTGAAAAATCATTAAAAATGGTATAAAAATAATTATAGGTTGAAATTTATATTTTTAAAATACTTAATGAACCTATTTTCAAGATAATCAAATGGGAACATCGTCCGAATCTTGTACAAGGAGATAATTAATTTTTAGTGAAGAATGGTCGGAACTGTTTGACAGTAGAATAGGTGCAACTTTAAAGAATAAACTGTACTTATTGGATAAACCAAAAATTCTAAAAAATTTATGGTAAGAAGATATGTGAGTCTAGTTTCAGGGAAAATTAGAGGATCTTAATTTGGAGTTTATTATCTCAAGATATAAATGATTTAGTAACAATGACTCAAGTAGACAGCTTTAAATGAACATATAAGTAAATAGTGGAATTATATGTCCAAAAAAAAAGAGTTAAATCTGTATGTTTAGGCTCATGGATTAAATTGAATTGTGTTGTATTGATGATTATAAATAATTATTATTTCGTAGTTAACAAAGAACCCAAGACATCGGCGTACAAAGGAAAGGAGAAAGCTATTGAGGATTAAAACGAGAAATTCACGGTTTGTATTACTATAATTCAAATTACTTTTTATTAAATGTTTTATATAATTTCTATATTTAATAAGTGAGTTATAAGGTAAGCATTGATATTTGAGTTGAATGAGAATTGAATTGAATGGTGAATGGGTATGTATAATTGAATTGTAAATTGATTTGAATGTGAAATTGTAATTGAAAAGTGATCTTGGATTGGAAATGAAAGTGAATTGAGAATTGAAATACCCTATTAACTAGTTGGGCTGAGTCGAATATAATTGGCATGCCATAGGATCTAGAAGTGTACGGGATTTGCCGGCTTTACCGATCAGGCACATTATGTGTCGTTTTAGGCACTTTATGTGTCGTATACTGATCAGGTACTGTGTACCATTTTAGGTACAATGTGCCATGGTGTGTTTGGGTTGGAATCCATGTATCCTTCAAAGTTCGGGTTTGTTAATAGGGTGAACAACTGAAATGAGAAATTTAAAATAAATTGATTAATTATATTATTGAAATATTGAAAGAAATTAGAAAGTTGAATTATGGATTGAAATTGAGATTGAAAATGAAAAGCATGAACTTAATGTTCATGTAGTGATTGAAATTGTTACATGTGATATGTGATGGAAATTGAAGAATAGCTAAAAATTGTATTGTTATTATTAATTAATGAAAGTTTAAGAATGATTTGATATTTGAGAAATTGGATATTTACATGTTTGGTAATTATAATTCTTTATTGCTATTATAATTTAAATTATGGTAATACCACTGAGTATGGAATACTCAGCGTGCGGTTGTTTCCGTGCGCAGGTTAATAGGAGTCCAGTGTCCCAGTCAGCATCCGAACGATCCCGACTCCAACAAAAAGATTTTTGGTGATGTTTTCTTTTCTTAATTGAAAGTGGCATGTACTAGGTGTTGTATAGGTTACATAGATATGCTTGTAATGTTGGTTATAAGAATGATATATACCATATTTTGTTATTAGTTTGATAAAATGGTAAAGATTATATTATATAATTTGGTATTAAGTTAGAATGAAAAATGAATGAAGTTATTAGTTAATTTTGATTAATATTATGAATGTTTAGTTATTAAATTATTATGTTAATGAATTGGTTATGATTTAGGTGTATTTAGGCTTAAATTGTTTTTGATTGTGCCATTGGTTTTGGATTAGTTGGTTTCTAGTTTGAACTTGCAGGGGGTTTTATGTAAAAATAAGAAGAAATTCTGTCGAAATTTTTGTAAAAAAAAATTTGAATGAATGAAGTCAATTACAAATAAAAATATAATTTATATGAATTTATGATTACATTATAATATGTTTGTTAAATAATTAATTGTTTAATTTTAATTTTAATTATTTTTATTAAGAATTATCCGTAATTTGTCTGATTTGTCTAGTAATGCCCCGTAACCCTGTTCCGGCGACAGTTTAGGGTTGAAGGGTATTACATCAGCACCCGAATCACATAATCACTATAGTCCGTAATGGCATGTCACTTGTATCCTATCTATTCCTAAGGTTCAACCGGGATTTCAAATGCCGAATTGTCATCGAATCATTGTCGAACATGTCTGTAGTCTTGTATTCACAATTTATGCAATATCAAAGCATTTAAAATACATTTATAACGAAGCTTATTACATACGAACTTACCTCAGATGTAAAAAAATGACTAAACTGGTCGATTAGTCGAGAACTTTGTTTTTCCCTCGATTTAAATCCAAGTTTCGCTTTTCTTGATCTATCTGTAATCAAAATTAACTTATTTAATTATCTATCTATTCAGTTCAGTCCAAAATTCACTTTAATATACTTTTATACATTTGCCCCTAATGTTTTACAACTTTTACAATTTAGTCCTTATTTCACAAAATCACAAATTCAAGCAATATAATACCGAGCAGCCCATATTTTCCATTTATTTCACATTTAAACCACAAAGTTTCCACATTTCATAATTCAATCCCTAATTTGTATTTTCACAAAAAAATCACTTAACAAAACTTGTATAACTATAATAAAAAAATTCATAATCCATCATTAAATATCAAAATACTCATGTATTCATCAATGACAACTTCTAAAATCTTTAACAAATTTTCAAATTAGTCCCTGGGCTAGCTAGACCTAGTTGCAATGATCTCAAAAACATAGAAATTATTAAAAATGGAACAAAAATCGTACCTTAATGAGTTATTAAAGCTTGGACGAATGAAGAAGATAAAAATGTTATTTTCTTAGCCTTAGTTTCGGTTGAAACATGAAGAAGATGATAACTTTTTATTTTGGTTTTATTTATTTTATGTTTATTAACCTATTTACTTAATTAACCTTAAAGACCTTAAGGACCTTAAATTTAAGGTTCTATAACTATTTGGCACCTTTAGCTATTAGAACTCAATTTTTACACTTTACGCGATTTAGTCCTTTTTATCAAATTAGCTAATTAAATGATAAAATTTCTAAACGGAACTTTCACAAATCATTCAATCATTCTATAAACATTAAAATAATAATAAAATAATTATTTTTACTTTAGATTTGTGGTCCTGAAATTACTGTTTTGATTTGACTAAAAACGGGCTGTTACAACTCTCCCTCCTTAGGGATTTTCGTTCCCGAAAATCTTACCAGTGAATAGGCTAGGGTATTGTTTTCTCATAGCTTCATTGGGCTCCCACGTAGCCTCTTTGATACAATGTCATTTCCAAAGTACTTTCACTAAAACTATACCTTTATTTCTCAACTCTTTAACCTCTCGAGCTAAAATTTGGATCGGTTCTTCGTTGTATGTCATGTCGGGTTGAAGTTCAACATCTTCCAGAGAAATTACATGTGACGGATCTGATCTATATCGGCGCAACATCGATACATGAAACACATTGTCAATCTTTTCTAATTCTGACGGTAATGCTAGCCGATATACTACTTGCCCTATTCTTTTGATGATTTCATACGACCCGATGAAACGCGGACTCAATTTACCTTTGTGACCAAATTGAAGAATTTTCTTCCATGGTGATACTTTCAAAAATACTTTTTCGTCAAGCTGAAATTCAATGTCTTTTCGTTTCAAATCCGCATACGATTTCTTTCGATCTGAAGTTGCTTTTAGACTGTCGCGAATTACTTTCACTTTTTCTTCTACATCTTGGATCAAATCAATCCCATGAATCTTTTTCTCACTCAGCTTAGTCCAATACAACAGAGTTCGGCATTTGTAACCATACAAAGCTTCGTACAGTGCCATATTTATGCTTGATTGAAAACTGTTGTTATACGCAAATTCAATCAACGACAAATATTTCTCCCGATTGCCTTCAAATTCCAACACACAACAATGAAGCATATCTTCAAGAATCTAAATTACTTTCTCAAACTGGCCGTCGGTTTGCGGATGAAATGCTATACTAAAACTCAACCTCGTACCCAGAGCTTCTTGCAATTTCTTCCAAAATTGTGATGTAAACCTCAGATCTCTACTCGAAATAATTAAAACTGGCACTCCGTGCAATCTAACAATCTTAGAAATGTACAACTTAGTCAATTTATCAAGCGAATAGTCAGTATATATCGAAATTGTAACGCCCTAAAAATTGGGCCTAGAAAGAATTGGGCCTTGAGTCTAGAATTCGGATAGAATAAAACCTGAATAATTAAGAAGTTTTAAATATTACTGTTTAAGAAAAAAAATTGAATTACTACTAGAAAATTTTTACTATTACGGATATTTTAAATTTTTACGAAATTTTAATTAGTATTATGAGATAAAATTATTATTCTTAGAAAAATATTACTATATGTATGTTTGAAAAATTTTTATGAAAATTTTTATGAAAATTTTTATTATTTACTGTATTATTGATATTTGAAATTTTTATTATTAGATATATTTATAAAATTATTATTATTATAATTATTATTATTAGATAGGGAAAAATAAAATAAAATATATATATTTATAAAAGTATTGTTGTTTTACTTTTTAAGACTCTAGAAAAATTTTAATTTTATGCTACCTTAGGGAATCTGGGCAGTAGGCCTTAATAATTATTTGAGCTGCGTTTTAGCATAAAGGAGCACTTGGCCCAGTGGCTAAGCACGCTAGGAAGGTGTGGGAGTTGCTTGGGTTCAATGCGAGGCGTGCGCAATTTGGGTTTTTTTTAATATGCAGATCGCGGCTAGAATAAGGGTTAAGTGGAGTTGCGAGTATAATTTTACACAAAGAATGCCTTGGCGCAGTGGCAGTAGCGCGCTAAGGAGACGTAGTGGTCACGAGTTCGAAGGCAGGGGGAACCGAAACTTGTTTTATTTTTTTAAGAAGCCCGTGACTGAAGCGGATAAGGTTTATAAGTAAATGCAGTCAAAATATAACAAAAGCGAGGGAGTGTTGCAGCGGCAATCAGGGTGGCTGAGTGTTCTGGAGGTTGAAAGGTTCGAGTGGCGTGCAAGGTGGAAATCCTCTTTTTATTTTTAAGCGGACTGGAGCTTCAGCAGGTAACCTTTAAGATTAAATGTGACGGTATTTTGTTGAAAGCAAATGTGCGTCCCAGTAGCCAGCAGCATGCTGATCAACCTGGAGGTCCTAGGTTTGAGCAGCGTTACGCGCAGGAGGGTGCTTCTTTTTACTGTACGTGCGTAGGAAGGGCCGTACGGGATTGAAACGCTACCAGCAACAGGAGGAGTTGGCTGAGCGGTGGACTGCTGCTCAGCAGTGGAAAGTTTGAATTAAATTCGAACTTTGAATTTGACCATGAATTAAGGAGATAAGGAAGGAATTAAAATTGAAAAAGGATTTTATTTTATTCTAATCTTATCTTATTTCTTTTGCTCATATTCTTTTCTATTTTTCCCAAAAGCTGAACAATTCTCTCCTTTTCTATTTTCTTTCCTCGAAGCCAAATTCTTTTTAAAACAACTTTTTCTTCTCAAATAGTGGTTGCCGATTACTCCTTTGGTTGAAATTATATCTCCTTTCCTTTTAATCTTTCAAAAGACCGAACCTCTAATCTTACATCTCTTCCTCTACTGATGGTCTCTTCGATGGTGAACTTATCGTCACCTATTTTTTTCTTTTAGATCTCAATAGCCATTTTCTAGGATAGATCCAAAAGTCGAAAATCTTCATATTTTAGTAATTCGGGAATTAATATTTAGATCTATTTTCTACGCACGTTTAAGTTGAATTCACAACGGAATTGGGGTAGAAAGGTATTTGGAATGTTCTTCAACGAGTAGATCTCTTGGTAAGTATTCGAACCTTCTTTCCATTTGTATCTTGTGGTTTAAGAAAAGCTGAAAACCCCTATATACATAGGGTGGCTGTCGACTAAGATTGAAAGGGTTTTTGGTGTTATTTGGTTTGTTAGTGCTAATGAGGATTAAAGGCTGCCGATCGAGGAGTGTGTGAAAAGCTTGGATCATCGGAGTGACTAAATCTAGATCTAGTCATCAATTTCGGCAAAGGTATGAATTCTAGGGCCATTGTGGATGGTGGCCGAATATGTAAGTGATGATAATAGGTAGTTTTCGATTTGGTTTAAATATTAGCATGATCTAATCTATAAGCGGTTGATTATAGGAGAAATCGCGTAGGATATCTCGTCAAGGAATATTGCAAATCAGGTGTGTAAATGACACCCACTCATAGACTAGATCGGCAAAAGCCGAAAAGCCGAAAAGCAGAAATGCCGGAAAGCCATCATTTTGTGAACTTGTGAGCGTGCGAGCGCTCGTGAGATGGTTGTTTGTTAGTTTTGGTAATCTAAAGCGGTATAATTGCAGAGTTCGCAATTTCGTGCACTTCGGTATATTTGGGCTTAATGGGACGAAAACGAGTTAGTGGGCCAATGGGCGCAATTCGGTAAAAATGCTCGGTAAGTGCTTCTGTTAATGTGTTAATGGTTAGAATATGTATGTAAACTCTAGAATAGTAAATTTTATTAAACTACACCTAAATATGAAAGTTACCGTTTTACCCCTAGGTGCAAAATGACCGTCATACCCCTAGGGTTAATTTTGACTGAAATGCATGATATTCTGATTATGTTTGTTGTATGCCATGACATGTATATCTGTTGCATGGGGTTGGGTTTTGTTATGGAGGAAGAACCCGTTCTGGTGGCTGTGCCACATATTCTGATATAAGTAGCTTTGCTGCGGATTATAGTTAGTGCCGCAACCGATGCTAACACTGTAAGTGTAGGGATGGCGTGGGTTATTTATTCCCCACAAGAAGTGTAGGGATGGACGGAGACAAGTGCAGGGTTGGATGGGGTTATCATGCATTAATCATATGAGACTGTTTTGTTATGGGCCAACTGTATTGAAGCAGGCCCAACTATGTTAATATGGGCAAGGCCCAGTATATCTCGACTTGTAATAGGGCTACGGCCCAGATTGATACTGATATGGGCTAGGCCCAATATACTCTGATACTGTAAGGGGCTATGGCCCAGATTAATGTTGATATGGGCTAACGCCCAGTTAACACTGATTTCTGAATAGGGCTTAGGCCCAGTAAAGTTTGAACTGATTTGGGCTCTGGTTGGGATACTTTACACACTGAGTTTTTCAAACTCACCCCCTTTCTCTTCCATCCTTACAGGTGAGCCCTAGTTGGTGGACTTGGAGCTGGGCGGGGTTCAGAGTGGCCACGAAGATTAAGTTTCTGTTTTCTTTAAAATAAGTTTCGCATTTATTATTTTGATTATTTTTATTCTGGTTTAAGTTGTAATAAGGCCGCTCTTTTTATTATTTTTAATATTTTGGGTTATTAAATTGGTTAGCTCTAGGGCGCGTTTTATAAAGTTACTTATTTTCAAAATATCACGATTACCGAGCAAAGCTTCCACAACGTAAATGTTTTCAAAGCAAATAAATATTTTAAATGGACTTAAACTTAATTTGTTGTTCATGGACAAGTAATATGCTTTAAGTGTGGCAATGGATGTGTGCATGTCTAGGATTGGATCCATGAAGAGCTTGGTACTTAAGCAGTCCAATAGACTCACCTCTTCTTTTCTAGCTTCCTACCTGGTGCACAGCTTCCATTCACTTTAATCTATAACGAAAATATTCTTTTCAAAGATTTTTAATTAAAACATGAGTTTTACAATAACGCTCCAATGAGTTTTACATCAAGAAGGGTTTTCAATAAAAAACATGGTTTTCGAAAAACACTTCAATGTGACACGCCGAATTCAGCCGTAACATCTGGGCCAGGTTTAGGGTGTTACAGAAATGAAATGTGCAAACTTTGTTAGTTGATCTACAACAACCCAAATAACATCTTTCTTTTTCAGAGACAGAGACTAATCCGATATGAAATCCATTGTAACTCTATCCCACTTCCACTTTGGTATCATTATCGATTGTAGTAATCTCGAAGGCACTTGATGCTCAGCTTTAACTTGCTGACACACCACACATATCGATACAAATTTTGAAATGTCTCGTTTCATTCCCGACCACCAATACAACTGTTTTAAATCAGTATACATTTTAGTACTCCCCAAGTGAATAGATAGACAACCACTATGTGCTTCGTGTAAAATTTTCTGAATGAGCTCGGAATTCTTTGGTATGTAGATTCTGTTTTGGAACATTAACAATCATCAGCTCCGATCTGATAATTTGAATCACTAGACGACTCACATTGCATTCTTTTCACTTGTAACTCAGTATCACACTTTTGAGCTTCACAAATTTGTTGAAGAAAAACTGATTTAGCTTTCAACTCTACTAGAATCGAACCATCGTCTGACAAAGTCAGTCTTGTATTCATTGCTCTCAAAGCAAATAGATATTTTTTACCCAAAGCATCTGCAACTACATTTACTTTCCCCGGATGATAATCAGTTACTAACTCGTAAGCTTTTAATAGCTTGAGCCATCTTCGTTTTCGCAAATTCAAATTTTTCTGAGTCATTATATACTTTAAACTTTTGTGATCGGTAAAGATGTGGAATTTTTCACCATACAAATGATGTCGCCAAATTTTCAATGCGAAAATAATAGTGACCAATTCTAAATCATGCATCGGATAATTCTTTTCATGCCGCTTTAATTGTCTGGAGGTATAAGCTACAACTTTTCCTTCTTGCATCAAAATGCAACCTAAACCATTCAGTGACACGTCGTTGTAAATCAAAAATTCTTTACCCGACTCAGGTTGAGCCAACATTGGTGCCTCGGTTAACAATGCTTTTAACTATTTGAAACTTTGTTGACATTTCTCGGACCATTCAAATTTCACATCTTTTTGTAGCAATTTGGTCATAGGAGTAACAATCATTGAAAATCATTTAACAAAACATTAATAGTAACTAGCTAGTCCCAAAAAACTTCTGATTTCAAATACATTTCTCGGTGGTTTCTAATCAACAACTGCATAAATTTTGCTCGGATCAACTCGTCTACCTTTTTCTGAAAAAATGTGTTCTAGAAATCCAACCTCTCGGAGCCAAAACTCGCATTTACTGAATTTAGTGTATAGTTGCTTATCTCTCAAGGTTTGTAACACAATTCTTAAATGCTCAGAATGCTCAGACTCATCTCGTGAATATATCAGAATGTCGTTAATGAACACAACAACGAATCTGTCTTAATACGGTCTAAAAATCCGGTTCATAAAATCCATAAAGACTGTAGGAGCATTAGTCAATCCGAAAGGCATAACAACAAATTTATAATGTCTGTACCTAATTCTGAACGCATTTTTTGGCACATCTGAATGTTTAACTCGCAACTGATAATAGCCAGATCTTAAATCAATCTTCGACACTGTTGCCCCTTTCAACTAATCAAACAAATCATCTATTCTCGAAAACGAATTCTTGTTCTTTATTGTAACCATATTGAGCTCATGATAATCAATACACATTCTCATTGACCCGTCTTTCTTCTTTACAAACAACATTGGTGCACCGCAGGGTGAAAAACTAGGTCGTGCAAAACCTCTATCTGTTAACTCTTGCAACTGAGATTTTAGCTCTTTCAATTCTGTCGGAGCCATTCTGTACGGAGCTATAGATGTCGGTGAAGTTCCCGGTACTAACTCAATAGCAAATTCAACCTCTCTGATCGGTGGTAACCCCGGTAATTCTTTTGGAAACACATCCGAAAACTCACAGACTATCGACACTGATTCAATCTTCGATTCAGACACCTTTGTATCTAGCACATATGCAAGATAAGCTTTGAAACCTTTCCTTAAACATTTATGAGCTAACATAGACGAAATCACTATAGGCAATTCACTAAATTCATTTGATTCAATTCGAAGAATTTTATTGTTCTGACATTTCAATTTAATAGTCTTCTGCCAATAATTACATCGAATTCATCAAAAGGTAGTAGCATCAAATTAGCTGGAAAACAATAATCCCGAATCATTAAAGGATAGTTCTTGCAAACTTTATCAATTATAACATACTTGCCTAAGGGGTTCGATACTTTAATCACAAACTCAGTAGACTCAATAGACAATTTCTTACTAGACACTAAATTCTTACAAACATATGAATGAGTTGATCCTGGATCAATCAATGCAATCACATTAGTGTCGTAAAGTTAGAATATACTAGTGATAACATTGGGTGAGGACGCCTCTTCACAAGCGCGAATAGCGTAAGCTCTAGCAGCTGCTCTGGCCTTAGATCCCATAGCCAAATCTTTTGTTGCGCCTCTACTACTGGTCAAATTTCCCGCATTTCTTAGTGGCCTCTGTAATGACCCAAAATTCACGGGCATCAAAATAGTACAATATCGGGCCTCCGATTTAGTGAAATGGGTTCGTAAATAATTATTAGAAATATTTATGAGACTAGTGGTGTACCTAATTATGTTCTAATTAGGTGAATTTAGCTTATTTAAGAGTAATTAGGAAAAAAAGACTAAAGTGAATAAAGGTAAAAGTTGAATTGTAGATTAAAAGAAAATAAAGAAGGACCAAAATGGCAAATAAGACATATAGCATAAGTTGAGGCGTAAATTAGTTATAAATTTAATTATGTTAAATTATAATAATTATATTATATTATATTATGAAATAAATAAAATAAGGACAAGTGGATGGTGATGATAATATATACTTGTAAAAATATATGTGAGCACAATTGTAATACATATATTTGTTATTAAATAGATATTTATTTATTTTTATTATTATTTAATTGATATTAAATTATAAATTAAATATAGTTGACAAATGTAGGATAATGATAAAACACGTGTAATAAATATATGTAAACATTTGTAATATAATTATTTATTTACTTATATTTTAAGCTAAAAATGTTTATTATAATAATTATTAAATTAATTTATTATAAATATCATATTATGAATTGAATTAAATTAAAGTCAAGTGTATGGTGAGAAAAATATACAAATGTAATAATAGTATTTATACATTTGTAATATATTTATTTAATTACTTTTTAAGTAAATAGATATTTATTATTATTATGATTATTATTGTTAGCTAATATATATATATATATAATAAATTAAAATAAAAAAAGAAAGAAACAAAACAAAGAAGAAAAGAAACAAAACAGGGGGAAAGGAAAGAAGAAAAGAAAAGAAAAGGAAAAATTAGGGTTTTGAAGTTTAAAGTTTTAATTGGTAAGTCAATTAAGTCCTTTTTACTTAATTTTGATGTTTTAGAAGCTTTAGAACAAAGTTTTGTTGAAATTAAGTTAAAGTTTTGGAAATTCCTAGGTTTTTTAATATAGTTCATGTTGAACAAATTGATGAATTAAGGGTTTAATTGATAGAAATTCTAGTTAGAATTGATTAAAGGATTAAATTGTAAAGTAAGCTATAAGTTTTGCATAGTAGGGACTAAATTGCAGGAATTTAAAAATTATGTATTTATGAAGAAAGTTAGATAGTAATGTTTAAGTTTGGTTGAAATTTGAGTAGAAATAAAGTATGAATTAAGATAGGAAAGTAGGTGAATTTAATTAGGACTAAATTGAATTTAAGGTAGAAATTGAATAGAAATTGAATAGGAAAATTTAAATATTAGACATAAATTAATATTGTATTAATGATTATGAAAATTATCTTAATTTTTCGTAGCTAATATCGCACTCGAGGCATCCACGAAGAAAGGAAAAGAAAAAATGGACGAGGAGTAGACACGAGAATCATGGTTTGTATTACTATAATTCAAATCTATTTATTATTAATTTTTATATTTTAATTAAAATGCATGGTAAGTAAAATTAGGTAAGCAATTGAAATGATAATATTGATTTGAATGAAATTGATTCAAAAATGTTTATGGCTATTGAAATTGAATGTGAACAACTTGGAAATTAAAGTGATTTGAATTAAGTAATTGAATTATGAATTATGTGAATATTTGAAAGTATATTGATTGAAAATTAAAAGTGATTTGAATTGAATGAAGAAAATATGTGAGTATTTGAAATGTATATTGATTGGAAAGTAATTAGTGATTTGAATTTGAATGGAAAATGAATTAAAAATATGAATTGAATAAAAGTGAATTAAATTATGAATATGTGTGAATATGTGAATTGTGTATTGATTGAAAAGTGGTTTGAATTGAATCGAAGTATGATTATATGTGAATATCTGAAATATGCATTGGTATTGAATCGTATATTGATTAGAAAGTGGAAAGTGAATTTGATTTGAATTGTGATTGAATTGAAAGTGAATTTGAAATAGAAAAATGATTTGAATACCTTATTAACTAGTCAGACTGAGTCAGATATAGTTGGCATGTCATAGGATTGGAAGAGTACGGGAATTTATCAGCTTTGCCGATCAGGCACTTTATGTGTCCTATCAGACACCTCGTGTGTCGTATCAGGCACCTCGTGTGTCGTTTCAGGAATTTATGTGTCGTATACTGCTTCTAATATATTGATCAGGTATTGAGTACTGTTTTAGGCACAATGTACCGTATTGGTGTGTTTTGTTGGAATCCGTGTATCCGCCAAAGTTCGGTTTTGTTAATAGGATGAATAACTGAAATGAGAACATTAAATAAATTTGATTGATCGTACTATTAAAAATATGAGAAAGAAATTATGAGTTGAATTGTGAATTGAATTGAGACATGAGATTTGAAGCATGAACTTAAGGTTCATGAATTTGTTAAAATATTGAAATAAGAAGTGAAAATAGAATGAATTAGAAATAATGAATATAATCATATGAATTAATTATAATTGTTTTTATTGAAAAATATTGGTTTAAATAATTATTGAAAGACTAATGTTGTAAGGTTTTAGATATGAAATAGAATAAGTTATTGAATTAAGATATAGAAATGAAATATGTGAAATAATGATTTTATGAAATGGTTATTGATGAAATGCATGAAATGGATATCAATATAGTAAGAAGATATATAAATTAAAATGAAGAAAAGCTATTTAAGATACATATTACTAAGAAAATTTTAAAGTTTTAAATGCATGAATGATTTATTGAAAGTAAAATAGTGGTAAGATTAATTGTGCATATTTGTTGTTTTTACCTTAAGTATTTGAATTATTGTAATACCACTAGGTGTATACTCAGTGTACGGTTTATTTCTGTGCGCAGATTAGGTACAAAAATTTTTGAAGAGTTGAATTTTGAGATTGCAAGCTTTCATCTTATCACATCTTCAAGCAACAGCAGGGTATATTTTAAAATTTTGAATAGAATGACATGCACTTAGGAAAAATATTAAGTATGTTCCAAATTTCTGTTTTTATGTTCAAATATATTAGTAATTAGCCAAGAATTACTTTGGCACCAAATGTAATATTCCTATATCAGGTTTCTTGAGTTTAACATGGTATAGGGGTGTTATAGCCTCCCTCTAGTGGCTATGTCACTCGGGTCTTGCATTCGGGAATTTGTCTTTCCGAGGTAATTCAAGGCAATCCCGAATAAAATGATCTTGTGAGCCACATTTAAAATAAGCTCGGTTATTTATTCTACATTCACCCGGATGTCGTCTTCCACACCGCTGACATTAAGGTCTATAATTTCTCTCACTGCCAACACTCGATACTGACGTAGCTTGAGCTTTAGGACTTGAGTATTGTTTTCCACGATCTCTGTTCGAATACTTGGTTGAAGCATTTGGACGAGTGAATGAATCTCTGGATTTCTTTTACAAAGATTGATATGGCTTATGCATCAGTCTTTTTTCTCGAGTCTCTAGCCTTTGAATTTGGTTTTCTCTTTTCTTTGCTAAGCTCCTCGGCTTTGCAAGCTCTATCAACCAGGACAACAAATTCTTTCAATTCTAGAATTCTACTAGAAGTTTAATATCTTCGTTCAACCCATCAACGAATCGTTTGCACATGATTTCTTCAGTAGAAACATACTCCCGAGCATACTTGTTCAACTGTACAAATTCTCTTTCATACTCGGTCACAGTCCAACGGCCCTGTTTCAATTCTAGAAACTCTTTGTGCTTTTAATCGAGAAATCTCTGACTTATGTATTTCTTCTGAAACTCAGTCTGAAAGAATTCCCAGGTCATTCTTTCTCTTGATACCAATGATACCAAAGTATTCCACCATTGATATGCTGCATCTCTCAATAATGAAATGACACATTTTAAACACTTAGCTAGCGTGCACAAAAGCTCATCGAATACTTGAATAGTATTTTCAAGCCAAAATTCAACTCTCTTGGGATCATCATCAACAATAGCTCTAAACTCTTCTGCTCTATATTTTCGAATTTTATCAACTGGCAGCTTATTTAATCTTAGAAGTTCCACACCTTGAGGAGCTACGGGAACTGATCGGGTATTAGGTGTGGGTGAAGCTTGTTGAGCAGCCAGATTAGCTCTAACAAATTTCGTGAAGCACTCGTTCATCATTTGGAAAAAGGATTCTTTAGCCTCTCCTTCTCGACTACTCGATACATTTCTGGATTCAGATGGCGCAGTCCCTTGGGCTGGAGCTGGTGCATTACTCTCAACATATTTAGCTACAGCTCGATTGAGATCAATTTACTATAGGAAAACACATTTTAAATTGTCATGAGTCATCACACTATCACAAGTTTTATATGGCATGTATAGCTAGACTCTCACACACGCTACGTTAGTCCGAGAATCGACTAAATCATAGCTCTGAGACCAATTTATGTAACACCCTTCTCCCGTATTCAACACCAAAATAGGGTTTCAAAGCATTATCAAACTTACCACAGATTAAAACATACATTTAACATATAATTTACTCAATTCAAATACAATTAAATTACAACTAATCATATTGTCCCTAATACGAATCTACGAAGCCCTAAACATGTATTGGGAGTAGTTTGAGACTAAACCGATAACTTAACAAAGTTCAAAAACACTTAGAAAAATTTTCTCAAAAATAGAGGACACATGCCCATGTGGCCCGGCTGTGGGTCTCGCACTGCCAGAGACACGCCCGTGTCGCAAGCCGTGTGGACATTAGAAATGGGAATGCATGACCATGTCCTAACTCGTGTCTAACCCCGTATAACTCTGTAACTCTTTGACTTGGCTCACACGGCTAACACACACGCTTGTGTGCCCTAAAAATGGCTATACACACTCGTGTACCAAGCCTTATGTAAGGCCGTGCCAAACCTATAGGGTATACTGACTTATGCCACACGGCCAAGTCACACGCCTGTATGTGTGGCCGTGTGGAGCATATTAACTTGATTTTAATTTCAACACCAGGGGACACATGGCCGTGTAACAAAATCGTGAGTCACAGATGGTTGAGACACACACCTGTGTCTCTACTTGTGTGGAAAAAATAAGCTATTTACCAAGTCAATTTGCCACCCAAACTTGTATACACGTACACCAAAATCAAAAGAACCAAAACGAATCATATAATAGGATTCGATCAACCTCTCTTATGCATATTTCATACCATTTCCGACACCAACCGATACAAAACATATCAATACCATAATTTACCATCCAGTTCATACGAAACTTAACTTATACCATTCAACTAGGTAAACATTTCTAGACATGCATCATTATGCTCAATTTCACAAGCATATATCTTTTTTAATATCTATCATTTGACAACCACAACATCAATTATCAATAAGCATCAGAAAACCAACCTCAAATTCATAACATAAGCCATATACATACATTTATATACATAATCAAACCAACCAAATTAAGTCAACTCTCATGGCTATATATACAAACCAAAACATAAGCATTTACAATCTATTTCAAATGGCACAACACATTACCAATTATACGAAAATAACCAAAGTCCTTATACATGCCATATACTCAAAACATAAGCTCAAAAGGTACCAAAGTGATAGTAGGATAGTGTGACGAAGTCTCTGACGATCCCCGAATCCGAGCTAGCTTTGAAATCACTATAAAACACGATAAAATAAACAAAGTAAGCTATAAAGCTTAGTAAACTCGTATGAAAATAGGTATAATTGCCAATTCAATCACAATTTAAGAATATTAATAATATATTCAATTCAACTATTTACACATTGCCATGACTAATAATATTATGTATAAATTCAATAACTTACTTACTTTACAAATAACTTGTCGATTATTACTTACTTGCCAAACTTATGACAAGTACCTGAACTGATCCATATCATTGTTCTCATCTTCGTACCATAATCTTTTCTAGTTGAACCATTCAAAATGATATTGGATACTCGGGAATCTCGCATTGAAGTGTTAGTCGATGCTATCTCAATCACATATCGTACATATGCTCACTCTCGAGCTATTAACGGGCCTACTCACACAAGCTGTGGGTCAAGACGTAGCTACACGGTGCTGCTCACACAAGCTGTCAAGTAACCACAACAGCTGTCTGTATACTCAGCCACTGGTAGGACGTACAGGACCAGCACCCGAATCACATAATCACAATAATACCTAATGACATGTCACTAGTATACTATCTATTCCTAAGGTTCAACCGGGATTTCAAATGCCAAATTGTCATTGAATCATTGTCGAACATGTCCGTAGTCTCGTATTCATAGTTTATGCAATATCAAAGCATTTAAAACACATTTATAATGAATCTTATTACATACGAACTTACCTCAGATGTAAAAAAGACTACACTAGTCGATTAGTTGAGAACTTTGTTTTTCCCTCGATTTAGATCCGAGTTTTGCTTTTCTTGATCTATATTTAATCAAAATTATCTTATTTAATTATCTCTATTTTCAATTCAGTCCAAAATTCATTTTAAGGTATTTTTAAATATTTTCCCCTAATATTTTATAACTTTTACAATTTAGTCCTTATTTCATAGAATCACAAATTCAAGTAGTTTAATACCAACCCATGATACCCGAATTACAAATAGGTCCCTAGAAGCCCATATTTTCCATTTATTTCACATTTAAATCACAAAGTTTCCACATTTCATAATTTAATCCCTAATTTGTATTTTCACAAAAAAATCACTTAACAAAACTTGTATAACTATTATCAAATATTCGTAATCCATCATAAAACATCAAAATACTCATGTATTCATCAATAGAAACATCTAAAATCTTTAACAATTTTGCAAATTAGTCCTTGGTCTCGCTAGACCTAGTTGCAATGATCTAAAAAACATAGAAATTATTAAAAACGGAACAAAAATCGTACCTTAATGAGTTATTAAAGCTTGGCCAAATGAAGAAGATAAAAATGGTGTTTTCTTAGCCCTAGTTTCGGTTGAAACATGAAGAAGATGATAACTTTTTATTTTGGTTTTATTTATTTTATGTTTATTAACATATTTACTTAATTAACCATAGTTATATAACATAAAAATCACTTAATACTTGTCTCTAATTGTCCACACAAGCTAATAATGGTATAATTATCACTTAAGGACCTTAACTTTAAGGTTCTATAGCTATTTGACACCTTTAGCTATTAGAACTCAAGTTTTACTTTAAGGTTCTATAGCTATTTGACACCTTTAGCTATTAGAACTCAAGTTTTACACTTTACGCTATTTAGTCCTTTTTTCTCAAATTAACTAATCAAATGATAAAATTTCTAAACGAAACTTTCACACAATCATTCAATCATGCTGTAAACATTAAAATAATAATAAAATGATTATTTTGACTTCAGCTTTGTGGTCTCAAAACTACTATTCCAGTTTGACTAAAAACGGGTTGTTACATGTATTCAATTCAACAGTCATAAAAACACCACATTTCTCGATATTCATAATTGAGTCATTTTAGTCATCATTTGATTCAATTCAACCAAAAAGTACAAGATTTCTCACCTTAATTAATTACCATACACAAACAACTCAATTTGCAATAATTCATAATTTAGTTCGGATTATAGAAACACAAACCATATATACCAAGCTATTCGGCGTTGACCTTGTCTTTCCCCTTCTTACTCGAGGATTTTGGAATGACATTTGCTACGGAATAAATAATTAAAATAGATTAATAATACACAACTCAACTTTTATTAAATTTCAAATTTTATACCACATTTTGCTTTATCTTCAATTTAGTCTCTAAACCGAGACTAATTTTAATCTCCATACTTAACCTCAAATTTTTAAAAAATAAATAAAAATAAAAATTAAATAACAAAATTAAATAAAACAAAATAATATCTTCTATTTTTAGTTTTTTACAAAGTCAAAATATATAATAAGTCCTTGGCTTTCTCCATCCTTTTGGTTTGGCCCCGATTAAATGATTTGTCTTTCAATTTGGCCCCTTTTTGCTCGTTTTTGACGAATTGCATCCCTGACAAAATTAAATAAAAAAAACACCAATTAAGCAGGGATTAATTCAGAAATAAACCAAGTTAAACATAAGAATCATGTAAATTAATATGCTCATCAGGTATTCATTCATGACAATTATACAATTCACAAACAAATATTCAATTTAAAACACATAAATGTACAATTTGATTACACGAACTTACCTCGATAAGTGTACGTAGATATGGAGGTGATTAATTCGTTATTTTCTCTTTACCTCGACCTAACTCTGTACGAGGTTTGATAGGATATATATGAAATAATTTAACTCATTTCAATATAATTCTCATTCAATTTAATCCAACACGGAATTTTGGAAAAATACCATTTTTCCCTATACTTTTAATTCCTTTGTAATTTAGTCCCTAGGCTCGAAAAATGAAATTCATACAATTTAATCATTACTCAAGCCTAGCCGATTTTTATACATATTAATAGCAGCCTATATATTTCACAAAATTCATAAATTTTACCTCAAATTTATCACCTTTTTTAATTTAAGCCCTAATTGGTAATTTCATCAAAATTCTCTTTACAAAAGTTGTTTATCTAACAACAACCATTCATTTTCTATTATCAAACTTCAAAATTCAAGCATATTCATCAATGAAAAAACCCCAATACTTTCACAGTTTTTCAAATTAATCCTCGAGCTAGCTAGATTAAGCTACTGCAATCTCGGAAACATAGAAATCACAAAAAAAAGGGGACAAGAATTCATACCTAATTGAGCAAAATAAGCTTGCCTAAATTTCAAGCTTCCATGGCTAGGTTTTCCTATTTTTTTTTTCTATGAAAGATGATAAGAATGGATGATAATAGTTTATTTTATTTAATTTATTATAAATTTAATCACTAATTTCCAAAATTAACCTTAATATTTTATTTAATTTACAATGATGACTCCTCATGCTTATCCACTAACAACTTTAATGGCAAATTACTATATAAAGACCTCCAATTTAAAATTCTATAGCTATTTAATACATTTAGCTATTAGAACTCAACTTTTACACTTTACGCAATTTAGTCCCTTTTATAAAATTAAGTATGTAAATGGTAAAATTTCTTAAAGAAATTTGTATACGGTATTTTTATCATACTGTAGACCATAAAATAATTATAAAATAAATTTTTCGACTTCAGATATGTGGTCCCCAAACCACTGTTCTGATTTCACTGAAAATGGGCTGTTACAACTCTCCCCTTAAAGGAATTTTCGTCCTAAAAAATCTTACTAGTAAAGAGGTTCGAATATTGTTTTCTCATAGTTTCCTCGAGTTCCCAGGTTGCTTCTTCTGTTCCATGTTGCTGCCAGAGAACTTTTACTAAAGCTACATTTTTATTTTTCAATCCTTTCACCTCTCGTGCCGGAATTCTGATTGGTTCTTCACTGTATGTCATGTCAGGCTGAATCTCAACATCCGTCGGGGAGATAACATGTGAAAGGTCAAATCGGTACCGTCGTAACATAAACACGTGAAGACATTGTAAATATTTTCTAGTTATGACGGTAAAGCTAATCAATACGCAACAGGTCCTATTTTTTCAGTAGTCTCATATGGCCCGATAAATAGTTGATACAACTTTCCTTTACGATTGAACCGAAGAACTTTCTTTTAGGGAAAAACTTTCAAAAATACCTTGTCACCAATTTGAAACTCTATTTCTTTACGTTTGAGATCTGCATAAGATTTCTGACGGTCTAAAGCTGCTTTTAAGTTATCTCGGATCACTTTCACTTTTTCCTCAGTCTCACGAATCAAATCAACCTCGTGTATCTTTTTCTCATTTAGCTTAGTCCAATATAATAACGTTCAGCATTTGCGACCATATAGAGCCTCATATGGTGCCATCTTTATGCTCGACTGAAAACTATTATTATACGCGAATTGGACTAAAGATAAGTATTTCTCCCAATTACCTTCAAACTCCAAAACACAATACCGAAGTATATCTTCAAGAATCTAAATCACACGCTCGAACTGACCATCAGCCTGACGATGAAATGTAGTGTTAAAATGCAACCGTGTACCTAGAGTTTCTTGTAACTTTCTCCAGAATAGTGATGTAAATCGCAAATCTCTATTTGAAATAATGGAGATTGGCACTCCGTGTAGTCTGACAATCTCCGAAACATATAATTAAGCTAATCTGAGAAGTGAGAAATTTGTACGCATCAGAATAAAATGTGTAGACTTTGTCAAACGATCGACGATAACTCAAATGACATCTTTCTTTTTCAGAGATAGGGGTAACCCCGATACAAAATCCATAGCAACTCTATCCTATTTCCACTCCGGTATCATTACTGGTTGTAACAGCCTCGAAGGTACCTGATGTTCAGCTTTAACTTGTTGACTATCAAACATCTAGATACAAAATCAGAAATTTCACGTTTCATTCCTAGCCACGAATACATCTGTCTCAAATCATGGTACATTTTATTACTCCCCGAATGAACAGACAAGCTACCACTATGAGTTTTGTGCAAAATTTTCTGTAAAAGCTCTGGATTCTTCGGTACACAAACTCTACCTCTAAATAAAAAAATCATCTGGTCTTATCTGAAATTCTGAATCAAAAGTCAACCCACATTGTACCTGTTTAGCTAACATCTCACTATCACATTATTGAGCTTCACAGATCTGTTGTAAAAAAGTTGGTTTAGCTTTTAACTCGGCTAAAATCAAACCATCATCAGATAGTGGTGGTCGGGTATTCATCGCTTGCAGAACAAACAAGGATTTTCTACTCAAAGCATCAGCCACTATGTTTGCTTTTCCCAGATGATAATTAATAATTAACTCATAATCTTTCAATAGTTCCAGCCATTTACGCTGTCTCAGATTAAAATATTTTTGTGACATTAGATACTTCAAACTCTTGTGACCGATAAATATATGGCATTTTTCACCGAACAAATGGTGTCGCCAGTTTTTCAACGCAAAGACAATAGCTGCCAACTCTAAGTCATGTGTCGGATAGTTCTTTTCATATAGTTTTAGCTATCTGAAAGCATAAGCTATTATTTTACCTTCTTACATCAAAACACAGCCTAATTCATTCAATAAAGCATCATTGAAAATCAAAAATTCTTTACACGATTCAGGCTGAACCAGAACTGGTGCTTCAGTCAATAGGGCTTTCAACTGGTTAAAACTTTGCTGACATTTATCTGACCATTCAAATTTTATATCTTTCTGTAATAACCATGTCATTGGTGTAGCTATCATCGAAAACCCTTTTACAAATCTCCGATAATAACCAGCTAATCCTAGAAAACTTTTGACTTCAGATACGTTTCTCAGTGGTTTCCAGTTAACAATCACTGAAATTTTATTCAGATCAACTCTGATGCCTTCAGCCGATACTATGTGTCCCAGAAAACCAACTTCCCAAAGCCAAAACTCACATTTACTAAATTTAGCAAACAATTGTTTATCTCGTAAAGTTTGCAGAAAAGTTCTCAGATGCTCGGCACGTTCATTCTCATTTTAGGAATATATCAGAATATCATCAATAAATACCATAAGAAATCTATCTAAATACGGTCTGAAAATTCTATTAATCAAATCCATAAATACTGTAGGAACGTTAGTTAAACCAAACGGCATCACAAGAAATTCATAATGTCCGTACCTGGTTCTGAATGTCGTTTTTGGCACATCCGAGTATTTCACTCGTAATTGATAATAGCCAGAACAAAAATCAATCTTTGAGAACACTGTGGCACCTTTCAACTGATGAAACAAACCATCAATGCGAGGTAGTGGATATTTATTCTTGATTGTAACTTTGTTGAGCTGACGGTAGTCAATGCATAATCTCATCGATCCGTCCTTTTTCTTAACAAATAGAACTGGTGCACCCAAAGGTGAAAAAATAGGTTGAGCAAAACCCCTATCAGTCAACTCTTGCAACTATACTTTCAACTCTTTTAACTCTATAGGAGACATTCTATATAGTGCTATCGATATCACTGTTGTTCCCGATACAAGTTCTATAGCAAATTCGACTTCTCTGATCAGCAGTAATCCAAATAATTCCTCTAGAAACATATCAGGATACTCACAAACTACTGGCACTGATTCAAGCTTCAACTCAGACACTTTAGTATCCAATACATAAGCAAGGTAAGCATTACAACCTTTTCTCACATATTTCTATGCTAACATAGCTGATATCACAACAGACAACCCATTCAATTTATTTGATTCAATATGAAACATCTCACCATTTTGACATCTCAATATGATAAGCTTTCATTTACAATTTACCACAGCATCATGCAGAGTTAGCCAAACCACGCCTAAAATCACATCAAATTCATCGCACGATAATAGCATCAAATCAGCCGAAAAACTATAACCTTGAGTCATTAATAGACATTTCTTGCAAACCTTATCAACTAACACAAATTGGCCTAGAGGGTTCGATACTTTAACCACGAATTCAATAGACTCAACAGGTAAATTTTTACTTCACACTAAATTTGTGCAAACATATGAATGAGTCGATCCATGATCAATTAAAGCAGTTACATTAGTATTAATAAGAGAGAAAGTACTGGTAATAACATCTGGCGTAAAAGCATCTTTGCGTGTACGAATAGCATAAGCCTTAGCTGGTAGGGGTTAGAAAAATCCGATTCGATTCGAAAAACTTGATAAATTTTTCAAATTTTGAATTAAATAGTTCGAGTTATTTGAGTTAATCAAGTTATTTGGATTAACTCGAATAAAAAATTAAGTTTTTCAGTTTAACTTAAATATAAATTACACAATTTGAGTTATCCAAAAATTCGAATAAGAAAATGTTTACCTTTTCTAAAGTTAAAAGTCAAAACCATTATATTGTTTATGCAGTTAAATAATTTTGTACTTCGTTTACTAGTTAAATAATCAGTTCATGTAAACGTAACATTGAGTATAAATAATAAGATTCGTTAACTCGACTCGACTTGACTTGAAATTTTTTGGCTCGATTCGATTTGATTCGAAAAAAAAATTCAAATTGAGTTCGGTTGCTAAAATAGGATTTGTCAACTCGACTAACTCAAAATATTTTTACTCAATTCGTCTCGTCTCAAGCAAATACTCACCCCTACTAGCTGGTGTTTGTGCCTCAAACCTTACAGTAGAGTCTTTTGTTACGCCACGGCTACCACTCACATTTCCAAGATTACGAAGTGGTTTACCTCTCGCAGCTGTATTGCTCAGCCTCGAAGTTTGAATATTTTCTCTCTCAAATTTCTCCTGGCAATCTTTAAGATAGTGGTCAAAAGAACAACATCTGAAACACGCTCCGCTCTTCATTCAACACTCACCATAATGTGGCTTGTTACAGTGCTTTCACTTGGGTCTAATGTTTCTAGCGCTACCCACACTCGTTACAAATGTTGCTGTCTCTACAGAAGTATCCCGCAGAAGTAGTGGAACAGTAGTGATGTAGTCTTAGATGCTGACTAGTATGACTTTCTCGTCAATCTCTTGCTCGAATTCTTGGCTTCAATCTCAGTATGTCTTTTGTCTTCACTCATCTCTTCAGCTTTATATGCTCGATCAACCAGTACAACAAATTCTTTCAACTCGAAGATCCTGACTAATATTTTTATGTCTTCGTTTAAGCCATTTTCAAACTGCTTACACATTGCAGTCTTAGTCGGAATACATTCTCGAGCATATTTGTTCAATCGAACAAATTTTCGTTCATATTTAGACATTGTCATACAACCCTGTTTAAGCTCCAAAAATTCTTTACTTTTCTAATTGAGAAACATCTAACTAATGTATTTCTTACAGAACTCGGTTTGAAAGAATTCCCAAGTAATCTTTTCTTCTGGCACTACAGAAGTTAATGTATTCCACCACTGGAAAAATGAATCTTTTAATAAAAACATTGCACATTTAAGACATTCAGCCGGTCAAGAAGATAATGCATCAAGAACTTTGGTGGTATTTTCTAACCAAAACTTAACTCTCTCAAGATAATCCTCAACAGTAGCTCGAAATTCTTCAACATCGTACTTACGGATCCTATGAACAGGAGGCTTACCAACTCTGATATGTTCTGTGCTTTGAGGAATAATGAGAACTGATTGAGGAATATGAGGGGGTAGAAGTTGTTGTACAGCTGGGTTTCTTCGTAGAAACTTGGTGAACCACCCATTCATCATCTGGAAGAAGGCTTCTTTAGCCTCTCCTCTCAGATACGGGCTTCGTCCCACTCGAAGCTACTCTTTGTATAGAGGTTTGAGCGTTACTCTCTACTTCATCGGAATCAGCTCGGTTGGATGTCATTACTATATGAAAACATGTTTTAAAACGGTCAAGAGTTTCACACTATCATAGGTTATATAATAGCATGTATAGCTAGACTCGTATACGTTATGTTCAGTCTGAGAATCGACTAAACCGTAGCTTTGATACCAATAAATGTAACACCTCTAACCTGAATCCGTCGTCGAAATAGGGTTACAGAGTATTACTGGATTTTACAAATCAAACAGACAGAAAGTGCAAACATTTCATATCATATAAAATTCATATCAGAAACCAATCGAAATCAAACATATTGTTGCTTCTACAAGCCCTCGGGGACCAAAATACACGTTAGAAAAAAGTCGAGACTAGTTCGAATACTCAAAGAATTTTTCAAAAAACATTAAAAATTTTCAATACTGGAGGGGTCACACTCCAGACCTTGTGATTCACATAGCCAAGAGACACGCTGGTGTCTTAGGCTGTATGGACATTTGAAATAGGGATACACGACCGTGTCCCAGCCCATGTCCGTACCCGTGTAATTCTCTGACTTAGGTCACATGGCCAAGTCACACGGCCGTGTGCTAAGCCGTGCGAGCATACTGAATTGTATTCTTAAGAAGATACAGGGGACAAATGTCCGTCTCACCTAGCTGTGTGTCACACACCGCTGAGACACACGCTGGTGTCTCTGCTCGTGTGGACAAAAATAGGTCAATTTTCGAGCCACATTTCTCACCCAATTGGACACCGACCTAACTCAACATTTTTGCACATTAACAAGCCATAACAAGGTATTCAAAACAAGCCAAAATCAAGTCTTAAACATGAAATATCACCACATACAACCAATATGCCCTTAGGCACCTCAAATGACAACTTGAAAACATGTCAACCAAGTATCTCTACTTACCTATATGACCAAATACATATATGCATATTCAAACCACATTTTACTTTCTTTCATTCTACCAAATTAAACTCAAATCAAACATGATAAGACCACATATATACACATCAAAATATACCAAACACAAGCCATATAAATGGTTAATCTCAACAAAACACTAATATGCCAACATTGGCCAAATTAACCTATACATGCTATTATAACCGAATTTAAATATCCAAAAGTACCAAAAGAGTCAATTGATAGTGTGATATAGCTTCAACAAACTTCCAAACCGAACAAGCTTCGGAATTACTATAAAATATAGAAAAATAACATAGAGTAAGCATTTAAGCTTAGTAAGTTCGTATAACACAGAATATAACTTACCATATATCCATAAAATAGGTAAGTAAACATAGCATATCTCAACCAATTTGGCCAAAAGCCTAAACACATGATCACCAACATATTAGTCATGAAAATCATATATAAGATCCAACACACATGGTTGAATTTATCAAATAATCACATTTCATTTATTTCATGTAAATACCAGTAATAGTTCATATCGAACTCATATAATCTTGTAACAGAACTGTGCCCGTTGAACCATTTAGAATAACGTTGGATACGTGAGTAGTACACACGAGGTGTACTGAACTGTAACCCGTCAATTCATTTACATGCATGCTCATACAAGCTGTAAACGATAAGCTCTTCCAAGCTGAATAACGGTAAGTTCCTTCGATTTTGAGTATTGGTAAGCTCATAAAAGCTAAAATCGATAACCTTAATGACATGTCATTTGTATCCTATAGATTTCTAAGGTTCAAAGGAGGCTTGGTAATTTTCGAATATACAATCGATATTCATTCATAGCAATTATACAATTCACAAAAAAATATTCAATTTAAAACATATAAATGTACAATTTGATTACACGAACTTACCTCGATAAGTGTACGTATAAAGGAGACGATTAATCCGATTTTTCTCTTTACCTCGATCTAACTCTGTACGAGGTCTGACAGGATCTATACGAATAAATTTAACTTATTTCAATATAATTCTCATTCAATTCAATCCAACATGGAATTTTGGAAAAATTACGATTTTGCCCTATACTTTTAATTCCTTTGTAATTTAGTCCCAAGGCTCGAAAATTGAAATTCATACAATTTAATCGTTACTCAAGCCTAACTGATTTTTATACATATTAATAGAAGCTCATATATTTCATAAAATTCACAAATTTTACCTTAAATTTATCACCTTTTTCAATTTAAGCCCTAATTGATAATTTCATCAAAATTCTCTTTACAAAAGTTGTTTATCTAACAACAACCATTAATTTTCTATTATCAAACTTCAAAATTCAAGCATATTCATTAATGGAAAGACCTAACACTTTAACATTTTTGCAAATTAATCCCTGAGCTAGCTAGATTAAGCTACTACAATCTCAGAAACATAGAAATCATAAAAAAGGGGACAAAAATTCATACCTAATTGAGCAAAATAAGCTTGCCTAAATCTCAAGCTTCCATGGCTAGGTTTTCTTTTTCTTTTTTTTTTGTGGAAGATGATAAGAATGGATGATAATATTTTATTTTATTTTATTTATTATAATTTTAATCGCTAATTTCCAAAATTAACCTTAATATTTCATTCAATTTTTAATGATGACTACTCATGCTTATCCACTAACAAATTTAATGGCTAATTACTATATAAGGATTTCCAATTTAAAATTTTATAGCTATTTAATACCTTTAGCTATTAGAACTCAACTTTTACACTTTACGCAATTTGGTCCCTTTTATCAAATTAAGTATGTAAATAATAAAATTTCTTAACTAAATTTTTATACTGTATTTTTATCATACTATAGACCATAAAATAATAATAAAATCAATTGTTTAACTTTGAATTTGTGGTCCTGTAACCACTGTTCTGATTTCACTGAAAACGGGCGGTTACAAGTATAAAATTAATAGTATTATTTAAAATTTAAAATCATTGTTAATGTTAAAACTTATTATTAAAAAAATTCTAAAATTAAATAATTTCATTAAAATAATAATTTATAGTGATTATATTATCAAATATAAATATGTATATTTTTTGGTGAAAAAACTAATCCTACTTATACCTACCTATTAACCTAAAACTTCTCCAAATAATTGTCTTGATTCCTCGTTAAAATTTTTAGACGGATCCCACACTTGGATAGCGATGTACTGGCTTGTACAGCATATTGATATCTTAATGGTTTCCATTATGCTCCATGTTAAACCTTGAAAAATGAATAAGTTCCTATTCTTCCATAAGCGACATGCTATCAAACCAAAAAGAGTAGTCTAGGGAGCCTTAGCTCTTGGCTACCATGCACTAGTTTTTAAATTTGTCTCCACCCTGTCTAAGATTTCTACTTGAAAAGAATTGGGATCTCCAACTTGTAGGTATGAGATTTAGCCACACTTGTTTAGCTGCTAGACAGTCTCTAAGCACATGTAAAATATCTTATATGTTAAGTGACAGACTGAACATGATGTGTTTTGACCTATCCCTCTACGTACTTGCTTGGAGTTTGTGAGCAACAGTTGCTTGCAAACCAACCACAAGAAAAATTGGACGTGATGTGGGCCTTAGTACTTCCAGACTTCCTTCCACCTAATGTCTCGTGTACTCCATGTGTTTTATGTTAACATTTGATATGCAATTTTGATCGAAAAATTCTCGTTTGAGGCGTGAGCCCAACGAACTTTATCACCTAGCTAAAGGGTGTGGTGGAGGTACGTCCACAATTTTGTGTACTATTTCTTCTGGTAAATTATCTCTAAACGTTTCTAGGTTCCATGTTCCTTCATCTGTTACCATGTCCTTGAGCATGCAATTAGTTATTGGTCAAATATGTATGTTTAATAATATTAAACATTATAATATTTGAAATCAATATTTTATTATTTTTAAAAATTAAAATTAAAAATTTATTATTAATATTTGACTTGATTTTTATTTATAAATCAAATTATTTATAACAAGATTTTTTTCACAAAAATGACTTATGCAAAAGGAAACCAATTTCAAACAAAAAAGCTTATATTTTATTCCCCGGTAAGTCACCTTTTGTTGATTAAACTATTTTATATAAAATAATCTTATGAAACCTTTTCTTGATTAAACTATTTCATATAAAATTATCTTATGAAAACGCTAAAAATATTTTCTGGGAAATAAATATATAAAATTTTAATTTAAAAAAAAATTAATTTATATATTTAATATTATTTAAGTTTAATTATTTAAGAAATGTTAAATCATTAATTGTTTTGTGTAAAGGAATACTACTGGGAGTGTTCTATTGGTTGGGTTATTTACCTATTTTTTAATACCAATAATTTTTTGATAAAAAACTATAACAAAACGACAATTTAAGTAATAAAATGAAATAAAAAAATTTAAGTAACAGAGTGAAATATATATATAATTAAATGGAACTTTACAACTGGTTTGAACTTTGAAAAGTTTCTTTGTTAACTATTAATTAATTTAATTAATAACAGTAATGAATGAATGGGAAATGGTGGGAAGTCAATCACACAACGTCAAGGCAAAGATTAGAAAGACAGCGACCTATGTCCTTTGATTCAGACATGCAAATAACAAGAGTTTGTAACATTCAAACTTATTGACCCATCTCATCAAATCCAAACTTTTTCAACCCTTAATTTTGTATACCATTGGTTTTGGTTTCTGCTTTCACATTCACAAAAATATATGGGAGACCATAATGTTGTTTTTTGTTATTCAAATTAAGTTAGTTGTAAATTTAATTTAGTCAGAAACTAGTTATCAATTATTAATTAAATATAGTTTGAAACTAGGTAATTAAAATACACTTATAGACTATGACTATAAATCTAATATATTATAGATAAGTCCAGTTAAATTAGAGAAACATATCAATTTTAAAGAAAAATTAAGGAAATGAGTCAATTTTTGTGATATTATAAGATAAAAACTTGTCCAATAGAACACGCTTTTTGACTTTTTTGATATATCACCTCTTTCGGTAAGATAGTTAAATATTAGTGATTTTATCCTTAAGTCTTGGATTTGATTCATTTTCAACTCACATTTATAATTTTTTATTTCATTTTGTTTGAAGCTTTTTATTTTATTTTATATTTTTAATTAATGTTTTTAACACATTAACTTCTTTGTTTAGATAGTTAAATAATAATGATTTTATCCTTGAGTTCTAGGTTCAATTTCTCTTCTAAGCACATTTATATTTTTTTATTTCATGTTGTTTCAAGTTCTTTAATTTTTAATTAATAAATATATTTTTTCCAAGTTATTTTATTTTTAATTAATAACTCTTATATTTGTAAAATCACGATAATAAATGTGTAATTATATAATAAAAAAATATTATATATATCATTATGTTAAAAATATTTGAAATTAATAACTCATTTATATATAATATAAACATCAACTATTTTTTGATATATTTTTATTTATATATAATATTTATATGTCAAATATTTGTTTTATCCACCTTTATTGTAGGTATGATGATTTCTAATATTATAAAATAAAATAATTATTTCAAATATAATTATTATTTTTATATGTAAAATATTTCAAATATCATTGTTTTTCATCTACATTGTGGGTGTGATATTTCAAATATTTTTATATATGAAATATTTCAATTAATTATTTCAAAGATTATTACGTTTATATGTGAAATATTTTAAATACACATACAAAAATATATAATACTAAAATTTACTAAAAATAATGATATTTGCAATAATTATTTGCTCTTATAAATAAAAGAGTTATAAAATAAAAAGATGAATTAAAAATGTAAAAAAAATTGAAAACGATATATTTATTAATTAAAAATATTAATTAAAAATATAAAAAAGCTTGAAATAACATGAAATAAAAATTACAAATGTGCTTAGAAGAGGAATTAAACTTGGAATTTAAAGATGAAATCATCATTATTTAACCATCTAATTAAAGAAGCTAATATGTTAAAAGCATTAATTAAAAATAAAAAAAATCTGAAATAACATGAAAAATAAAAATGTGAGTAGGAGAGGAATCGAACTTGGGACGCAAGATATATATGGTAAATATAATTTAGCAAAAAAAATCAAAATTGCCTTCTTTTAAACGTCTGTGAATTAAAAATAAATAAAATATTTTTTTATTGTATTTTTTGTCGTATTTTTAATTTATTAGAAAAAATATAAATTCTGATTAATTTGATTAGTTATCAAATTAAACAAAATTAATTCAATTCAATTAATGATTGAGAATCAAAATTTTAATTAATAATAATTCAATTCGAATATTAATTTAACTTACAGTTTTAATACCCATACTAATTATTAAATAAATGATATTTTTGTTTAGACGTGAAGTGATTTGAAAAATCAAGTCCTTATCAAGGCAATTAACCATTTTTTTTAAAATTGCCTCACTTAAACACGCTCACACGGGTCCATCAATCTATTTAATCGTGAATTCTCACTATCTTACTCCAAAACAGAATTAAAAATGCTTAATTTATCAATTGGCCCCTAAATTTAGCAACATGTATTAAGTTAAGTACTTTTCTTGGACCACTTAAAGCGAAACGCAATTTAACTTTTAAAATGCTAGCAGTGTGGTCCAATTCTAAAATATCATTTGTCTTGTACATATTCATGAAATTGTTTGGCTTTGATTAGTATTTGCTGATGTTGACTAGATTTAATTTAATGAATTTAACTATTTTAAGTTAATATATATATTTTTATAACTATATATTTGAATTTCCAATTTTTTTAAAATTAAAATATAAAAATTATTTTTATATATTTTTAAATGTAAGGATAAATATATGACACATGATGTATCAAGATTGGACCGCACTACTAGAATTTTGAAAATTGAACTATGTTAACTTTAGGTACTATTTTTCAACTTTAGATAGCGATGTGATAAAAAAAGAAGTATTAACATGAGAAAAATCGCTAAGGAGTCCAACAATAAATTAAGTTTTTTTTTTAAATTTAATTCAATTGTAAAAATATTTTAAAATTTTTAAAGTGATATAATATTTAGAACTACTTATAATCCATTCAAACTCTTAAAATAGGAAGATAAACACGTTTCAATACATTTGAAATTTCCAAATAGTCATGTAAATATTCAATCTTCTTACCTTACTCACTTTTTACTTTTTCAAAATTTCCCACTGTTCTAAAAAATGAAAACTTATATCATATGTGGATTGGTATGACTATTGTCCTCCCATTAGATCCTCATAAACAAAAAAACTAAGAAATAACACTAAATGATATGGTTAGTGAAAACATTATCTTTTCACGCTTGTCTTCTTTTTTAGCACAACTCTGGATTTTACTTCATATTGGTATTTTCTCACAAAACGTGGACTTCGAATTTGAAGTCTTTTTTGTAATGCCTCAAATTTTTTGTGTTGTAATTCATGCAGTTCTTGGATATAAAAATTAAATTCCCGGGAGCGATTATGTCTTATTCGCACAATATTGTCGGGTTAATTCGGAAATTGAGAAATATCATTAATTGAGTCTAATTGTAAAACGTTAAAGTGTGATATAAACTTATTTGTAAGGACTCAAAGTTGAAGGGATATATGTGAGATAATCATTTGACATTAGGGTGAAAAGTAGAAGACTTTCTAAGCGACTTGAGTAGCAATTTAACCATAGTTATTTATGTAACACCCCTTAATCCTTATTCGTTGCAGGAATAAGGTTAAAGAGTATTACTAGATATTTCAGAACAAATACAAACAATCATATAATATTATAACATATACATCATAATTTAATCATAATGTCCCTTTATTGAGCCATTGAAGCCCAATTCATGTTAGAAACAAATCGGGACTCAATTGGAAACTCAGAAATTTTTTTTATGAAATTTCAAAATTCTTCCTAAGTGCAGGGCTCACATACCCGTGTGGTCAAGGGACACTCCCGTGTGACCCTATGACATGCCTGTGCTTCAGGCTGTGTCTTAACCTGTGTAACTCCTTGACTTACCTCACACGGCCAAACCACACGCCCGTGTTCTAGGCCGTGTGCTTCACACGGTTGAGACATACGCCCGTGTGGTAATACCTGAGCATTCTGTTTTAAATTTTTAAGATGCAGGGGACACACGACCTAATCACACGCCCATGTGTAAGCCGTGTGTCTCACACAGTTTGGTCACACGCCCGTGTGCCAGGCCGTTTAGACTCGAAATGAGCCTTTTCATCAAGTTTTACCAACCCTGCAAACTTAAACCACAAGCAATTCAACAACCAATTATTCGACCAATCCAATACACAATCAAATACATCCAAATCATGCTAAGAAATCAACCTAATTAAGCTAACCAATGTTTACTCATAAATACTTCACTTATATTATTCAAATCAATCTAATAATATACTATTTAAACCAATTTTATTTTTCACACTAATTCAAACCAAAACTTACCATTTGATAATATTAAAACATAACACATAAATTCATATGTATTAAAACAATTTCATATTATAACATAATTTACAATCATTTTCCAATATGACTTACACAAACAACTTAGGTACATGCCATATACCAAAAAGAAAAGTACTTCACCACAATGAGTTCGTGATCAGCCTTGGATGCTGATTCGACGTTCGAACTTTAACCTACCCTGGGCACAGAAACAAATCGTACACTGAGTATAAAATCAATAGTATTTCTATAATCTGAATACTTAATAAACAAGACTTTATGATACTATATATTTAAATTCACATAAAGAAAATCATTCAACTAATAATCAATTTCATAAACAATCATTTATAACATTTTCAATACCCATCTTTTACTACTTCAATCTCATAATTACTACTCAATAGCATTTCTCAATAGAATACACATATCATCTCACTATATCATAACCAATTCATAAACTTATAATTCATGCATTTCATATGCATATTTCAATTCACTTTCTCATTTCAAATCACATATAAAATCATCCAATATCAATCATAATGCCATTTCATTTAATTACCCCTATTAACAAAACTCGGACTTTGGCGGATAC
The DNA here is from genome assembly GCF_007990345.1 of Gossypium hirsutum. Classification (NCBI taxonomy): domain Eukaryota; kingdom Viridiplantae; phylum Streptophyta; class Magnoliopsida; order Malvales; family Malvaceae; genus Gossypium; species Gossypium hirsutum. The sequence goes on from NC_053429.1 coordinate 11,525,999, forward strand.
ACGGATCCAACCAAAACATACTAGTATGACACCCAGTGCCTTATCGATAATTCGAAGCAATAAGTTGACACCCAGTGTCTCATTGGCCATGCCGAAGTAAAGTGGTACCCAATACCTCATCGAATTTATCTAAAGTATTAATTTGACACCCAGTGTCTCATTGACTCGTGGTCGAAGTATCCCTGAACACTTCCAATCCTATGGCATGCCAACTATATCTGACTTAGCCTGATACAATTAATAGGGTTTCAATTTTAATTTCTCAATTTCCAATCAATACACATTTCAATTCAAATAATCACATATATTTATAATTCAATTCAATCCAATTCAATACCAATACTCACCTCAATTCCACTTACTATAAATATAATAATAAATACGACAATTAATAATTAGCTTCGGATTATAGAAATACAAACCGTAATTTCCAAATCACTCTTTGTCAACTTTCTCTTTTCCTTTCTTAGTTGAGGTCTCCGGCACATCGTTAGCTACGGAAATCGAAACGATTAGAATTTATCAATACACACAATTTCACATTGAATATTTAAATTATACTTAATTTTATCTAAATTCCAATTTAATCCTTAAATCAAAACTAATTCTTTTTCTTACAAAACTAATTTCATATCTCATTCAATTTCCACTTTAAACTAATTTCAACTCTCTAAATTCACCATAAAACCCTAATTTCAAAATTCTCTCAATTTAGTCCCTATTACTTCAAAACCTATAATTTATTTCACAATTTAATCCCTTTCCACTTCTAACTTAAAATTCTATAAATTTAAACTCTAATACTTCAAATTATTCAGCATGAACAACTTCTAAAAATTCACTAACTTCTAAAATTTCAACTTAAATCAAGTAGTATTTTGTTTTAGGATTCAAAAAACTCAAAAATTACAAGAAAAGAAACTAAATTGACTTACCAAATTAAATTTAAACCCTAAACCTAATTTTTTTTCTTTTTCTTTTTCTTTCTCCTTTCTCCTTCTCTGTTTTGTTCCAATGCTTTGTTCTTTTTCTATTCCTTTCTCTATTTATTTGTTTCATTTACTTTATTTTATGTTATATAGTATAATAATATAATAATAATTAAATAATTAATTAATATATTTATTTTATTTTACCACACGTATTTCATTATTACCACACACTTATCACTTATGGCTTAATTGCTAATTTAATCCCTTGACTTTTCTCTATTCTATAATTAAGTTTTCAACCTTTATTCAATTTAGTTATTATACCTAAATAACCTTAATTCAAACTAATTCACCTAACTAAAACCTAATTAACCATACAATAAACTTTGTAGATATTTTTAATAAATATTTATGAACCCGTTTTATGAAAATAGTGATCCGAAAATGCACTTTTTCGATACCTATAAATTTTGGGTCATTACATTTCTCCCCCTTAATAAATTTCGTCCTCAAAATTTACTTCAAAAGAGGTGAGGGTACTGAGATCTCATTATTTCTTCCGGTTCCCAAGTCGCTTCCTCAATACTATGACTTTGCCACAACACTTGCATTGATATTTTTAGTTTGGAAAGAAGGGAATGCATTTGATTAATAACCGTTGATTAAGTTCTTACTCTCTTGCATTGATATTTTTAGTTTGGAATTTGGTGATTTTTGCCTATCAAATTAACTTAGCAATGCACCATTTAAGAAAGTGGTAAAGTTAAAAAAAAAAAGAATTCAAAGGTCTTGCTATAAACCAAATTTCATGAAGGCTTCCCAAACAAATTCAAAAACTATGTCAAATCTTATCATCTCAAAACCATAAATAAATCAATCATAAATCAATCATAGCATATATATAAACCATAGTATAAGTAACTGTTAGCACCAAAATCAACATCAATTCAACAATATTTCTCCCCTTTACTCTATTCTCCCCTATCAAATTGCATCAAATTATTTAGAAAGGGTGAGATAAAATCCTAAATCATCAATAATAGGAGTCGTAGTTCATAGAACAATAAGGAACTTTTCCATGAAAAGTTGGAGTAGTTATGATGTTTGATATATCATCAATATGATCTACATGAGTTCCAATATCGTGTTTCACTTAAATATCAATATTTTTGACAAGCGTCGTTTTGCCTATCAAAATAAAATAAACCTCTTCAAAAATAAAATAAATAAATAAAAAGGTAGAATAGTGGAAGAGGGTCGATCCACAGGGAGTTTAATAGAATTTTTGATTAAATTTCTTGTTCTCGACCTAGGAGCTGAAATGGAAAATAAAAAAAAAATGATTTGAGAAGTAACAAGAAAATAAAATAAACAAGTAAAAGTGCAAAGAAAGATGTATCAAAATAAAAGCAATAAAATAAAAAAGATGAAAGATTAAGTTGAATAAACACGAGTATAAGAATCGCCTCGAGCTAGTTTCATCAATTCCTACGATCATCGAAAATAGATTTTTGCTCCGGGATTCATGTCGGTTACAGTCTACGAGGCCCAACCCATTGTAACTTGCTTTTCTCTCATGTAACCGATCTTCCCAAGTCTATCTTCGAAAGTTGATTCTTAAGTAAATCAACCACGTCTATCGCCGTTAAAATACTTAGTTTTAAAACAAGAAAAGCCCAACTCGGAAGTTGTCTTATCAAGAATCATTTTCGATCTCGTCTTTCTTTAGCGGACCGCCGCTAAGAGTGTTCATAGAAAGTCGAAATGCCACAGGCCGATCCTTCCTCCCAACTGTAAAATTAAACGATTCCAGACCAATGGATCCTTTTTGATTTGAAAAATGTTTAAAAATTTTAGTAAGGCCAATTGCCAAACTATCTAAGCAGAAAGACGAAAATGTATCCCGAAGGGATTTAAGCAATATTCAATTCTCACGTGAGGAATTGATTCGTACTAGCTCTTGGCTTGAGAAAAATTAGCCAAGCATGATATTGATTATCATGCTTAACATGTTTTGATAATGTAAAAACATAAAATAAAATAAAGTAAAGTAGAAATAAAACAAAAGAAGAAAATTTTATTAAAAATGAAAACAAAGTAGCAATAAGAACAAAAGACAAGAGATCCCCTTAGCCTTACCCAAAGGTGGGTATTTATAGGCTTCAAATTCCCAAATCAACAAGGAAAATTAATCAAAAAAAGATAAGATAATATCTTTAAAATTATGAAAATGAAATTCAAAATCCCTCAAATCACGTTAATATATCAAGATAAGTTGTTTCCAGAATATTCTAGTGTTGACTTCTGATTTTCCACGTCAGATCCGCGTCGTGCCCAGCGTCGTGCCTACGACTCCAGCCGTGACAGAATAAAAAGAAAGAAAACTGCAGATTACGTCTTTTTGTTGCCATTTTCAGTATTGGGTTCACTACACAAGAAATAAATCAAATACAACCAATTAAGTAGTGAAAAATTCATAAGACAAAGGAATTAACAAGCAAAAAGTGTCAAATATAAGAGTACATCAAATTCCCCCTCACTTGTCTCATACTTGCCCTCAAGTATGTTTGAAATAAATTAATCAAAAGCTTAATCATCTTTCTCCTAGACCGTTGCAAGTCTTAAACAAAGTTATTAGAGTTCAAGTGCACAAAAAAATGATGTGAATAAAACATGAATCAAAACGAATAGGTGAAAGCAAGAACAATCATTCAACCTTACCATTGTCTATCAATTATCAATCAAATTCTAACCTCGGCTTAATTCTTACCAAGATGCACTCAAATCACTAAAAGTGTTTCGGGTGTGGAAATCAAATTCACTCAAAGTCAAAATTTGAATAAGGGTTTCCATAGGCTTGTGGCAAGATCAATTCTCCACTACTTTAAAGAAATGAGATGCAAAAATCATTAGGAATTTTAATAAAGGGTGTAATGGGGCTTAGGTAAAGGTGGGGAATAAGGCTAAAATGAGGCTAAAGAAAATCAAGACAAGAGTTTCCCAACAAGTAACTATATCATATCCACAACCTTAGAAAACATAAGCAACAAGAATAAGCAAACTAAGCAAAGGTAGCTATAATGAACAAATCATCAAACTTTTTTATTTTTTATTTTTTAACTTTTTTTTCTCTCTTTTCTTTTTTCTTTTTTTTCTTCTTCTTTTTTTTTTGTTTTTTTTGCTTTTTTGTCTTTTTTTTTGTGGAACATGATCTCACAACCTTAAACTTATGCTCTTTGTCTTGTCAAGGGTTGAAGAGAGGAATAAATGAAAAGGCTTGGGTTTAAAATCTTGTGAAAATAAAGAAAACGGGATTAGGTTTCAACTTGGTTCATTAAGGGAAAAGAAAGGGTGAATCCTAATGCCTAAATCATATTAATGCATCAAATTCCAATGTAATCTCAAAATGCAAACAAGCCACAAGTTCTAGATTCCAATGTCCCTCTCAGGTAAGAAAAAAAGCATAAAAATATAATCATACATGCTAAAGGCTCAAGTTCTCACAAAATGGGCTAATTAATTAAGCCAGGTGAGAAATTCAGCTAACAACATCAAGACAAATTGTAAGGGTTGTCAAATTGGACTTACTCATATTATTCGATTATCAAACATGCTAGAATTCAAGTATCTTTATGAACTAAAATAATCATAACATGCTTAGTGACAAGCAATGGCAAATGAGTTGTTCTTCTAATCAATTCAAACAAACATATCATCAAACAAATATGACAAGCAAGGCGAAATTAATGTCATCATTTACCCTCCCCCTCACTTAATCGTATTGTCCCAATACGAAAAAAATGTAAAGTACATTTAAGAACAAAGAAAGGTAAAGGATACTCCCCGTGATCAATGATGACAGCGTGATCAATGATGACAGCGGTCACGGCTGAGGTAAAGGAAGGAGAGTTTTTCCGTGATGTTCTCTTCTAGGGCCTGGAGGGGTCTGAACAAACGTCAAATAAAAATAAAATAAAATAATTAAAATTGATGAAAAGTAAACAAATGGGTTGCCTCCCATTTAGCGCTTTGTTTAACGTCGTTAAGCTCAACATTTTCCTGTCAGATTTTTGGCTCTTCCAACCCGATTTCTTCAATTAGTCCGATTGGTGTGCTCTCGAAGAAAGGTTTTAGCCGTTGTCCATTAACTTTAAACCGTGCACCTGAGCTATCCTCAATTTCTACGGCTCCATGAGGAAAAACATTAATCACGGTAAATGGTCCGCTCCACTTGGACTTAAGTTTTCCTGCAAAAATTTTTAATTTTGAGTTAAATAGGAGAACTTTCTGGCCAACGGAAAATGCTTTAAATGAAATGCGCTTGTCATGAAATGCTTTTGTTCGCTCTTTATAATTTTGTGCGCTATTGTAAGCATTGCGGCGAATCTCCTCAAGCTCTTGGATATGAAGTTTCCGTGCTTCACCAACAGCGTTCATCTCCATATTTCATTCCTTCACAGCCCAAAATGCCCTATGCTCAAGTTCGACAGGCAAGTGGCAAGGTTTGTCGAAAATAAGTCGGTAAGGTGACATCCCGATAGGTCCTTTGTAGGCCGTGCGATATGCCCATAACGCATCAACTAACTTCAAGCTCCAATCTTTCCGGTTTGGTTTAACAGTCTTCTCTAGGATTGACTTGATTTCTCGATTTGAAACCTCTGCTTGTCCGTTGGTTTGCGGATGATAAGCTGTTGCTATCCGCTGAGTCACGCCATATTTCTTCATCAAAGCTTCGACGACTCGGTTAACGAAATGTGTTCCTCGATCGCAAATGATCGCTCTTGGAGTTCCAAATCTTGAGAAAATAAAATCACGTAAAAAATTAGTTGTGGTTTTCGCATCATTTTCTCGGGTGGCTTTCGCATCTACCCATTTCGAAACGTAATCAACGGCCAAAATAATGTATAAATATCCAAATGATGAGGTAAATGGCCCCATATAATCGAGCCCCTACACATAAAAAATTTCGACTTAGATTTCCGACTCTTTGGCACCTATCACATGCTTTGCAAAAGTTGTAAGTGTCTTTAAACAAGGTTGGCCAATAAAATCCGCACTCAAGAATTTTGTGTGCGGTTCGTTTAGGGCCGAAATGTCCACCGCAAGCGTAGGAATGACAAAAATCAAGTATGGATTTTACCTCGCTGTTACTTACGCTTCGTCGTACGATTTGATCTGAGTAATTTTTCCATAAATATGGATCATCCCAAATGTAGTATCGAGACTCTCTTTTTATGCGTTTGATATTAGATTGAGATAGATTGTTCGGAAATTTACCCGTAGCTAGAAAATTCGCCAAATCGGCCAACCATGGGAATGATGCGTGTGCTTCCATCAATGTTTCGACTGGAAACTGTTCTCGTAGGGGAGGTTCGACTGGTGAAGTAGGCAAACGGCTTAGGTGGTCAGCTACTAAGTTTTTGCTTCCCTTTTTATCTTTGATTTCAAGATCGAACTCCTGCAGTAAGAGAATCCATCGTATCAACCTCGGCTTTGCTTCTTTTTTGTTCATCAAGTATTTCAGCGCTGCATGATCAGAAAAAACAAAAATTTTAGTTCCTAATAAATAAGAACGAAATTTTTCTAATGCAAAAATGACAGCAAAAAGCTCTTTTTTCGTTGTTGAGTAGTTGCGTTGAGCCGAGTCGATAGTCCTAGAGGCATAGGCTATCACGTGTGGTCCTTCTTTACTCCTTTGGCTGAGAACGGCTCCCACGCTAAGGTCAAATGCGTCACACATAATCTCAAATGGTAAAGTCCAATTTGGTGGTTGTACAATTGGTGCGGATATAAGCCTTCCCTTAAGCTCATCGAACGAATCTTTGCAAGATTGATCAAAAACAAAATTCACGTCCTTTTGTAGTAATCGGCAAAGAGGTTGCGCCAACTTAGAGAAGTCCTTTATGAACCGTCGGTAGAAACCTGCATGGCCAAGAAAACTACGAATTTCCCTCACTGAAGTGGGGTATGGAAGTGAACGAATTACATCAATCTTTCCCTTATCAACGACAATTCCTTGGGCCGAAACCACATGACCGAGTACTAATCCTTTACTTACCATGAAATGGCATTTCTCGTAGTTTAAAACCAATTTAAATTCAATACACCTATTAAGAACATAAGAAAGATTGGAAAGGCATTGAGAGACTGAATTACCGTAAACAATAAAATCATCCATAAATACCTCTATTCCTCGCTCGATGTGATCAGAGAACATGCTTAACATGCATCGTTAGAATGTGGCCGGAGCGTTGCAAAGACCGAAAGGCATTCTCCTATAGGCGAAAGTTCCGAAAAAGCAAGTGAATGTTGTTTTTTCTTGGTCTTCAGGTGCCACCAGAACCTGAAAAAATCCAGAAAATCCATCAAGACAACAGTAATGTGTTTTTCCAGCAAGTCTTTCGATCATTTGATCGATAAATGGTATAGAAAAATGATCCTTTCGGGTTTGTGAGTTGAGTTTCCTATAATCGATACACATTCTCCAACCATTTTGTACTCTCTTCGGAATCATTTCTCCTTCGGCATTTTCCACCACCGTAATTCCAGTATTCTTTGGCACAACATGGACCGGACTTACCCACTTGCTATCAGAAATGGGGTAGATAATGTCAGCATCTAGCAACTTTTGAATCTCCTCCTTCACAACCTTCATCATTGGCGGGTTTAAACATCGCTGGCTTTCTCTCGTTGGTTTCGCGTTCTCCTCTATTTTAATTTTATGCATGCAAGTGGATGGACTTAAGCCTTGGATATCAGCTAATGTCCATCCAATTGCCTTTTTATAGGTGCGTAAAACAATAATCAATTCTTCCTTTTCCTGTCGTGATAATTCACTTGAAATGATAATTGGCAAGGTTCGGTTATCGCTGAAAAATTCGTATTTGAGATGCGATGGAAGTTGCTTCAATTCTAGTTGTGGCGCCTGCAAAATTGAGGGAAGGGGTTTAGATGGAATTAATCGAGAATCAGAAATGGAGGAAAGAGTTGAAATGATTTCTCTTTCATCATCGAGATCCTTTAATTTCCTACAAAAATCATAAAACAAATCAGTTTCGATAAAATCATTGGCTAACGGTTCTATAATATCAACAAAATTTAAACTTGTGATGGAATCAGGATACTTCATAGCTTTGTACACATCGAATTTAACCACTTCCCCGTCAAATTCCATGGTTAAGATGCCGTTACGAACATCGATTTTTGTATACGCTGTTGACAAGAAAGGGCGTCCAAGTAAGATTTCTGATCCGTTGTTGCTGCGGTCATTTTCCATGTCAATAATGTAAAAATCAGCAGGGAAAATGAGATCGTTTACCTTTACCAACACGTTTTCTAGTACCCCTTCGGGGTAGATAACTGACCGATCAGCTAATTGAATTGTCACTTGCGTCTCTTTTAATGGTTCTGTTGAAATTTTGTTGTAGACGCTTAGCGGCATGACATTAATAGATGCGCCTAGATCGCACATCGCCCTTTTTATTCTGACTTTTCCTATTTTGCACAGAATTGCAAACATCACTTGGTCCTTGTATTTCGGTGGTAGGCATCTTTGAAAAATGGCCGAAACATTCTCATTGAGGTTAACTCTTTCATTGCCGGATAACCGCCTTCGATTTGTGCATAAGTCTTTCAAAAACTTCGCATATTTTGGCACATTCCGAATGACATCAAGGAGTGGAATATTGATTTCCACTTTTTTGAATATATCCAAAATTTGCTTCTCCTCTTCCTTTTTGTCACACCTTGCAAGCTTTCCTGGAAAGGGAGGAGGAGTCTCGTAAGTAGAAAAAGAAGGACTAGGAATGACTTTACCTGAGGTAGGCGAGGATTTTTCTACTTGACTCTTCAAAGAAGTGTCTTCTTTGTCTTTTTCGATTTTTTCGGGCTCCTTTGTCGGCTTTGGTGAAATTACGGTACCACTTCGTCAAGTAATCTCGCTCACATTTTCCCTCGGATTTGTTTCAGTTTGAGAGGGCAATCGTCCTTGAAACTCTAGGCGACCAATAGTTTGGGCTAGTTGGCTTATTTGTTTGTCAATTTCTTGGAGATGAGATTGTGTTTGGGTTTGGAATTTCTCTTGTGAAATGGCCAATTTTTCAACAATGGTCTCAAGAGAGGTTTTTTGTGGTGATTGATTTGGAAAGGGAGGTGGTCTCGGTTGGTAATTTTGGTTTTTGTTTCTATAGCTCATATTTGGATGGTCTCTCCAACCGGGATTGAAAGTGTTACCGTAGGGATTGTATGGCCTTTGAGGAGGTCTTGGGAAATTATTTATGGCATTGACTTGGGCGCCCGTCTCATCTTGTAGCATTGGACATGAATCGGTTGGGTGGTTCGGCATCGTACAGATTCCACAAACCTTCGCGGCTTCTATCTTACTTGTGACAAGAGAATTGACAAATCAGTCAATTTGTCTATTTTATTTTCCAAAGAAACGGTACTTACTTCGTGAACCCGTCGGCTAGGTTCACTTGAAGAGCCAAACTGTTGCGAGTTTGCAGCCATAGTAGAGATTAGAGTTCTAGCATTTTCTGGCGTCATATTGACGAGTGCGCCACCACTTGCAGCATCCACCATCTTTTTGTCCATCGGAAGCATCCCTTCATAGAGATACTGAAGAAGGGTCTGCTCGGATAGGCCATGCTGCGGGCAACTTGCGCATAACTTTTTGAACCTCTCCAGTAGTCGTAGAGAGATTCATCGCTTCTTTGCTGGATTCCCAAAATGCTTCGCCTAAGCTTGCTCGCCTTTGCCGCTGGAAAATACCTATCAAGGAAAACACGAGATAGTTCAGCCCATGTGGTTATTGAGTTAGGCGGAAGGTAAAATAACCATTCCTTAGCCATTCCGGCTAAAGAAAAAGGAAATGCCCTTAGTTTGATTTGGTCTTCCGAGACTCCTTGCAGCTTCATGCTACTACACACCATGTGGAATTCGGTGAGATGTTTATGTGGGCTTTCACTAGGAAGACCGTTGAATGTAGGGAGGAGATAAATTAACCCTGTTTTGAGTTGAAAAGGGGTAGTGCCTTGAGGAAAGATAATGCAGAGCGGTTGTTGTACGGTGGGGGCGGCGGCAAGCTCTCTAATGGTTTGGTTCGCCATTGGCTCCGGTTCAAATGTGGGATTTGTTATTGGAGTAGTGGTGTTGGGAGATGGTCCTTCGTTGGGAGTTTGTTCCGGTTCACGTGGTGGTGTCGCAGAAGTAGATTCCAGATTAGATTGTCGTTCTCTTTGCTTTTCCTGTTTCTTTCGTCGAATCGTTTGACCGTGATTTTTACGAGCGCTTGCTTCAATTTCCGAGTTATATTGAACTAGAGTCCCCGGGTTTCTCCTGGTCATAAAAATCAAACAAAATAATCAATAATTTCCGAAAATAAAACTTCCCCGGCAACGGCGCCAATTTTGACAAGCGTCGTTTTGCCTATCAAAATAAAATAAACCTCTTCAAAAATAAAATAAATAAATAAAAAGGTAGAATAGTGGAAGAGGGTCGATCCACAGGGAGTTTAATGGAATTTTTGATTAAATTTCTTGTTCTCGACCTAGGAGCTGAAATGGAAAATAAAAAAAAGTGATTTGAGAAGTAACAAGAAAATAAAATAAACAAGAAAAAGTGCAAAGAAAGATGTATTAAAATAAAAGCAATAAAATAAAGAAGATGAAAGATTAAGTTGAATAAACACGAGTATAAGAATCGCCTCGAGCTAGTTTCGTCAATTCCCACGATCATCGAAAATAGATTTTTGCTCCGGGATTCATGTCGGTTATAGTCTACGAGGCCCAACCCATTGTAACTTGTTTTTCTCTCATGTAACCGATCTTCCCAAGTCTATCTTCGAAAGTCGATTCTTAAGTAAATCAACCACGTCTATCACCGTTAAAATACTTAGTTTTAAAACAGGAAAAGCCCAACTCGGAAGTTGTCTTATCAAGAATCATTTCCGATCTCGTCTTTCCTTAGTGGACTGCCGCTAAGAGTGTTCATAGGAAGTCGAAATGCCACAGGCCGATCCTTCCTCCCAACTGTAAAATTAAACGATTCCAGACCAACGGATCCTTTTTGATTTGAAAAACGTTTAAAAATTTTAGTAAGGTCGATTGCCAAACTATCTAAGCAGAAAGAAGAAAATGCATCCCGAAAGGATTTAAGCAATATTTAATTCTCACGTGAGGAATTGATTCGTACTAGCTCTTGGCTTGAGAAAAATTAGCCAAGCATGATATTGATTATCATGCTTAACATGTTTTGATAATGTAAAAACATAAAATAAAATAAAGTAAAGTAGAAATAAAACAAAAGAAGAAAATTTTATTAAAAATGAAAACAAAGTAGCAATAAGAATAAAAGACAAGAGATCCCCTTAGCCTTACCCAAAGGTGGGTATTTATAGGCTTTAAATTCCCAAATCAACAAGGAAAATTAATCAAAAAAAGATAAGATAATATCTTTAAAATTATGAAAATGAAATCCAAAATCCCTCAAATCACGTCAATAGATCAAGATAAGTTGTTTCCAAAATATTCCCGTGTTGACTTCTGATTTGCCACGTCAGATCCGCGTCGTGCCCACGACTCCAGCCGTGACAGAATAAAAAAAAAAGAAAACTGCAGATTACGTCTTTTTGTTGGCATTTCCAGTATTGGGTTCACTACACAAGAAATAAATCAAATACAACCAATTAAGTAGTGAAAAATTCATAAGACAAAGGAATTAACAAGCAAAAAGTGTCAAATATAAGAGTACATCAATTTTGTTGATCTTTATTATTAAAATGTGGTTGACATTTTCCTACCTAAACACATTTTTGGTGAATTCTGCCTATTGAACTAGCTATTGCAACATAGTGCTTGACACCTGTAAACTTTCTCCAACCATAATCACTTATCATTTTGTACCAATCGGGTTTGGTATTCCCTACCATCTCACAATAATCACAAATTATTCTTCTCTATATATTATTCCCTATCTCAAAAAAGAAGAAATATGCAATGCCCCGAAAATTTATGTTGTTGAAAAATTCTTACTATGTTGAAAATTGAAAATTCACATTGTTTCGATAATTGAGACCGAGAGGATTTTTTACAATGGATATTGGGTTATTTTTATAATCCAATATAATAGAATTTTCATTGGTAATTAGTTTTTAAATTAGTTAATATTAAAGAGTTAGCAATTTGAGGTATGGACTATTTTTTTAAGAAAATCAAATTTAGGCAGTCAAATGTCTTCAATGTGGATCTTATAATTAGAGAATATGAGAGGTCTTATGTGGTTAATAGCCCAAGAGAATGATAGAAAAATTCCCATTAGTTGAATTTAAATTAGGGTAACGATTATTTATCTTTCATTTCACACCTTTGAGAAAATCTATCGAAAGAATTTTTCTCCTATTCTCTCTTCTATTTTCTCTCAACCTTTGATTAAATTTCACCAATTCAAGTGAGGTTAATATGATTCTAATACAAATATTCTTCAATCATGAGTGTTTCAATCTTTAAAATCAAGTTTTCATCATTTTCTTTCTAATTTTCACTTAACATTAAACATAAGATTGAAGGTGAGAGATTAGTTTTTTTAATTCCTTGATTGGTTTTAGGTGACAAATTTAGTGTTTTTAAGTTACAGATCACTAATAAATCATTTGATTTTAGATTTGGAAAGACTGGAATATGTTATTGAGAGTTTTTTAGTTGAGTTTTAGAAAAGTAAAACTTAGTTTCGTTTTATTGATTTCATTATTTTCAGTTGATTTAGGATTACATTTAGTAAATTCTTGTTATTACAACTTGTTTTGTTGATTTATTATGTTTGTGAAGCAAAAAAGAAGTGACTAAGAGTTCAAGGGCCTAAGGGAAAGTTAAAGTGATTGAGAAGTAATTGGTTTTAGTTTGTGCTCTCTATATTTCTAATGTACTTTATATGCTTGGCTAAATTGATTGTTTAGAGTTTTTTTCTAATTTAGGTTATTAAATTCATTAATGATGATGAGATGATTGCTAGAAACATCACAATGTGCATTGCTTATAGTATAATGTGATTGGATGCTTAATGTGTTATGTGATGTAAAATGTTACTGCTATGTTTCTAATTACTATGTGAGGAAATTAATTATGCTGAAAATCTATGTTCTAATATCAAAACAACTTTATTAAATGATTTTGGAAAGTTTTTAGGTATTGTTGGCATGCAATGTTATATATAGAGCTATTAAAAGATTATGCTATATGGGTGAAGCTTTGTGAGCCCAAGAGATTTGTTTATGACACTTTGTGAACTCATGATGTATAGATTGGTTAAGTGGTGTTTTATACACACCGAAGATTAGTTGTGTGTATTATATTTGTTGTGTTTTGTGCATTTATTCATTTTCTTAGAATTGGATGGATATTTACTTATTTGTATGTATTTTCTAGAATTGGGGAAAAATCTGAAAATTAATTTGTAATGAAAATTGGTAAAGGAATTTGGTAAATTAGATTACTATACATTTATTTTATAAGATAAGTTTAAGTATGCAAACGCTTTGTAGAAGTTGTTGGTGATTAATGGCTATGATATGTTTGCGTAATGAAATGATGCTAAAAAATGACTTATCAAACATGTTAATTCATGTTGGAATTATATATGTTATTGTTTACCAACATGCTTTTAATTTGAGATCTACAATGAAGTGATGATCAACTAGAGACAAAGTGGAAATTGATTGAAAATGGTCAAATTTGATGAGTTTACCCTAAGAAAAAGATGAGAATTGAGACAAGATATTCTCTAGGAAGCTTGTCATAATTCTTATTGTAACCTCCCCAACCCAATCTAGACATTAAACCCAAATTTAGAAGGTAACATTGACCACTAAAATGACCTAGCAGAACTATCAGAGTGTAAAAGCAGTTATTTAAAACATTTTCTTTAATTTTGGAAGCCGGATGATCTTTAATGATTGTTTTGCAAGAAATTGTATTCTAGTATTATAAAAGAATATATTTTTCAAAACCTCATTTTCTTAGTTATGCAACGGAAAAGTGATATCTAATCATAGTTTAATAAAAACCATTTTTCATGCATAGATAAATACTATCCATATTTCAACATCTTTTAATTAAATTAAATGCCATGTATGCTATATAAATTCCAAAACCTAAGTGCCATGCCACAGTTAAAAAATAAAATAGTACAGTATTTAAATAACAGAAATTTCAAATAATAAATCTAAAATACTTTAATACAAAAAAATGTTTCCAAGCCGAGACCATTCGGATGTCGTGTCCGTGCCCTAACCTAGTGGGTTATCTGTAAAGATATAAATGAATGGGGTGAGCTTATAAAGCTTAATGTGAGTCCTATTATAAGTAAATCAGTACAAATAGTAGATGACTAATATAAAATAACAATTCTCAGAACAATTAGACTCATATAGAAATTTATAGTATTAATTCTTTAGATCAACACATCAATTTCAGAATATTTCAGAATTCACAGTTTATCTATGCTTATGCTCATGAATGATGATGCAATTTCAATTTATCAAAAGAGATCCTACCCAACTCTGCTACACACTACAGTAGACGTTTCCTAAAACTCCTCTACCTTTACATCACCTCGTGGATAAACCATTGGTCATTACAGATAAACTACCAATGATGAAATTATTGGTGGATGAACCATCCATCGATGTAGATAAAAGCTATTAGCAAATTGTGGATGAATTACTAATCGTTGCAGATGAATTACTAACGATAAAAATATTGGTGGATGAACCACCCATTGGTAAAGATAAAAGCTGTTAGTACATTGTGGATGAACCACTGGTCGTTGTAGATAAACTGTAGATTGAAATACGTTGCGGATGAAACACTGGTCATTATAGATAAACATCCGACTAAAATGTGTTGTGGATGAACCACTGGTCATTGCAGATAAACTGATGACTCTTCCTCTGTTCATATCGTCCCACCCCATGTAATGCAACATGACATGCTTATAACAGATCAATACGGTAGCAAAAACATGCTTATAACAAGTCAATACAGTAGCAATTATCATGCTTATAACATAACAACAACAATGAACTTGTTTAACATGTATTCAATTTCATAGTAGCAGTGGACGTGCTTAACATGTATTCTGTTCAAAAATAACAGTAGACATGTTGAACATGCAATTAATAATACAGTGGTGAGAATAGCAATAACAATTCATTAGAAATATAGTGACAATAAACATGCAACATTCACATATCATCATTATAATAGTCACAATTCAATCATCAACTCTTAGATTGTAGCATGTTCATAATATTAGGGACTCAATCAAGTGTATAAAATCACTAAAAATAATTCAGGGATTGTACAGAGACTAAATTGAATAATTCATAAAATTTTAGGTAAAACTATAAAACAGAGGTCACACGATCGTGTGAGATGGGAGAGACACAACCATGTGGTAGGTTGTGTAAGAGGCTTGGGCCGTGTGGTTCACCCGTATTGTTCACACACCCGTGTAGGAGACTGTGTGGTCCTAAACCTACACACGGTTTGCTCTGATTCACTTGGTAAAGAACACACACCTTTCTCCGAGTGTCCAATCGACGTTTCTCATGCCTGATTCTGATCCGATTCACGTAAATTGGGTCCTTCAAACGACATTTACACAAGAATTAATGGTTGATTTCAAGTTTTATCAAGATTGTCGAAAGATTTGGCATGAACTGAAAAAGATTATTGGACTAATTGAAATATTAACTTTGGTTATGGAAATACGAAATCTAATAATTGGAAACAAGGTTTACTTATCATTTTTTAGCAATGCTAGGGATGCTATTATAATTACAAAATTGATAGGAAATAATTGAACAGAGGATGATGTAATTTGGGATAGCAAAATGATTAATCGAACAATGGGATGAAAAATGCTACAATTATAAGAGAAAAGAAGATGCAAAGAATAGAAAGTGAGAAGAAATAGAAATAAAAAAGATCAAATTCTAATAGGAATTGGAAAATGGGGAAAGTGAAGTCCAATTATGAAATAAGTTGATTAAATACCTAAGGTTCCCTAAGGGCGGCATGGGCAATTTACCCAAAATTTTGGCTAAAAAAAATAAAGGGAATGCATTTGGTGAAGGAGTGACTCGAGTTTGGGACCTTTAGGATAGGGGACTAACTATTAACCATTTAGGCTATCGCCCATTTCTTGTTGAATCTTAATTTCTGATCGTATATATTTCGAACTTTTTCGCTATGTTGTTAAAAATAAAAGGAGATGAAATGGGAGGAAAGGAGCTGGAACTTAGGTCTCTAGGGAAGGAAGCCAACTCTTAACTGTTAGCCTGAAACATGTTTCTTGTTTATACATTACGATTAACCCCTTATATTTTGGGGTATGATATTTATGCGATGCATCTGGGTAGCACCAATATGTACAATAATTTGAAACCATTTTATTGGTGATTAGGCATGAAAAAGAACATAACCAAGTTTGTAATCAAGTGCCTCATGCGTCAACAAGTGAAAGAGGAACACTAAGTTCCCTAAGAATTTTTGTAGCCTATTACAATACTCTAGTTGAAGTGGGAGCAAATTACCATGGATTTCATAGCTGGATTGCTATTGACTTCGAAGAAGAAAGATTTCATTTGGGTCATCATTATCAGCTTGATCAAGTTTTCTCATTTTATTTTAGTTAGAGTAAACTACTCTTTATAAAAGCTCATTGAACTATACATTTTTGAAATTGAAAGATTACATGGTGTACCGTCATTTATCATTTTAGATAGGGATTCGAGATTCAGTTCTAGGTTCTAGGGTAAGCTACATGAGCCTTTGGATTTCAACATAGATTTTCACCCTTAAGCAGATGGCCAATCTGAATGTGTGATCTAGATTCTTGAGGATATTTACAAAGTTGTGTGATTGAATTGAGGGTGGTTGAGAAAGGTTCTTACCTTTAGTGGAGTTCACCTACAATAATAATTACCAGTCGAGCATTAAGATGATGCCTTATAGGGGTTTGAAAGGAAGTAAGTGTAGGGCTCCTTTGTGTTGGACAGAGTTGAGTGAGAGCAAGTTGATTAGACCTGATTTAGTACAAAAGACTGAAGACAAAGTATGAATTCTCCAAGATGAATTGAAAACCACCTCCGATAGACATTAACCCTATGATGATTTAAAAAGAAAAAAAGATCCAGTTTAGTGTCAGTGACAAAGTCTTCTTGAAAGTGTCCCGTTGAAAAAAGGTTTTATGTTTTGGTAGGAAAGGAAAGCTTAGTTTGAGATTTATTGGACCTTACAAGATACTCGAGTGTATTGGAGTAGTGGCATACCGATTAGCTCTACCTCCAGAGATAGAAAAGATCTATAATCTCTTCCATGTTTCAATTCTTAAAAGATATCAATCTGGTCTATTTCACATCATAGTGCATTGAACTACAACCCAATTCGACATATGAAGAAGAGCCTATAAAGATTTTAGAATGGGAAATCAAAGAACTTGGGAACAAGAGAATACCTTTGATAAAGGTGCTCTGGTGTAACCAAAAAGTTGAGGATGCCATTTGGGAAAGTGAAGATGTAATGAGACAACAATATTCGATAATTTTGGGATGAAATTTTTATTAGGAGGGGAGAGTTGTAACACCCCAAAAAATTCTAATTCTCCGTATGTGACTTTTTTAGGAACTTTATCTATACATTTGATAAGAAAATTCGATCCTGATAGATTTATTTATTTTTGGGATGTTAAGAAGCCCTTAGAAAACGTATTAAGTAATTTTAGAGTTTCAAGCTTAGCTAGATAAAAATTCAATAAATGGGAAAAATGGTCATTTTTCCATTGTGGTATATTTTAGTTATTGGGGACTTAAATATGATTGAATTTTTAAGTTTATAATGATGAGTGGTGTTGAGATGGTTTTTGGATTAATTTAAAATGAAATTTTTCTTTAAATGAATTTTTAGCCATATTACCATATTTGATTTTTAGCTCATTATTATATTATTTCTGTATAAATAAAAGAAGGAAACAACCCCATTCTTCTTGTAAGCATCCAACCATTCTTGTTGGGGAAAAAGCTTCCATTTTGAACCTTTTTTATTTCCTACTCAATTTATCTCCAACCTTTCACCATTTTCTTACATTTTCTTATAAAAAGACCTTATAGAAACCATATTTGAACTATTTCTATAACACCCCTACTCGTATCTATCATCAGAATAGAGTGCAAGGTATTACCGAGGAGTACGGAACACTTACAGATAATTTAAATCATTTATCATCAAATATCGAGATTGATTATAAAAGTTCCTTTGATTGACCCTCGAGGTCCAAATCATGCATTAGGTTCGGATCGGGACTAAATCGGAGTTGTATGAAATTTTTCACAAAATCCCAAAATTTTTCTCATTTACAAGGGTCACAAGCTTGTGTGGTGTGGCCGTATGGCTCACATGGCCGCGTCTCTGGGGCGTGTAACTCTCTGACTTGCATCTATGAAGAAACTCGGGTAACACGGCTTTAGTATACGCTCGTTTTGCCAGGCCGTGTGTCACACATAGTTATGACACACGCTTGTGTGTCTACCCGTGTGGACAAAAATTAGGCTATTTCCAGCTATATTTCTCTCATTTGATCCTTTATCTTCACTCACATTTAATACATAGAGAAACCAATTTAGGATATTCAACCGAGCCTTACACTTAATGCCATTTGTTAGTCGTGCACTTTATATAAATAACAAGAAACGTATATGGGCTCAATTCCCATTAAATTTCGCTTGTACTTATACTTTTTCACATTATATGTTCGTATAACATATAACAATCATACCTCTGTAGTTCATATACAGTTTCATAACAGTTTGTCTTGGTTTTGAACTACTTCATATTTGAGTTTTACTCATCAAATCATTTGAAACATCATATTTACACATATAGTGCGTTTGAGGTGCACAATTCTATAATTATAAATGAACACATTTATCAAACATATTCCATGTTTTTATATATATCATAATTTCATATTTCCATGTATCAATTACCATCACTTCCTCGTATTTCAGAAAAATACGTGTAACAATTCATAAATATGCAATACACTAACTCTTCCTGCCAATCACGATTTAAATTGACAAATCACTTATTGAGCCCAATTTCAATGTTCACTAAAATCTATCACATAAATTTGGATGTACATATTCATCAATAAATTCCATGTACAGATATCATCATCTCATATTTCCACATACATTTACTTTCCACATACATGAATTCAAATAACATATACAAGGCATACCAATGTATTTCAAGTACGTTTTCATGATATTTCATTTCGAATTCATATTATTTCATATTAGAACTTTTCTCATTAACTCATTTGGAATACCAATTCATACGGATAATACACTCAAGGTGTAGA
The DNA here is from genome assembly GCF_007990345.1 of Gossypium hirsutum. Taxonomy (NCBI): domain Eukaryota; kingdom Viridiplantae; phylum Streptophyta; class Magnoliopsida; order Malvales; family Malvaceae; genus Gossypium; species Gossypium hirsutum. Next base: position 11,545,348 of record NC_053429.1, read on the forward strand.
AATATAATCATAGATGAACTCATTCATCAACCAAGTTTTATGTTCATGTATCGTCAACTCATATTTCCTTATATCACATAATTCCATGAATACTTGCCAAACTTTGTCAAATTAGTGAACATCTTACGGAATTGGTCTGCACCGGTATACACTAAATTTCACTGATAATCATTGATGCCGTAGCATAGCTATGGTCTTACATCTAAAACACATATCACACCGATGCCATATCCCAGATATGGTCTTACACGGAAATCACTTGTTACTTGTAGCCGAAGATACCATTATCCACTAATCAATTAGCCGGAGCTACCACTTCTCACTGATCAGATTACTAATTATCAAATTGGGAAACGTCTTACGAAATTGAGTACGTCGTTGGTCAGTGCCACGATTCACAACTCAGTATAGTTTTCCTCATTGAAATACAATACCTACATTTCACAAATCGGTATGAGAAATGCCATACCTATGTTTCTTAACTCAGTATGGATAATACCATACCTACGTTTCACAACTCAGTATGGTTAATACCATACCTACATTTCATAACTCGGTATTGTTAATACCATACCTACGTTTCACAACTCAGTATAGATGATACCATACCTACGTTTCACAACTTGGTATGGTTAATACCATACCTATGTTTCACAACTCAGTATAGATGATACCATACCTACGTTTCAAAACTCAATATGGATGATACCATACCTATGTTTCATACTTTGTCATGGATCAATCATGGTCTTTTTCGTCAATTCGTCTTGTCACTGAACTGTAGTGCTCAATTTGATCATTTATTCAATTTTCATGCTTTTACATTATTCACGATTTTATCATCAATACATATTAAATAACACATCATGAAATTCATAAAATTAACAAATGATCACTAAAATTTAGTTATATAAACTCACAAGTTCGGTTTTTGCATTATAATGATAATCATAATTTCATAATAAATATTCCAAATAAAACATTATAACATTTCTAATTCAACACTTATCGATTATAATAAGGCATGTGATCAATTTATACACGAGTCATTCATATATTTTTCCTCCTCCTCCTCTCCATCCACATCCTTAGTATAAAGAACACACTTGTAAGTAATATTATCCATAATTTTCACTATTTACTTATGTGAATATTCAAGCTATCCATCTATGTCATAGTCACTAAATTATTTTTATCTTGAACTACAGAACTCCAAATTAAGATCTGCTAATTTTCCAAAAAACTAGACTCACGTATCTTCTTACCATAAAATTTTCAGAATTTTTGGTTTAACCAATAAGTACAGTTTATTCTTTAAATTCACTCTTGTTCTGCTGTTTGACAGTTCCAACCCTTCTTCACTAAAAATTAATTATCTCCTCGTATAGGATTCCAATGATGTTCTCGCTTGTTTCTTGTGAAAACAGACTCATTCAAGATTCTAAAAATATAAATTTAAGCCCCTAATTATTTTTCCCCAATGTTTTACGATTTTCTAAATTTAGAATAGGGAAACCCGAAATCATTCTAACCTTGTCTCAAAAAATTTATTATATCCCATGATTTACAATTCTATTGCTTACATCATTTCTTCTATAAGAAACTAGACTCAATAGGCTTTAATTTCATATTTTATTCATTCTATAATTCAATCCATAAAATTTTTGGTAATTTTTCAAATTTAGACTACTGCTGCTGTCCAAAACAGTTTTAGTGCAAAATGTTGATTTCTATTTTTCTCCAAATTTCACAACTCATGCAATTCAGTCCTTGCTCAATTAACCCCTCAATTGAGCTAATTTTTCTCAATTAATACTTTATTCTATCATGTTAAACTACTTCATAACACTTGAAAATTAGAATTTCAGCACTAGACCTTATTTCCAAACTCTTTCACAATTAGGACCTAAAATCAATTTCCATCAATTTTACTTGATAAAATCATCATATATCAAAATTAAAGCTTCAACTATATGTTTATTCATCATATGATTCCAGAACTCATCTATAAAAACTTTAAAAATTAGCCATGAAATTAAAAACTAATGAAATAGTAAGTTGGATCCAATTGTAAAAGTCCAAAAACCAAGAAATTTCAAGGAGAAAGCAAGAATTAAAATTACATGAAGATAGAGTATGAAAACCAGCTTGAACCCTCTTCCATGGCTATTTTTCAGCTGAATGAATATGAAGAGAAATGAAGAGAATTCTAGATATTCCAATTTAGTCTCATTTTTATTTAGCTAATTTGGGCAATTTTCCAATTTTGCCTTTATTTCACCCATTTCCTGATTTTTCTCAGCTATTTCCGCCCAAAATATCTCTTTTGGTCTTATTTGCACTTTAGGTCCTTTCTCATTTGACAATTGAGCTATTTAATCCTTTTAGCAACTTTTACATATTTTTTAATTTAGTCCTTTTTATTTAATTAACCACCCAAACGTCAAAATTTTCTAACGAAATTTTAATACTACCTTATTGACACTCCGTAAATATTCATAAAATTATTTATGGCTCGATTTATAACACCGAGATCTCGATACTTCTTTCTCTCAATTTCTTGACCAAATAAATTTTTATAAAACACAATTTACTATTTCAAAAATCTTTTAAAAACTACATTTGGCTTGTAAATATTAAATAATATAATCCACGAGTTCATTTTTCAGATTTGATGGTCTCGAACCACTATTTCGACATCGCTGGAATTCGGGCTATTACAATTTCTCATTATCATTTCCATCACTCTTTCATCTAGGGCTTGAGTTCAAGTGTGGGAATGTTGAGTTAGTGAGAGAAGGTGAAGTGTTTGTTGAAAAAATCAGTTTAGAAAACTGTTATTTTAGGTATAGCGGAAGTTTTAAAATTTTCTAAAACCAAACCCTTTGTGTTATTTATAACAATAAACTTTAATCGAAATATACATGTGCTTTATGTCAGGTGGACTAAAGTCGATCTTGACTTTCAATCTATCACCTTCTCTGATATCCTTGAACCAAAAATTTTCTTGAGTGTGAGCTTAAACAACACAAACCAAACCACAAAATGAAAACTTCTGTTTTAGTTTCCGTAGGGAAGTAAATTCTTTCTATAATAGGAAACTATATGTTTTCCTCAAAAAATAGAATTTATTCTCTAAAATAAATAACCATTATTTTCTGATAGAATAACAATGCATGAGAAGTGGTGTGAATTTCTTATTGCAGAGTTCCTATTTATAAAGAAATGATAGAAGAGTCTGTTCGAATAGGACTTGATTAAATAATAATTTAATAGAAAATACGCCTTCTAATCTAAGTAGAAGTGCTAGGGGTGGCAACACCCTTGTATAATACCCTAGGGTTTTTGTCCCTATGTATGTCACATGCCCTTATTGGGCATTTCATGTATTGGGTCCAATTATATGTGTTTCTTTGATTTTTTTTAACACTTATAATTTATCCAACCCAATATTTATTTTCTATTACCCAAATAATTATTTATTTAATAAATTAATTTCTCAATTTAAATAATTTTTTCCACCTAATTCTAATTTCGTTGAAGTCGTAGTAGCTTTATCGTAATAGAATTTATAAGGAAATATATTTAATTTACTTATTCAACAAATCCATAATGATTCAGTTTATTTAATTCCATCTTCAAACTTTAATTAATTAATTAAGAATTTGAAGAACCTAAATTAAGTCTCAAGTCATCTTTTGTACTTAATAAGAAAACATAATCACTGTGGATACTGATGTATATTTTATTAAACAAATTTGTTTAAAAAATATAAGTGCATATAGACGAAACTATTACACAAAAAGGTGATATATCCCAACAGTGCTAGGTAAGAGTTCTTGATGTTTACCGCTCCTTTTCATCTCATTGCATGATTTAATATTTTTACTTTGTTGTTGAGCCATTAAAGTGACCATTAGTGTGGATATTATGATTTTGAATTTGCATATATAGGATATTTGTATGGTTGTGGAGATAAAGAAATTGTTAGAGAAGGCTCAACCAAAGGAAAAGAACAGATTTTGGAGTGAACGCCATTGGAGGAGCTACTATCCCATTTTATTGTTTGGAAATGTAAGTTCTCGTGGGACTTACTATACTTCTTTACTTATGTGTGTTAAGTATATTAAATGTGTTAATAGGTTATTTAAATGTGTTAATATGCTTAACACTTTATATGACATGTAACATGACATATATGATGTTATATGTTTGCTTTGAAAATTGGTTGATGATAATATTAAAATTGGTAGGTATAATTATTATGAGAATTAGAAAATGGAATTTTGGATGTGATAAGTCATGTATGAAACATTAACAAAAATGTGGAATTTGGATATGGAGTGAGGAAAATGTGACGAGATTAAATAGAAATAAGTTGTTCACATGATGTCCTATGACCCATTTTTTACATGAATTATGTTTATGACAATTCATTGGATTGCTATGGGAAAAGTCATAATTATTTCTTATGTTGCTTATAAGCTCATGTAAGCTTGGTAAAAATATTATGATACGGTTGACAGGAAAATTAGGGTTTTATATGTGATCTTTAGTAGAGTTTTGTATTGATGTTATAAAGGGTTCAAGTTATGTATTTGATACTTGGAGTTTGATGTGTTACCTCCTGGTCTGGCATGTTATGCAGATCATTAAGCATACACTACCTCTTCGGAGGATCTCATGTTGTACTTGGAGTTCTGTTGCTTTCGGGCATTACACTTTGACGCTCATTTGGTGTACATGGATTTCCCATAGTGTTCGAGTCCTATTTTACTAACTTTATAATGGGCGTTAACATGTGTATAAGTCCTATTTTAGATTCTTAAAACCCTGCTCATTTCGGGACTCTACACTATCATCAAGAGTATGAAATTAGCATATTTATAGCTTGTGGCATGTACTTAGGGTGTTAACATGTGTAAATATACTCTTTTCATATGATATTTCATACTTGAAGATTTGTTTCTTTGATATTTTGAGTTGGAGGCTTATTGAATAGATTAAACTTGTTTTAAATGAGTTCAGGTTACTTTAATGCATTTCTGCTTTCATTAATGATTTCATTTTATAATGTATGGTTGAACTTGTGTCGAGATGGTTTTTATATGTATTTAGGTGATTTTTTAGCATGTTATATGTATTCCATGGTTGGAGGGGGATTGGATGAAATTTTGAAATGTTTTTGGGTTATTAACAGGGCGATGTCGTGACCTCGGTTTTGCAACATCATGACTTTCGCTTGTGACATTACAACGGTAAATGTTCCACGTCATGACCTTGCTAATTGTTCCAACATTTTTGTACCATTTTGTTTCTACAATGTTTCACATGTTTTAGGTCTTGAACACCTCTGATCTTCTTCAAACCACTTTTAAATGATTTTAAATTATTATTTCTAAAGCTTTCAAATTGTCTATAAATAATTTTTTATGATTTTATAAAAATGTTTAAAGCTCAAAATTTTAACTGTAAGATTTTATTTCATATAAACTTCAGTAACATCTCTTATTCGTACTGTACGTTGGGACGAGTGAAGGGTGTTACAAATCAAATTAAGAAAAGCTATTAAATTACAAAAACATTTAGGGATTAAGATGGGAGAAGTTAGCAAATTGAAGGACTGGATGTTAGCTTATAAAAAAGGAAAAATTATATTGGATGAGAACTGTTAGAATTAAGTTACCCGAATCCTTATTTAAATAAAATACAATGATAAAATAAAATAAAAGTAAAATCCATATAGAACTACACATCTTTTATTTTATTTTAGAATAAGGTTTTTTAAACCTTATTAAACTCCATATATTTGATATTGATTAAAATAAGGTGTTTCAATCTTACTACACTTCTCTTAGAATATGGTTTTACAAGCTTATAAATAGACATAGTCTACTCCTCTTGTGATTATTCAAATTCAACATAGTGAATTTTCTTCTCCTCTACCTTTTCCCGAAAGGGTTTTCACATAAAATCTGTGTGTTCTTTATTTTTATTTCTCTTTTCTTTGCAATATATTGTCATTACTGACATTCTATTTTTTACAAATTGGTATCCGAGCTTCCAGGTTGTTCATCTTGATCACGGTAATGGCATCTTAGAGGAAACCTTAGAGGTAGTGTAACACCCTAAACCCGGCCCAGACGTTACGGCCGAATTCGGCGTGTCACATTGAAGTGTTTTTCGAAAGCCATGTTTTCATTGAAAACCCTTCTTGATGTAAAACTCATTGGAGCGTTATTGTAAAACTCATGTTTTAATTAAAAATCTTTGAAAAGAATATTTTCATTATAGATTAAAGTGAATGGAAGCTGTGCACCAGGTAGGAAGCCAGAAAAGAGGAGGTGAGTCTATTGGACTGCTTAAGTACCAAGCTCTTCATGGATCCAATCCTAGACACGCACACATCAATTGCCACACTTAAAGCATATTACTTGTCCACGAACAAAAAATTAAGTTTAAGTCCATTTAAAATATTTATTTCCTTTGAAAACATTTACGTTGCGGAAGCTTTGCTCGGTAATCGTGATATTTTGAAAATAAGTAACTTTTATAAAACGCGCCCTAGAGCTAACCAATTTAATAACCCAAAATATTAAAAATAATAAAAAGAGCGGCCTTATTACAACTTAAACCAGAATAAAAATAATCAAAATAATAAATGCGAAACTTATTTTAAAGAAAACAGAAACTTAATCTTCGTGGTCACTCTGAATCTCGCCCAGCTCCAAGTCCACCAACTAGGGCTCACCTGCAAGGATGGAAGAGAAAGGGGGTGAGTTTGGAAAACTCAGTGTGTAAAGTATCCCAACCAGAGCCCAAATCAGTTCAAGCTTTACTGGGCCTAAGCCCTATTTAGAAATCAGTGTTAACTGGGCCTTAGCCCATATCAATATTAATTTGGGCCATAGCCTCTTACAGTATCAGAGTATATTGGGCCTAGCCCATATCGGTATCAATCTAGGCCGTAGCCCTATTACAAGTCGAGATATATTGGGCCTTGCCCATATTAACATAGTTGGGCCCGCTTCAATACAGTTGGCCCATAACAAAACAGTCTCATATGATTAATGCATGATAACCCCATCCAACCCTGCACTTGTCTCCGTCCATCCCTACACTTCTTGTGGGGAATAAATAACCCACGCCATCCCTACACTTACAGTGTTAGCATCGGTTGCGGCACTAACTATAATCCGCAGCAAAGCTGCTTATATTAGAATATGTGGCACAGCCACCAGAACGGGTTCTTCCTCCATAACAAAACCCAACCCCATGCAACAAATATACATGTCATGGCATACAACAAACAGAATCAGAATATCATGCATTTCAGTCAAAATTAACCCTAAGGGTATAACGGTCATTTTGCACCTAGGGGTATAATGGTAATCTTTATACGTAGGGGTATTTCAGTAAAATTTACTATTCTAGAGTTTACATACATATTCTAACCATTAACACATTAACAGAAGCACTTACCGAGCGCTTTTATCGAATTAGGCTCGTTGGCCCACTAACCATTTTCAGCCCATTAAGCCCAAATATACCGAAGTGCACGAAATTGCGCACTCTGCAATCATACTGCTTGCGATTACCAAAATTAACAACCAAACCACCTCACAAGCGCTCGCACGCTCGCAAGTTCACAAATGCCGGCTTTTCGGCTTTTGCCGATCTAGTCTATGAGTGGGTGTCGTTTACACACCTGTTTCTTGACGAAACGTTGACGAGTTCCACACACGAGTTGCCTACAATCACTTACTAACACGTTAAACTATGAATCCATAACAACTTAACACATCAAACCCTTACCATATTTGGCCCTTAACACCTTAGGCACTAAAGTTCTTACCTTTTCCGGAAAAATAGAATAGATCTAATTCTGGTCGTTCCAAATATCCAAGCCCTCGATTAGTAGCCTTTAATCCAAACTAGAGCAAAACAAATCAAATAACACCACTAAACCCTTTTAGTTTAGTCGACAGACACCCTTTGCATATAGAGGTTTTCGGCTTTTCTTTAAATCCCGAAATAAAGAATGAAAATAAGATTCCGAGTACTTACCACCAATGATGTACTTGTCAAGAGCGTTTCAAACACTTCCCCAATCTCAGATCCACAGTGAATCTAATCTTAGAATGCGAGTAGAGAATAGAACTAGATATTAATTCCCGAATCACTAAAATATGAGGCTTTTTGGCTTTTGGATCTATCCTAGAATATGACTATTGCGATCTAAAAGAAAAAATAGGTAACGATAAGTTCGCTATCGAAGAGACAATCAGTAGAGGAAGAGATGTAAGATTAGAGGTTCGGTCTTTTGAAAGATTAAAAGGAAATGAGATACGATTTCAACCAAAGGAGTAATCGACAACCAATATTTGAGAAGAAAAAGCTGTTTTAAAAAGAATTTGGCTTCGAGGAAAGAAAATAGAAAAGGAGAGAATTGTTCAACTTTTGGGAAAAATAGAAAAGAATATGAGCAAAAGAAATAAGATAAGATTAGAATAAAATAAAATCCTTTTCCAATTTTAATTCCTTCCTTATCTCCTTAATTCCTGGCCAAATTCAAAGTTTGGATTTAATTCAAACTCTCCACTGCTGAGCAGTAGTCCACCGCTCAGCCGACTCCTCCTGTTGCTGGTAGCGTTTCAATCTTGTTCGGCCCTTCCCATGTACGTACAGCAAAAAGAAGGACCCTCCTGCGCGTAACGCTGCTCGAACCTAGGACCTCCAGGTTGTCCAGCATGCTGCTGGCCACTAGGACGCAAATTTGCTTTTAACAATATACCGTCACATTTAATCTTAAAGGTTACCTGCTGAAGCTCCAGTCCACTTAAAAATAAAAGGGGATTTCCGCCTTCCACACCACTCAAAACTTCAACCTCTAGAACACTCAGCCACCCTGCTTGCCGTTGCGACACACCCTCGTTTTTGTTATATTTCGACTGCATTTACTTATAAACCTTATCCGCTTAAGTCACGGGCTCCTTAAAAAAAATAAAACAAGTTTCGCTGCCCTCTGCCTTCGAACTCATGACCACTGGGTCTCCTTAGCGCGCTGCTGCCACTGCGCAAAGGCGCTCTTTGTGTTAAATTATTCTTGCAGCTTCTCTTAATCCTTATTCTAGCCACGATCTGCATATTAAAAAAAATAAACCCAAATTGCGCACGCCGCGCCTTGAACCCAGGCACCTCCCACACCTTCCTAGTGTGCTTAGCCACTGGGCCAAGTTCTCCTTTATGCTAAAATGCAGCCCAAATTATTATTAAGGCCTACTGCCCAGATTCCCTAAGGTAGCATAAAATTAAAATTTTTCTAGAGTCTTAAACACCAAAACAACAATACTTTTATAAATATATATATTATTTTTTCCCTATCTAATAATAATAATTATAATAATAATAATTTTATAAATATATCTAATAATAAAAATTTCAAATATCAATAATATAGTAAATAATAATAATTTTCATAATTTTTTTTCAAACATACATATAGTAATATTTTTCTAAGAATAATAATTTTATCTCATAATACTAATTAAAATTTCGTAAGAATTTAAAATATCTGTAATAGTAAAAATTTTCTAGTAGTAATTCAATTTTTTTCTTAAACGTTAATATTTAAAACTTCCTAATTATTCAGGTTTCCTTCTACCCGAATCCCAGCCTCAAAGCCCAACTCTTCTAGGCCCCAAAAATCGGGGTGTTACAGGTAGTTCTTACACAGATTGACTTAGAGGAAGCCTACTAGGGGTAGATAAGATGCCTTCGAAATTGACGGAGGAAGAGAAGGAGTGCAAGGATCGAAAGGCATTAACACGGTTAAATCTACATTTGTCTAACTAAATTTTGCAGGATGTGATAAAGGAGAAGACTGCCACTGGATTATGGAAGAGGTTGGAACAAATATGTATGTCGAAAACTCTAACCAGCAAGCTTCATATGAAGCAGCGATTTTATGCTCATTGTTTGGAGGAAGGTGCATCTATGCATGAACACTTAACAATGTTTAAAGAAATTCTCTCAAACTTTAGGCCATGGAGGCTCAGTATGATAAGGAAGAGCTAAGGTTTATTCTACCTTTAGAGACACAATTCTATATAGCCGCGAGTCTCTCACAGTTGATGAGGTTTATGATTTTTTGACCTCGTATGATTAGATGAAGCATCTTGTAGTTAAAATTGAATCTTAGGGTAAGGTTCTCATTTTTTGTGGGAGAAAAGATTAGAATGCTGATGATGATCGTGGAATGACACAGGAACAGAATCCTCATGGTAAATCTTAGGGTAGATCGAAGTTTTCAAATAGATGTAAAACTTGTAACTTCTACAAGAAGAAATATCACATTAAATCTGAGTGTTATAAGCTACAGACCAAAAGGGAGGCTATGAATTAAAAAGGAAAACAACTAGAAAATTCCGGTGAAGCTGATGTTGTAGAAGGCTACAGCGATGGTAAACTTCTAGTCGCTTCTGTCAACAATTCTAAAGTGAGCGATGAGTGGATCCTTGATTTGGGCTGCACCTTTCACATGAGTTCCAATCGATATTGGTTTACAACTTACAAAATAGTGTCTCAAGGTGTTGTTTTGATGGGAAAGAATGCTTCGTGTAAAATTACAGGTGTTGGAACAATTAAAGTAAAAATGTTTGATGGAGTTGTCAGAACACTTAGTGACGTGCGACATGTTCCAGAGTTGAAGAGAAATTTTATTTCGTTGAGTACTCTTGATTCAAAAGGGTACAAACACACAGCTGAAAGTGGGGTTTTGAAGATTTCCAAAGGTTCCCTTGTTGTGATGAAAAGGCAGAGAAAGACTGCCAAGTTATATATTTTGTAGGGTTCTACAATTACTGGTGATGCAACTGTCGCTTCCTCTTCCTTGTCAGATGATGATATTACTAAACTTTGGCATATGCGCCTAGGGCATATGAGTGAGAATGACATGGTAGAATTGAGCAAAAGAGGACTTCTTAATGGGTAAGGAATTTGCAAACTAAAGTTCTGTGAGCACTGCATTTTTGGAATGCAAAAGAGAGTTCAATTTACCAGAGGAATCCATAACACGAAGGGAACTTTGGAGTATATTCATTCTGATCTGTAGGGCCTATCTAGAGTGCCTTCGAGAGGTGGAGCTAATTATATGCTAACTTTTATTAATGATTTTTCTAGAAAAGTTTGGGCATTCTTCCTGAAGCAGAAAAGTGATGTGCTTTCCGCATTTAAGCATTGGAAAACTATGATTGAAAAATAGACAGGAAAACAAATAAAATACCTCCGTACAAATAATGGCTTAGAGTTTTGTTCTGATGAGTTTAATAAACTGTGCAAGTCAGAAGGGATCGCGAGACACTTGAGAGTTTGTCATACTCCATAGCAAAACGGCATTGCAGAATGAATGAACAGAATGATCATGGAGAAGGTTCGATGTATGTTGTCAAATGCCAACTTACCAAAGTCATTTTGGGCCGAAGCAGCCTCTACTGCATATTTTTTGATCAATCGATCTCCATCTGTTACCATTGAGAAAAAGACTCCACAAGAGGGATGGTTTGGTAATCCTGCTAACTATTCTGATTTAAACATCTTTGGGTGTCCTGCATATGCTCATGTTGATAATGAAAAATTAGAACCGAGATCCATTAAATGAGTTATTATTGGTTATAAAGCTGGTGTAAAAGGGTATAAGTTATGGTGTCCTAAAAATAGAAAAGTTGTGATTAGTAGAGATGTTATTTTTGATGAAACTGCTATGCTACCTAACTTATCTCTTAAAGAATCTTCCAATAAAGAAAATCAAAAGTAGGTAGAGCATCAGATTAATCCAGAATCTACAACAGAGTAGACTCCTCAAGTCAGTACAAAAATTCAGAATAAAGTTATTTCTTCACCACAATACTCTATCGCTAAAAATAGAACTAGAAAAGAAATTAAACCTCTAAAGAAGTATGCCGAGGCTGATCTAGTTGCTTATGCTTTAAATGTGGCTGAAGATATAGATGCAAACCAAGAGCTATCTAATTATTCTGAGGCGGTTAGTTGTGAAGACTCAGAAAAGTGAATTTTTGTTATGCAAGAGGAGATGGAATCACTCCACAAAAATAGAACATGAGATCTTGTGAAACTTTCTAAAAGTAAAAAAAAAAGGTTGTTCGTTGTAATTAGGTGTTTAAAAAAAAGAAGGGACTCCGGGAGTTGAAGAACCCAGATATAAAGCAAGGCTTGTTGCAAAGGGTTATAGTCAAATTCCAATAGTGGACTTCACAAATATATTTTCCCCAATTGTGAAACATAGTTAGATTGGAGGTTTGCTTGGTATTGTGGCCATGCATGATTTGGAGCTTGAGCAGTTAGATGTAAAAACTACATTTTTTCATAGAGAACTTAAGGAGGATATTCACATGCAACAACTAGAGGGTTTTACAGTCTTAGAAAAAGAGGACTATGTTTGCTTGCTAAAAAAATCCCTTTACGGTTTGAAACAGTCACCAAGACAGTGGTACAAGAGGTTTGATTCCTTTATGACTTCTTATGATTTCAAAAGAAGTAGCTTTGACAGTTGTGCTTACTTTGAGAAAAACAGTGATAGTTCTTTTGTGTATCTACTCCTTCATGTTGATGACATGTTGATAGCAGTGAAAGATAAATGAGAGATAAGAAAGGTCAAACCCAACTAAGTGAAGAATTTGAGATGAAAAATTTAGGACCAGCAAAGAAGATACTTGGTATGGAGATTCTTAGAGATAGAAAAGAAAGTAATTTGTACCTAAGTTAGAAGAGGTACATTGAGAAAGTTCTTTGTAGGTTCAATATCCAGACTGTTAAGTCTGTTAGTACTACTTTAGTAGCCCATTTTAGACATTCATCGCTTTGTCTCCACAATCAGATGATAAGATCGAGTACATGTCACATGTTCCATTCTCTAGTGTAGTGGGATCTCTCATGTATGCTATTGTTTGTTCACATCCAGATTTATCATATACAGTTAGTGCAATTAGTAAATACATGGCGAATCCTGGTAAAGAATATTGGAAAGCAGTCCAGTGGATTTTAAGATACTTACGAGGTACAACTGATGTTTGCTTAAGTTTGGAAGAACTAGAGATGGAGTCATTGAGTATGTTGATGCTGATTTTGCTGGAGACCTTGATAGAAGAAGATCTCTCACAGGTTATGTCTTTACAATCAGAAGTTGTGCAATAAGTTGGAAAGCCACTTTGCAAACTAGAGTCGCTTTGTCTACCACTGAAGCTGAGTACATAGTGATTATTGAGGCTTGTAAAGAAGCTATTTGGTTGAAGGGACTCTTTAGTGAACTCAATGAAGACCTTTAAATCAGCACAGTATTTTGTGACAGTCAGAGTGCCATCTTCCTTACAAAAGATCAAATGTTTCATGAGAGTACAAAACATATTGATGTTCGGTATCATTTTGTTCATGATATTATTGCTCGTGATGATATTGTTGTAAGCAAAATTAGTACTCATAAAAATCCGGTAGATATGATGACTAAGTCACTTCCTATAACTAAGTTTGAACATTGCTTAGACTTGGTTGGTGTTCGTTGTTGAAGTTAAACCCTTAAGTGGTTTTATGGAAGAGGTGGAGAACTTGTTCGTTGAGAGTTCGCGATGAAGAACTTGTTCATTGAGAGTTCGCTACGAAGAACTTGTTCATTGAGAATTCGTGTCAAGATGGAGATTGTTAGAATTAGGTGACCCGAATCCTTATTTAAAAACAATATAATGATAAAATAAAATAAAAGTAAAATCCATATAGAACTACACTTCTTTTATTTTATTTTAGAATAAGGTTTTTAAACCTTATTAAAATCCATCTATTTGATATTGATTAAAATAAAGTGTTTCAATCTTACTACACTTCTATTAGAATATGGTTTTACAAGCTTTTAAATAGACATAGTCTACTCTTCTTGTAATTATTCGAATTCGACATAGTGGATTTTCTTTTCCTCTACCCGTGGTTTTTTCCCGAAAGGGATTCCACATAAAATTTGTGTGTTTTTTATTTTTATTTCTCTTTTATTTGCAATATATTGTCATTACCGACTTTCTATTTTTTTACATAAACAAAACAACAAGTTACAGAAACACCAAAAATAAATAATCTAATGTTTAGTCCCTTGTCAAATTGAATTTAAAGCGCCGAAGAAAAACAATTGAGAATAGTACATAACAAAAACTCATTTTCATGAACAGCAGAGACTATTAGCCTTTCAATCTTTATTTTGTAAACAGCAGTTACTAGATAATAGCTCATCTATAAATACCTCAAGTGTACTAATCAACGTTAAGAGAAATAATACAAAAATTTTCAGTTCTTCAATTATGTTTTCTAATACTTAGTTGAGCTTTATTGATTTCTACCTGAGATTTCAAAATGGTATCATTCGCCTGATGGTATTGGGACCTATTCATCTGCCTCTCGTTCTCCTCCATGAACACTGCAGCCTCTGCTGAATCTGCTTCAGTCGAGCCTGGATCTCAGGCTTTCACCAGTGCTCGCCTCATACAGTCGTTTCCTCACCAGAAACAATAAAATTAGATGCTAGAAATTTTATTCAATAGAAACAACATATTAGACTTATCGTTGAAGGATATGAGTTGGCTAGATTTTTGAATGGTTGTACCTTCTCTGCCGTAATTTCTAACGTCTCCAAATGGCTCTCTTGTGCCAAATCAGGATGCTTCGGCATTTCTTCGACAAGATCGATTGCTAACATCCTGGCTTTTATCAACCATATCTCTTTTGGTACTAACATCTTTTATAGAGGCTTAGTCGGCCTGCGATGTGTGGACCACCACGACGCGTATATTTCTGGCACCCACTGGGGCCAAGATTTCTAGTCTCCGTCATGATCTCCATTCCCTAAAGAAAGGTAACCTTTCAGTCCAAGATTACATAGCAAATCTACAAAACATTATGTGCATTAATAGAGGCATCTGGCTCTCAGATCCCAGAGGCGGACAAAGTAGAAATTATTCTTGCAGGTTTACCTCTGGAGTTCGACGCCATTATCACATTAGCGTCATTCTCGTCGGAGCCTAGAACGATGGAAATATGCAAGTGT
This sequence comes from Gossypium hirsutum, assembly GCF_007990345.1. NCBI lineage: Eukaryota > Viridiplantae > Streptophyta > Magnoliopsida > Malvales > Malvaceae > Gossypium > Gossypium hirsutum. Next base: position 11,560,448 of record NC_053429.1, read on the forward strand.
ACACAATCACAACAAGTAATAAAGTGAAAAGTAAATGTCGAGTTATCGTACCCACAGGGACTGTGAAAAGAATTATTTATGAATGTTATTTAAAACACTTTGGCGAAGAAAAATATTTTGTTTGGAAAGGGTAATTAAAAACTAAGATTTTGAACTAAGTAAACTAAAGAAATAAATCTCAAATGCACGATTTCAAAATATGGTTTAACCAAGATGACATAATTGTGTTGATTTAATTACATTTCTTTAACTTAGAATTATTAAACTCATGCTTATGTTGTTATGAATAAATTCACGGCAACTCGGTAATTTGCTAACTTATGAACATATTCTCCAACACAAATCCATTCATCTCTTAACATATCCCTATGTTAATTCAAACGATTAAACGGATTTTAATAAGCGAACATGTTATGGCACATACATACTCATTAAATTGGACTAATATCTTGCATATCCCTATGTCAATTCAAATGATTAATTAAATATAAAAGCACATAAAAGACTCTGTGAGGTAACAATGTATTCTTACCTTGAAACAGTTTAATAACAATAATCTTGCAAGTTATGCAAGGAAAGTGTATCACCAGATATATTGCTAATTTAACCTTCAGCTACCTTAGAAGAATAAACATGTACTGATTAAGTATTGTGTCCATTAATTACAATTTCAATCCGTTTAAATAATTAATTCATTAGCTACCTCACAATTGTAATGCAAGAATAACTTAGTCATGATTTTACTTAATCAAGCATTTTACAAAGGCCTATAACAGCATAAACACAATTTTAATAATTTAAACAGATTAAATGCAATCAAACCAACACGAATTAGATTCAAGCTAATTTGATTAAATTAACCATTCCAACAACATAAATATTCATAGATATGTTCATCATAACAACAACAAAAATTAAAGAGATAGGGAACAAGAATCAAATCTAGTGTTTTTCCGTGGTTTAACTAGGTTGCTCCGTTCTTCCTTCTTTGTTGTCCTCGCCTATCAAGGCTTCTATGAACACTCAATTGATCCAAAATGGCTGAAGAAAAACCCTTTCTCAAGGGGAGAAACCGTCACAAGAGCAAGGGACTTGGAATGGGAAAATGAGAGGAGAAAGAGACAAGAGAGAAGAGATGTGAATGAATGAGAGATGCCTTGAATGATCAGCATAGAGGGGTTTTTATAGCTGAATGTCACAGCTAAAATTTGCTAAAAATATCAGCCAAAGAGCCACCCCTTGGTCGGACATCTATGTGGTAATGTTGATGGCTTCAGCTTTGCTAAATTTGGCTTGGGGCAAATCTTCAAAGTCATCAATTGTGGATGGGCTGATTTGCAATTTGAACAAGTCTTCAAGGGCTTCGTTGCAGCTTAAATAATCAGCTAATGAGCTGAATTGGGTCAGCACTTGGACGGTTTTGGGCTGTCCTCTCCTTGGCCGGTCCGGTTCAATCGGACCATTTTTTCATAATTTATTAATAATAATTTATTAACCCAAATTAACTTGGATATAAATTAAAATTAATTATATTATGATTTAATACATATAATTTTGGACCGCCTTAGTCTAGAAATTAATTCGCCTCGATACTTCAAATTGCTTCTCGGTTTTGTGCTTCTGGCAGTGTCTGCCGAGCTATTTTTCGCCCTTTGTGCAAATTTGTCGAAAATAACAAAAATTCATCAAAACTAATTATAAAATTAAATAAATTTCAACATGTTTATAATTTAAGTGCACTTTAATTATTTATAAAAATTAATTATTTTTCGACAATAATTTAACCGAATTCGTGTGAATTTAAGTTAAAAAGGGTATGAAAAAGTGTGTAAATTTTTGGGTTTCCACACCCCTAACTTAATTCATTGCTCGTCCCGAGTAATGCACAAATTTTGAAAAGAATTTCTCGGAAACACCTTTAAAAAATTCCTTCAGAACAACATTTTTCTCAAAATTATAGATTTAATATACTTATGCTCAAAGACAAGAAATTTGATAGTTATGCTACTTAAGTATACATATAGTTCAAATTAATCTCAACAACGATTATAGTAAAAAAAATTAGACTAAATGCTTCCTAATAAAGTCATGTTAAACCTTACCAATGTAATTTTATTCTCTTTATTCAAGATTAAGCTGCAATCATTAAGTTTAACTTATGTCTTCATATGTTGTACGAAGCAATTTCTCTTCACTAATGTAGGTAGCATTGGAACTTTTGAATCAATAGGTCTTTAACAAGGTTGTAACATGGTTGGGCTTAAGGGTAGGTAAAATATAGATAAATTTAGGATTTTAAACCCCAGACTCAACTTGCATCGGACCTTTGAAATAATTTCCTTCAACATCAACTTTCTTTGCTTTCATATGCTCTTTTATACATCTTATTTTAAGAACTCATGCCCTCTCTCTTCTTCTCTTTTTTTTTAAATTCGAACATTTTACTGAATGTACTACAATTTTAGAGCATTCGATACTTCTTTTCAACTCCCCCAAACTTATTTTTAAAGAATACTTTAAATAGTACTGAGTCTAGTGTTTGGGACAATTTTCAGATAGTTAAGAGAGAAGTGATGGCTAATTTGCAAAGGTTCGAATAGAATTAGGCCATATAGTCTCAAAGTTGGGTTTCAAAAGATGAAAATTTCATCATGGTTGGCTTGAAAGGCTCAAACGGTCCAAACAAAAGTTGCCTAAATCATTTTGAATGGACCATGCTTCCTAAGATTTCGCCTCAAGAAACTACTAAGTCAATTCTAAAGACTTAAGCTTTTATGCATGCTTAACTTTCGTAAGGAACTAAAAATTTATGGTACGATTTACATGCTTTATTAGAAAAACATTAATATCATTATTAAGCTAACATAATAATTTATTGAAATAATAGAACTTTATTTATACTGAAGTTTAGCATACGTAACATACTTAACAAAATTTCAAATTATTGAACAAAATATATCCTAATCATAATTAAAAGAAAAATTTATTCTGAGTGGAAATAATTCAAATTCAATTTTTCGGTCCCCCTACTTAAGATGAACAACGTCCTCATTGTTTAAAGTGAATAGATACTATACCATTGTTTAAAGTACCAAGCTCTCTCTAGATCCAATCCTAGACATGTATATACCTATTGCCACACTTTATACTTTGTGACTTGTTCATTATTCATGATTTCCATCTCTTGCTTTATTATGCGAAAAATAAAAATTCCTAATTAAACTTAATCCTAAAATGACCTAAGAACAGAATTAAAATAAGGTCAAGATCCCCCCTTTTATTTATTTGCAGACCCTTTCAAATTAGACTCATCTTTTGCTCCATCATTATTACATTTCCATGAATCGCTTTACTCCTTCTTCGATAACGGACTCTATGGTTCAAATATAAAATCTAGAAATTCAGACACAAAAATAAATGGGTCATTGTAAATTTTCTTAAGAGCACTTCTCATCGAGTCATCCTTTATTTTTTAGTATCTCCAGTAAGCTTGTTGCTGCCATTGCATATGCTGCATTATGTCCGTTAACTTTGACAGCTCATCTCGAAGATCTAGGCTAGGTGGTTGAGCTCTGAACATTGAAGTATCGTCATCAGGTTCAACTTCTGGTTCTAGTGGTTCCTCCCTATCTAGGACATTGTGGGATCTTTTTCTGCTTCAGGGTCCTCACTTTCTTCCACTTATTGTTGTAGAACAGATTCTCCAGCTACTCAGTAGAGGTCCCAATCTGTAATTGTGCCCTGGCTATAGCCTGTCTTTTTTATGTTTGCAAGAATTTTAACTTTCAAGCACATAATTGTTATTGTAAAAGGAAAGTAGGCTGGGCCAGAACGTCTAACGACACAATTCTGCATCTCTCTCAGGATGATTTTTCCCACATCAATTTTCTTTCCAGTTAAAATCGAGTATAATAGGACCATTCGTACTAATGAAATTGTAGTCCCATGTGAGCTAGGTATAAGGCTGAAACGAATGAAATAGAACCATACCTTCGCGAGTGGTGTCAAGTATTCTGTTCGACAAGTGTGGATTCCTTGTTTTGACACAGTCCACTTAGAACTTGGAACTGTAAGTTCCTCGAGAATTTCTTGCAAGTTTTCAGGCTCTATATTACTAATCAAGGAAGAATATTCGTCATTTTCAAAATCAGGCAATTCAAAGAACTCATTACTAGAGTTTGAAGTTATTGGTACCTTGATTCCACGAACTGGAACTTTTTCAACTCACTTAAGGTTAAATTCGCATAGAATTCGCAAACTAGTTCCTCATCCACACTAGGTCTCTTCTCACAAAACAATTCACAATTGAGGGTTTCAGTAACTTGACAAATACATGCCATAATGTGTGACAGCCCAAAATTGACCCTAGTCGGGAAGTGGTTTCGGGACCACAAAACCGAGTCATAAAAATAATTGATTTCCATATTCTATGCTTATTATGTGTGTACATGAGTATGTGGAAGTTTCATTCTCCAATTTTGCCAATTGCATGAGAAATTATTAAATAGGGATTGATATAAGACATGGTGAAAATATGATAGGCTAATTTAAAATGGTCTATTAATGCATGTTGTGAAAATGATGGGTTTGCATGTCAAATTACCCAAAATTTGAGCTAGTGGTTGGCCATGCTATGGGTGGAAACATGTTGGGAACATGTTGGCCTAGTGAGGTATGTAGGAAAAAAATAAAATAAGGGGCATGGGCATAAAATAATGAAAAGGAGTATGATGAATACAAAAAAAAAATGTGTGTAGTTGTTTCCCTTCCCCCCATTGCCGTGAGCAAAAGAAAAGAAAGGAGAAAGTTTTTGTTCATCCTTTCTCATCATCATTTAGCCGAAACTAGAAAGAAAAACAAAGAAAAAAAATGCTCATCCTTTGGTTCATCCTTGGCCAAAAAATTTAAGGAGGAAGGAAGAAGAAAGGTTGAAGAGGTTCGGCCATGCATGTAGCTAGGCTAAGGTATGTTTGATGATGTTCCATGAGATGCATGCATGTTTTAGTTGTTAGCTTGAGTTCTACCTAGCCCATGGTCTAAATCTTGCTATGTGATGGAAATGACACTCGGCCATGGATGCATCATTCTTGGTTGATGTTTGATGTTGTGGTGATGAGGCATGAAGATGAGTTAAGATTCGGCCTAGGTGGAGTTTGTGTTAATGCCATTGCATGCTAAATATGAAGCTTGTTAATGATGCATGTGATGGTGGCTTGATGATTCTTGAACCTTCTTTTTAGCATTTTTGAGTGAGCACATATGTGCATTGGTTGCTAAATGGAGAAGAATCGGCTAGCAAGTTGTGTGCTAAGGCCGAATATAACTTTTGCATGTTAATGAGCAATGCATGTGTTAAATTGATGGAAAGGGAGAGGATGCTTTACTAGTGTGTATATGTGTGTATTAGCCAAGTTTTGAACTTGAAACAAAAGGGTGTTTAGTCAATACAAGTGACAATGTATTAAGTGTTGAAATCGGCCCCAAATAGACATGCATATTCGGCCAAGGGGGAAAAATTAGCTAAAATGTTGAGTTTGATTCATGATTCCATACATATGTGACTTTAATGTCTAATGTATAAATATGGGCTAAGTGCCTTGTGTTCCTCTTTTCGATGCTCAAATGATTAAACCAATTTATTTGTTTAATTAAGCTCAAGAGCAAAGGGGAACTAAATCCGATAAAGGGAAGGAAAAAGTGGTCGAATAGCTATCGGAATCGTTCGACAACACCCGAGATAAGTTCTTGAGTAAGAGAGCTTAAATTATGATGTGATTAGATCATGTTTTAAGCAAATTAAAATCATGCTCTTTGTGTGGCTATTGAGCCGAATTTGCAAGAATGATAACTGTCTTGTGTTTGAGTTTTGCTAACGAAAATGAAATACGAATGGGCCATGATTTATTGTTAAATGTGCATGGTTATTTGAATGATGTCCGGGCTAAGTCCCGAAGGCTTGTGCTAAGTGACAATATCCGGACTAAGATCCGAAGGCATTTGTGCGAGATACTAATTTCGGGCTAAGCCCGAAGGCATTTGTGCGAGATACTAAATCCGGGTTAAGTCCCGAAGGCATTTGTGCGAATTACTATAACCGGGCTATGTCCCAAAGGCATTTGAACGAGGAGCTATATCCGGTTAAATTCCGAAGGTACGTGATTTGGGAATGAATGAACTTGCTGTAAAATTCCAGTTAATACTCTCGAAACATCCCAACATTGAGGTATGTTTCGTATGTGCTTGAATTTAGTTGAGCCCTTACAAATAAGTGTTCGCTCAGTTGATAAACGAGCTACCGGCCTTTGGTTGAGTTGATCTTTTATGTATGTACATAAGGGTTGGTAATGTGACGCAAGTATGATATCGAAAATTTGTGCATATGAAATTATCCGTTTAGCCATATGAATGCTGTACTTTTGTTGTGCTGGAATTCCTTGCTCAAAACTTACTAAGCATAAATTGCTTACTCCGTTTCATTGCTCCTCTGTTTTATAGATTTGGTTCTCCAGCTATCGGACTCGGGATCTTGAGGTCAAAGTCGCCCACACTATCAAAGCCCCCTTTTGGTACAATTTTGGTTGAACTTCGAAATGGCATGTATAGGACTACCCGTTTGTTGTGGGTCGTGGACCCTTTGGACTTGTATAATTTTGGATAGCCATGCGAAAATGGCTTATATGTGTTTGAGTATAATGTTATAATCATTCGGTGTGGATATGCTTGACAAGGATTAGCCATAGGAATGGTTAATCACTATCATAAATTATGCTATTTATGCAAAAAGGGCTAGTTGAATCATGGAAACCATGAAATAGGTAAAGTCTACCTTAAAGGCAGATGCTGACAGCAGCAGTGAGGTAGATTTGGAAAATCACTAAAAATAGCAGGAATGGAATTAAATAGTTAATAAATTATGTAAACAAACCTTGATGAATCTACTTTCATAGGAAAGTAACGAAACCATCATACGGACAGTATGTTAAGAGATATTCAGGTTCTCGTGAGACAGGGCCAGAACGGTTTCTAGATTTCCTGTTCCGACTTTGGAAATTCATTATAAATTAACCAGAGATAATTAGAAGTCATACCATATATGTAGATGGAAATATGAGTCTAGTTTCAGGGAAAAATCACGAAACTGATTTTCGAGTTGTGAAACTCAAGATATGATTTTTAAAGCGACTATTACGCAGATTGGCAGTGTCTGGAAAATTTTTAAAAGTCTGTTAACACCTCGTGTTCGACTCCGGTGACGGTCTCGGGTTCGGGGTGTTACATTTGATTGGTATCAGAGCTACGATTTAGTCGATTCTAGGACTACCGTAATGCGTTGGGTCTAGCTATACATGCCATTTTATGTGATTATTGGATAGTGTGGTGATTTCTGACATTTGCAAATGTGTTAATTTATAGTAATGGATCCCGATCCCGACCGAGAGGTAGCTGATGATCTTGAGAGTGTGGCGCCTGCTCCCGCACAAGGGACAGCGCCGGCGGACTCTTAACCTAATGCTAGTAACCTGAATGATGAAGCTAGACAAGCTTTCTATAGCGTGATGAATGATTGGTTCAACCAATACATTCGAACTAATACGGCTGTTCCACAACCTCCATTCCCGACTAATACCACTCCCGCACCTACAATACCTCCGGTAACTGACCAAATAAGGTCAAATAAGCCCCCAGTTGACAGAATCCGAAAACATGGGGCTACTGAATTTAAGGCTACGGATAGCGACGATGCTGAGCAAGCTGAATTTTGGTTGGACAACACTATCCGGGTACTCGATGAGCTATCTTGTACACCCGATGAATGCCTAAAGTGTACTATCTCCTTGCTACGCGATTCTGCCTACTATTGGTGGAGTACTCTGACTTCTGTTGTGCCCCGAGAGCAAGTAACTTGGGAGTTTTTCCAAACTGAGTTTCGGAAAAAGTATATCAGTCAGAGATTTGTTGATCAAAAACAGAAGGAATTTCTTGAGCTTAAGCAAGGTTCCATGTCGGTTACTGATTACGAGTGAAAATTTGTTAGACTTAGCAAATACGCTCGGGAATGTGTTTCGTCCGAGGCTATCATGTGTAAACACTTCGAGGATGGGCTGAATGAATATATAAAAATGTTCATTGGCGTTCTTGAAATACGAGAATTCGTAGTACTTGTCGAGCGAGCTTGTAAAGCCGAAGAGCTTAGAAAAGAAAAACAAAAAGTTGATGAGGGAACTGGAGAGTTTCGTAAAAGATCCTCGGGAAAGTCTCTTCAACAGGCATCGAAGAAATTTCGAGATGATGTGGGCTGGTCGAGAGGCACTTCGGGCCTTTTTAGACGAGATCGTGACCGACCCCCTGTGGGTACACGAGGCACTTCGGTCGCCAGTGTTGGGGATGAATGTTGAGACAGAACGAAATGTCGATATTGCGGTAAATGGCATTCGGGGAGTTGTAGATTCCCTGACCGCTCCTGTTACAAGTGCGGAGCAGTTGACCACTTCATTAAAGATTGCCCGAGGTTGTCTGAACAGAATGTAAATCAGAGTGGGAAACCGGGTGCTACCACTGCTCGAGGTAGACCATCTGAAAATACGGGCAATGCTGGTGGTGGTCAGAGAGGATCTAGAGATGCTACGACCAGATCCGAGGCTCGTGCGCCTGCTAGAGCTTATGCTATACGTGCCCGCGAGGATGCTTCTTTGCCTGATGTTATTACCGGTACTTTTACTCTCTTGGATACTAATGTAATTGCTTTGATTGACCCCGGTTCTACTCATTCTTACATATGTGAAACCTTAGCATCCAGTAAGACTTTACCTATTGAGTCTACTGAGTTCGTAATTTGGGTGTCAAATCCCTTGGGTCGTTACGTGCTGGTCGACAAAGTGTGTAAGAAATGTCCCCTAGAAATTCGAGGTTCCTGTTTTCTGGCGGACTTGATGCTTTTGCCGTTTGATGAATTTGATGTTATTCTTGGTTTGGATTGGTTGACCGCGCATGATGCGGTTGTGAATTGCAAAAGCAAGACTATTGATTTGAGGTGCGCAAATAACGAAGTAATCCGAGTTGAGTCTACGGACTTGGAGGGGATGCCAGCTGTAATATCAGCAATGTTGGCCCAGAAATATGTAAGAAAAGGGTGTGAAGCATACCTTGCGTATGTACTTGATGACAAAGAATTAGAAAAGAAACCCAAATCTGTGCCGGTGGTTTGTGAATACCCGGATGTTTTTCCTGAAGGATTACCGGGTTTACCACCTGTTCGGGAGGTAGAGTTTGGTATTAAGCTTGTACTTGGGACTACGCCGATTTCGATAGCTCCGTATCGTATGGCACCCACCGAGTTAAAAGAGTTGAAAGCTCAGTTGCAAGAATTGACGAATAGAGGTTTTGCTCGACCAAGTTTCTCACCTTGGGGTGCACCAGTATTGTTCGTGAAAAAGAAGGACGGAACCATGAGGTTGTGCATTGACTATCGTCAACTAAATAAAGTGGCGATAAAGAACAAATATCCGTTACCGCGTATCGATGATTTGTTCGACCAACTGAAGGGAGCCTCAATGTTCTCAAAAATAGATTTGAGATCGGGCTATTATCAGTTGCGAATTCGAGATTCAGACATACCTAAAACTGCCTTCAGGACGAGATATGGTCACTACGAGTTCTTAGTGATGCCATTTGGGCTCACTAATGCCCCTGCGGTATTTATGGATTTGATGAATCGGATTTTCAGACCATATTAGGATCGGTTCATAGTTGTGTTCATTGATGACATCTTGGTCTATTCAAGAGATGAGACCGAACATGCTGAGCACCTGAGACTGGTGTTGCAAATTTTGCGGGATAAGCAGTTATATGCTAAGTTCAGTAAGTGTGAGTTCTGGTTAAGAGAGGTTAGCTTCTTGGGTCATGTGGTATCCGCATCGGGTATTCAAGTTGACCCGAGCAAAATTTTATCCATACTTAACTGGAAGCCTCCAAGAAATATTACCGAAGTTCAGAGCTTTTTGGGGCTCGCCGGTTATTACCGACGATTTGTCAAAGGTTTCTCGATGATAGCCACACCAATGACGAAGCTACTTCAAAAGGATGTTAAGTTCGAATGGATGGAGAAATGTCAGAAAAGCTTTGATCAACTAAAAACTTATTTGACCGAAGCTCCAATTTTAGTGCAACCCGAATCAGGCAAAGAGTTTGTCATTTATAGTGACGCATCCCTACTTGGGTTGGGTTGCGTATTGATGCAAGAAGGTCGAGTTGTGGCCTATGCGTCGAGACAATTGAAGCCACACGAGAGAAATTATCCGACCCATGATCTTGATCTAGCTGCCATCGTATTTGCTTTAAAAATATGGCGACATTACTTATTTGGTGAAAAGTGCCATGTATTTTCGGATCACAAAAGTCTCAAATATTTGATGACTCAAAGAGACTTAAATCTGCGACAAAGACGTTGGCTTGAGTTGTTGAAAGATTACGAGCTTGTCATTGATTACCACCCGGGAAAGGCTAATGTGGTTGCGGACGCCTTAAGCCGGAAATCATTGTTTGCTTTACGAGCGATGAATGTGCACTTGTCTGTTCTACCCGACAATGTGTTAATAGCTGAATTAAAAGCCAAACCATTATTGATTCATCAAATTTGTGAAGCCCAGAAAGTTGATGATGAATTGGTTGCAAAACGGGCTGAGTGTGCTCCGAACAAGGAATCGGAGTTTCAAATTGATGATGATGATTGTTTGAGGTTCAGAAGTCATTTGTGTGTTCCAAGGAGTTCGGAACTCATTTCGATGATTCTGAACGAAGCCCATTGTAGCCGAATGTCAAGTCACCCGGGGAGTACGAAAATGTACAACGATTTGAAACGTTGGTTTTGGTGGCATGATATGAAACGAGACATCTCCGACCTTGTTTTGAGATGTTTAATATGTCAACAAGTGAAAGCGGAACATCAAGTGCCTTCAGGATTACTTCAGCCGATCATGATACCCGAGTGGAAATGGGATCGAGTCACAATGGACTTTGTGTCCGGACTGCCATTGTCAACAAGTAAGAAGGATGCGATTTGGGTTGTTGTTGATAGACTGACTAAGTTGGCTCACTTTATCCCCGTGCGTACGGATTTTTCATTGGATAAACTAGCCGAATTGTATGTTTCTCAGATTGTGAGATTACACGGGGTACCTATTTCTATCGTGTCGGATAGAGATCCGAGATTCACCTCGCGATTTTGGAGGAAATTGCAAGAAGCTTTGGGTACCAAGCTGCATTTAAGCACTGCTTTTCACCCCCAAACCGATGGTCAATCCGAGCGGATAATTCAGATACTTGAGGATATGTTGAAATGTTGCATCCTCGAGTTCAGTAGTTCATGGGAACGGTATTTACCTTTGATTGAATTCGCTTACAACAATAGTTTTCAATCAAGTATTAAGATGGCACCTTACGAGGCTTTGTACGGTCGTAAATGCCGTACACCATTGTTTTGGACCGAGCTCGGTGAAAGTAAAATTTTCGGAGTTGATTTGATTAAGGATGCCGAACAGAAAGTAAAGGTAATCCGTGAAAGTCTGAAAGCAGCCACAGATCGTCAAAAATCGTATGCGGATTTGAAACGAAAGGACATTGAATATCAGGTGGGAGATAAAGTGTTCCTTAAAGTTTCGCCTTGGAAAAAGGTACTCAGGTTTGGCCGTAAGGGCAAGTTGAGCCCGAGATTCATTGGGCCGTACGAAATCTCCGAACGAGTTGGTCCGGTTGCGTATAGATTGATTTTGCCCCCTGAGCTTGAAAAGATCCACGACGTCTTTCATGTTTCGATGCTTCGACGCTATCGATCTGATCCATCGCACCTAATTAGCCCATCAGAGGTTGAAATTCAAGCCGATATGAGTTATGAAGAAGAACCGATGCGTATCCTAGCTCGTGAAGTAAAGGAGTTGCAGAACAAAAGGGTTCCGTTAGTGAAGGTGTTATGGCTCAAACACGGGATCGAGGAACCTACTTGGGAAACCGAGAGCTCGATGAAAGAACGATACCCAAACCTATTTACCGGTAAGATTTTCGGGGACGAAAATTTCTTAAGTGGGGGAGAGTTGTGACAGCCCAAAATTGACCCTAGTCGGGAAGTGGTTTCGGGACCACAAAACCGAGTCATAAAAATAATTGATTTCCATATTCTATGCTTATTATGTGTGTACATGAGTATGTGGAAGTTTCATTCTCCAATTTTTCCAATTGCATGAGAAATTATTAAATAGGGATTGATATGAGACATGGTGAAAATATGATAGGCTAATTTAAAATGGTCTATTAATGCATGTTGTGAAAATGATGGGTTTGCATGTCAAATTACCCAAAATTTGAGCTAGTGGTTGGCCATGCTATGGGTGGAAACATGTTGGGAACATGTTGGCCTAGTGAGGTATGTAGGAAAAAAATAAAATAAGGGGCATGGGCATAAAATAATGAAAAGGAGTATGATGAATACAAAAAAAAAGTGTGTAGTTGTTTCCCCCCCATTGCCGTGAGCAAAAGAAAAGAAAGGAGAAAATTTTTGTTCATCCTTTCTCATCATCATTTAGCCGAAACTAGAAAGAAAAACAAAGAAAAAAAATGCTCATCCTTTGGTTCATCCTTGGCCAAAAAATTTAAGGAGGAAGGAAGAAGAAAGGTTGAAGAGGTTCGGCCATGCATGTAGCTAGGCTAAGGTATGTTTGATGATGTTCCATGAGATGCATGCATGTTTTAGTTGTTAGCTTGAGTTCTACCTAGCCCATGGTCTAAATCTTGCTATGTGATGGAAATGACACTCGGCCATGGATGCATCATTCTTGGTTGATGTTTGATGTTGTGGTGATGAGGCATGAAGATGAGTTAAGATTCGGCCTAGGTGGAGTTTGTGTTAATGCCATTGCATGCTAAATATGAAGCTTGTTAATGATGCATGTGATGGTGGCTTGATGATTCTTGAACCTCCTTTTTAGCATTTTTGAGTGAGCACATATGTGCATTGGTTGCTAAATGGAGAAGAATCGGCTAGCAAGTTGTGTGCTAAGGCCGAATATAACTTTTGCATGTTAATGAGCAATGCATGTGTTAAATTGATGGAAAGGGAGAGGATGCTTTACTAGTGTGTATATGTGTGTATTAGCCAAGTTTTGAACTTGAAACAAAAGGGTGTTTAGTCAATACAAGTGACAATGTATTAAGTGTTGAAATCGGCCCCAAAATAGACATGCATATTCGGCCAAGGGGAAAAAATTAGCTAAAATGTTGAGTTTGATTCATGATTCCATACATATGTGACTTTAATGTCTAATGTATAAATATGGGCTAAGTGTCTTGTGTTCCTCTTTTCGATGCTCAAATGATTAAACCAATTTATTTGTTTAATTAAGCTCAAGAGCAAAGGGGAACTAAATCCGATAAAGGGAAGGAAAAAGTGGTCGAATAGCTATCGGAATCGTTCGACAACACTCGAGGTAAGTTCTTGAGTAAGAGAGCTTAAATTATGATGTGATTAGATCATGTTTTAAGCAAATTAAAATCATGCTCTTTGTGTGGCTATTGAGCCGAATTTGCAAGAATGATAAATGTCTTGTGTTTGAGTTTTGCTAACGAAAATGAAATACGAATGGGCCATGATTTATTGTTAAATGTGCATGGTTATCCGGGCTAAGTCCCGAAGGCTTGTGCTAAGTGACAATATCCGGACTAAGATCCGAAGGCATTTGTGCGAGATACTAATTCCGGGCTAAGCCCAAAGGCATTTGTGCGAGATACTAAATCCGGGTTAAGTCCCGAAGGCATTTGTGCGAATTACTATAACCGGGCTATGTCCCGAAGGCATTTGAACGAGGAGCTATATCCGGTTAAATTCCGAAGGTACGTGATTTGGGAATGAATGAACTTGCTGTAAAATTCCAGTTAATACTCTCGAAACATCCCAACATTGAGGTATGTTTCGTATGTGCTTGAATTTAGTTGAGCCCTTACAAATAAGTGTTCGCTCAGTTGATAAACGAGCTACCGGCCTTTTTCTGAGTTGATCTTTTGTGTATGTACATAAGGGTTGGTAATGTGACGCAAGTATGATATCGAAAATTTGTGCATATGAAATTATCCGTTTAGCCATATGAATGCTGTACTTTTGTTGTGCTGGAATTCCTTGCTCAAAACTTACTAAGCATAAATTGCTTACTCCGTTTCATTGCTCCTCTGTTTTATAGATTTGGTTCTCCAGCTATCGGACTCGGGATCTTGAGGTCAAAGTCGCCCACACTATCAAAGCCCCCTTTTGGTACAATTTTGGTTGAACTTCGAAATGGCATGTATAGGACTACCCGTTTGTTGTGGGTCGTGGACCCTTTGGACTTGTATAATTTTGGATAGCCATGCGAAAATGGCTTATATGTGTTTGAGTATAATGTTATAATCATTCGGTGTGGATATGCTTGACAAGGATTAGCCATAGGAATGGTTAATCACTATCATAAATTATGCTATTTATGCAAAAAGGGCTAGTTGAATCATGGAAACCATGAAATAGGTAAAGTCTACCTTAAAGGCAGATGCTGACAGCAGCAGTGAGGTAGATTTGGAAAATCACTAAAAATAGTAGGAATGGAATTAAATAGTTAATAAATCAAACCTTGATGAATCTACTTTCATAGGAAAGTAACGAAACCATCATACGGACAGTATGTTAAGAGATATTCAGGTTCTCGTGAGACAGGGCCAGAACGGTTTCTGGATTTCCTGTTCCGACTTTGGAAATTCATTATAAATTAACCAGAGATAATTAGAAGTCATACCATATATGTAGATGGAAATATGAGTCTAGTTTCAGGGAAAAATCACGAAACTGATTTTCGAGTTGTGAAACTCAAGATATGATTTTTAAAGCGACTATTACGCAGATTGGCAGTGTCTGAAAAATTTTTAAAAGTCTGTTAACACCTCGTGTTCGACTCCGGTGACGGTCTCGGGTTCGGGGTGTTACATAATGTCTTTGTAGTTGCTCTCTTTCAATGTAAAGCCTTTCTCTGGATGCATCTGTTGATTTTTGAAGATAATCTCGTATCTTGCTTTGGCTTCTTTACAATGGAACTTGTTTTGTGTTTCATCAATTTGGGCGTAGGCACGAGTTCTCTTGCGAGGCATGATTAACCTGAACAAAAGATGGGAAAAATAATTTTCTCAAAAATTTAAAATTATTAATGATTTAATAAATTGAAAATTTTAATAATTAAATAAAATTAAAATTTAGGAGAAAAAATTTGTCTTACCACCTTTTCTATAAAAATTAAGAACTCCTAAAAATAATTAATGAACAAAAGAGGTCAATTTAGGGTAGGTTGGAAGATTTCGGCTAAGGGGCTTGGTGTAGGTGTGTGCTGCACAAGTGTTGGAGGGCTGTTGGAGTGCGCAGGCGGATGGGAAAGGAGCAGGCAACAGTGCGCAAGCTGAGCTAGGTGCTAGCAGCAGTGCGCGAGCAGCGTGCGGAACCTTCAGCAAGCAGGCCTGGTGTGCGCTGAAGCTGTACGTACGCAGGTGAGGCGCCTAGGAGCAACTGCTGGGGCTTGGACGTGCGTCGTGCAATGGAGCTAGGGGTGCTTGCCGAGCAATGTGCGACTAGGAGCTTTCGGTACTTGGTGTTTTGGGGGTTTAAGTGATAAATGAATGGGAAGATGGGTGGAATTTATAGAGGAAGGAATAGGAATTAGAGTAGAATTCTTAGAACAATTTAATCAATAAATAATTCTAAGTTCTAATCCTATACAAAGTTAACAACAATTAATAATAAAATATATGCATATTAAATTATTAATGCTATTAATTTATTTAAACAAAAATGAAATTGTAATAGCCCAAATTTGCTCGGGCCCGTAAAATAAATAAATAAAAACAAAAACAAAAATTAAGGAAATAATAAAAGTCCATTTACAGTCCATTTACAATAAACAGGCCTAAAGGCCTGATAGCCCAAAACTCGGCTACACTTGTAACCCAACTAGTCTAAACCAGAATACTCATTAACCCAGTAACCCATTACACTTAAAAGCCCTTTAACCCAAACTAGACCCAAATTAATGAGGCCCAGGAAGGCCCAATGCCTAAACTGAATCAGGAAACCCTAGGGTTTCCAGAAGCTTCGCGCCGTAAACTCCAAACGTCACGCCCCTTCGTCTCGTGACGTTTCAGTGATCCCTCATCGACGCCTTCATCGAAGCCATGACTGCCGTAATCTGCACATGAATCAACACCCCCATCGTCACCGGATTTCTTGCTGGTACCTACAAAAAAGGAAAGAAGAACAACAGAGGCAATACAAATATGGCAGGGAATAAAATCAAACATGTTAAATATTATTCTCAGTGGCTATAAAAGCCCGAATCAGAATGAAGTAAAGCACGGATTTTCTTATATACAATAAAATACAGCAGTTTATTAAGGAAACTAGGTTTTTTATAGGCATATGTACAATAAAAATCAAGAAACAGAGGTGATTTACTTTTACTTTGTTTTTTTTTTTGTTTTCGTTGTGAATACATACAAATATTGCTAATAATATAAAGAAGGGGAATTTACCGATGGATTTGGGCTAAGAATCGAAGCTTTCCAGCTTTCGGCCGCCGTAAGAGGCGGTGTTGACGGAGGCGCGTAAGCTCGTGTAAAATCTTGGATGGAGGCTCGACAGAGCTCTGAGGACCGGCTCTCAACCCTCTTTCAGAGGATTTTTTTTTGTTTTTTTTTCAAAATCGGGTTTAAAATGATTTTAGGGTTGATACTTGGCTTTTATAGCCTTATAGAAACGGCGTCATTTTGTTTAAAACGATAAGCTTCAAAACGGCGTCGTTTCAAAGCTCAGGATCCACGTGTTGACCCGTGACCCGGATAGGATCTGCGTGTTTTTGTTTAAAGGGAAAATTGCCCAATCAATCCTTCCGCATTTTTAAAACTTATAATTTCATTTTATTTTTATTTTAAATTGGCCCTAACCTTTATATTTTATTTCAATTTAGTTCCAATGGCCACTAAAATCTATTCTGAAGAACGACGTCGTTTTTAGGGATTAGGGCTAATTGCCCAATAAGTCCCTCAGATTTCAATGTGCATTTCAATTAGGCCCAAATTATTATTATTTATAATTAACCCTATATTTTTAATTAAATTCGATTTTAATCCTCTTTATATATTTAATTTATTTTAAATACTATGTGTATTATTTATTTCTATAAATATTAGTTATATATAAAAATAGTGTATATATTATTTATATATTATTCATTATATTATTTATATTATTATATATTTTATTTATAAATTTTATTATATATTATATATTTTACTATATATATCATTCCTTACATTTTTTTATTTTATTATAACTTATATATTATTTTATTATTCATTAATTGCGTAAAATTTTAAGAAATTCTTGTAAATTATTATTAAATAATATATATCATTATTAAATATTTAGCATATTATGTAAAATTCTAAAATTTATTATAAAATTTTGCTCCTATTTAATATAGTATTATTTATATGAATATATATTGAATTATTATATCATCTAATATATTTTTTTAAATCTCTTTTTATATTATTTATATATTGCTTTAAATATTTTTTACCTCATTTATTTTTCCAAATTTTTTTAATTTGTTTGTTTTTTATATCCCTTTGGTATTTATTTGGTATTGTTTTAATATGTTAATTTTATCTCATAAATTATTTGATTTTTTTATGTTACTTATTTATTGTTATACATTTGCATGAAAATGGATCATTTATGTTATTATTTTAAGAATATATTTGCATGAAATATTATATATATGTGTAATTGGTATTGTTATATTCATTATTTTGCTATTTTTTATTTTACATGAAATGATAATGAGTATATTCATGTTATTTGTGATTATATATGCATGAAATGTTAATGTATATTGTATGATTTATGTCGTATTTATCATTTTCTATATTATATTTGCATGAAATGTTAAAGTATGTAGTTTAATTAATTTAATATTGATCTTTTGTAATAGGTTAAATGCATCATCGTTTTTTTAAAATTTTATATTTCATTTAAGCCAAAGGAATCTTAAAAACGAGGCAATTTCTTTTGTATTTAGGAATTCGAGAAATAGTGCCCTAACATACTGCGTTGCGATTTCCCGTTTGTCTAAATGTCTAAAGTATCCTTTTAAATAGATTTTGTAAATCACGAGATGATTTTTTAGTTATGAAAGTTTAAGAATATCGTGTCCAATCATGCTGGATGTGATATTCGCACTCTTTTGGAACAAAAGAATTTCTATTTTCAACTTAAATTATTACGGTTTAAAAAGAGATCTTATTTCTAAATTCTTTCAAGCTTTTGACATTAAGACAAAACTATTCAATTTGGTACCAATTTTGGGCGTTGCGAGGGTGCTAACCCTTCCTCGTACATAACTGACTCCTAAGCCCGTTTTCTCACAATTTCGTAGACCAAAATGTTTTATAAGGTGATCCAATCACACTTAAAAAGTTGGTGGCGACTCCAGTTTTCAAAAGACCTCCCTTTTTTAAAAAATAGGTTTCGACAGCTTGGCGACTCCGCTGGAGACAAAATAAGAGAGTCAAGCCAATAAATTGATTATTTTCTGTCTTAATGTCAGAAGTTTGGAAAATTTTACAATTATTGATCTTTTTACATGTGTTTGCTGCATATGTTTGTTATCTTGTTTTCGCACACATTGCATTTGCATGACCGTTGTGGTCGCACCCTTAAGTGGGAGTGAGAAGCTATGCTTTCGTGAGGTTTTCACCTCCGTATGGGCTAGTGGATTGCTTACAGGATACATCTGTACCTATGACTTCGTGAGATTTTCATCTCCGTATGGCCATAGGGAAATGTGCTCCCTTGAACCGAACTTGGTCCATATGAGCCTATAATGGGTGAGGACCGAGGAATCTGTTGGTTCAGGTACCCTCGCTTTAGAACTGAAATGCATATACTGAACTTTAAGTGCTTACCCTAGGGAGTATAGTGATAGCCTTTAGTAAGCTACCCTTATAAGTGCTTGTTTATTATACGTTTATATATAATACTGACTTATTTTATTTTGTTATCATTGCATGTCACTCAACATTTAAAGGTATCGATTCACGGTTCGATTTCTAGATTAGAAAGTTTTGTAATGAGGAACGAATATCTTGATAAAGTGGAGGACAAGGCTTCTGTCTGTGCATGGTCAGAAAAAACCCAGTTAGAGAAAGGAGATAGTGTCACTGAGGGGTATACATCAGAGTTGTGGGACTTCACTCGTATCAGCTCAACACAGAATGAGTTTCCGGAGTTGAAGGACATTTGGGCCCAATGGGATGACGAGACTAAGTAGCTGTTCTACCAGAATTATGGAGATCTTCCCTATTTTCTAGACATCAAGGTGGATAAGCATCTGTTTCAAGCTATGGTACAGTTTTGGAACCCTGCTTATAGTTGTTTTACATTTGGAGAGGTAGACTTAGTACCTACTTTGGAGGAGTATACGACCTTGCTTCGCTGTCCAAAAATTCAAGGTAACAAAGCTTATGTTAGGGCTGTTAATCCCCCAACTTTCGTGAAGAAATTAATGATGATTACAAGGGTGAGTGAACAATGGGCCGCAGCTC
Source organism: Gossypium hirsutum (assembly GCF_007990345.1). NCBI lineage: Eukaryota > Viridiplantae > Streptophyta > Magnoliopsida > Malvales > Malvaceae > Gossypium > Gossypium hirsutum. The sequence goes on from NC_053429.1 coordinate 11,580,107, forward strand.
GAGTCCAACAAAAGGGTGATAGCAAATGCATTCCGTGGGCAAGTTTGAGGGATTTGATATTGGCACACCCAGATGTGAAGAAGAGGGTTGATGTTTTAGCCTTAAGTATTTATGGTTTGGTGATTTTCCCTAAAGCTATTGGGCACTTAGATGAGGCAGTTGCGGATTTATTCGATCTATTTGGTAAACATAACACACCTGTGCCTGCAATCCTAGCTGAGACGTTTAGATCCTTGAGTGCATGTCGGAGAGCTGGTGAAGGTAAATTCATTGGATGTGCACAGTTGTTGTTAGTATGGTTCCATAGTCACTTTTCGAATGTTGATAAGGTTCCTTTCCGAGTGTTCTTTGAGGATTTTATTCTCCTTTAAGGGAAGCTGCAGCTACGCCGAGGAGGGACGACATTACAGAGGAAATATGGATGGAAATACTTCAGAATCTCCGAGAGGAAGATGTAATGTGAAAAGCTCATTGAATGGCTCCTAATGAAGTCCTTTATCATTGTGGAAGTTTTGATTGGATACATCTTCTTGGAATTTGGGGAGTTATTGGTTATGCACCGTTACTCATCCAAAGACAATACAAAGCAGGGCAGTTTATACCGGCAACACAAGGATTAGCTCAGAGTGATTTCTCATACAAGGTTATCCAGAGTGATTTGTTGTGTGAAGATTCTAACCGAAGGACCAACGACGTCCCTTGGGTACAAAGAGTGGTTTAGCAAGAGGATCAATGATAACATCCCTAGGCCGAGTTTGGCAGCTGCCCGATCGATGGAGGAGAGTTTACAAGTGATTCCAACAAAGTTAGAAGTCATAAGGCAAGAGTTTGAAAGAAAGAATTTAGAGCTAGAGAGAAAGATAGAGAGGCTTGAGGAGGAGAAGATGTACCTAAGCTTAGATGTCGACGTTCATAGAATTGAGGTCAAAAAAGAGAGGAAAGAAAAGAGGAAGATTGAGGAAGACCGAGAAGACTTGAAGATGCAATATAAGAGGATACAGTTATCAATGAAGAGAGCTGGATTGGGAAAGTCTTCAGAGTAGTGGCAACAAGAGGTTTAAGAAGAAAGAGCCAAATCAGAGTATTGGGAGAAGAAGTTCCAAGAGATGCAGGCATGTAATCAGGCCCTAGAGAAAGAGAATCAAGGATTAAAAACTAAGGTGACTAAGTTCGGATGATTTCTTCATCATCACTGAAGTCGTAACTCTGCGGTCGAGTTAAAGGCAAGCCTGGAGAAGATCGAGGAAATGAAGCACAATATTGGAGGGTTGGAAGCAGCATTACAGAACTGTGAGCTACAGATTAAGCAGCTCGAGGCAAGAGAAGAACATTGGAAGGGAGAGCTTCACCATTTTCAGGATCAAGTCAGAGATAGGGACTACCTCATGGGAGAAGCTATAGTACAGATTCGAGAGGTTGCTAATCATTTGCAAGACCTGGCAGCCCAAGCTAATGTATTGAGTACAAAGTATGAGTTAGTGTCAGATAGAGGTCTAGAGTTAGCTTTGTTATTGTATAGGGTTAAAACTTTGGGCCTGAGGGCAAAGGCGTATTTGTAATCCGTTTTGTGTAAAGATTTTTGTTTCTTAAATAACGTTTTCTAAAAGAAACTGAATCAGAATCGATATCTTTTTACTTTCATGCATTTGCATCTCATCGCATCATATGCATTCAAATTTATAGAAAGACTCTAATTAGTTAAAATTATTAAGGAGAAAGAGAGAGTGAGAAAAAGAAAATCTGGACACAACACATCCTTACGGTACACACACTAAGACAAAGAATATGGATCAAAGACTTGAGCAGATCCAGAAAGAAATGCAAGAGAAATTACAGGAACAATTGGCAAAAATCCAACAGGAGGTGAAAGATCAAATGTTGGAGGCCTAAAGGAATATGATGGCTGAAATGGCTCAACTGCTGAAAGGGGAAACAGATAAAGGAAAGGCCCTATGGCTATCACTGAAGAGGATAATAAGGGCCATCCTTCGGGTTTTACTCCACCCCATGTACAAACTCAACCTGAGGCGTGTCCTCGAAGGCCGTCCATCACAATAAGATCTCAACATGGGCAAGTTGATGCTGGAATACCCATGAATTTTCAAACTGGCTCGGGATTTAACCCAGGAGATAATCCTACCAATCCAGTCATCCCTGATTTAGATGTAGCGGAGAAGGAAGAGATGAGACTCGAATCATCAAGGTAATTAGAGAAACATTGCAGATGGTTAGAGGAGAAATTTAAGGCATTAGAAAACGCTGATAATCATCAGGGAATTGATGCTAAGGACTTGAGTTTGGTCTAAGATTTAGTACTTCCTCATAAGTTCAAGATGCCGAAGCTTGAGAAGTACAATGGGACTACTTGCCCTGAAGCCCATATCACCATGTTCTGCAGGCGGATGACTGGTTATGTAAACAATTATCAATTATTGATCCATTATTTTCAAGATAGTTTGGTTGGGGTAGCGGCTAGGTGGTACAATCAATTGAATCGCGCAAGGATTGGTTCTTGGAGAGACTTAGCACAAGCCTTTATGCGGTAGTATAATCATGCAACTGATATGACTCCTGATAGAATCACTTTGCAGAATATGGAAAAGAAGCCTAATGAGAGCTTTAGGCAATATGCACAGAGATGGAGGGAGGTTGCCATGCAAGTTTAACCACCACTTTTGGAGAAGGAGACTACCATGCTGTTCATTAACACCTTAAAGGCCCCATTCATTACTCATATGATTGGAAGTGCCACCAAAAGCTTCGCTAATGTAGTTATGGTAGGAGAAATGATTGAAAAAGCCATAAGAGGTGGTAAGATAGAGGGGGAAACTGTTAAAAGGTCGGCCCCAAGAAGGAAAGATAATGAGGTGAACAATATGAATAGTTATAATTCGAAGACAATTACGGTTAGTCAGCCCAGAGCAATTACAGTTGGGTAACAGGATTCCCAAAAGGATCTAGTTCGAGACATTATTCTGAAAAGGTCTTATATACGCCTATCCTAGTGATATATCGGGAGCTTTATCAAATTTTATTCAATACGCATGCAATAGCTCCTTTCATTTGAAACCGTTACAACCCCTATATCCCAAATGGTATGATACAAATGCCAAATGTGAACACCATGTGGGAATATCAGGGCATTTAATCAAAAATTGCACTGCTTTTAAAAAGTACAGAGAACTCGTTGCCAAACCATGTTGACCAAGGGGTAAACGCAATTGGAGACACTAGTATGAGAAGGATCACAGAAGACGTGGCTGAGGTAAGAATGCCGATGAAAGTAATCTGGGAAGAAATGGTGAAAAGAGAAATGATAATATCTAAAGAGGGAAATAGAGGAGTGAGGGACTACTGCGAGTTCCATGCAGAAAAGGGACACGAGATCTAAGAATGTGACGAGTTTAAGGCCTTGATACAAAGCCTTATGGATAATAAGGAGCTGGAATTTTATGAAGCTGGCTTAGATGAGGGACATATATGCACATTAGAAGGTGGATCAAAGAATCAAAGAATCAACCGGCCAAGGATCATCATTTCTCTACCAAGGAATAATGAAGTTGAAACAAAAATAGCACCGAAAGTCATTATTCATAAACCCGTTTCCTTTCCTTATAAGGATAACAAGAGGATACCCTGGAATTATGACTGCAATGTGACATTGCCGGAGAAAGAAGATATAGCTAGTGCTTCTAAGGAGGTTCAAGATGAGGGTTCTTAAACACGTAGTGGGAAGCATTATGATGTAGAAGGCGTCAAAATTGAGCCTAGAAAGTAAAAGCCTTTGACAAAATAAAGGGGGTTGAAGTACTTGTTAATGAGCCAGTGAAGGAAGAAGAAGCCAGAGAGTTTCTAAAATTCTTAAAACACAGCGAGTACAGCGTGGTTGAACAATTGCGCAAATAACCAACTCGTATATCAGTATTGGCTTTGCTTCTGAGTTCAGAGGTACATCATGAGGCGTTAATGAAGGTGCTCAACGAGACTTATGTTACTAATGATATATCCGTCAACAAGTTGGATCGATTGGTTAGTAACATAAGTGCTGACAATTTCATTTATTTCAATGATGATGAAATCCCACCTAGAGGCATGGGATCAGCTAAGGCTTTGCACATTACCACTTGCTGCAAAGGTTATACATTGCCAAGTGTGCTTATTGATAATGCGTCAGCCTTAAATGTCATGCCATCATCCACATTGAACAGATTACCCATTGACAGTTCTCACATGAAAACATGCCATAATGTAGTGAGAGCATTCGATGGCACGAAGAGAAAGGTCATGAGAAGAATTGATATTCTTTTGATGATTGGGCCAAACACGTATGAGGTGGACTTTTTAGTGATGGACATCAAGCCCTCTTACAATTGCCTATTGGGGAGGCCTCATCTTTGCACCAGAAATTGAAGTTAGTAGCGGACGGACGGCTGATCACCATAAATATGGAGGAAGACATCATAGCAGCAGTTACCAGTGACGCACCCTATGTAGAGGCAAATGAGGAGGCCATTGAGTGCTCTTTTCGTTCCTTAGAACTTGTTAATGCAACATTTATTTCAGAAGGGAATGAGGTGTCAGTGTCTAGGATATTCAAAACCACAAGAATGGGTTTACAGCTAACAATGGGAAGAGGAGCCTTTCCAGGAAAAGGATTGGGAAGATATCTTCAAGGAGGGATTCAAATTCCAGAACTAAAGGAGAAGAGAGACCGTTTTAGTTTGGGTTTCAGGCCAGATCACAAGAAGAGGAGGAAGGAAATAGAGAAGCGTCAAGACAGAAAAAGGGCGTGTTTAAGTGGAAGAGAAGTAGAATGGGAGTTGATGACGTTCCCTCATATATCTCAAACTTTTATATCATGAGGGATAATTCACCCTGAGAGAGGGTTGCTCGAAAAGGAAGTTATCACATCAATGCTGTACAGGGTGAAGAATCTGAACGAGGAAACCTTGAGGGCATTCGTCCTTACGAACCAGGAAGCTCTTTAAACAATTGGATTGCAGAAGAACTTCCTGTAGTTTTTAAAGACTTTTCAGAGTAATTTTCAGAACACTCTTGTTTCTCTAGAGCCTAGGAGTAATAAGATTTCGTTTGTAAAATAGGCTCATGTTCGGATATTTGCATTTCAATAAAACATGACTTTTGTTATCAATCCAAGTGAATATTCTTTTATACCGATCAATATTCTTTTGACCTTTTTAAATTCTTTCAAATTTTTCATTTCATACATAACACATAAATAAACATTCTTAAAATTCATTCATTCTTTGTACATTCTTTCGTACCCCACAGGTCCCTAGATATCAATGACATGAGCACTGATACTACAAATCCTGAATTCTCTTTTGAGCAAGACATGTGTGTAGAAGAACCTCAGGATTTTGAAGATAACGGGAATTGTGATGTGTCTCCACATCTGTTGAGAATGGTGAAACAAGAGGAGAAACAAATCCTACCCCGTGAGAAAGAGGCAATAGAGAATGCAATCTTGGAAGAAGGAAAAGAGGTGAAAATAGAGATGCATATTGCAAAGGAAACGAGACAAGGTCTTGTTGAGCTACTACGGGAATTCAAAGATATCTTTGCATGGTCATATGAGGATATGCCTGGTTTGAATACTGATATTGTGGTACATCGTCTCCCCATAAGACAAAATTGCAAGCCATTCCAACAAAAATTGCGAAGGATGGGGCCTGATATTGTGCTGAAAATAAAAGATGAAGTCAAGAAGCAGTTTGATGCTGGATTCTTACAAGAGGTTAAGTATTTAGAATGGGTGGCTAACATTGTGCCTGTCTCTAAGAAGGATGGGAATGTACGAATGTGTGTTGATTACAGAGATCTGAAGAAAGCTAGCCCAAAGGACAACTTTTCTTTACCGCACATTGACACTTTGGTGGACAATACAGCGGGATATTCGTTGTTTTCTTTTATGGATGGCTTCTCAGGGTACAATCAGATAAAGATACATTCTGAGGACATGGATAAAACTACCTTTATAACATTATGGGGCACCTTTTGTTACAAGGTAATGCCCTTCGGGCTAAAGAATACAGGGGCAACATACCAAAGGGCTATGGTGACCTTATTTCATGATATGATGCACAAGGAGATTGAGGTGTATGTTGATGACATGATTGCTAAGTCTCGAACAGAGACGGAGCATATTGAAGTCTTGAGAAAGTTGTTCCTGAGATTAAGGAAGTTTCAGTTGAAGCTTAATCCGGCAAAGTGCATCTTCAGAGCTAGGACGGGGAAGTTATTGGGCTTTGTGGTCAGTGAAAAGGGAATAGAAGTTGACTCGGACAAGGTTAGAGCCATACGAGAATTGCCTCCACCACATACTCAAAAGGACGTTCGGGGTTTTCTTGAAAGATTGAATTATATTACTCGGTTTATTTCACAATTAACCGAGAAATGTGATCCTATATTTCGCCTCCTTAGAAAACACAACTAAGGTACTTGGGATGAGGAATGCCAGAATGCTTTTGATAAGGTTAAGCAATACTTGTTAAACGCTCCAGTGTTATCTCCACCTAGTCCAGATAGACCATTAATTCAATACTTATCAGTGTTTAGTAATTCTATGGGATGTGTGCTTGGCCAACATGATGAGTCGGGAAGAAAAGAGAAGGCGATATATTACCTCAGCAAGAAATTCACAGAGTGTGAGATGAGATATTCGCCAATTGAGAAATTGTGTTGTGCTTTAATCTGGACAACTCGAAGGTTGAGGCAATATATGTTATATCATACGACTTGGCTAATTTCAAAACTTGATCCATTAAAGTATATGATGGAGTCAACAGCCCTAAATGGAAGAATGGCAAGGTGGCAAGTACTGCTTTTAGAGTTTGATATAGTCTATGTGAGTCAAAAGGCTATAAAAGGGAGCGCGATAGTAGAATTTCTGGCTAGCAGAGCTCTAGAAGATTATGAGCCATTAAGCTTTGATTTCCCTAACGAGGAATTGATGTATGTGGCAACTATTGAAGAACATCCTTGGAAGCTGAACTTTAACGGTACATCCAACGCGGTAGGAAATGGAATTGGGGCAGTCTTGATATCCCCAAATGGTGAGCATATCCATTTACATGTAAATTGGATTTTGACTGCACGAATAATATGGCAGAGTATGAAGCATGTATCATGGGGATTCGAGCGGCCAAAGAGCGAAAAATTAGAACCCTAAAAGTGTATGGAGACTCTGCATTGGTAATTTATCAGCTTAGGGGTGAATGGGAGACAAAAGACCCCAAATTGAATCATTATCGAAAGGTAGTTTTGGAGTTACTTGAGGAGTTTGATAATATCACCTTCAATTATCTCCCACGAGATGAAAATCAGATGGCAGATGCTTTAGCAACACTGACTTCCATGATTAAAGCAAATAAACAAGAGGATGTTAGACCAATTCAAATGAGTATTTCTGATGTTCCAGCTCTTTGCTATAACATCGAAGAAGAGGAAAAGGATGACCATCCTTGGTATCAAGATATATTACGATATGTGAGGAATCGTGAATATCCTGAACAGGTAACTGAGAATGATAAAAGAAATTTGAGGAGGTTAGCCTGCGAATATGTACTAGATGGGGATATCCTTTATAAAAGAAGGAAAGATCAAGTACTTTTGAGATGCGTCAATGTTGTGGAAGCTAGACAAATCTTGGAAGAAGTACATGAAGGCGTTTGTGGGACACATGCTAATGACTTTACAATGGCAAGGCAGATCATGAGGTTTGGATACTATTGGTCTACTATGGAAGGAGATTGTATCAGCTATGCCAAGAAATGTCATAAATGCCAGATATATGGGGACAAGATTCATGTACCACCTTCACCCTTACATGTTATGACTTCTCCATGGCGCATGGATGTCATTGGGCCAATATCACCAAAAGCTTCAAATGGGCATCGTTTCATTTTCATGGTCATTGACTACTTCACAAAATGGGTAGAGGCAGCTTCATATGCTAGTGTTACCAAGTCGGCAGTAAGTCATTTCTTGAAAAAGGAGATTATTTGTCGGTATGGAATGCTTGAGAGGATTATATCGAACAATGCATTGAACTTGAATAACAGCATGATTGCGGAAGTTTGCAGCCAATTCAAGATCAAACATCATAATTCATCTCCATATCGCCCAAAAATGAATGGGGTAGTGGAAGCTGCCAACAAGAATATTAAGAGGATAGTAGGGAAAATGACTGAGACCTACAGAGACTGGTATAAGAAATTACCATTTGCACTCTTTGCCTCTCGAACGTCAGTTAGAACCTCTACTGGGGCAACTCCTTTCTCATTGGTTTATGGGATGGAGGCAGTGTTGCCTATTGAAGTAGAAATACCTTCTCTTCGAATTTTGTCAGAAATAAAGCTGGATGAAGCAGAATGGATTCAATCGTGATATGACCAATTGAACTTGATTGAAGAAAAGAGGCTAAGGGCTATTCATCATGGTCAGATGTATCAGAAGTGAATGATACGAGCTTATGACAAGAAAGTTCGTCTAAGAGAATTCTACGAAGGGGACCTTGTATTGAAAAATATTCTTCCCATACAAAAGAAATTTAGAGAAAAATGGATGCCGAATTGGGAAGGACCGTATGTTGTGAAGAAGGCTTTCTCTGATGGTGCACTGATTTTGACAGAAATGGATGGGAAAAGTTTACCGAATCCAGTGAATTCAGACTCAGTCAAGAAGTACTTTGTCTAAAGAGAAGGGAAGCTGAGGTGAAAAGCCACATAGGGCACTTTGAGACTTCTTAAAAAAAATGGAGAGGCCAAGGTGAAAACTTGCAAAGGGCACCTTGAGACCAAAGGGGTTTTGAGTTGAAAACCCGAAAGGGCTGCTCAAATTTCAAAAAGCATACAATGACCTTACCATACCAGATTTGACGAGAAGTGGAGTGTGTTACATACCAAAGCATCAACAAAGCACTTTGGATATTCTAAACACATGTTAAACTCAAAACAGTCTCCATAGAATTTGTGTACAGAAGCCCAAGCTGTGATATGTTGGATATCTGATTTTTGTCCTATTTACTATCTTTGGATTCTTTTTCTTCTCAAAGATATGTTTTCAGATTAATTTCCTATTGTATTCTGATGATTTATCTAACTATTCTCAAGATTAAATTATTTGTCTTCCATTATTCATAAAGTGTGTTGCATTGAAATAATGATTGATGAACTAAATATTTTTACAAACGAAATTTTGCATATTACTTTGGAAATCTCTAGAGAATACAAGAAACTAAAGCAGAACAATTGTTTGAGGAATTCCCAAGAGAGAGGATCGAAGGTACTTGAGGAAACTTTTCTTCAGTCCAAAAGATGATCGGACAATTCAAATGATTCAATCCTAGGAGAAAACTGTCTCCAACAGGTCGTAACATTTGAAGAATGGTACAATAGGACCAATTTGATTCAAAGCATGTGAGCAGAGTATGATTGAAATTTCAAAAAACATGAAACTCGGATGGATGAATGAATAAAGGCGTCTGAAATAGGAATCATTTTCAAAACATTTTGCATCATAATATGTCTATTTAGGAGCATTTGACTCATTTCGATCATGTCACCTTAATCATCGGGCATGAGCACATATGCATTCTACAGGTTACGCCTTTAAGGGACAATGTAGATCACCGATAGCAGATTTGACGTCTCTGTATTGTCAGAAAGCAGATCGAAGATAATAGATTTGGCATCTCTGTATTGACAGAGAGCAGATCGATGATGACAGATTTGGCGTCTCTGTATTGTCAGAAAGCAAATCGAAGATAATAGACTTGGCGTCTCTGTATTGAAAGAGAACAGATCGAAGATGACAGATTTGGCGTCTCTGTATTGACAGAGAGCAGATTGAAGATGACAGATTTGGCCCCTCTGTATTGACAGAGAGTAGATCGAAGATGACAGATTTGGCGTCTCTGTATTGACAGAGAGCAGATCGAAGATAACATATTTGGCATCTCTGTATTGTTAGAAAGCAAATCGAAGATGACAGATTTGGCATCTCTGTATTGTCAAAGAGCAGATCGATGATAACAGATTTGGCGTCTCTGTATTGTCAGAGAGCAAATCGAAGATGACAGATTTGGCGTCTTTGTATTGTCATAGAGTAGATCGAAGATAACAGATTTGACGTCTCTGTATTGACAGAGAGCAGATCAAAGATAGCAGATTTGGTGTCTCTGTATTAACAGAGAGCAGATCAGAGATAACAGATCTGACATTTGTATGCTCACATTGAGGTAGATTGAATATGACAGATTTGGCCTCTCTATATTAGACAAGGAGTAGATCAAAGATTTCAGCTTGGCATTCCTGAGTTTGTAAGGAGCAAGTTGAAGATAGCAGATTTGACATTCCAGAGTTACGGTGGAGCAAGTTTGAAGCTATCAGAATAACTTTGAGGAAGATGAGGATCAAGATTTCGAGACTTGGCCAGGCCAGACAAATTTGGTGCTTTTATAATCTTTACTCTATTCCTGTTACACAGTAATAAGCAAAGAGGGGCAGCTGTAATAGCCTAAATTTGCTCGGGCCCGTAAAATAAATAAATAAAAACAAAAATAAAAATTAAGGAAATAATAAAAGTCCATTTACAGTCCATTTACAATAAACAGGCCTAAAGGCCTGATAGCCCAAAACTCGAATACACTTGTAACCCAACTAGCCTAAACCAGAATACCCATTAACCAGTAACCCATTACACTTAAAAGCCCTTTAACCCGAACTAGACCCAAATTAATAAGGCCTAGGAAGGCCCAATGCCTAAACTAAATCAGGAAACCCTAGGGTTTCCAAAAGCTTCGCGCCGCAAACTCCAAACGTCACCCCCCTTCGTCTCGCGACGTTTCAGTGACCCGTAATTGACGCCTCCATCGGTGCCATGACTGCCGTAATCTGCACACGAATCAACACCCTCATCATCGTCGGATTTCTCGCTGGTACCTGCAAAAAAGGAAAGAAGAACAACAGAGGCAATACAAATATGGCAGGGAATAAAATCAAACATGTTAAATATTATTCTCAGTGGCTATAAAAGCCCGAATCAAAATGATGTAAAGCATGGATTTTCTTATATACAATAAAATACAGCAGTTTATCAAGGATACGAGGTTTTTTACAGGCATATATACAATAAAAATCAAGAAACAGAGGTGATTTACTTTTACTTTGTTTTTCTGTTTTCGTTGTGAATACATACAAATATTGCTAAGAATATAAAGAAGGGGAATTTCCCAATGGATTTGCGCTAAGAATCGAAGCTTTCTAGCTTCTGGCCGCCATAAGAGGCGGTGTTGATGGAGGCGCGTAGGCGCGTGTAAGCCCTTGGATGGAGGCTCGACAGAGCTCCGAGGACCGGCTCTCAACCCTCTTTCAGAGGATTTTTTTTTGTTTTTTTTAAATTGGGTTTAAAATGATTTTAGGGTTGATATTTGGCTTTTATAGCCTTATAGAAACGACATCGTTTTGTTTAAAACGATATGCTTCAAAATGGAGTCGTTTCAAAGCTCAGGATCCGCGTGTTGACCCGTGACGCGGATAGGATCTGCGTGTTTTCGTTTAAAGGGCAAATTGCCCAATCGATCCTTGCGCATTTTTAAAACTTATATTTTCATTTTATTTTTATTTTAAATTGGCCTTAACCTTTATATTTTATTTCAATTTAGTCCCAATGGCCACTAAAATCTATTCTGAAGAACGACGTTGTTTTTAGGGATTAGGGCTAATTGCCCAATGAGTCCCTTAGATTTCAATGTGCTTTTCAATCAGGCCCAATTTTTATTATTATTTATAATTAACCCTAGATTTTTAATTAAATTCGATTTTAATCCTCTTTATATATTTAATTTATTTTAAATACTAAGTGTATTATTTATTTCTATAAATATTAGTTATATATAAAAATAGTGTATATATTATTTATATATTATTCATTATATTATTTATATTATTATACATTTTATTTATAAATTTTATTATATATTATATATTTTACTATATATATCATTCCTTACATTTTTTATTTTATTATAACTTATATATTATTTTATTATTCATTAATTGTGTAAAATTTAAAAACATTCTTGTAAATTATTATTAAGTAATATATATATATCATTATTAAATATTTAGCATATTATGTAAAATTCCAAAATTTATTATAAAATTTTGCACCTATTTAATATAGTATTATTTATATGAATATATATTGAATTATTATATCATCTAATATATTTTTTTTAAAAAAATCTTTTTTATATTATTTATATATTGGTTTAAATATTTTTTACCTCATTTATTTTTCCAAATTTTTTAATTTGTTTATTTTTTATATCCCTTTAGTATTTATTTGGTATTGTTTTAATATGTTAATTTTATCTCATAAATTATTTGTTTTTTTTATGTTACTTATTTATTGTTATACATTTGCATGAAAATGGATAATTTATGTTGTTATTTTAAGAATATATTCGCATGAAATATTATTATATATGTATAATTGGTAATGTTATATTCATTATTTTGCTGTTTTGTATTTTACATGAAATGATAATGTGTATATTCATGTTATTTGTGATTATATATGCATGAAATGTTAATGTATATTTTATGATTTATGTCGTATTTATCATTTTCTATATTATATTTGCATGAAATGTTAAAGTATGTAGTTTAATTAATTTAATATTGATCTTTTGTAATAGGTTAAATGCATCATCGTTTTTTTTTTAAATTTTATATTTCATTTAATCCAAAGGAATCTTAAAAACGAGGCAATGTCTTTTGTATTTAGGAATTCGGGAAATAGTGCCCTAACATGCTACGTTGCGATTTCTCGTTTGTTTAAATGTCTAAAGTATCCTTTTAAATAGATTTTGTAAATCACGAGATGATTTTTTAGTTACGAAAGTTTAAGAATATCGTGTCCAATCATGCTGGATGTGATATTCGCACTCTTTTCGAACGAAAGAATTTCGATTTTCAACTCAAATTATTACGGTTTTAAAAAGAGATCTTATTTCTAAATTCTTTCAAGCTTTTGACATTAAGACAAAACTATTCAATTTGGTACCAATTTTGGGCGTTGCGAGGGTGCTAACCCTTCCTCGTACGTAACCGACTCCGGAGCCCGTTTTCTCACAATTTCGTAGACGAAAATATTTTATAAGGTGATCCAATCACACTTAAAAAGGTTGGTGGCGACTCCTGGTTTCAAAAGACCTCCCTTTTTTTAAAAAAGAGGTTTCGACAGAAATATGATTAAAAATAATCCTAATTCTATGCTAAATTGATAAAAATTCATATATAAATTATAATAGATATAATTATATATTCAATATTATCATCTTATTATTATTATTTGAAAAAAAACTTATCAAATAAAATATGATTAAATTAACACTAATCCTAACTCTATATAAAGTTGATAATAATTAATATATATTATAATGGATATAATTATATATTAATAATTATTATCTTTTTTTTATTAAACTAAAAACATTTATTCTAGAAGCCTTTTGAAAATATTTTCAAAAAGAGGCATCTAATTTATATTATTTACAAAAAGAGCAACTAAATTTTAAAAATAGTTCAATTAAGTCTCTAGACTTAATGAAAATTTGAAATTGAGTTGCAATTTAAAACTTGGATCAAAATTGACCCTTTTATTTGAATAACCAAAAATTTAATTTTATTTAGGGAATAATTTCTTGAAAAATTATGTTAAAATCAATCACCAGAAAAGATTGGAGGGGTCACAAGCGGTCCCGCTTAAGTTCGAATCTCCTAAAAAGAATTTATTTAAACATACTAATTCCCAAAAATATGCCCTAAATCATTTATTTAAAAGGAAAATAAGAAAATTTAAACATTCGATAAAATGAATGAAATTTGATTCCGTTCAATCTTTTCTCCCCAGTAATATTTCAGATGTTAAGCATTAACTTGAAAATTACCTCCCTAACCTTAGAGTTCAACAAATCCGTATGGATAGACACGATGAATCGTAAATGGACTGGACTAACGTGATTTTAGTTTACTTGGAAAGAACCTTAATCTAGAATTAAATAACAAAAACTTGCTAACCTGCTTCAAATTTTCGAACTTGAATGTGCTTGTCATGCCATTTCTTAAGTCTCTCCTAGAGTAATTTGGCATTTTCGTATGAGAACATTCGAAATTCCTCTAGCTTATTGAGTTGGAGCATCCGTTTCTCTTTAGCAAGCTTAAGATCCAAGTTGAGTTATCGTAGGGCCCAATAAGCTTTGTGCTCTAACTCCAGGGGTAGATGGCAGGCTTTTCCAAAGACCAACCTATAGGGTGACATCCCTAAAGGTCTCTTGTATACTGTTCTGTAAGCCCATAAAGCATCATCAAGTCTTTTGGACCAATGTCGTCAGTTCGGGCAAACTACCTTCTCAAGTATGCCTTTGATCTCCTTATTCGCCAATTCAGCTTGCCCATTCGTCTGTGGATAGTAAGCTGAAATGACCTTGTGTTTCACTCCATGTTTTTCTAATAACCATTTCAACCACTTGTTCACAAAATAGGACCTTTCATCGCTGATAATAGCTTTTGGGGTTTCAAACCTTGTGAACACGTATTTCTGTAAAGACTTCATCACAACCCCAGCATCATTTGTCAGATAAGCTTCAGCCTCGACCCACTTAGACACATAGTCTACTGCTACCAATATATCCTTGTGACCAAAGGACGGAGGGAAAGGATCAAGAAAATCAATACCCCAAACATCGAACAATTCTACCTCAATGATGTTTTTTCGAGGCATCTCATTTCTGTTGGTGACATTTCCAACCCTTTGACATCGATCACAACTCTTTACGTAAGCATATGCGTCCTTGAATAGTATTGGCCAAAAGAATCCGGCTTGCAATACTTTGGCCGTAGTACAAGTACCTCCGAAGTGTCCCCCACTCGAAGCTAAGTGACATTGGTATAAAATCTTGTGTACTTCTTCTTATGCCATGCATCTCCTGAGTATTTGATCTTTTGTACTTTTTCTTTTGATGATATGTCTTATCAATTGGCATCAAACCACAAGATAAATAGTTAGCAATATTAGCAAACCAAGGGGTCTTATGGACATGATTTACCTTCAGTATGTGTTCATCTGGAAACGTCTCTCGAATTGGTATAAGAGAAGAGTTCCTTTCTTGTGGCTCTAATCTAGATAAGTGGTCTGCTACTTGATTTTCTACTCCTTTTCGATCTTGAATATCTAGATTGAACTCTTGAAGTAGAAGTGCCCATCGAATCAAACTCGGCTTAGCGTCTTTCTTGGAAACCAAGTACTTAATTAATGAGTGGTCCATATAGATAGTCACTTTGTTATCTACAAGATAAGATCAAAACTTGTCAAAAGCGAACACAATAGCAAGTAACTCTTTTTCTATTACCGTATACTTCAGTTGAGCTCCTGTCAGAGTTTGACTTGCGTAATAAATGGGATGAAAAACTTTGTTCCTTCACTGACCTATGACAACTCCTATCGCGAAGTCACTTGCGTCGCACATCAATTCAAATGGAAAATCCCAGTTTGGTGTGACGATTATGGGTGTCGTAACTAGCGAACTCTTCAAATATTTGAAAGCTCTTAAGCACTTTTCATCAAATTTGAACATAGTGTCCTTCTCCAATAACTTGCATAAAGGTTTAGCAATTTTAGAGAAGTCTTTGATAAATCTTCGATAGAAACCAACGTGGCCCAAAAAGCTCCTAACACCCTTTACAGATGTTAAAGGTGGGAGTTTCTCAATAACATCTACCTTTGCTTTATCTACCTTGATTCCATGTCTTGTTATCCGATGCCCTAGAACAATACCTTCTCGTACCATGAAATGGCACTTTTCCTAGTTGAGTACTAGGTTTGTTTCTTCGCATCGCCTTAACACCTTCACTAGATTGGCTAAGCAATCGTCTTAAGTATCTCCAAATCTTAAAAAATCATCCATAAAAACTTCCAAATACTTCTCAACCATGTCAATAAAAATAGACATCATACATCTTTGAAATGTAGCAGGTGCATTACATAAACCAAATGGCATGGGTCTAAATGCAAATGTACCATACGGGAAGGTGAATGTTGTCTTGTGTTAATCTTCCAGTGCTACTTTAATCTAATTATACCCCGAGTATCTATCGAGAAAATAGTAATAGTCTTGCCCTACGAGTCTATCCAGTATCTGGTCCAAAAACGGCTAAGGAAAGTATCTTTCCTAGTCACCTTGTTCAGCTTCTAGTAGTCGACGCAAATTCTCCATCCCGTAACAGTTCTAATTGCTATCAACTCGTTATTCTTGTTTTCAATAACCGTGATAACTCTTTTCTTTGGCACGCACTGGACCAGACTTACCCATGAACTGTCTGAGATGAGGTAGATTATACCCGCATCTAACCACTTGATGATTTCTTTCTTGACTACATCCTTCATGATAGGGTTCAGTCTTCGTTGTCCATCAATCTTCCCTTTTTCGCCATCTTCCAAGATAATCTTGTGCATGTATACAAATGGACTAATACCGCGGATATCGACTATGGTCCATATGATAGCCTTTTTCAGTTGTTTCAATACAAGGATGAGTTTCTCTTCTTGCTCACTAGTTAATTCTGCTGAAACAATCACAGGCAGAGTAGAAGCGTTACCTAAATAAACATATTTTAGATGTGAAGGTAGTACATTGAGTTCTAATTTAGGTGAATCCTCAATTGAAGCTTTTGGTTGGGCATAATCCCTTTTCTCTAATTCCAAAGATTCAAAACAGGTTTGCGGATTAAATCCCTTTTGATTAGCTTCTAACAACCCTAAGTATTCATCCCCCTCTTCATCATTCGGAGGATTTGATGTCAAAATTTGTTCCAACGGATCCTCAACATGGTCGAGCTCCTTCTCCACTATTAAATCCTCTAAATCGGATAATGCAGAACAATCATCAATTATGTCAGAAAATCGCATAGACTTAAAAACGTTAAATGTTACCTGATCATCTTAAACACCCATAATAACCTAGCCCTTCTGGACATCAATAAGGGTCTTTCCGGTTGCTAAGAACGGTCTTCTTAAGATAATTGGCACTTCTTTGTCTGCTTCAAAGTCTAGAATAACAAAATCAGTAGGGAAGATAAATTTATCTACACGTACCAATACATCCTCGATTTTTCCTTTTGGATGTACTAAGGATCAATCTGCTAATTCAAATGTAACCGTAGTAGGCTTAACATCACCAATCCCCAACTTCCTAAATATTGACATAGGCATCAAGTTAATACTCGCACCTAAGTCACATAATGCCTTACCACAATATGTTGTTCCAATGTTGCAAGGTATGATAAAACATCCAGGATCCTTCAACTTTGGAGGTAGTTTGTCTTGAAGATATGCACTGCATTCCTTTGTCAGAGCTACAGTCTCAAATTCTCTGAGTCTTCGTTTTCTGGACAAGATATCCTTCATGAATTTGACGTAGTTCGGAGTGCTTCAACCAATGGGATGTTGATATGAAGTTGCTTAAGTACGTCTAGGAACTTCTTGAATTGACTCTCCTACTTCTGCTTTTGAAGTCTTTGAGGATAGGGTGGTGGTGGTTTCTTTACTGGAACTGGTTGATTCGTCTTTTGTGGCAATTCTGTATCTAACGGAGTTATTAGCTGATCAGAATTAGCTGGTTCTAAAATTACCTTGTCGGGTTTTGCAGAGTCTGGTTCTTATGAAATTGAAATTTCAACACTCAATTGAACTTCCTCTAAATCTTAAGCGTCAGCATGCTCTTTTTCAGCTTCAATTGTGTTGGGCTCCACTATCTTTGCACTCCTCAATGTCAGCGCTTTGCAATGTTCCTTCCTCGGATTCTCCATATCACTAGGTAAAGCACCTAGTAGTCAATTTCTGAGTTCAGTTACAAGCTGGCCCATTTGGTTTTCTAGGTTCTTCAATGTAGCTGCTTAGCTTTGGATTAAGGCATAATTCTTGGCCATGTATGCCTTCAACAAATTTTCTAAGCCATTGTATGGTTCAGATTGGGTTGGTTTCTGAACTTGTTGGGGAAAACTAGGAGGTTGGGTTAGTCTAGGTTGGGCGTAAGTATTGCTGGTTCCAACCCCTTGGTTACTCTAGGAAAAGTTTGGGTAGTTTCACCACGATGGGTTATAGAAATTGGATTGTAGTCCTTGCCTTCCTTGATTTTGGTTCTGGTTACCTATGTAGTACATAGATTCTGGTTTTGATGGACATTTTCAAACAAATGTCCTTTCCCACAATAGACACAGGCTATATTTTCAAATTGGGTTGGTGGCTGCGCTGCAAAACTGTTGGACCCATTAGTAGTAAAATTTTTTAACATTGAGGATATTGATGATACCTGAGATGCGAGTGAAGTGAGAGCGTCTACTTCATGTACTCTAGCAACTCGTCTTCCTGACGCTGGTCGATTGGTTGGCCATTGACAATTGTTACTGGCAATCCTCTCAATGATTTCATAAACCTCATTATAAGACTTAGAAAGGAGAGCACCGTTAGCAGAAGCGTCCGCTATCATTCTCGTGTGAGTATTGAGACCATTATAAAATGTCTCAAGTTGGATGCAATGTGCGATTCTGTGATGAGGGCACTTTCGTAATAACTTTTTATACCTTTCCCATGCCTCATATAAGGACTCATCATCCATTTTTTGGAAAGCAGTGATCTCATTCCTAAACTTAGCATTCTTGCTAGGCGAGAAATACTTCATAAGGAATCTTTCTACTAACTCTTGCCACGCGGAAATTGAGTTTGGTGGCAATGAATTCAACCAGGTTCAAGCTCTATCCCTTAGTGAATATGGGAACAGCTTCAATCGTAATGCATCTTCGGGAACTACGGCTAACTTGAAAGAATCTCTCACCTCCATAAATAGTCTTAACTGTAGGTGAGGATCTTCGGTAGGCATTCCACTGAATTGACCCACTATCTGAAGCATCTAGAACATAACTGGCTTCAGCTCGAATTGTTGTGCCTCAATTCCGGGTCTCCTAATACCCGAATTAAGATCATTAAATACTGGCATGGCATACTGTCGTAAAGCACTTATCATCAACAATAAGGATAGGATTTTGAGCAGGGTTCGCTCTATTTCTTTGATTTAAATTTTCAAGGTTCATTTCTACTGTCCTTCTCTAATTAACTTCTCTTATTCGTTCTTGAAAAGTTTTTTCTATCTTAGGGTCTACAGGGAATAGGTCAATAATTCGATCAATACTCATAAACACCTGAAATAATTGCAAAAAAATTAATTAAGTTACAAATTTAATAGAAAATTAAACCAAAATGTAAAACTAAAAAATTCACAAATAATGACTTTTTAAAATAGTCCCCGGTAACGACGCCAAAAACTTGGAACGACGGAAATGTGCAATTGTACACAATCGCAACAAGTAATAAAGTGACAAGTAAATGTCGAGTTATCGTATCCATAAGGACTGTGAAAAGAATTATTTATGAATGTTATTTAAAACACTTTGGTGAAGAAAAATATTTTGTTTGAAGAGGGTAATTAAAAACTAAGATTTTAAACTAAGTAAACTGAAGAAATAAATCTCAAATGCACGATTTCAAAATATGGTTTAATCAAGATGACATAATTGTGTTGATTTAATTACATTTCTTTAATTTAGAATTATTAAACTCATGTTTATGTTACTACGAATAAATTCATGGCAACTCGGTAATTTGCTAACTTATGAACATATTCACCTATACAAATCCATCCTTCTCATAACATATCCCTATGTTAATTCAAACGATTAAACAGATTTTAATAAGCAAACATGTTATGACACATACATATTCATTAAATTGAACCAATCTCTTACATATCCCTATGTTAATTCAAACGATTAATTAAATCTAAAAAGCACATAAAAGACTATGTGAGGTAACAAGGTATTCTTACCTTGAAACAGTTTAATCACAATAATCTTGCAAGTTATGCAAGGCAAGTGTATCGCCAGATACATTGCTAATTTAACCTTCAGCTACCTTAAAAGAATAAACATGCGCTGATTATGTATTGTATCCATTAATTACAATTTCAATCCATTTAAATAATTAATTCATTACCTACCTCACAATTGTAATGAAAAAATAACTTAGGCATGATTTTACTTAATCAAGCATTTTATCAAGGACTATAACAATATAAACACAATTTTAATAATTTAAGTAGATGAAATGCAATCAAACTAACACGAATTAAATTCAACCTAAGCTGATTAAATTAACCATTCCAACAACATAAATATTCATAGATATGTTCATCATAACAATAACAAAAATTAAAGAGATAGGGAACAAGAATCAAATCCGGTGTTTTTTCGTGGCTTAACTAGGTTGCTCCGTTCTTACTTCTTTTTTGTCCTCCCCGATCAAGGCTTCTATGAACACTCAATTGCTCCAAAATGGCTGAAGAATAACCCTTTCTCAAGGGGAGAAACCGGCACAAGAGCAAGGGACTTGGAATGGGAAATTGAGAGGAGAAAGTGAGAGAGGAGAGAAGAGATGTGAATCAATGAGGGATGCCTTGAATGATTAGCCAAGGGGGTTTTTATAGATGAATGTGGGAGCTAAAATTTGCTAAAAATATCAGCCAAATTGCCACCCCTTGGCCGGCCATCTATGTGGCAAAGTTGATGGCTTCAACTTTGCTAAATTTGGCTTGGGGCAAATCTTCAAAGCCATCAATTGTGGAGGGACTGATTTACAATTTGAACAAGTCTTCAAGGGCTTCTTTATAGCTTAAATAATCAGCTAATGAGCTGAATTGGGTCAACACTTGGACAGTTTTGGGCTGTCCTCTCCTTGGCTGGTTCGGTTCAATCAGACCATTTTTCATAATTAATTAATAATAATTTATTAGCCCAAATTAAATTTGATATAAATTAAAATTAATTATATTATGATTTAATACATATAATTTTGGACCGTCTTAGGCTGGAAATTAATACTCCTCGATACTTCAAATTGCTTATCGATTTTGTGATCCTTGCAGTGTCTGCCGAGCCATTTTTCGCCCTCTGGGCAAACCTGTCGAAAATAACCAAAATTCATCAAAAATAATTATAAAATTAACTAAATTTCAACATGTTCATATTTTAAGTGCACTTTAATTATTTTATAAAAATTAATTATTTTTCGACCAGAATTTAACCGAATTCACATGAATTTAAGTTAAAAGGGTATGAAAAAGTGTATAAATTTTTGTGTTTCCAGAGCCACTGCCACTCCAACGCCTCGTTGATGTGTTGCTTGAGTATGAAAGCTGACAGTTACGCGCTGTGCTCGATGTTCCTCTTCATGCAAATCTGATGAATTTCGATTTGATGCTGAATGCAGTTGACTTGGAGCGTGGTGGTCACCCACCATCTGAAGGTTGGGGACAAGGGTTCTGACCCGACATTCAATGTCAAATTTGCCATATATTTGGCCATGAGGTTTCAAAGTGTTATTACCGGTACAATAAAGACTAGGATGGCCCGTTGTTTGGAGATTAGAGTTATAAGCGAGTCGCACGTTCTGGTCCAGGCGAGGATAATGGTTTTTCTGCTCTGACACCGGTGTCTAGTCCATTTGTTGCCTCTCGTTCACCAGCTTCGTAAGGTTTTGCCTCTGGGAATCAGTGGCCTTTTTCTGAGCCACAATTCACAAATGGAAATAATAGGGTTTTTGTGTCGCAATACAAAAATGAAGGTAATAGGGTTACGAACCCATTTGGTGTTTATGTTGATAGATCAGATCACTTTGTTAGGGCCCATGGTCAGTCAAATGTTGGTTACGACTATGGATCTGGGTCAACAATGGTTGCTGTAGGTGCTGATGGGGTTTCGTCTAATGGACTCCACGTGCGTGGTCCACCTTCTGGCCCAACGCATGAATTTGGGTGTGGGCGTGTTTCTCACCCTGCGGAAGCTGGTTCATCTTTTGGTTTTGGTCATGAATTAGGGCCGTCAGATACTGGTACATATAATGGGCCTGAGCAGTCTGTTCCTTAGTGAACCAAACTACGAGCTCAAGTTATATTGGCTCCGACCTATGCATTGGGCTTCCGCGTATACCTGATGTCCATACATCTGATATCTCCGATACTTCAGGGTTTAATGTGCATGCCACTCAGTATGGATCCAACTTTGATGGTTTTGATTCTTTTGTTCCTCTACCAGTGGGTACTGCCTCATGGTATCTTGACTCTAGGGCGTCACACCATGCCTGTCGCGATATGATAAGTCGTAATTTATACATATTTTACCCCATGCTTAAGCATATTTTGGATGAATTATCATTATATTTGTGGAATTTGATGCTCCTAATCCTTTAATTTCATGTTTTATAGTTAGGTGAGCATAGGAGAGTAAAAAGAGCGAGAAACGGGCCAAAAACGGAGAAAATAGGTCAACGTGAGAAATCAACACGGTCTGGACTTCCTCACACGGGTAGACCACACGCTCGTGTCTATTTAGTAGACTCTAGCACGATCTAAGCCACCCCACACGGGCGTGTCCCTGTCGAGCCCAAGTCTAGTTCTACTCAGAAAAATGACCACTTTTGAGGGTTTGAAAGCATTCTAAAGTCTATATAAACACCCGATGAGGCATCTAAAGGGAACACACGGAGTTAAAGGCGAGGAATTACTCGAAGAAAGCCGATTGATCCATCTCAGAAGCTGGATTCTCCTTCAAGACTGAAGATCTCCCTTCAATTTCCTTCAGGGTTTTTGGGTTTCTTGATGTTTTGTTATTATTATTCTTCTGAGATGTTGTCTTTTACAAAAATGAACTAAATCCCCTAAATACCTAAGGGGGATGAAACCTAAGACAGATCTTGTTACTATTTTCTGAATTATATGATAAATACTTGATTTGTTCTTAATTATGTGTTTTTAATTGTTGCTTTAATATTCCAGGATATTGATTCAAGTATTGATGTGCTTATTCAGAGGAGAAAAAGTTCCTGTCTAAGAGTAGATCTAGCATAATTAAGCGGAGTTGATTGCACCCCTAGACATAGGACGACATAAATATGTCAGATTAGGGTCAAACCAAATAAAGGAATCCATAGATCGAGTTAATGCAACACTAGGGGTTTTAATTAGAAAGAGATTTCAATTAATCAACCTAGGGTTAGACGTTGTTAGTCTCAAGAGAGATAATAATATAAATTAGGGATTTTTACGGATCGAGTCAAGAGAATAAATCGTATAGTTCAGAGTCAAATAACAAGTGAAGTCTAGGTGGATTCTTCTTTAGGTATTGTCTAAATCAATCAGCTTTCCCAAAAGTATTTGCCCAATTTACCTCCTGTGCATTTTTAGTTTAGTGAATTAGTTTAGTTTAAAAACACCCTTAAATTCTTAGGCTAGATAACAAAAAGGTTAATACTAGTACTTTTAGTTCCTGTGGGTTCGACATTCCAGTCTTGCTATAAGCTATACTACTTTCGATAGGTGTGCTTACCTTTATCGTGATAATAGTTAGTTTTCAAGTATGATAAATCATAAATATAAAACTTATCACACACATCAAGTTTTTGGCGCCGTTGCCGGGGAACTAAGATATTAGGAACGCTTAATTTTTATTACTTTAGCCATTTATTTTATTGCAATTTAAATTTTATTTTTTTTATATTACTAAATTTTCTTTTATTTACTTCTGGCAGGTTTTTATAGTTTATGACTAGAAGAAATCTGTCAGGACCTCTACTTTTTGATAGTGAGATCGAAAACACAACTTGCAGAAACCGAAGAGAAATAAGGCGAAGCCTACATTACATAGAGGAAGGGCAAGAGGATGATAGTCAAACTACAACCGAGGGGATGGATGAAAATCAGAATAATCAGCTACCTCCTGTGGTTGCCGCAGATCCAATAAATTAGAATCCTGCTCATCGTACTATGTATGATTATGCTAAACCTAGTTTAATAGGAGCTGAATCCAGCATAGTTAGACTTGCTATTGCTGCAAATAGTTTAAACTGAAACCTAACATGATTCAAATGATACAAAAATTTGTTCAGTTTGATGGTTTACAGGACGAGGATCCAAGCAATCATTTGGAAAATTTTCTAGAGTTCTATGACACTTTTAAGATCAATGGTGTTTCTGACGATGTAATACGCCTTCGGTTGTTTCCATTCTCATTGAGGAACAAAGCTAAACAATGGTTAAACTCTTTGCCACGAGGGTAAATCACCACTTGGGAACAAATGACCGAAAAATTTTTACTAAAATATTTTCCGCCGGCTAAAACGGCTAAACTAAGGAATGATATCTCCTCTTTTGTGCAGATGGATCTAGAAACCCTGTATGATGCGTAGGAGAGATACAAGGACCTATTAAGAAGGTGCCCTCCCCATGGATTACCTCTATGGCTGCAGGTTCAGACTTTTTGCAATGGTGTGAACCCCTCAACAAGACAACTCATCGAAGCAGCCACCGTGAACTTACAACAACAAAACACCTGAAGAGACTTATGAATTTATTGAAGAGATGTCACTGAATAACTATCTGTGCCAAGTCATGAGAACAAACCCGACAAAAGTAGCTGGTGTTTTCAACCTCGACGCGGTTACAATGCTATCTAACCAGGTAGAACTATTAAATAAAAAGATTGACGGTTTGTGTGGTTCTACTCAAGTACATCCAGTGATGAGGTGCAATTCAAATAGAGGATGAGTACATACAGAATATCAATCCTTCAACCCTAGCACCGAGGATGAACAAGTTCAATATATGGGTAACAATAATTCTAGACCTCAAAATAACCCATATAGTAACACTTATATTGCAGGTTGGAGGAACCATCCCAACTTCTCATAAGGTGGCCAGGGAAATCAAAGGCCACAACCTCCCCCAGGTTTTCAACAACCACCTTACCAGCAGGAAAAGAAGCTGAACTTTGTAGAGATGCTAACTAAATTCATCTCAGTGTCAGAAACTCATTTTCAGAATACCAAAACAGTACTTAAGAATCAAAAAGTGTCGATCCAAGATCTCGAAACTCATATAGGCCAGCTTGCTAAACTGATTTCTGAATAACCACAAGGTAGCTTGTCGAGTAACACTGAATCCAACCCAATGGAACAACTTAATGTGATTGCCATTCAAGATAAAGAAGGTTTAGTTGAACCTGAACCAGAACCGAGGCAAAGAATTGTGGTAAGTAAATGTAAGGATGAGGTGGACCACAGTGAGAAAAAATCGGTAAGTAGAGAATATAAACCTCGAGTGCCATACCCCAGTGCGATAAGGAAAGACCACACGGACGAACAATTTGGTAAATTCCTTAAATTATTAAAGAAATTACATATTAACTTACTGTTTATTGAAGCTCTTTCGCAGATTCCAAATGCAGTTAAATTTTTAAAGAAGCTTTTAGCAAATAAACAGAAGTTGGATGAGGCGTCGCATGTGGAGTTGAATGCAGTTTGCTCAGCCATTCTGCAGAATAAACTGGCCAACAAATTGAAATATCCAGGGAGTTTTACGATTCCTTGTTTAATTGGTATTTTAGATGTTAATAATGCATTGGCTGATTTAGGGGCGAGCATTAACGTCATGCCCTATAAAATGTTTAAACAACTAGGTCTTGGGAAACCCAAACAAACTAGGATGAGCATTCAGTTAACAGAAAAAACCAATAGATTTCTTAGGGGTATCATTGAAGGCGTACTTGTCAAAATTGATAAATTTATATTCCCAATTGATTTTGTTGTTCTAGACATAGAAGAGGATAGTGATGTACCTTTGATTTTAGGACGACCCTTTTTAGCAACTGCTATAACCATTATTGATGTTGGTACAGGTGAACTCACACTTCGTGTGGTGATGAAACAATCACTCTTCGAGCTCGTAATTCGAGTAACACATTGAATATTGAAGGTGGTTATATAAATCATGCTACTAATACTGATCATGTGATGCAACCTTCTTTGCAAGAAACACGTTTGAAGAGCATAAATGAGTCATGTTCAAGTAACAACAAATGACCTATCTATGAAGAGCGAAGGCTACAGATCGAGGAATTAGATGAACGACGTACACAGAAATCGAGAACACATGATAAATCGAAACCATGCCATGACGGACTCAATGTTTTATCAAATCAACTTAAAGTTAGAGACAAAGTACTATTAGATGCGACAGACCCTCATATTACCACTTCTAAACCTAATGGAGCAATCCCTTTTACGGTACTTAATATTTTTCCATACGGTACAGTCGAGGTAACTCATTCCAAAATTGACACTTTTAAGGTAAATAGTACTCATCTAAAACATTATTTTGATAAAATAGATAGCAGGAATGAGGAGTGTAAACTCCTCGAACCACCATGACTACGCAACAGAGAGGTAAGCCGAGCTTAGACTATAAATAAGAGCTTCTCGGGAGGCAACCTGAGCATTAACGGTGTTGATTTCTTTAAATTTTAGTTCCTAACATCTAAATCATTAACTGAGTCCTTGAACACAGGCTTCCCAAATCCACACGGCCAGGCACACCTGCGTGCCTTAGGCCGTGCTTATACCATGGGCGGCGACACGGCCATGCGATACGGTCGTACGATACGGCCGTGTGAAAATAGAGCAAAATTTTCCCAAAACATGGCATTCGATACATTGCCACGGTCGTGCGACATGGCCGTGGGCAATCCTGCCAAATTAACACGGGCGTGCAACACACCTGTGTTTATAAGTCGTGGTAGAAACTAAGAAATTAACACGGGTGTATGACACGCCCATGCCCACTACCCGTGGTCGAACCTGTCAAAATAACATGGGCGTGCGCATATATACACGGGTGTGAGAGAAGCGAACAAAGTAGGACACGGCCATGCAACACGCCCGTGTGCACCAACACGCCCAAAAAACACAGGCGTGGGACAAATTTCAGACGCGACCAAATTTGAAAATCACGAAACACACGGGCTGAAATCAGAGCACACCCGTGTGCCCCAAAATCTATATAAACCCCCACTATTCATCATCCCCTTCCCCAACACCCTAACCCTAGCCGCCGTTTCCACCGCCACCGTCGCCACCTAAGCTTGACCATCACCCCAAAATCCACCTTTTCTCCTCCATACGCATCAAAATCTCCTCTCTTGTCCTCCATTCTTCCATAACTCTCCTTTTCCTTTCTTCTTTTCTCCTTCTCCAATCATCTCACGCTCCACCGTTGTACCAGCACCACTGCCGTCGTCAACCACCTCACACCGACGCCGTACCCCTTCCACGGTAAGCACCACCATCGTTCATCAGTCGTTTGTTTCCCTTTCACCCCATTACTTTTATTTCTTTTACTTCTTTTATTTGATTTCTTGACTTATAATTGTCTTCACTGTTAATAATTTACATGTTTATTAACCTTTATTCACGTCTAGTGATTTTCAATTTTCCCTAATGATAAAGATTTACTTAAGTCATTGTGTTTTCATTGATCTTTACTCTTGCTTGATTTGTCCACATGATTAGGATTATTAATACTATTATCCACTATCACTTGATTGATCTTTTAGCATTCGCTTGGTTTAGCCTTAGCACTCTATCCATCTTATATTTATCCCATTGATTCATATGCAGTATCACCACATTTTTAGCATGCTTGAATGTGTGTCCATATTATCTTACTAGCAAGTCATTATTTTTGGATTACTCAGATTTTGCTTGAAGATGTGGGAATTATTGTTGACTTAATATTTTATTCGCAGGCACACTATGACAAGCACCCGTGGTAAAAAGACCGCCGTCCCAACTTTAAAAAAATGAAAGGGACCCGGAGCCACATTAGTAAGTGCATCTGCCAAAGTACGCCACCCCTTCCTATAGTTTCCCTTGGGACCCCAGGAGGAACTTTTTCAGATACTCTGTGTGAGACCCATCAGCGTAGGCCGATGTATTGATTGGACCACTCTAGAATAGATTCAACTCGCTGACGTAATCCGGGCCCTTCTGACTACTGACCTATGGAGGCTCTTCTTCGAGATCGTCGAGCTGACATACCTCGAGCTCACATTAAAACTCTGTTTGACCTTCCACTTTCAAACCGTTATGACAAAGTTTGATGATTCCCAAATGGTCCAGTCTGTCTTGACGGTTTAGTTCACCAGTTGAGCTTGCCTGAGTTCAGTGTCGCATTAGGACTATATACGGAGGAGTTCATGGACGACGACGACTTCGACAGTCTCTATCGCCACATCCACTATTCTCCTTCAAATTGCTGGAAGGCCTTAGTCCCTGCTTCGGCCACTTATGACCCTAGCCGCTCCAAGGCATCGACCCTCGCTCCATCACCGAGATACTTACACGTCATCCTAGCTCACACCCTGACAGGAAGGCGAGAGAGTTCCAGCGTCGTCAACACTAACGACGCCTATTTTTTATGGAGCATGGCGCATGGGCACGTATTCGACCTCGCTTATTTTATCTCCTTCAGCACCCACCATCAGACAGAGCGGCATAGAAAGGGAGTCATTTCCATCGACCCTTATGTGACTCGTTTGGCACGGTACTTCAGTCTCTTCAACACGGTGGTACAAGTATCCTCTCTCACTCTCATCGGTTAGATGTCCCCATAAGGCATCTCTGGTATGCTCTATATGAGGATGATTGAGCAACGACATGGATTTGATCCTCCTCAGTACTGCCTTGTCCAGTCAGCCGAGCAGGAGGACCCAGAGGACATTACTATGATGTTCCTCCACCTCACGAAGATCTACCATCTCAGTCACCACCTATTTATCGCCCAGTTCATGTGGCTGCTTCACTCTCTGACATCTCTGAGCGTCTCGCTCGATTCAAGCAGCAATATTTTCAGCTCTTTGATCACATTGATGCAACCTTACATCAGATTTGTCAGCACCTTCACATTTCATCCCCACCCCCACCTCGCAAACCATCTGGCGACGAGGATTTTTGAAGACTTTTATTTCTTATTTTTAGTTTTTTACTTTTATCTTTATTTATCTTTTTAAGTTACTTTTTATTTTATTTTTCTTTAATACTATTTTTACTTTATCTTTAGGTTTTACAATTTATATTAAGCAATTTATGCTTTCAGCCATTCCTTTACGAGTAATCATGCTAATTTATATTTCCTAAAGAGTTATTGATTCTATCACAGTTATGAAGAGCTCCAAAGCTCACTATTACTTAGAAACATGCAACTCCACTAGAAAAGGTCCGCCACGACTGTCATGCCCTACTCAACCACGACCATAGCTACCACCAGCTATAATATTCTTTTGGCACAGGACTTGTGGACTAACAACCTCTACCATCACTGGAGTATCCTCCTCTAACCTCACCCTTGCCTTAGTCGATTACTTTCCATGACTCCAATTCAAGGATTCCATTTAACATTCAGGAAGTTTCACTTCTCTCCCTATCTTATGATCTTAGATCTAAATTTTTCAGTAAATCTATCTTTGTACATTGAGGACAATGTAATCTTAAGTGTGGGGGGGTTATTTATATCATTATCAGAAAAAACCCTAAATTTTGTCTTATTCTCTCGTGACTCACTCATATCACTATTAGAATGAATTTTGATTAATTTATGAGTTTTTATTGATAATTAAAACATAGGCATTTATGCATTGATTTTCTAAATTTTAAGGAATTAGAGAATCAAGCATGATAAGTTGATTTTTGAGAACTAAAATTTTTTAGGTTATTTCCCCAAGTTTAAGTATTATCTTAAAATTGAAATTTACAGGATTAACATCAAAAAGCCATAATTTTTGTGAGATCTTGAGTTTTTAGATCATATATTATTTCTTTCATGCTCACTTTTATTATTGCTATGAGTGCATCAATATTAATTTGTTATTCTAAAACTTGCTTCGATTATGCATGTCAAGACCACACCATTTGATTTGATATGTCGAAATGATAAAAGCACTTAGGTTTAACCCACTCAATCCATTAAAGCCTACTTTCATAATTAATCCCTAGTGAACCCCCTTGAGCCTAACAAGCCATTCACTGATTTACCCTCAATATTAACCCATAACCCATTATTGTTGAAATCCCCTCAAGTAATTTGATCCCTATTTTTGTCGAGATTTGATTTGAATAAATTACTTAGCTATGTTTTATTTTGGATAGTCAGTAAAGTTCTATGTTACTTGATTTGTTCTTAAAAAAAGTTGCTACAATTGAGATTTGTTGTCTAGTATATTACGGAATTATGTAATGCTTGGATTAAAATGATGTTATCCATGAAAAAAAGCTCAATTATAGGATCATCTAACTAGGAATGTAATTTGCCAGTTTTAGTATTTTTCTAGTTAGGTAATTTTTCAATTCAATCTCGATTTTAACCTTCTTTTTCAGCTTGTGACCATACCCCCTAACCAAAGCCACGTTACAACCCTCTAAATACCTTTTGATTGATGTAACATCTCAATATATAGTAGTGGAGATTTGATTTTCACGCAAGCCTATGGTAATAACTTTTCATATTGACTGATGAGTGCTAAATTTATTGTCCTAAAACACCTCGAGTGATTTGAGTGAATCTTTAGTGAGGATGTTGAATTCTGTGATATTTTGAATCAAAGATGAGTACTTAGATGAGGGGAGGCACCTATGTTTTTGTGATAAAATGCTCAACTTGGAATGTTTGAAACTTTGATGTTCTTCTAATTGAATTCTCAACGTATGATTACTTATGGATTATTTTGAGATATTATTGATAGGAATTATAAGTTGAGAGAAATGAATTCTCAATTGTGAATTGAGGACTTTGCTTGAGGACAAGCAAACGCTTAAGCACATTTTTGGATGAATCATCATTAGATTTGTAGAATTTGATGCTCCTAATCCTTTAATTTCATGTTTTATACTTAGGTGAGCATAGGAGAGGAAAAAGAGTGAGAAATGGGCCAAAAACGGAGAAAATGGGTCAATGTGGGAAATCAACACGGCCTGGACTTCTTCACATGGGTAGACCACACGCCCATGTCTATTTAGCAGACTCTAGCACGGCCTAAGCCACCCCACACGGGTGTGTCATGCGGCCATGTCCCTATCGAGCCCAAGTCTAGTTCTACTCAGAAAAGGCCACTTTTGAGGGTTTGGAAGCATTCTAAAGTCTATATAAACTCCCGAGGAGGCACCTAAAAAGAACACACAGAGTAGGAGGTAAAAAATTACTCGAAGAAAGCCGATTGATCCATCTCAGAAGCCGGATTCTCCTTCAAGACTGAAGATCTCCCTTCAATTTCCTTCAGGGATTTTGGGCTTCTTGATGTTTTGTTATTATTATTCTTCTGAGATGTTGTCTTTTACACATATGAACTAAATCCCCTAAATACCTAAGGGGGATGAAACCTAAGACGGATCTTGTTGCTATTTTCTGAATTATATGATAAATACTTAATTTGTTCTTAATTATGTGTTCTTAATTCTTGCTTTAATATTCCAGGATATTGATTCAAGTATTGATGTGCTTACTCAGAGGAGCAAAAATCCCTGTCTAAGAGTAGATATAGCATAATTAAGCAGAGTTGATTGCACCCCTAGACATAGGGCGACATAAATCTGTCGAATTAGGGTCAAACCTAATAAGGGAATCAATAGATCGAGTTAATGCAACACTACGGGTTTTAATTAAAAAGAGATTTCAATTAATCAACCTAGGATTAGACGCTGTTTGTCTCGAGAGAGATAATAATATAAATTAGGTATTTCTACAGATCGAGTCAAGTGAATAAATCGTCTAGTTCAGAGTCAAATAACAAGTGAAGTCTAGGTAGATTCTTTTTTGGGTATTGTCTAAATCAATCAGTTTTCCTAAAAGTATTTCCCTAATTTACTTCATGTGCATTCTTAGTTTAGTGAATTAGTTTAGTTTAAAAACACCCTTAAATTCTTAGGCTAGATAATAAAAAGGTTAATATTAGTACTTTTAGTTCCTGTGGGTTCGACATTCCAGTCTTGCTATAAGCTGTACTACTGTTCGATAGGTGCGCTTGCCTTTATCGTGATAATAGTTAGTTTTCAAGTACGATCAATCATAAATATAAAACTTGTCACGCACATCATGATACATCTACATTGAATGGTTCTACACATTATTCAGGCAACTTTTCTCTTTTAATGGGTGATGGTACTCCGACTAAGATTTTATCTGTTGGGAACTCAGTGTTATCTACTCTGCATAAATTGCTCTGGCTATTTAATATGTTGTGCGTACCAACCATACAGAAAATTCTCATGTCTGTGTTTTAGTTTGCCACTAACAATGATTTTTTTTTATTTCATCCGACCTTTTGTGTTATCAAGGACATCAAGACTAAGGAAATATTATTGAAAGGCCATATTCATGATGGGCTCTATCACTTCTCTCCGCCCTTTGTGCCTGCTTCATATCTTATAGATCCCTCTACTAATGATGTTGGGCTTCCGACTCAGAGCGACAGTTGTGACACTTTCACTCTCTAGCACAAGCATCTTGGTCATCCATCTGTTGCTTTTGTTTAGGATGTTTTAAATAAGTGTGGTATTGCTTTCAATAAAGAATGTCTTGATACTGTCTATACTATATGTCAAAAAGGGAAGTCGCATAAACTTCCTTTTTCACTTTTTAATACTGAATATAATGAACCTTTTACCTTGGTGGTCTCCGCTCTATGGGGTCCTGCGTTTATTTTTTGTGGCCGTAACTAGTATTATGTTTCATTTATTGACATGTGCACTCGCTTTACCTGGATATATCTTATTCGTCAAAAGTCTTAGGCGGTCGATTACTTTGTTCAATTTCAAAAATTAGTTAAAAATCAGTTTGGGAAAACCATTAAACAATTTCAGAGTGATTGGGGGTGAGATTTCGGCAAATTCACGTCTGTACTGGCAACTCAAGGGATAATTCATCTCTTGACATGTCCACATACGTCAGAACAGAATGGAGTGGCTGAGCATAAACACCGACATATTGTCAACATGGGTATCACACTTTTGGCTCAAGTGAATCTTCCTATGGATTATTGGGGGTATACGTTTTATTGTGCCGTCCATCTCATCAATAGACTCCTTACCTTGGTTCTTCAAGGGCAATCTTCGTTCAAGGTATTGTATGGTCATGATCCTACCTGTAATCATTTACGCATCTTTAGGAGCTGTTGTTTTCCATGTCTACGTCCATTTTTTCGTCACAATTTGGATTTTCGATCTCAGCCTTACACATTTTTGGGGTATAGTTCCCAACATAAAGGATACCAGTGTCTCACACCAGATGGTAAAATCATTATCTCTCGCCATGTTGTGTTTGATGAAAATCAGCTTTTGTTTCCTTTAACCACTACGGACAGATCTTCATCTTCTGGTCACTTTCTCTCTTCAACATACATTCCCCTTGTCAAACCTGCTTGTTCTCAGCCCTTGGAGTTTTCCTCCACCCAAACACCTGTGATGTCATCTTCTTTTGGATTTTGTCCCTTAACTTCTGTCAACTCTCGGGATGTTATAGGATCAACACCTGAGCTTTGTCCTGTTCCTTGTTTACCTAACGCTGATCCTAATGACAGTTCCTCTTCGATTCCATCTGGAAGTATCACTTCTCCACCAAATATTCATCCAATGGCTACACGGTCGAAGACTGGTATCTTTAAGCCCAAGGCTATGACTATTGAAGTTGTTGAACCTCACACAATTGAGGAAGCCTTTTCTACTACTGAATGGCAAAATGCTGCTCAAGCTGGGTCTGATGCCCTCATGAGTAACTCTACTTGGGACCTTCTGTCAGTTCCTAGTCATCATAAAGTGATCGGTTGTAAATGGCTTTTTAAGGTAAAAAAAATCCTGATGGCACAATCACCCATCAGAAAGCTCGATTGGTAGCAAAAGGACGTTCTCAGATACATGGGTACGATTTCAAAGAAACATTTAGTTCGGTAATAAAACCTGCTACTGTTCCAATCATTTTATCTATTGCTATTACCAAAAGGTGGCAGCTCCGTCAGGTGTATGTAAATAATGCCTTTTTGAATGGCGATCTTACTAATGAAGTGTTTATGCAACAACCACCTAGTTATTTTCAGTATGACTCTAATGGTAAACCTTTGGTATGTTGGTTGAAGAAGTCTTTGTATGGGCTACGGCAAGCTCCGCGTGCTTGGTTTGACAAGTTGAAGTCTTTTCTTCTATCTTCTAGGTTTCTTTTGTCCAAATCTGATGCATCCTTGTTCGTTAATGTTATGTCGTCCCTCACTCTGTATGTTCTTGTGTATGTTAAAGATATTATTATTACTAGGAGTGATTCTACCTATATAGACAGTTTTTTTCAATAGTTAAATGCGTTCTCCCTTAAAGATATGGGTGATCTTCACTATTTTCTTGGGGTCGAGGTTGTTCGTTCTGCTACAGGGTGTCTTCATTTGTGCCAACGAAAATATATTCGTGATCTCCTCGACAGAAGTTATTTGACTCATGCAAAGAGTGTCCATACTCCGATGATTAGCTCATATTCCCTATCTAAGGATGATGGGGAACCTCTTCCCGATCCTGCTGAGTAAAGAAGCTTGGTTGGTGCACTACAATATGTGGTTATGACTCGACCTGATATTACCTATACTGTAAATTGCATATGTCAGTTCATGCATACGCCCACTACAGTTCATTTATTTACCTTAAAATGGATTTTGCGATATTTATATGGTACTCTTGATTATGGAATTGTTTTTTGACTGTCCGATCATCTTTCGTTAGTTGGGTATGGCGATGTTAACTGGGGGCTTGATTTTGATGATCGCCGTTCTACAATAGGTTACTGTGTGTATTTTAGGCATACACCTATCTCCTGGTGTTCCAAGAAACAACAAGTCGTCTCGAGATCTACAGCGAAGCTAAAAATCGGAGCCTTGTTGCCGCAACTAGTGATGTTGCCTGGTTGGTCTCATTACTGCAAGAGTTACAAATTCAACCTGATGATCCACCTGCTATTTGGTGTGACAATTCTAGCGTCGTTGCTGTAGCAGCCAACCCTGTCTTACATTCAAAGTTCAAGAATGTCGAACTTGATTTGTTCTTTGTCCGTGAGAAAGTGGCGAATGGCTCCATCATTGTTGGTGAAGTTCCTGCATGTGACCAAGTTGCTGACATTCTTACCAAACCTCTCTCTGCTCCATC
Source organism: Gossypium hirsutum (assembly GCF_007990345.1). Classification (NCBI taxonomy): domain Eukaryota; kingdom Viridiplantae; phylum Streptophyta; class Magnoliopsida; order Malvales; family Malvaceae; genus Gossypium; species Gossypium hirsutum. Next base: position 11,615,297 of record NC_053429.1, read on the forward strand.
CTTTGCTCGGTTTCATAGTCTTCTTCGAGTATTACACGTCGGGAAGATGGGTGAATGTTAAGAATAGAATAATAGAGACTGTTAGCCTAAGTTGTTAGTTTGTTAATCTATTAAACTCAATCTGTTATTTTGTTAACGGCAATTACTAGATAGTAGCTCATATATAAATACCTCAAGTGTACTGATCAACCTTAAGAGAAATAATACAGAAATTTTCAATTCTTCAATTCTGTTTTCTAATACTTGGTTGAGCTTTATTGATTTCTACCTCAGATTTCAACACTTATAAACCTTTCTTCATATTTAACATAAAAAAGTTTAGATTAATTTTTCCTTTTTGAAAATAATATCATATGATTATGTAGAAAAATACACGGAGTATCTCTAAGCACTAAACGTAAAAACTCTCAAAATTTGAGAGTGATATCACATCCATTGCTTTCTTCACCTTCTTCTCCCAATGTCAATGCACCTAAACCTTTCCTCTGATCTCTATCGCTACCGTTGTCACCGCTCTCACCTTTCCGGCTGCTGCTCTCAAACTTGTAATCTTCAATGCTTTCGGAGTGGTTTCCGGTCCTCTTGACGTCAGATTCTGGTGAGCTATGGGCTTGTGAATTGGCTTTGTAATGGAGTTGGTGGTGGAGCAGCTGCTGTGAAAGAGCCGGCGTTGCAATAGTTGTCGCAGTGTAGAATTCTTGGGGTACCGGTGATGCATAGAAGTGAGGTGGTAAATGGAGAGCCAGTGGAGGGTGATGAGCACCATACAGGGTGAGAGCCGCGCTGTTGGTGTTTGCTACAGCAGTTGCATATTCTGATGGAACCCATATACCACCTAGGACTACAAGCTGGGACGTTGGGGGTCCAGCTGGTTGTGGACTTAGATTTGGCCTTCTTGTATGGAGCCTATATTTCTGTTAAAAAGGATGAAAGGAAAAATTGTTACACTGTGCAGTTCTGTCTTGAACTGTCCCAGGTATAGTACAAAAGCTAAGTACCTGCAGATGGCTTTTCACTTCATCATTGGTCAAACCTTCAACCTTCATCAACTCCCTTATTTGTTTCGGTGTGGCAACTATCATCATCATTAAAATATTATCATGTCATAATCAATCATTTCAATAATGATATCTTGACAAATCAAATCTAATTGTGCAAGCCAATAATAAAGGTGTGATTTGTATTTACCTTGATGAACACCAAGCATCTGGAGAGCATTGACAAATCTCTTATGCAAATCAGGTGACCAACAACGCCTAGACTTCCTATCAGGTTGACTAGTTGTTGTTTGCCCATCAATTGTGTTACTGCTCCCTTTGCCTTGCTCAATTAGAACGCCTTTGTCTAAGTTATCATTTTCAGCCTTTGAGCATTTATTTTCTTCCATATCTTTACTGATAGAGGCAAGTTTTAAATCAGGGAGGGGTTGTAAAGTCGGACCAGCGCAAGATGATGATGAGTTTCGGTCTTTGGATAACGGAAGGAAAGCTCCTCCAATTCTCACCTTGGTATCTAAATCTAACTTGGGACCAACATTGAAATCGATATCAGCTTTTGCCGGAGATGCAATTGAAGATCGTGATTTCATTTCGGTTCTTGTTTGTCTCCATAGTTGTTCAGTTGTCATCAAGTTAGCTTTCTCAGACATGTTTTCTAATCTCTTAGTGTTCTCAGAGTGTGAGTTATTGAGGGGTATAAATTCTTCAAAAATTGCTTTTGATCCTTGATTTGTTTGGTATGCATGTAGTTGTTGTCTTGAAGCCTCCATAACTGAAGAAAAATAAAGTTTATACATAAATGCTTCAAAAAGAACACAAATATCCACCTAGTAGCTTGAAAATTATATATATAATTTCTTTTTTGTGATTTGGATCTTAAGTTGGTGATGATTCTATTATAAAAACAATAGAATCAAAGGTAAAACTAATCATGGCATGTGTATTATTTATACAAAACCTTTATATATTTATCAAAGATGAACACAGACACATATCCCATAAAAAAAATGATGATACAACGTACCATTGGCAAGAAGTTGCATGCAAAGGGGAAGCTTACGCTTGAAAGCATCGATCTTAAGGCGTTCTTCTTCGAGACGAGAAAGGACATGTTCAAGCTTCTGTGTTTGACCATTCATTTGTTGATCTCCAAAAGATTTCAATGTCATAGAATAACTAGTGAGTGGTTTGCAATCAAGGGTTAGCTCATAAGGTGATGATGCCATTATTTTCTTTTCTTTTCTTTTTTTAAAAAAGCTGGGTGTAAGAAAATATAGCAAGAAACTTTATAATATATCTGTTGTTCTCAGAAAAAGTTATTTTTTGGAACAATATTGGAGATGCTATAGTAGCAACAAACAAAAAAACGAGAGATGGGGTTGAAAGAGAGAAGGAGACAAAGAAAGATAGGGAAAGGTTGTGTTGTGAATACAAGAAGGATTTGAAGACTGGATCATCTCTTTTAAAGGTGACTTCAATAAGGGGAATCAATAAAGTAAGGGTTTTAGTGTGTGAGAGATTAAAGAAAAGATAAAGCTCATTAAGCGCATAAAGTGAGAGGGGATAGTAAATTCTTGCAAAGAACAATGGCTGAAAAAGCTTTAAGAAAAGAAACATAGAGAGAATGGAATCAAGGTCTTACAATAGCACTGGTCATGTGCTATTAATATTTCTTTGTTTTATAAAAAGATGATTCCTCTTATTACTATTTTTACTCTTTTTTTTTCTTTTTTTTTCCCATTTCTTTGTTACTTTTGAATGTTGGGAACTTGGATGCTATTAACATTTGATTCTTCGGCTACTTTCAAAAGAATTTTTCTTTAGTGGTGGATTTTTTAATTATCAATTTCCTTTTTTTTAATTTAACTCAATTAATATATATTTAAATTCTAATATTTAGAATCCTTTCTTAGATTATTAAATTACAATCCTCTATCCAAGAAAAATTCAATTTTAATAGCTTGATGTTCATGTTATTTCTAAATTAGTATATGTTGGTGATGAGTGAAATCTATCAAATTCTAATCATTGAAGTAATCAATTTTCAAATTCAGAAAATCAATTGACTTGCGACATTTTGGATGGGATTCTAGGTTGAAATGTTCCATAGAATTTGAATATATGTCTTTTAACTTTGAAACGCACTTTGGGTGAGTCGATTTCAAGTTTGGGAACTTAAGTTATGACCATTTTAGTAAAGACTATACGAGCAGAATTTCTAGACGGGATTATTATGAAAATTATGAGTTTCAGATTTTTAATTCGAGTTTAAATCATATTGAGTCTGATTTTTAAGCTTAATTTTTATTACATACAGACCCAATATTGTATTTATTAGATCTTATTATTTCATTATTTATTTATTTTAACTCTATATTTTTTAAAGTATTTTAAATTATATAGAAGTTTTATGTCAATAAAAAAATTTAGTTTGAAACTACTTATTATTTAGGTTAATTAGAGTTTCAGTATACTTGATATTTTTATTTGGATTTACTTAGCTAGCCTATATAAAGGCCTCTTCATTATACACAATTCATAATTCATTCAACAACTATTCTCTTTTGAGTTAATCAAATTCACCTTAAGTTTTTATTTTCAAGAATTTTTCTTGAGTTTTCTTTTAGAAAAGTTTTAACAATACTTTTAGATTATGGGGATCATCTTCAAGCTTTTTATTTCCAAGTTTTCTTTCTTTGAGGGGAAATTAGAGTCATTTGAAGGGGTTGTGGATTCATCTAGTTTTTGAGGCTCCTTAGGACTTCTACACACCACTTTCCATCTTTTCCATCTATCTTGTTTCGGTTTTTTGTTATTCTATTTTGTTCTTGTTTAATTGTTTCTAATCTTTGATTTGGATTCCTTCTTGTTTTTCTATCTTAATTATTTATTTTATTTGATAAATTTTTAATTCTTAAATCTCACTTGGATTTGTTTGCCTTTTAGGTTGTATCAAATGCCAAGTTCTCCTTCATTCATCTAAAGCCCTAGGCCAAATCTGTCGACTTGGACAAACTTACAATCTTGTTGTGCTTGTGTCCTTATCACCTGGTGTCAATTTCTTGGGCGTTTTGGGTGTTCTTTGTATTTTTATAAATTGGTTTCCAGCAAATTAGCCTCAAAAAATAGTTTTTGTTTAGAAATTTTTTAGAAAAAAAATAGTCTTTTGTGGGTACACATTTTCCAAACAATATGAAATTTTACATACTATTTTTTGGCACTCTCTTAAAATTTTAAAAATATTTGTCACAAAAAAAAAGGTGATTGAAAAAGAGAAAAAAATAGAAAAAATATGAAAAGTAAAGAAAATTTTGTTGGCTAAATTTTTTGCCAAAACTTTCTAAATCAGATCTACATTATTTGAGGAGGTTCCAATTTAAATTTTGTAATTTTGGAAATCACTAACACCTCGAACAAAATTTTTCAAGTTGCTCCAAAATTTTCAAGTTTTCAGTTATTTTCATTGACTTTTAGCCTTTGGTTTTCATTTTTTTTTCTTTTGATTGTTCTTTTACGCATTTTAATACCTTATTGTTTCTTTTGTTAGTAGGTTAAAGCATGTTACACATTCCTTCCTCCATACAACACAATTCTTGGTGTCTAGCTAATTTTGGACTTCTAATGCCATTAGGTTTTCTTTACTAGCTAGACTCTTACACATTTTGATTGGTTGATGTAAACACTTTTTAAAAGTATCACAAGATTAATTCTAACGTCATTGAGAATTTTTTTTATTTCTAAGTGCGTAACGATAAGTTTTGCTAAAATTTTCTTCTTAAGTGTTGTGTTCTTTTCGAGCTTTCACAATGACTCGTGATCTCCGTAATAGCAAAGGGAGTGATAATAGTAGTGAAAAGCCACTAGTTACCATGAAAAGCCTTGCTGGTTTTGCAATGAAAAAATTCAATACTATGATCAAAAAGTTGCAAATGGATCAAGATGTTCAAAATCCTTGAGATCAACAACAGGACACTATTCTAGACACAATTAGTAAAAATTTGGCTCGTTTAAGTACCCAAATTGAGTGTTTGACTCATAAATGGGGCAATGATGATGGTGTTGAGGTTGAATAGCCTCGTGCTCGTGAAAATAATACTAGACGTTTGACTCATGCTAATAATGAGACTTTGGTAAATAATGACCATGGATTGCCTTCTTTGGCTAAACCAAAATTCTTTATTTCGTAATTTCGTGGAAAGAATGATCCAAAGGCTTATTGTGATAGGAAAGATCGATATAAATTAGTATGTCAATTCAAGAGGAGATAACCACACGAAAAGAGGACTACGATTGGTCTTTCACCTATTGTGAAATGTTATTGGTGTAGTTCAACAGATCGTAAGGGTTTTCGATGTTCAATTCAATATCCAACTAGAGAAGAAAGTAAGTAAGACTTTGTGTCTTTTGTTGACTCTTACTTTAGTGGAAAAGATATTTGTGATGGCAAACTTCATAAATCGAAAAAAATGATAGAGAGAATGTTTTTCTCGAATCTATGGAGTTAGATGAGATAGAAACATCATGTTCTCCTACTGAGATGTATTGTATTGAATTGAATATTCATAATACTTGTGAGGAAGATATGGGAAGAGAGGAAAAACCATGTGAAAAGACAAAGAGAAAAGAGACATTGAGTGATAAAAGTCTACTTAATGGTGCACTTTTGGTGAGTGAAAATACATACGGGGTAAATTTAGAGAGTTTTCAAGTGGGAAAAGAATATGAAAAGCAATAAAATACTTATGCAAGAGTGAGAAATGATTATGTTTTCACTAACCTTAACTTGAATTTGTCTAGTGGACTTATTTTTTTCTTTCAGGAATTTTTTTTATCCTTTGAGAGGAACTCATTTAACCCACCTATGATAAATATTCTTTCTTATTCAATCAAAGACAAGATTCAAAGGCGAAACTTTTCGAGGAAATGGGGAATGATACTTGACTGATGGGGTGAAATTTATTGGATTTCAATCACTGAAGATGCAAATTTTCAAGTTTGGAAAATCAATCGACTTGTGACAATTTTTTGGCTAGGATCCAGACATTTTTAGGTTTAGATGTCTCAAAGCGTTCGAATATTTATCTCTTATCTTCTAAATACACTTTCAATCACTCGATTTCAAGTGCAGGAGGTTAAGTTATGACCGTTTTAGTGAAGACTACGTGAGTAGAATTTCTGGATGAGATTATTACGAAAATTAAGAGTTTCAGGCTTTTAATTCGAGTTTAAATCATATTGAGTCCAATTTTTAGGCTTAATTTTCTTATATATAAGCCCAATATTTTATTTATTAGGTCTTATTATTCAATTATTTATTTATTCCAAATTTTGGATTCTTTTCAGTATTTTAAATTTTTTAGGAGTTTTATTCAACAAGAAAGATTATGTAACATCCCATACCTGGCCTAGACGTTATGGTCAAATCCTAAGGAATTATATACCTTTGTTTTGATGCCAGAATCTTACAATTTGAAAAATTTTGGAAAACTGATACTTGATAATGGTATTTCCAGTTTTAAGGAAGAAAAATTTCATGCTTGGTTAATTCATTTAAATTTCAGAAGAAAACACTTATAAGATTACTTAATTTTGCAACGAAAATCCTCAATTAAACATAATTTTGAAAATTTGAAATTTAGTTTTGAAATTCAACATGTTGTTCGAATTAAAATAATCTAAAATGTTAAGGTAGTTCAAAACGATAAAATCCAAAACATAAATCAGTCCCCAAAAGTTCAAAAATAGTCCAATTGAAATCAATGCTTAAACTTAATCAAAAAGTAAGAATCAACAATTTAAACTGAGCTCCTACCATAGCGATCCGTCCTAGGTTTGTTGATTACCTAAGAGGATAACAAACAGAAAGTGAGCTTACGAGCTTAGTGTGTAACATATCTTAATCAACAAATCACATACCAATGATTTAACAGATGGTATTCCAGATATATGCTCAGATACAAAATTTAGATGCATTTCATAAACAGAGGTACAAACAAATCCACCCCAATCCACTACACACCATCTCCATCCATCCCTGCACACCATATAGGGTATCAAGTAACCATCCAACCCTACACACCAATAAGTGAGCTTATGTCACTTTTCAGAAGTTGAGCAGAAAGCTACTAGATAATAATATGCAGTAACTCGCCAAATACATATATACATGGCTGAGCCACCAGAATAAATATATGTGGTTTTAAACCACGAGATTAGGCAGGTAATTAGACTACCAACATTTCCTCCATCATATCATATACCAACCCAATGTACATGTACATACAAATAGATGTTCTATATACAGATGTCATGCATACTTTTCAAATGTAGGCAGGCTTTCAGAATTATGAGAACACAAATCATACATGTACAATTCACATACCAAGTCCATTTTATTTATAGTAATATACTATCAAATGTCATGTTTTCGAGTTTTTTTTTAGTATGGACCTTACGGAGTAGCTAAATACGAATCACACAACAATACAAAATTAAGCAAAATTTTCAAAAAAAAAACCCACACGCCTTTGTGGCCCACACGACCAAACTGGCCTAACTAGTGTGGTCCACACGGCCTCAAACACAATTGTATGGCCTACACGAGCCAAATAGCCCAGATGGTCTGGCACACAACCTAGCACGCAACTGTGTAATGTTGACAATAGGGTTTTTGAATTTCTGTCATTCGTTGTTTTTACGAGATCGAGTCATACACTTGGATGTTTTCTGATGCAAACGCAACTGTGAAAATTCTAGTACCTTTGCAAAAATAGCAGCCAACGAAAATTTAATTCGCTAGATGATCTGATACTTCATGTTCCTCACCATGCACAGTCGTCACAAATTAATTGGTAAAAAGGGCAACAAAGTAAAAGATAATAGGAGCAGAGGTGGAAAAACCAAGAAAGAAACCAAATAGAAAGGAAATGAGGATAAAAGGAAAAACCAACAAAAAAAGCCAAAAGCGAAAAAAAACATGAAATAGAGAAAGGAAAGGAGGTTGAAGGGAATGTGAGACAAAACAATTTTTTTTTGGAAAATTTACAATTTAAAATAAAAAAATAATAAATCAGAATAAAGCCTTACCACTAAACTAGAAGGCTCATTCTACTCAAAATATGGGCGGAAATTAAATTTAAGTCAAATTTTCAAAGATAGGAATTGAATAAAAAATCAAAAAAATTCAAATGAAAGGATTCGAACCTAGAAACTATCACACATAAGCACACACACATAACCACTGAACCAAATCAAATCACTTGTCAAATCCTAACAATTCAAATTTTAAACTTTTAGAGTGTTACAGATTAGTTTAAAACTACTTATTGTTTAGGTTAATTAGAGTTTCAGTATACTTTAGAGTTTATTGGAATGTAAAACTAGACTATATAGAGGCCCTTCATTTTACACAATTCATAATTCATTTAACAACTTTTTTTCTTTTGAATTAATAAAATTCTCTTTAAGTTTTTCTCTTGAAGAATTTCTCTTGAGTTTTCTCTGAGAATAGTTTTAACAATCTTTTCAGATTGTGGGGATCATTTCAAGCTTTTTCTTGACAAATTTTCTTTTTTGGAAGGAAAATTAGAGTCGTTTGAAGGTGTTGTGAATTCATCTGGCTCCCAAGGCTCCTTAGGACTTTTACACGCCACTTTCCATCTTGTACATCTATCTTATTTCGTTTTTTTGTTATTCTATTTTGTTCTTGGTTAATTGTTACTAATTTTTTTATTTAGATTCCTTTTTGTTTTTCTATGTTAATTATTTGTTTTAATTGATACATTTTTAATTCTTAAATCTCACTTGGATTTGTTTACCTTTCAGGTTGTCTCAAACCCCGAGTTCTCTTTCTTTCGTTTAAAGCCCTAAGAAAAATTCACAACTTGGACAAACTTATATCCTATTCCGCACCCTTCCTTTATCAACAGGATTAATGAATCTTTTATTGGGTGGTACCTAAGATGAAAAATTCAAAGAATAAAATAATAGAATGATAGATTATATAATATTTTCTTTCCATAGGTATGCTTTATAGGAAATTTTGAAAAAATGAAAGAAAAATTATGTTTTAAATGAAAATTTTGAAAAATGCATATTTTGAACTAGCATGCATCCTTGTCTTATTTTCTCTCCTCATATCATCCTATTTTGGAATTATTTGTTTATTTATGCATTAAGATGGAACATGATAATCTCTCCTATTTTCTTCCTTCTCACTTTTCTCCCCTATCTATTTTGTTTCCAATTTTTCATTCACTCTTTCTATTCCTCCAATTTTCCACCTAACCCAGCACGACCTAAAGGTAAAGAGAAAAACATGTTTTGGGAGTCATTAGGAACAATTTGTACTATCAAGCAAATTGGCAGCTTGCAAAATGTACTCATGGATAATCTTGCAGGTGTAACAAGAAGCATTGTCCGCTAATCCACTATTGCAACATTTAACTCTAGTCAACAATCTTTCTTTCAAGATTACCCAAATAATTTGTTGAATCTGTTGAATACTCAAATATTTCCAAACACTCAACTAAGTACTTTCTTTGGTTTTCCAACTGTCTTGAATAAAAAATTTGTATGCCCCAACCATTAAGAATTTATCAGTGTCTTCCCACCTCCAAACACACAAGTCGGTTCAACATTTTCTAATAATATTATGATACCCACAATAAATACGAGTGAAAAATAGTGAGCAAATTTACTCCATTACCATTCACCGTTTGCACAAATCATATCCTTAACATAAAGTGTCACATATACATCAATAGCTTGGTTTTTTTATTATCAAGGGTCCAAGTTCTTGAAGCCATCATTAATGGATCAACCAGAACTTCAAAATTTTGTCTCCCACTTCCAATAAATATCTTAAAATGTAAAAATAATTTGCCCCATTGATCGATATAGGACAACTTACTCCCATATTATACTTGTTTAATAGGATTTTAACCTAAAATGCATCAACATTGGACAATATGTTACAGCCCATTTTAATCTTGAATGCTTGGTTTTAATTTAGACGCTGATGAATACCAATACCTCTATTATCAAGCAGCTGAAATTATTTGAGCGTAGAATTAAATTTATGACAAATTAACTAAAGACTGCAAGATATATAACCATGTCACTATCTTCAAGGTTCTATTCACCCTCATCAGTATTTTGATTTGTAAAAAAGTTACAGGAAAGTGAACGTTAAGGATATAATGAAACCTAATGGTTGTCTACATTTTGCACTAACAAAAGTAGTCTATTGATCATTAAATGATGGATAGTAAGAGTATCAAATTCTATGAAAGGTGTCTTTTCTGAATAATTTAATAATAGTAGAAGATGAAAGAAGAATAGAAAGAACTTTTTTCAAAACCATTTTGTATATCACTAAATGAAAATACACTTCTATTTATGGGAATTATCAAGTCTCTTCATAAAGACATAAATCTTCAATAGGTTTCTTTTCTAAATAATCACAGCTCTTAAATAGACATAATTATTCAAGTAACTTCTTTTAAATAGACATAACTATTCAAGTACTATTTATAATTCTTTATTAAAAACCAAGCTATATAACTTTTCATACTTGAGATACATAACTCATTATTATGAATAGTCATAACTCTTGATTAATGACTAAAAGTTATAACTTTTGATTACTTGCACCATTTGATTAGTAGTTATTGGAACATTATATATTTTGAAATTGTTCTAACAAACAACAAAACTCCCAATCAACAAGGGTAGGTTTCCTTCCCACTTATGAATTCCACTACACAAATCACCTTACTAACTTTCGAATGTCATAATATATAGTAGCAAGTAACAAATTTCCATATAGTAATTAGGAATAACTATGAGGACTACCCTTATTGAAATAACTCTACCAGCGACAAAGAGGAATTTGGCCTTTCACCCAATTAGCCTATGCTTAACCTTGTTAAGAAAAAATTGCTAAGTGTTTTTCTAGCTCTTTCATGGAAAAGAGGAATCTCGAAATACTTTCCCAAATCACCCAATCTTCAAAATTTAAGCCTACTTGCCACAAACATAACCATGGCATCATCAGTTTTAGGCAAAAATAATTTTAGGCAAAAATAATATTTTTCTTACTTGCATTAATTTTATGCCTTGGATATTAGCTAAACTATGGTAATACACTATTTACCACCCCAACTTGATCCAAATCTGTAACACCCCAAACCCGATCCTGTCATCGGGTCCGAGCTAAGGGATGAACATTCGTTGTTGGAGCAACTATGAATACAAATACAATCAATTCAACACATTTATACAAGTTATTACAATTATTACATCAGTATAACATAAAATATAATCTTATCGGGGTTTATATGAGCTTACGAAAGTTCTTACAATGACCCAAGACCAATGAAGGACCTTAATGCAAAGTTTTTAGAGTTTATCGGGTTGGCGTTGTGACCATGAAGAACCACATTGCGGCACCAACAACATAGGATTGGCATCGCGATTTTAGAAGTTTAATGTCACGAGTTCAAAAATAGTAGGTTGAAATTGTGACTTCAAACAAAAGACATCGCAATGAGGAAAGTTAATGGCACGACATCCATAAGGCAGCGGCGTGATGTTGAAGGCAAATTCCTTCAACTCGTACATATTTGGATTCAACCTTTCATATTGCAAAATATAATTGTACATAAGTCCCCAAACGGTAACCAACTCAATATATATATGTTCAATTAAATATCTCAAGCTATGAAAACTTTAACCATTTATAAACCATTTCATTATCAAATGTCTACGGCTCAAAAAAACTAAGTTGACTATTTAAAACCAAAAACCGATTTAATCCTAAGTATGTGCTATTTAACAAAATCAAAAAAACTATACACAGAACAAACAAACCGTATGTTGAACAATCCGGATGCTACTTCACCTCTTGAAATTTTAAGTTCTATTGATTCCTGCACACGGAACAACAAACCATACGTTGAGCGATAAAGCTCAATGATGCTTTCATGATTCAACTCAAAATAACTTAAACATTAACATGTTAAGAAACTAGCAATGCCTAGTCAAATTTCAATCAGTTATAACACATGTATCAAGCATATAGATTAATCCAAATAACCAAGTTCATATCAACCTATCATGTATTACTTTATATACATACCAATTTTTTAACACCTTAAACCCAGCCTAAATGGAAAAGCCAAGTTTATAATGTTACGTTAACTTGCCAAAATACAGACATACTTATAACGAGTTTTTCAATCAATAATTAAATCATGAAATCATTCATTATCTAAAAACATAATTAAACCTTGAAAGTTTAAACACGAAATCAAAGACTTAAATTCACACACATATATATAATAAGCCTGATAGATGGTCAAATCCTTCATTCGTCGGACACTTAGTTTTAGGAATTCCCTGAAAATTTATTCAAAATAGTTAGGCAGCTTAGAATAAAGCAAAAACAAACTAGCCTACGGGTAATAGCTAAGATATTATTGAACGTTCAAATAGAAAACTCACTATTGTTAGTCAGATTAATAACTCACAACAGTTTCAAACACAAACCAGTCTTTATACGTAGTAGATTAGTTACAGATGCAAGTGTAATATAATTATAATAACAGATGCAGAAGTAATAGGAACAAAAATATAGATGCAGTTTTCTACATCAATCACTACACACCATCTCCATCTACCCTACACACCAGTAGTATAGGATACTCATCCATCCCTACACACCTCATAGTGTTAGTATGACACATTGCAGTGTTTATAGTTTCACTGCCAAATCAGATAAAATTATGGGTGGTTTGACCACCGAGTCAGTAAAGAACACTTTCTTCAATTTATAACTTCCACCCTCTTTTTCAGATTTAGAACAGATGATCGATATATATAATTCAAATGTAGATACGATCACACACTTTTAGTATAACAGAGTGTCAATATCATTAATATCTAGCTTATATCGAAATCCAGAATCAATTAATATTCATGATAAAATAGATCATACTGCTTAATTTAGTTCATACACATCCTACAGACGGTGTACATTCGCCTTGAACATCAATTACAGCTTTAACAGAATTTTAGTTCCCAGGCTTACACGTCCGTATGGCTCCACGTAGCTTAGACACACTCTCGTGTGTCAACCCATTGTCTCAAATTCGAAGTCAGTGAGTTCCACAGCCTAGACACATACCCTTGTGTTAGCCCATGTGTCTCAGATCCGAAGCCAGTGAGTTACATGGCCTAGACACATGCCCGTGTATTAGCCCGTGCATTTTAGATCCAGAGTCTGTAAGTTACATGGCCTGGACACACACCCTTGTGTTAGCCCGTGTAATCCAAATCCAAATTTTGTGAGTTACATGGCCTGAACACACGCCTGTGTGTCAGCTCGTGTGTTTTAGATCTGAATTCAGAGAGTTACACAGCCTGGACACACACTCGTGTGTTAGCCTATGTTTCTTAGAACCGAAGTCAGTGAGTTACACAGCTTGGACACACGATTGTGTGTCAAACTGTGTGATCCAAATCTAAAGTTAGTGAGTTACACGATACAGACACACGCCTGTGTGACCCCTGTACCTTATTTTTCCCAAACACGGTCTAATAAATGCCCGTGTGGCTGCCTATATGACCCAAATCTAAATTTAGGGAGTTATACGGTCCACCACATGACCTCTCTCACTGGCATATGGGTTGCCAGTCCCGTTTCTATACCCACCTATTACACGACGCTGTAGGAGCACCCAATTGTAAATTCCAAGCCTAAAACAAGTTTCAAACATTTAATTTAACAAAACATTCTCAAAACACATAGTAACGACAATTAATTTTCGTTGAAACCTTCAACGTAAAAACTCGAAATGAACAACTTACTTAATAAAAGAACTTAAATTTTGGGGGCGTGACAACTCTCTGCCCCCTGAAAGAAATTTTCGGCCTCAAAATTTTACATGATTCAAACATATGCGGATATTGTTGGTGTATCGAATCTTCAGGTTCCCAGGTGGGTTCTTTGGTACCATGATTCTACCACAGAACCTTAACCAAAAGTACAGTCTTCCTTCGCAAGACTTTAATGCCTCGCTCTAGAATTTGAACCTGTTTCTCCTCAAAGGTCATATCAGGTCTCACCTTAATTTCTTCTACAGGAACAATATGGAAAGGGTCGGATCAATATTTCCACAAGATCAAGACATGAAACACATCGTGGATCCAATCAAGTTCAAGTGGTAACTTAAGCTAATAAGCAACCGGTCCTATCCGATTCAGAATGTAGTAAGGTCTAATGAATCTCAAACTAAATTTGCCTTATCATTCGATCCGGAGGACCTTTTGCCACGACGATACTTTCAAAAACACCATATCACCTACATGATGCTATATATCCTTTATTTTTAAGTCAAAATATGACTTATGTCAATCCGAAATAGCTTACAAATGATCTCAGATCAATCTAACTGTGTTCATAGTTTCAGATACTAACTCAGGACCCAAAACTTGTCGTTCACCTACCTCGGTCATCTAAATGCTAAACTGATAGCTTTTTTTTATATGCAAATACAGCTAACGGCAGGTGATCCTTTCAACTTCCCCTAAAGTGAATCACACTACTCCTAAGTATATCCTCCAAAATCTGAATAACTCACTCAAACTGTTCGTCGGGCTGAAGATGATATGCAGTACTAAAATCCAGTTGAGTACTTAAAGCCTCATGCAATTTCTTCCAAAACCGAGAGGTGAAATGTAGATCCCTATCTGAGATAATAGAAATCGGGACTCTGTGTGACTTCACAATCTCAGACAACTATAGTTTAGCTAACTTTTATAGTAAATAATCGATTCTAACTGGAAGAAAATGGGTAAACTTGGTCAATTTATCAACGAAAACCCACACCGAATTTTTCTTAGTGGATGTCAGAGGTAACACACTAACAAATTCCATTGTCACACGCTCCCATTTCCACAAAGGTATCTTAACCGACTGAAGCAACCTTGAAGGATTCTAATGTCCAACCTTGACCTTCTGGTACGTCAGACAGAGGGAAACGAAAGTAGTCACTTCCCCTTTCAAGCAAAGCCACTAGTACAATTCTCGAAGATCATGGTACAATTTATTTCCACCAGGATGCATAGCGTAAGGGCTGTTATGTGCTTCCTGCAGAATTGACTGTTGTAATTCACTATCCTTAGGTACAAAAATCTAACCTCAAAAGAACAGTACCCCGTCACTGTTTAAACTGAACTTGGAAGCTTTATCAAACTCAACTTGACATAAAAGCTCAATCAATGACTCGTCATCTAATTGTTTAGCTTGGATATGCTCAATAGAAGTTGCTTTAACTTGCAACTCGCCTAACAGACTTCCGTCATCAAATAAACTCAGTTGCGCGAACATCGCCGGTTAGTCAGACATCGTTCGACAACTAAGAGTGTCAGCCACCACATTAACCTTACCAGGATGATACCTTATCGGTATAGATGACACACCTCTCACCGTACAAATAATGTCTCTAGATCTTTAAAGCAAACTCGATCGTAGCCAGCTCGAGATCATGAGTAGGATAGTTACCCTCATACGACTTAAGCTAGCTGGACGCATAAGCTACTACCTTACCATCTTACATCAGAATACACATTAAGCCGACATGTGACGCATCACTATAGATTATAAAATATTTACCCAGTTCAGGTCGAATTAGAGCAAGAGCTTGTGTCAGAACGGACTTGAGCTTCTCAAAGCTCAACTACTACTCCCAAGACCACCTGAACGGGGCATTCTTACGCAGTAATTTAGTCAGAAAAGATGCAATCAGGAGGAATCCCTCTACAAATCTCCGGTAGTAACCTGCTAACCCGAGGAACCTCCTAAGTTTAGATACATTCTTTGGCTATGCCCACTCAACTACAGCCTCAAATTTCTTGGGGTAGACTCATATTCCCCCGGCGGTCACAACATAGCCCAGAAAGGTAACCTCAGACAGCCATAACTCGTACTTACTAAACTTAGCATACAACTATTTTTCACAAAGCATTTGCAATACGAGACAAAGATGATCATCGTGCTTAGTTTTAGTCTTTGAGTAGATAAGGATATCATCGACGAACACTATTACAAACTAATCAAATATGGATGAAACACTCGATTCATCAGGCCCATAAATATAGTCAGAGTATTCGTTAAACTGAAAGGCATAATCAGGAACTCGTAATGTCTGTAACAAGTCCTAAAGGCAGTCTTGAACAAATCTGTCTCCTTAAATTTGAGTTAATGATAACTAGAACGAAGATCAATCTTGGAAAACACAAAAGCTCTATGGAGGTTGTAACAGCCCGTTTTCAGTGAAATTGAAATAGTAGTTTCGGGACCACAAATCTAAGTCTGGAAGAAAATTTATTTTAATACCATTTCATAGTCTGCATTATGTATGAAATATCGTATGAAATTTTTGTAGAGAAATTTTACCGATTACATGTTTAATTTGATGAAAAAGATAAAATTGTATAAAGTGCAAAAGTTGAATTCTAGTAGCTAAAGAGATCAAATAGCTAAGGAATTTAAAATTTAAGGACCTTATATGGAAAATAGACCAATTAGTGGATTTAGTAGATAAGCATGATTAGCCATCATTGGAAATTTAAGAAAATAAAATGATTAAATTGGAAAGATGATAAAATAAAGATGATTATCATCATTTTATATCATCTTTCCCAAATAAAAGAAATGGAAACCCTATTTGTGAAGCTTGAAGATAGACAAGCTTATTTGGCTTAACTAGGTAAGTATTTTGGTCCCGTTTTTAATGATTTTTATGTTTCCAAAATCGTAATAGCTTAATCTAGCTATCTCGGGGATTAATTTGCAAAGTTATCAAAGTATTAGGGTTTTTCCAGGGATGAATATAGTTGAATTATGAAGTATTATGTTAGAAAATGAAAGTTTTTTGATAGATAAACAACTTTTGTAAAGGGAATTTTGATAAAATTATGTTTAGAGACTAAATTGAAAAGATGTAAAATTCATGGAAAAATTCTAAATTTTATGAAATGCATGGGCTGTTAATGTTATATGTAAAAATTGGCTAGGCTTGGAATAAGGAGTAAATTGCATGAATTTCATTTTTCGAGCCTAGGGACGAAATTGTAATTAATTAAAAGTATAGGGGCAAAATTGTAAT
The DNA here is from genome assembly GCF_007990345.1 of Gossypium hirsutum. Lineage (NCBI taxonomy): Eukaryota > Viridiplantae > Streptophyta > Magnoliopsida > Malvales > Malvaceae > Gossypium > Gossypium hirsutum. The sequence continues at coordinate 11,632,467 of NC_053429.1, forward strand.
TTTACCTAAGATGTGAATTGGATTCAATTGAATAGGAAGTGTATTAAATTGATGTTAAATTCATTCATATAGATCCGGATAGACCAAATACAGAGTTAGAACGAGGAAAAGAAAAATATCGAAGTAGTAGATTACAAATCCATGAACATTTGTTGAGGCATGTTCGTGTAACTAAATTATATATTTATATGTTTGAATTGAATGTTGTGTATGTGAATTGTAGAAATTCCCATGCATGAAATTTAATCACATATTCAACAATATTCGACAAGTATAAAGTCCCGATTGTACAAATGAAAATTCGATGGATACAGGGTTCCCAAATTGGTTGTGGTCTTGCATGTGTTGTGGACACACCAGAGCTCAAAAGAGCATCCCGTTATAAGCTCTCATGAGCTTCCCGGTATATGGTTCTTGCGAGCTTCCCGTTTGTAGCTCTTATGAGCTTCCCGATTAATTGGCTCTCTAGAGCTTCCTAATATTAGCTTGCTTGAACTTCCTGTTAATGGCTCTTCGGAGCTTCCCGTTAGATGGCTCATATGAGCTTCTCGTTATATGGCTCGAAAGAGCTTCCCGTTTATGTACTCGTATGAGCATTCTCGAATATGAATTGACGGATTATAGATTTGTACACTTTGTGTGTACTACCTGTGTATCCATCGATACTTTAAATGGTTCAATGGACAAAGTTCTAATATGAGATATCATGGGTCCAAAATGAACTGTTACCTGAATATATCTGAAATACATGAAAATGATATGTACATGTTAAATGGACGTAAGAAGTGGAAAGTTATGAACATGGAAAATTGATATTAGCACACGGGTGTGTGGTTTGGTCGTGTGACCCAAATCATGAGCACCATAATTTGGACACGGGTTGGGATACGGCTGTATGTCCTACTTTGAATGCCCACACTGCCTAGACACATGGGCGTGTGTCCCTTGCATCATTGAAAAAATTTTGATATTTTGCAAAAAAAATTTCTGAGTTCTCAGTTTGGTCCCGATTTAATTCTAATGTGAATTTTGGGCCTCGAGGGCTCATATAAGGGATAATATAATTGATTTATCAATGATTTCTGATATGAATGTGAAATGTTGTAGACTCCGATAATGCTCCGTAACCTTGTTCCAGTGACGGATATGGGTTAAGGGTGTTACAGAGCTGATCAAATAAATCATCGGTTCTTAGAAGCGAATACTTGTTATTGACTGTTAACTTATTCAGTTAACAATAATCAATACATATTATCATCGTACCATCTTTCTTTTTGAAAAACAGTGCCAGTGCTCCCTATGAGGTTCACCCTGTCTAATAGAACCTCGATCGAGAAGCTCCTAGAGTTGAGTGTTCAACTCAACAAGCTCCTTTGGTGCCATGTGATAGGGTGCAATCGACACTGAATTTGTTCCATGTATCAGATCGATACCAAACTAAACTTTCTGGCTTGGTGGTACACCTGGTAAATCATATGGAAAGACGTTCGGAAAATCCTGAACCGCCCGAATGTTATTAACATACACTTTAATTGAAGTAGAGTCAGAGATGAAGGAAATGTAGGCTTCACAGCATTTTTGAACTAATTTCTCAGCTACAAGGGCAGAGATTAGATTGGCAAGATAATCTCGACATTCCCTTAACATCACTGTTTCACAATTCTCTTTCATTTTCAAAGTACCTCTCTTAGAAGCACAATTGAGATTGACTCGATGTTCGATGAGCCAATCCATTCCCAAAATCAGGTCAAACTTCTTGAAAGGTAGTTCCATCAAATCGACCGAAAATACAACCTTCTGAACCTCTAACGGTACTGGTTGATAAACCTTGTCAGCTTAGATAGGCTGACTTAGAGGACTAACCATAGAAACCTTGCTAGCAGTATACTCAGTAGAGATATTCAGTCTTGAAGATACAATACTAGCTATGTAAGAATGAGTAAAACCTATATAAATTAAGGCAAAATAGGGTATGGAGTAAATGAAAAACGTACCTGCGATAACATCGACGTCGTTCTTGTCCTCATAGCGCCTAGTCACATACACAAGTGTAAGCCGATATGCCTCAGTCTGAGTCACACCTCTGTCCGGTGCTCGTTGACCTCTATTAGATTTGTTACCACCCCTACCAGTACCTCAACCTCTAGGGAGTTGTGGAGTTCCTTTCAGAGGCCGAACAATACTCGCAGCCGTAACTGGTGTCGGAGCTAGCACCTCGTCAAGTCAATGTGGGCAATCTCAAACTCAATGCTTCATCGACCCACAATGGAGACAAGCCCCGGATTTTCTTCAGCACTCGCCTGGATGGCTTCTCCCACAATTAACACAGTACAAAGTCACATTAGAAGTGATTAACGCCTCTTTCCTAAAAGGTTTGTCGACTCTAGCACATTTCTTAGGGTACTTAACAAAACTAGAATGACCTGAATCTTTCCTCACATTATTCTGTACTCTCTCTCGGTCTTTCCTTTCACATTCAGTAGGCTTGACTTCTCTTAAGGCACAAACACTCGCTCCTCTGAGGAGCTAACAGAACATGCAGGTTATAATGCAGTTCATCCTCAAATCGCACGCATTTATTATTTTCAGTCGCGAACAATGCTCGAGCATACCTGCTTAATCTTAAAAACTCAGCCTCGTACTCAACTACGGACCTCTCCCCTAAACCAGATTCATAGACTCACATCTAAAAGCCTCAATGTAACTGACCCCCACGTACTTACCTTAGAATGTGCTCTTATCCTGCTCGACTATCAGCCACAACTAAGAGAAACCATGTCTAGGAGAAGAGATACTGTACCTCTAAGTTTTTGTGTAGGCGTACAGTTGAAGTCGTTCCTAATGTACTTGGTATCCTCAAGCCAATACTCAGCCACGGTAGGAGTGACTCCAGTAACGTCTCTAAACAATTTGGTGCAGTTCGATCAGAGCCGTTCAGTAACCAACCCCCAAACTTCAAGTTCTGTATGGGTCTCAATGACTCTCTCCAGTACTCGTAACATCGCTTGGGACACAGGATCGTCCCCAACTAGCGTAGTCTAAGACTCTGTCTCACCAGTAGGAGTACCAACGGTCTTGCTGGTCTCAAAACAGGTATACTGCCTATGAAGGATGACTCAACTAGACCTCCCCCACGATGCCTCTGACGCCCACATAACCCTCATCCATAACTTTCTAGTGAACTCATACTTTTCAGTCTTTACAATGTCATAAGCACACAAATCAATTCAATATTCCCATTAGAATTCCCATATCAATTGATTTCAGGTTGCAGAATTAACCAACAAAAATCAATTATCATTGTACAATATACACACAACATATTAGAAGAGATACTTATAGGCACGATGTCGGAGACTCGATCATTTATTAAACTAGTTATTTAGTTCATGATATAAAATAAATTATTTAAAACATTTTTTTTCAAAATAGAGGCCCAATTAAATAGTTAAAGTGTTATAAACATGGCTCTAATACCACTAAATGTAATATCCTAAACCCAACCTAGACAGAAAGGCCAAGTTTAGAACGTTACGTTAACTTGCCAAAATACAGACATACTTATAACGAGTTTCTCAATCCATAAATAAATCATGAAATCATTTATTATCTAAAAACATAGTTAAAACTTGAAAGTTTAAACATGAAATCAAATATTTAAATTCACACACATATACATAATAAGTCTGATAATGGTCAAGTCCCTCATCCGCCAACCACTTAGTTTTAGGATTTCCCTGAAAATTTATTCAAAATAGTTAGCATGGTGCAGCTTAGAATAAGGCAAAAACAAACTAGCCTACATGTAATAGCTCAGATATTATTGAGTATTCAAATAGAAAACTCAATCTTATTAGTCAGATTAATAACTCACAACAGTTTCAAACATAGAACAGTCTTGATAAGTAGTAGAGTAGTTACAGATGCAAGTGTAATACAATTACAATAATAGATGCAGATGCAGATGTAATAGGGACACAAATACAGATGCAGTTTCCTACCCTAATTGCTACACACCATCTCTATCCACCCTACACACCAATAGGTATACAATACCCATCCTTCCCTACACACCTCATAGTGTCGGTATGACATGTTGTAGTGTTTATAATTTCATAGCCAAATCGAATATAATTATGGGTGGCTTGACCACCGAGTCAGTACAGAACATTTCCTTCAATCCATAACTTCCACCCCCTTTTTCCAGATACAAAACAGATGATAGATATATAATTCAAATGTAGATACAATCACACACTTCTAGTATAATAGAGTGTCGATATCATTAATATCTAGCTCATACCGAATTCTAGAATCAACTAGTATTCATGATAAAATAGATCATAAAGTTCAATTCAGATCATACACATCCTATGGACGGCGTAAATTTGCCTCGCACATCAACTACAACTTTAACAGAATTTTAGTTCCCAGGCTCATATGCCCGTATGGCTCTACACGCCTTTCTGTCAGCCCATATGTATCAGATCTGAAGTCGATGAGTTACACGACTTGGATAAGCACCGGTGTGTTAGCCCATGTGTTTCAGATTCGAAGTCAGTGAGTTACACAACTTGGACACACAATCGTGTGTCAGCCTGTGTGATCTAAATCCAAAGTTAGTGAGTTACGCGGCCTGGCCACACACCTGCGTGTCAGCCCTTGTGACCCCTGTACCTTATTTTTCCCACACACGATCTAATAAACGCCCGTGTGGCCTGCCTATGTAACCCAAATCTGAAGTTAGAGAGTTTCATGGTCCACCACATGGCCTCCCTCACGACCGTGTGTCGTTAACAGTCTCGTTTCTGACTAAAAAATGTAGAAAAGAAAGGGTTTCAATACCCACCTATTACACGATGTTGTAGGAGCACCCAATTGCAAATTCCAAGCCTAAAGCAAGTTTCAAATGTCTAATTCAACAAAACATTCGCAAAACACGTAGTAACGATAATCAATTGTCGTCAAAAACTTCGATGCAAAAACCCAAAACAAACAAATTACTTACCAGGAGTTCAATAGTGCACTCTCGAGTTCTAGAAAATGAAAGAAACGTTAGATGTCTCTTAACCTTCCCCTACACTTTCGTAACCACAAACAAAGAAAATAATCAACACTTCAATTCGGGATTTCAAGAAGTTCACAATTCATGCATAAAGACCAAAACCACGATTAAATCTTACCTTTAAGTACCACAAAAATCAACAGTATGACATGATACAATGATTAACCCAACCGAATGTTATACGAAGAAAAATTTAGGAACAATCCCCCAAGAGAGAAAAAATTCAAATAAAGAAAAAGGAAACAAAGAGGAAGAAGAAGTTAACATAAGAACTCATTTATGTTCCTAAAATCAATATTTATAGAGAAGTGCAAAAATAATATTCCTTAAAGCACACATAGAGATTTGAATATAAGACCCCCAACACAGATAGATACTTAACCATTGAACCAGTAGGCTCATTCTTGACACAAAAATCCATGTAAACTATCAACATAATGTTCTTAATTGGTTAAGTCTAATTCACTTACATGTACTTATCAAATTTGAGTATTAATTTTGCTATCTCAATCTTTCTAGAGTGTACTAACTCATTCATATTCAAATCGGTCCCCAAGACTAGTTTTTAATCGATTTGCATGATCTTTTACATACTGTCATTTGACATATTTATTTATATATGCTCATGATGTACCAATTAATATCATATTTCCCATTCATATCATCATTTATCAAGTTCATACTTTATAACCCCTATTAACCAAGGTCAGACTTGGGATGGGTACACGGATCATCTGACCATCACACCAATTTGGCACCAGGTGCCTCATCAGAATGTCTAAAATATACATTGTGCCAGTGCTCATTGATAAAACCGAAGTAAAAAAGTGTGCCTAGCACTCATCGGAACGTCCGAAGTATAATGTGCCCAACACTGATTGACATATAACCGACGTATAACATGTACTCAATCTAACCCTGCCCGAACAGTTAATCGGGTACTAATGATTCAATAACATATTATAACTAATTCATATATCATAATGTTGTTTTATTTCATCATCAAATCACATAACATGCCATTATCAAATTCTTATCATGCTCATTTGTGAACTTGACATTTTAGTTCAATTCTTTACACATTATTCTCCAATACGAATCAATTCATTTGAAAGGAATAAGCTTACCTCAATAACTAACCATGCAATCAACATGTATATGCATATAAATATAACGATCACGAATCATAAAAGTACGCAACGAAATTGTCCGCTACTCCTCTACAACTCTCAACTTTTCCTTCTCTTGTGACGATTTGACATTGTCTTTAGCTATATCTGATAATACTCTAAAATTTCATACTTTTATTTGTTAATTACATATATTTTTTGAGTACGATCCTACTAATTTAGGATTTTTATGGTCCTTTATCTTGTAGGGATTAAATTGAAGGTAAAAGGAAATTTGAGGGCAAAAAGCGTGAATTTAAATACAAAATGATCAGCATGCAAAATAGACAAGAAGTGGTGCCAAAAATACAAAGTGTGAAAGACTTAGAGAAAAAATTCAAAGAAGAGATTTATGAACATAAGACTTTACTTAAATTCAAAATTTATTTTTAGGATTATTGTTAGGATTATTATGATATTATTTAGATTTAATTTCAGAGTATATCTTTATTTATCTTTTAGAGTTTAGATAGGAACAAACTAGGTTTTCTATGAACTATAGGTAGGGAATGGTGTGACATGAATATTCACTCATCATTTTCTGTAAAAAAAAAACTCCTTCCCCTAAGGCTCTAGCCTTTTTGTTTCTTTTCCTTGTCAATAAAATTTTATTCCACTACACTTGTATTTTTTTCCCGAAAGAATGAGCCACTAAACTCATCTAGCCAAAGGTTATCGAGATTCCTAAAAAAGAAAAAGGATCATGAGGCTTAGGACCCGCACTTAGCCTTCTCAACAAGTATTCATTATTTCTCCGCATTACGAGACTAACGTTTCCACCAATATCCTTCCAAAAGTGATCTTTTCATCTTGTACAAGGAACGAACACTTTTTATATTTTGGGAAGGTTGCACAGTCGGTTCATTAGCTTACTGCATCAGAGGTTGTTGAGCCCAAAAGACGAAATGGCATGGCATTCGCCATTAAGAAATGATGATCTAGTGTAAGATAGTCCCACAAAAGTAACAGTTAGCTAGAGTTAGGTTCCTCTAAATTGTAAGGCTAAAATCTAAGTGGAGTTGGTGGTCGTAGGTATCTTCTTCCATTATAACTGGCTTATTCTGTCATGAGAAGGATCACCTAGGAGCCAAGGATTGAACCCATGAAGGATCGAGATAACCGAAGGCTGGAACCCCTCAAATCGAAGAATCCATTTCCTTAATTTTGTTTCTTTTTACAATTTCAATTTATACAATTTCAACTCGTCTATATTTCTAATTCTATTTTTTTCAAGGTACGCCATTTTTCTTGGGCACGACTATGCCCAGGATTTCAAGGAACAAAAAGTTGTAGCGATTCAGTCCCTAAGGATTTGACCCTACTTCCCTTATACTATTATTTTCGTAGTTTCATAAGGATAGGTTATTTTGGGTGCTTTCAACGACACACCACTACGTTCGGTAACACAATATCTACTTACATCCAATTAACAACCAAATACATAGTAGAACACATTTTTTATTTTATTTAGTTTGGTCTTTGTCCTCGAGATTCACATTTCTTTCAATATTCAACATCGTATTAAATCTGATTTCACATTTTTTCATTAGGGACCTTATGCTTTTCATTAACAACTTAACCTCATGACAATTTTCAATTTATTTAATTTAGTTCCTAATGCTACAAAGTTATCTAAAAAGCCTAATTTAATTTTCAATTTAGTCATTATCATGATCTAAGCTTATTAACTATTAAATTCAAACCTAAATCATCAAGTTCTCTATAATGGAAACTTGCTAAAAACTTAAAAATTAAACCATTTGACACATGGGCTAGCTAAACCAAGCTCCCATGATCATAAATCTATATAAATTTCATGAACTTAGCTTTGTTACCTTGTAATTTTGTTCAGGTTGAATGATGCTTAAAAATGGATTTTTCACCTTTGTTTTTCTCTTTAAGATGGTGGAAGATGATAATGAATATCATCTTTCCTTCCACTATGATAATATATATAACTATGGTTAGTGTTTAGTTAATCTTTTAAATTAGATTAATTAAGGTTTATTATATTAATTTAATTATAAGGTTAATTAAGTGGAAACAACTATTGTCATCATCTACTAACTCATGCTAAAAATTAGTTAAATAACCATTTTGTCCTTTTGGAATATTTCTATCTAGGTTCTCAAGCATTTTCTAAATTAAAACTCAATTATGATTGGACTTTTACAATTTAGTCCCTGAGCTTTAATTAACTATTTTCTCGGTTAAATTACTTAAACGATCTTTAATATATTTTCATGCTAACTTTATTAATCTTTATATTTCATCCTTATGGACTCGATTTACGGAAATAGGATTCTGGAACCGCATTTTTCGGCACTACTGAAAATTATATTATCACAAAATCTGCTTTATAAAAAAAGGACCAGATCGTCTACAAAGAAATAAGTGAGAGACAATGAGCATTTTTTAATAAAGTAATTAAGTCCCACATTTTATCACCTATAGCTTTATTGATGAAATGTAGTAAAATTTCTCTAACAATGATGAATAAGTAGGGTGTTTAAGGATCACCCTATTCAACGCCATTAGTTGGCCTTAACTCATTAAAGGATCTACCATTCCAAAAAATTTGCATTAACGTTGTAGTAAAACATTACATGATTAGATGAACCAAATACATTGCTAACTTGTAAAGAATCCTCCAAAAAGTGCCACCTAAATCAATCATAATGTGAATGACTTCCTAAAAAATCAAGATATTATCTATCATGTGTTTGCCTACTACAAAACTAACTTGGTTAGGCATCATTGAATAAGGCAACACTCACTTGAGTCTATTCATAACAACTTTAGTAATACTTTTTTAAAGCATCAAGCATAAACTTATAGGCCAAAAAATAGTTAATACCTCGAGATTGTAAACCTTTTGGATTAAAACTAACATCATCTTGTTCAACTTTGAATCAAGTACTTCCCTTTAAAACGCTCTTTTAATCATCGCACATTTTTAATCTTTAACAAAATCCTACTATCTTTGGAAAAATAAATCATGCAACCCATCAACTCTCAATTCCTTAGGTGGTGTCATATCAAACAAAGTTAATCTGATTTTTTCATTTAAAATATTAGAAATTAGTATCTTAATATCATTTTCATGTATTGATGGAAAGTATCCTTACAAAGGAAACCTTCTCATTACCACTCCCCTACTGTAAATAAATTAAAAAAAATTGGATTGTTGTTGCTTTTAAATTTTCCTTTTCATAGCATTATCCCTTCCCATTTAGCTTTAAAGGCTCAATTTTGTCCTTCCTTCGAAAACCCATGTTGCATTATGAAAATACTTCATGTTTTAATCCCCTTAACCAAGTCATTCAGCATTAGATTTTTTTTCTTCCACAACAATTCTTCTTACTCTAGTATTTCTTCAATTTTTGCTCTCAAATGCATCCCTAACTTAAATAAGTTTCTAGTATGTTGGGTTTCCATTGAAGACTGCACTTATTTAAGCCTTGCAATCACATTAATTTTCCTAGCTTCAATTTTACTAAAGATAGTTTAATTCCATGTTCTGATAAGCTTAATAAAAGTTTCAATTGAATTCGCCAAGCTATATTGCTCAATCCATTTTTCTCGAACCAAGCTCTTAAAAGTATCATAAGATAACCATCTAGAAAAGAAACGAAAAGGTTGGCCTCCTTGGCCATGATTTTTCTTTCTTATCTCCACATTCATAGGCTAATGATTGGAATTGAGTTTTGGTAGGTAATAAATCGTTGTCTCGGGTATGTTCACATCCCTTTCAATTTTAAAAATGGCTCAATCTAGTCTCTCAAAACTGTGGTCACGGTTACAAGTAAATGCAGGTCCTTTAAAACCCATGTCTTGTTGGAACATTTTCAAAATATATATAGTGTTCTAATAGTTGCAAATGAAAAGTTATAAGTAACCAAAAGTTGTGTCACTTGGTTATTAACCAAAAGTTGCCACTATTTATATTGACGAGTTATGTCTTTTAAATTCAAAAGTTATGTTACTTGATTATTAACGAATAGTCATAATTATTCAAGTAGATATCTATTGAATAATTATGTTCATTGCTAAAGATATGACTATCCATTTGGGTAGTTATGTTCTTATAAAGAGGCATGAGACCTCCTATAAATAGGAGTGAGATTTCATTTGTTTGACACATCCAAAAACATAGAAACAAAGTTTCTTTCTATTTTTCCATCACCTTTTATATTCCTAGATTGTTTTATAAAGAATTACTGCAAAAATTCCTTTATAAAAATTGATATCCTTTTTATGCTATGTTTAGTGCTTAGTGGATTGTTTCCGTCAGTACAAAATGTAGGCAGTCTTCGTGTAACATCCCGATTTAGGGTCTAACCGGAACAGTGATTTTCAGACCACATATTCAACATAAGAAAATTTATTTTTATTATATTTTTATGGTCTACGATTTTACGAAATGATTTCGTGAAAATTTCGTCTGAAAATTTTGACGATTAGGTCCCTCTTTGCCATTTTTTGTGTCGAGGTAAGTTTGTATGTAAATAATGCTATGCTATGTTTGTATTTTAAATATTCTAAATGCTTTGATAATGTATGAAATAAATTATTGATTCTATGGTTGTATTTGATGAAGTTCGGATAAGTGAGAAAAATCTCATTTGAACCTTAGGAATAGAATAGGATACGAGTGACATGTTACTAAGGATATTTATGATGTAGGTGTTATTATGTGATCCAGGTGCTAGTCTCGTATGTCTACTAGTGGCGGGGTAGTCCAGCATGTGTTGCGGATACCTGACAGCTTGTGTGAGCAACACTGCGTAGATGCGTCTTAACCGTCAGCTCGTGTGAGCAGGCCCAAGATTTGCTAGAGAATGAGCATTTATGTGATATGAGATATGAGGTAGCTTTAGCTACATATGTGGCACTTATGTGCAAAGACTTTCCGTGTATCCATTTAGTATTCCAAGTGTTCAACAGGTATGTCAAAGATGAGAAAGTAAGTGATTATGGTATGAGATGGTACAGGTATGCACGTAAGGTTTTTAAGTATTGACTTCATGTTATTGTGACTTATGATCACTATGAAAGTGACTTTGAGATAGCCCTATGATTGTCGATTTATGGTCATGATGTATAAATATATGGAAACTCGGTTGATGACTATATGTTAGGCCTTGAAGGCCCAATTGATTGGTGAGATAGTAAGTGTTGTTCATTTGAATTGTGATTTATCGGTTATGAGTGAAAGGAAATACTGGCCTAATTGCCTATTTAAATGGTTAAGAAAGTATGGAAAGAAAGAGTCATTACAATTTGAAATATGTTGAGTTATATCATGAAAACATGAATATATATAAGTAACGTGTACTTTTACTAAGATGTTTAAAATGATTTGCTAATTATGAAACATGCTACAATGGAGAACTTATGGTTGCTAAACTGAAAGTCGAGTAATGTTAAATTATTTTGATCAAAAGAGAGTAAACATGTGAATAGGTTATATTACAACCTTGAGATTCATAGCTATTTTTATATTAACTTGTGCTTATATTGTCAAGCATAGTATATGACTAGTATAAGTTGCTCATTATTTTCATATGAACTTACTAAGCTATGAAGCTTACCCCTCTTTCTTCCCCACCTCTTATAAGTTTATTCAGCTAGCTCAGGTTGGAGATCGTTAGAGATTCTATAACACTATCAAGCTATCATTTGGGGTATAAGTGAATATAAGTATGTTAAGTCTATGGCATATATAGGGACTTAGTCATCTTGTGTATGTGTCATTATGATATGGCCAAATGTATTGGCTTGTAACGAATAAGGATTTGATTTGGTATGTAGCCATATAAATTGGCTTATATTGGCTAATGGGTTGCAAGTATATTAATTACAAATATGTCTATGCCAATGTCATTGTGTGATGTGGTTTATAATGGTATGTTAATGAAAGTTAGTACAAGGGAATCATGAAAGAGTAAAATTAACATTAAAACAGTTTTGGACAACATTAGTATAAATTTGAAAAATCACCAAAAATTGTGGAAATCAAATTAGAGGTTTAATAAAATATGAAATTAAATCCTATTGAGTCTTGTTTTACATAGAAGAAACGGTGTAAGCAAAAGAATTTTATTTTATGAGATATTTGAATTTTTATGAGACAAGGTAAGAATGATTTTGGATTCCCCTGTTCTGACTTTGGAAAATCATTAATAATTGTATAAAAATAATTTTGGGTTAAAATTTATATGCTTAAATTCTTAATGAGTCTATTTTCAAGAGAAACAAATGGGAACATTTTAAATTCTTAATGAGTCTATTTTCAGGAGAAACAAATGGGAACATCATCCAAATTTCATACTAAGATATAATTAATTTCTAGTGAAGAAAGGTCAAAACTATCAAGCAGCAGAATAGTGATGAATTTGAACAATTAATTGTACTTATTGGCTAAACCATAAATTCTAAAATTTTTTTGGTAGGAATATATTTGAGTCTAGTTTCGAAAAAATCAAGCGGACCTTAATTTATAATTCTGTAGCTCAAGATATAAATAATTTAGTGACTATGACTCAAGTGGACAGTTTTGTTATGAACAGTAAATAATTGTTTTGATATGTTTAAGCCTTGATTATGGTTGTGTTGGTAGCTTAATTGTGTCACGTTAAGTGCCATTGAAAGTGTGTATGTGAGTGTGCAAATGTGGGTGGCTAATGGCTTGGTAAATAGCCATTTTCTTGGCCACACGGACAGAGACACGGCCGTGTGTCTCAGCCATGTGAAGGACACGGCCCCGGGACACAGGCATGTGACTTGACCGTGTGACCCCAAATTGTGCATGACATCATAAACAGAGAGTTACACGGGTTGAGGACACGGGCGTGTGTGACCACACGGGCATGTCCCAAGCCACACGGGCGTGTCCCAAGCCACACGGGCGTTTCCCAAGCCACAAGGGCGTGTGACCCCTGTTTTGATGAAAATTTTCTAAGTTTTCCAAAGTTCTCGGTTTAGTCCTAAACCACCTCCAATGTATATTGTGGGCCTCGTAAGCCCGTAATAGGGACGATATGCATGTGAATGAAAAGTTTTAAATTTGGACGGAAATTCATGTCTTGGTTTGTATGATTGTGTGAATTATGTCTGGTAACGCGTTGTACCCTATTTTGGCGTCAAATATGTGTAAGGGGTGTTACACATCGGGCTTCATTGTATCCTTGAGGTTCATTTGCCAATAACTCTTTTTCACACCATAATATAGGTGGGAAAAATAAAACCTCGAAGAAAGTGGCATTGATACACGCCTTGAAGCTTTCATTAATTTCTCATAAGTTTACTTTATCTCCACACACCGACATGTCTTTTAAGTTTTCTCTCTTCCCCTTCAACAATGCATTGAAATCACCAGTTAAGATTCACGAGTCAACTATTGTGTTCACGATTAAACTCATAGTCTCCCATAACACATCACCTTCCATTTAGCTCTTTGGGGATTTTCATAAACTACAATTAGATAAAGTTTTGGACACCATAACATTTCACCAAGCAGTGAGCAAATTTTCCATGATTATATAGCACATCCAATTATACATTATCATTCCAACAAAAAATTGTTGGACACTTGTGCAATTAGAAATATATAATAAAAAAATATGTTAACAATTATAGCTAATCTATAAAATATTTCACTAACGAACATCTTTAAAATATTTTTAAATTTTTTATACTATTTAATAGTATTTTCACTTAATATAATAAAATGATCGATCTTCAAAAAATATGATTGAAGTTCCTAACTAATGTGAAAGTTGATTGAATTTGCTTATCAAATATACAGGTTTAGTTGCAATTCGTCTAACAATTGGAAGAGTAAAATTAGAGATGAATATAAAAAATGATTATGCAATTCGAAAGACATTTTTATTTTTATAAAGGCCTTCTCTAGAGAGTAATCTATTATCAATTTGTAATATAATATGTGATTTAAGTTCAATTCATTAACCAAATTGTAACCTCCCTCTTATAAATCAACTAGATCACTCTCCCCCCTAATACATTCCCTTGGAAAGTCTAGTTACAATTTAAATATGAAGAACCATTTGTTTACAATGATTTTTACACTAAACAAGTTCCTCACGATAAACAAATAAGCATTCTCTCTTGTGTAACGTGATAAAATAAACAAGCCTCCTTTATATAAGCATTATAAGCTTGTAATACTATAATCATTGTGAAAATCAATCTCCTGAAATTATGCTCGAGTAAGTCTTCAATAAAGAATCAAATATAAAAAGCTTTATAAGAATAAACTACTTTTAAAACAAGATCTTTCTAGTTAAGGAAATTTTATCTAAAAAAAATACCTACTAAACTAATATTTAATGTGATCCAATCTAATAAATTATTGTTTGAAATTCTCAAAGTGATGGAATAAAATGTCTTAAGATTTTCTGTTAAAAAGATAACAATAAATACGACAATTTGTACAATAATACAGTCGCAAAAATTCACTTTGCAACTGATGTTACATTATGGGACGTGCAAATGACACTAACATGATATATTTAACATAAATAAACCTAAAAAAATAGTAAATCTTACGTTATTAATTAATTTAAAAAGGTTTCATAGAAGCATGTACCACTGAAGAATTTTTTTTCAACCGTCATATTGGGGTAGAGAGAGAGAGAGAGAGATGAGAAGATTTTCAATATGAATCCACCAATGCAACTTCGTGCATGGTTCCAAAAGTTGGAAATATGGCCTAAATTTGAGTGCAATTCAAAAGAGAACATCTAATCTTAAAGATGAAACATTCATCACAAAAGAATATAATATTTGGCTCTAAGGAAAGAATATCTTAATTCCAATTCTGCGACTCTAAATTAAGGGAACACATCTATGGTTTAAAGGTGAAAATCTCATCCCAAACCCAAAAGAATGATAATGGAACTTAAGACCCAGATCGAATCTTCTTCTGCTACTAATCACCTTTAATGAAGTGGGTGATAAGGTAAGAAGATTCTCTTCAGTCACTACATTTTCATATATATATGTAAATCGTAGTTTGAGGGTAAAAGAGTTACTGAAACTCAAACAGTCAATCTATTGGATGTTGCCTTTGAGAATTACTACATGAAGCAGAACCCGTGAATATTTTCAAATTCACCCCACTCCTTCCTTGCTTAAAATTTGAATAGAAAAATGTCATAGATGTTCCTATATTAAAAAATTAAGTTGTATTTTACTTTATTTATTTAGAAAATGGACAAATTAATCTTTGTACATTAGATCAAAAAGCAAGTTGATCCTTTCTATTAGAAATTTCATTCATTTGTATGTTTAAAAATTAGTGTGACTAACGGAATTACCAAACAATGACACGTAGTGTGCCACTTTTATCTCATACTGATATACGTAGATCAATTTTTAACAGTAGGAATAAATGAAATTTTTAACAGAAAGATCAATTTACTCTTTGATTTGACATATAGGGAGTAATTTATCCACTTTTTTTTTTATAAAGGAGGCAAAGTGTAATTTGATTCCTAGTACAAACATCTCTATGATACTTTTACCCATATCACTTAAACGTATTTATCCTAATTCCGTCTCCTCCTATCTCACCATCATTTTATATTGATAATTTATTTCTAAAAATTTTAATATATTTTACGTATAAAATAAAAAAATAATATATGAATATTTCATCTATTTTTTTTGAAAGTTCATCTAAGTAATTTTGGTGTTTATTGTATAATGCGTAATTATATTTTTATCCTTTTAAAAATTAAATATACTTCAAAATATTATAATAGGACAAAGTGAGGCAAGTAAATGCTAAGAATACTATATATGTGGGTGAGTAAAACTCAATTTGATTTGAAAAAATTGAAAAAAATTAATTTCGAGTTAATCGAATCGAGTCATTCAAATCTAATTATTCGAATCGAGCTATTTGAGTCAACTCAAATAAGTAATTCGAGTATCGAGTTCGAGTTTGAGTCGAGTTAAATTTTACACTTCGAATAATTTGAATAACAATTGGTGTAAATACCCTTTTAGTACCTATCAATTTTGAAAATGAGCAAATTGGTCACTCTCAACAAAAATTACAAAAAAAAATCAAAAACTCAAAATAAATTCAAAATAATTTTTAAAATTCAAAATATTTAAAAGAATTCCAAAATTTATATTTTTTTAAAAAATTTTAAAAGTTTAAAAAAATCTAAAGCATATATAAAGTAAGTTAGAAATTTAAAAATTTTCTAAAAAAATAAATTTGGGATATAAATAAGTTAATTAATAATTCAAATTTATTATACTAAAATATCTTATTTATTATTATTATTATTTTGCTTTGAAAAAGTTTTTAAATATATATGGTTTCAAATTTATGTGCTCTAACATGAAATCAGTTATACTGTAACAAGATTTTAATTTGACATGTTTAATTTTTTTAATTTAACTTAAACAAGTTCACTTATTTTGACTCGACTCGACTCAAATTTTTTTCACTCGAATCGATTCGAAACAATTTCAAATCGAATTAGGATGATAAAATAGGACTCGTCAATTCGATTAACTCAAAAAAATTTCACTCGATTCAATCAAATACCCACCCTTACCATACGTAAATTTTTTTTTTTTAAATGCCTAACTTCCCCTACCTGCAACGTTCCATTTGGAACGAATTATTTCAAAATTCATTGGAGAATTCGAACTTTATTTAATTCGATAGAGATAAAATGTTATTATGGGCTGCTAGAGATATAGTAAATGAATTCCTTGGCAGTTGGTATGTATGTTTATATATTCAGACCAATCTTACAGTTCCTTGTTACTATGACTTTACTTTGCTGATCTATATTCCTTGACATTTATACATATGAAATGACCAATCCAGTAAGTCCATTCCTATTAATGGACAACAAACCTTGTTCTTTCCTCTTCTTTTCTTCACATTTTATTCATTTATGTAACACTACTTCCAATAACTTGTAAAAGTTTAAAGAAAGATGAAATGAAAAAATAAAAAAAGGACAATATTGATAAATGAAACATGTATGCTAAAAGTGGGCCAATGTACCTTTCAAGTCTCTTAGGGATTAATTGAATTAAATTAATCACTCTATTATTATTTAATCTATATATTATTAAAAAAGAATCAAATAAAACAACATTTCAATAGGGTTAACATTTATGGTTTTAAAAATGATATTTACTGTTTAATAAAAGTATATATTGAATGCTTTTTATGATTCTACACATGAAATATTTTGTTTGAAATTGAATTGTAAATAAAAAAAATAATTTTTTTATCATTTTTTAAATAGTAAACGTTTAAATAAGTTCCAATATGACATTATTTAATTTATTTTAATAATAAAACGATTAAATTAATCCATTTAATAATCATGAAAGTAATTAAATTCAATTCATATAACAAGAAGACTTCACAATTACTTTCACCAATTAGTTTTTCTATGAAAACTAGAAGTTGTTGACTGTTAAAAGTATTGGTGTTTAAAAATATCTATAGTTATTTTAACTTTAAATATGATTTTTAATTTAAAATAGTAAAAAGAAAAAAAAATAAAAATCTTTATAATTATATGTTGTTTTTATTTACTTTTCTTTATAAAATTTCACTAATTAAAATAATACCCAATTAATTACTAAACTTTGTCAACCTTTTTATATTAATATTGAATTAATATATTTAGTATATGGGCAGTGACTAACGGTCATAGAATGTTAGTTAACACCTAGGCAGGGATAGCTACGGCGTTGTAGGCATGATCCGTAAAATAGAAAATTTTAAATAAAGTATTTTAAAATTTATAAAATTTTAAATTAATAAAAGTAAAATTGTAATTTAGTTCCTTAAAAATAATAAAAATTTAATTTAATCTTTTAAAATTTATAAAAATATAAGCTATCAAATGGTGAAATTACATTTTTATTATCATAAAAGTTACAATTTAATTTTACCTCAAAAAAAATTTCTTACTTCACACGCACCTAAGTTAATAAAAGCTTTTAATTGGGTAAATAAATTTTATTTAAGACTTAAAAGAAAAATTATTATGCATCATATCATAAATATAAAAGTTTAAAGAGAATTTTTTAAAATATATATAATATTGAAATAAGTATAATTTTTTTTAGGACATAAATTATAAATGCGTAAATTACATCAATAGTCACCCAACTTTGATGCAGTTGATAAAACAGTTACTCTGATTTCAATTTAGTCACTTAACTTTTAAAAAATAACAAATCAATCCTTTTAACTATTTTTCGTTACAAACGTAACAAAAAAGTGACATGGCATCCTATTGGTTAGTAGGACTAACTGCTGTTAACTGGGCTAGACAGTAAAATTTCATATCAAAGTAAGAGGATCTTTTAGTTTATTGGACCATTTTGAAATTTTACTGCTCACATCGCTAGTTAACTGGTCACATCAGTGATCCCATTAAGCATGTGACAAAAAATGTTAATGGATGACTGATTTGTCACTTTTTGATAACATTAATAACTAATTTATTATTTTTCAGAAGGTGAGTGACTGTTTTGTCAGTTACATCAATATTGAGTGATTGTTGATGTAATCTACCCATAAAAAATTTAAAAGGTATTGTTCATAAAATTAATGAAGTGTCACATCATAGTTAATACTAGATATGATATACTCAAGACGTGGGTAAAAATAGAATTATGTAACAAATATATTTATAAAAAGTTAATATAAAAAAATAAAGGAGACTTTGTTTGAAATGGTAAAGATGTTCAAAATTATTGCATCTTAAGTTTAAATCTTCTTATGTGTATATTTTTCTATTTTTAAAGTAAAAGATGTAAAAAAAAGTACTTTTAAAATAATATAATTTACTTTGTAATCAATGGTATTTTATTATTATTCAACTAAATTGGCGTCTCTGATTGACTCATGGCACCATTTTAATCAAGATTTTAATATATACTAGATCATAACATTTTATATTATTTGTTTTACAGATTAAAATATAGATTTTTGTTAAACAAAGAGACTATAAAGGTTCCCCCTGAAATGCAAGGAACTGAGGAAGCAATTGGTATGTTGTGTGATTTGAGAGTGTACGGTTGTAAAAGTATCCATAACCAGCAGTTTTACTAGCTTAGGCTAATTTAAATGCAATAGGAGAGGATAAAGAGGCCCATGCCATTGCTGTGTTAGGTACATTACAATTTTATTCTAAAATATCAAATTTTAATTTATTATTTTAAATCAAGGATGGTACCATTTTTATTAATAGATGTTGTGAGGGTGTTAATATGTACTTGAATTCTGATTTCACAGATCAAAATTATTATTTTAATGCATTTTAAATGACAAATTGTTTACGAGCTTGATTTCTTCTTTAGCCTGCTTCTCTGTAATAGAAGGAACCCAATATTAATTTGTTTAGGAGTCTAAATAAAACCATAGTAGATTTTGGTGTAATTGCCCGTTTCAAGCCCTACCCCTCTAAGTGACTCTACTCAACCAAATGCAAACCCAATTATCCCTGTTACCATTCTTTTATTCATATAAATTAAAAGCTACATTTTTGTTTCATTTTACAATTAAAGTTATAAATTTATCAAATTGGGCTCATTTTATATTGCCGAGGTCGAATATGCAAAAGAAATTTCATGAAGAAAAAAAGCCTTAGTCTTAAAGATAATTCGAAATGCATTTACCGGGAGTCGAACGCGGGTCTATTGCTTGGAAGGCAATTATCCTAACCGTTGGACTACAAACGCTTTGTTGCTACATTTCAAGAACAAAATATACGTGATAATTTATTTGGGTTGATTGAACGTAAAGGATGCGTTTGCTTTGGGCTGCAATTATTGGATTGAAATGCAAAAAAATGAGCAAGCAATTTGCTGTGAACCAACTCAAGTATCCATATCAAGCAGTTTTACTAGCTTAGGCTAATTTAAATGCAACAGATGAGGGGGAAAGCAGGGCCATGTGATTGCTGTCTTAGGTGGATTAGAATTGGATGACATTTTGGGTGGTTCTATAAACTTCAGTTCTAAGGATGCATAGCTAGTTTGAATAGGATACTTGTCTTGACATAGAAATCGATCATCTCTAGTAATGTGCAATGTGTGATAAAGAAACATAA
The DNA here is from genome assembly GCF_007990345.1 of Gossypium hirsutum. Classification (NCBI taxonomy): domain Eukaryota; kingdom Viridiplantae; phylum Streptophyta; class Magnoliopsida; order Malvales; family Malvaceae; genus Gossypium; species Gossypium hirsutum. Next base: position 11,652,836 of record NC_053429.1, read on the forward strand.
GATTTCAGTATGTTCATCTATCATGCAACATTAATTGCAGTTGCCAATTACAAAAGGATTATCATATTACGGAATACTCAACTGGTTGCTTAAGTAGATGTTGAACAAAGTGATAAAAGCCTTGAGTTGTGATACTGTTTGAGAGAATTTGCCACCAAATGTAACATTACTTTCTCATCGCTTATTTCTATGTATTTAGCAATGCCAAAACTTATTACAATATATTTAATTCCAACTACAAAAAACTTATCCTTGCATCAAGTTCGATCCTAAAATGTCTTTCACAATAGAAAATTTGTTTTTAATTATATAAATTACCAAATATAGTTATTTTATTAATGAATTAATTTAATTGTTTAATTTTTTTTAATAACTACAATTTTTGTTAAAATATTTAACATAACAACAATATTTTGATTGTCAAAACTATTACTTGAAAAAAATCGAAAAGTTATAATTTAAATGTCAAATCCTTTAATTGTTTGTGTATTAAATTATGCAACTACTAAATATTATTACTTAAAAATTCTTTTAATAATCATAAAATATGGTTTTCAAATATTTTATATAACAATAATACAATGATTATGTCCAAGTGTAATAATTTTATCATATTTGATGAATTACTAAAATGATAAAATTGATTATTTGTAGAAATATACAAATACCATTCAATGTCGATATGCCCTCAATTGTTACATGTATAAGCAAATATGATTAATTAATTAATTATCTACGTTAAACTAATAAGAAGTTGCATTACAAATATTATTTTGAATATGGAAGACAACTTTCATAGTTCAAGGGGTTATGAGGAGCAAGTAACTCATGCGAACACTATTATATTGTCTAAAATCCCCACAAGGAGATAGTTTGTGTTGGCTACTGAAGTGGGGTGATTCCTAAGTAAATATATAGATGTGGTAGTCCAGCTTGAAAGCACATTAGAAATCCATATATAGATTAATTCTCTTAAGACGTTCATTGTTTGCTTACTTTAATATTGAATAAGTGAATAAACTATATATGAATAACTTGTATACTTTAATGTATTAATAACTAATGCGCCTTGAAGTAAAAAGAAAAAGATTGGAGCTAATTATGTTCCAAAAAGTAATCAAACTTGATGAATGAATAACATAAAAATGATCTAGAGTGCCTTGTTAGGATAACACATATGACAAATATATCATTAGATGGAGCTAATAATGATAAAAAAACAACTTAAAAATCATTAATTAGATGTATTTTGAGATTATAAGTAATATTAACTTGTTGTTATAAAAAAGATTGTTGAATCAATCTTTTACTTTTAATGTGATTTAATTACACCCAATCTATGATGCCGCTGAGGTTGGTGAGAAATAAACGAGTGATGGTTGTCTATTTAAAGGAAACTTGAAAGTTAAAAGCCATCTTGGCTGATCTAACCAACAACAAGATGGAGTTTTGGGATCTAAGTTGTTCGATTGAGATGATTATGGTTGGAACTTGGAATGCCATACAAGTTAAATGGTTAGCCACTTCCATATTCTAAGGCTAGCTTTTAATTTGCCCTTATGACTTGTATTTTCCCTTTCCAGGACTACTTTCTACTGCAAATGTGGGCAAATGTAGGACTTAGAAGGCAAGAAACTGCTTGGCTTGAGCTTTAAGATAATCATTAAATATACATTATATCAGCTATTTTCACCTTTTGGGTGATGAGCAACGAGGACTCAATATATTAAAGTGTAGACAGTTCGGCAGTATCTTTCTTAGCGCACTAAGAACACTCATATTGACTTGATTATCATTGGAGTGAGACTGAGACCAAGACCGGTCGACTTAACCACCTTAAAACACCATAAAGTGTCATCATGAATAGATGCAAAGTTTAGGTGAACTGTATTTAGGTCAACTGGATATTCATCATGGTAACATAAAGCTAGCCATGGCCTGTAAAATATTAGGTGAGATCTAGTGGAATAAATTACTCTCTATCGGTTAAAACTCCATTAATGGGACGACTTTGAGAACACAGGGCAGGGACCGCAAAATAATTTATGCAAGCTGCCAATGGCCGAAGGGGTTAAGGCTCCTTTCTTTCTAATGATTTTGTAGGTATCGAAATTCAATTTATTTTCTTGTGAACTGTCGTTGCTCTAAAATATCATTATTATCTTAATCATGTTGTTTTCCATTGATCCTTCAAACCTATTTAAAACTTAAAAACACTCATGAGTGATGACCCACATGACAGGGTCAGGGTATTAAAAAATTTTCCAGTTTGGCTTGAAATGAAATAAAGAAAGCAGCCTGGTTTAGGGTCGAAAGTAGAAGACTAAACAGAGGTTAGGTCAAACGTTAAAACCAGATTAATATGCTTGTGGGTTACCAAAGAGTCTATTTTGAGTCGGTCCGACCATTTTTGGTGCACCCAATTCCAAAACTTGCTTTCCACAAAATCGCACGTGCTTCTCCTCTTTAACTTAGGTATCCCACACTACTCAGCATTTTCACTATTTTCGCCATGTCTTTTACGTTCATCAAAATATGTATATACTAATATGTAAAGTTTTAATTAAGTCGAGTTTTAATTTTTATAAAAAAATATTATTTTGAAGGTATTTTTATTTTTTATGTTTTTATATAAAAGTTAGAAAATATATATACATGATGAGGTTTGAATTCAAAACATCATAAATTTTATTTTCTCAATTTTACCATCTTAACTAACGACACATTTAGTATCTACTAAAAACTCTATCACACACGTATACGTGTGGAAACCATGTATTTAGAATATAGATTTGTATACATAATAAAATTAAAATTATAAAAATATTAAATTAAAGTTTTAGTTGGATAATAAATTTAATGTTTTAATATGCAATTAGGGTGAGTTCAAATCCCACAATATTTATTTTTTTTTAAAAATAAAAAAAACTAAAATATCATCAAATAATATAAATTATTCTAAATATGAAAGTTATTTTTGTTATTTCCTTAGCTAATGCCCAATTGACTCAGTCAGGGTGTTGCATATGTTTTATAAGGTACAATAAAAAAATAAAAAATAATATATAAATAAATGTAACACTTATCACACCCTTAACACATTTGTGGAGTATAAAAAACTCAAAAAGTTATACATCAAATCACTCTTGGTCAAATTGGTACCTTTGTACTAGATCATATCAAAGGTCCTCGTTAATCATCTCAAAAAAGTTCCTTCCAGCTTCATCTCTTGCTACCAAAATGTGTTCGTTTCTAGTTGCCTCATCTCAAATAATATTATCATGGCTAGTGAAATTCTTCACACTATCAAAAGGAACACAAAAGGCAAAGGATTTCTTGCTGCCTTTAAATTTGAGATGAGTAAAGCACTTGATAGGAAATTAGAACTTCCTTAAAATTGTTCTTAAAGTTATGGGCTTCAACTAACAATTGATTAACTTAATCCACTAGTGTGTGTCCACAATTTCTTACCAAATCCTTATCAATGATTCTCTCACTAAATATTTTAATCTAGTCAAAGGACTAAGATAAGGGGATCCTCTCTCCCCATTGCAGGATGGAAGCTCCAACCACCAATTGAAGACATTCATCATCTCCTCCACTCGATTTCCATCCAACAATAGAAGCCAAGCTGTCATAACCATTTTTTGAAAAACGGGAATCGACTTTGATTTTGAAAATGAAAACGAATAGAGGAGTCGCCACCAATCCTTTTTGATGAGGTGTGATCGGGTCACCTTAAATTAATCGTTTTAATAAAAGTTATGATTTACTAAAACTATAATTTTTGGTCTACGAAAATCAAAAAATGAGTTCGGGAGTCGGTTACGCACGAGGAAGGATTAGCACCCTCGATACGCCTAAAAATTGGTACCTAGTTGATTAATTAGTGTCTTAATGTTGAAGATTGAAAGCTTGAAAGACTTTGAAATACAATCCCTCTTTGTAAAAAATGCTCAAATGTTAAAGACCTTCTCATCTCGAAGTAATAAACACCACGTCCAGTAAGTTAGGACACGACATCTCGAACTTTGAGAACGAGCTTGCCTTTATTTAAAATTCATGTATTTTAACCCCCTTTTTTAAAAGGGTATTCGATCATTTAGTGTAAACGAGAAAAATCAAAACCCAGTAAGTTAGGGCACGATATCTCGAATTTCCAAATGCCGAATATTGCCTTTGTTAGCAAAAATCTTATATCAAGGTAATAGAATGTCATACCCGGTAAGTTAGGGCATAACACCTAGTTTCTCCGAGAATAAGCATTTTTTCAAAACTCGTATTGTGATTTTTTAAAGAATATTCCGTTATTTAGGTAAAAAGAAGAATCGAAACCCAGTAAGTTAGGGCACGACCGTCTCGACTTACCAAATACGCAACATCACTTTTATGAAAGAATTATTTTAAGGTATCGAATAAAAAAGCATAATGTGATTTATAGCAAAATATAAAAGCAAATTATGATGCTAATGCGTAATAATAAGTGTGACAATGTCAAACATAATAATACGAGCAATTATGAAAGCTGAAATAATAACAAGGCTAGTAAACAAGCGCATGAGGAAAATAAAATGATCGAATACGCAAGTAAATTAATAAATAAATAAATAAATATAAAAAATGACAAAATAAAATGACAATGATAACGAAAACGATAATAATGATATATATATATGTATTAAAGTACTTACGTAAGAATAGAAGTGATAAGAAATATAGGAATATATATACATAGTGATAATAGTACAATATTGAAAAAATACATATGCGTAGTATATATAAAAATGTATGCGTAATATAATAAAAATTACATAGTATGTATATATATTAGTAATAATAATAATGATAATACAAATAATGAATGATTTAATGTTTGAAATAATTTACAAGGATATAAATAAATAGATGATGAAACGATAATAATAAGAGTAATGATACATATAAGCAAAATAAGTACGCTAAATATATATATATTAAATTAGTTAGTATAAAAGTAATAGCGTATAAGTAATTAAAAAATGTTATAGTACTAAAAGTAATAATACAATAGTGATAACAATGAAAGGTATAATAATAATAGTAAAAATGCAAAGATAATGATAATAATAATAAAAACATTACATAAATATATATTGAAAATAAATATGATAATATTAAATGTATATACATAATATGTACATGAAATACAAAACAAAATATACACATAATGTATTAAAATATATACATAATATATATAATGTTTGAAAAGAACAAATATACATAATATAATACTAATACATATATGCGTAATATGGAGTATAACGTATATATATTAAAAGAATACATATATAACATACAAATACATTAATAATAACAATGATATTATGTAACACCCCAAACCCGGCCCAGACGTTATAACCGGATCCGACATGCCACATCGGAACGTTCAAAACATTTTATATTGTTGATCCAGCAAAATTTACTTAGTGTTTTAAAAGATAATTTCATTATAGGTTAAAGTGAATGGAAGCTGTGCACCAGGTAGGAAACCGGAAAAGAGGAGGTGAGTCCATCGGACTGCTTAAGTACCAAGCTCCCTTCGGATCCAATCCTAGACATGCATACCGCCATTGCCACACCTTAACGTCCTGGATATTTCTAGGAAACTGATTTGATTAAGTCATTTTTAGGAAAAGTGATTAATTTTGGAAAATACTTTCATTGCGGAAGCTTTGCTTGTTGTCGTGTTATTTTGAAATTAAATCTATCCAATTTCAACAGTTAAAATAAGTAATCCTATCTTAGTAATATATATTAAAACCATCAAAAATAATTAAGCGGCCTTATTACATTTAAAAACCCAAAACTTCAACGTAAATAAAAGGATGTTTAGTTCACCTGAAGAAAATCAAACTTTCAGAACGGGTGGCCACTCCGAATTCTCTCACAGCTCCAAGCCCACTATGGTTGGGGATTATCTACATGGATGAAAATAAAAGGGATGAGTTTGGGGAAAACTCAGTGTGTAAATTAACCCAACCATAGCTTATATCAGCTCAAACCACAGAAACAGAATAAGTTGGCCTTAGCCCAGAACAGATTTCAGAATGAAGCCCATAGGCCCATAACAGAACAGAACAGAACAGATATTACATGTTTATGCAGAAACCCAACCCAGATCCATCCATAACACCCCCGTACCAGCCTTACGCCATGTGGGGAGACTACTCGACCCACCCAACCGCTACACACCACAGAAATCATAGCGAGGCTGCCAGATATTGTGACGAAGTCACCAGATACAGATATTGTGGCAGAGTCACCAGAACAGATATATGTGGCAAAGCCACCAGATCAGATAATTGTGGCATAGCCACCAGGACAGATATATGTGGCAGAGCCACCAGATCAGATAATTGTGGCATTGCCACCAGGACGCTTCCTCCATAGTATAACCCAAGTCCCCATGCAACAGATATATAATCATGGCATACATCATACAGAATTAGATCGTCATGCTTTTCAGTCAAAAGTAACCCTAGGGGTATAATGGTAATTTTGCATCATAGGGGTATTCAAGTAATTTAACTATTCTTAAGGTTTTCATACATAACATAGCCATTTACGTACGATCAGAAACACTTACCGCGTTTTCTTACCAATTTGGGCCCGTTGGCCTATTATCTCGTTTTTGGCCCATTAAGCCCAAAAATATCGAAATGCACAGAATCGCGCACTCTGCAGTCTTATCACTTTAATTTACCATATACATCAAACTATTAATCTCATGAGCATTCACACACTTGCAAGATCTCAAAATACCGGCTTTTCAGCATTTCGGCTTTTCGGCTTGTGCCGATCTAGACTATAAGAGGGTGTTAGTTACACACCTGTTTGCGACGATATGCTGACGAGATCCACACACGAACCGCCTACAATTGGATTACTAACACGTTAATCTAACTATTCAAATACGAACTACGTATTAACCCCTTACAATATTCGGCCAACCACACCTACAGATCAGAGTAAGCTTATAAGAAATCAATAAGCAACACTCATTAACAAATTTTTGTCAGTGTTTACCACATAATCATAATTTCACTGCAAGCTGTCTTCCTGAGCAACAGTCACTAAATCATTTATAATTGGAGCTACGAAACTCCAAATAAAGTTCCGTTAATTTTCCCTGAAAATAGACTCATATATCTTCTATCCATAAAATTTTCATAATTTTTGGTTTATCCAATCAATACCAGATTTTTCTCAAAGTTTCTCATGTTTCACTGTTTGACTAATCTGACCACTCTTCATTACGAATCAAATTTCTCATTGTACAGAATTCAAAATATGTTCTTGTTTATTTCATTTGAAACTAGACTCAATAAGATTTAATTACATAATTTATTCATCTTCTAATTCATCTCCCACAATTTATGGTGATTTTCCAAAGTCACGTTACTGCTGCTGTCCCAAGCAGATTTATTACCAAATCACTCTTTCACACATACCTTGCATGCATGTTATTTAAACATGTATATCACCAATCAATCATCACATGTCTATGATTTTACTTAAGTATAATCTCCATTTCATCATTTTAAAGCACAACATGTTAGCCGATTTTTCCCTTTAGCATCTAAGGCACATGCATGCTCATTTGTTTGGCTCAACTTCACCTATCTTCCATTTTTCATCAAAAGAACATGAAACAACAACCATTTCCTTCATTTTAATTCATGACTAAATGCTCACAACACAACTAAAAACCAAAATATGCTTCAAGAGTTAAGGTAGAATCAAGAAGAACTTATGAACCTCAAAATAGAAGCAAGGTACCAAGAACTTACCTTCAATTTTCCTCCTCCTAGTGACCGAATACTCAAGAGCTTTCTCCTCTCCTTTCTCTTCTCTAACTTTCAGCTATGATGAACAAAGATGGACAAAACTTTGTTCTTTTCATCCTTTTGTTATTTTATTACCCAACATTTTATGACACAAAATAACCTTTATTATTTGTGCCATACCTATGCCATAATGTTAATAAAAAAAATGCCCATAATGCTTATCATGCCCATCATGGAATATTTACCTAACCCATTATCAATTTTTTTATCAATTTGTACCATAAATTATGGATATCAAGTGCACATATTGTCTTCAACAACATGATAGCCGGCCACTTCTTGTAAAATGGGAGGTTTGACATGCAAATCCTCCTATTTTGCACTACTATTTATTTGGCCACTACAAATTAGCCTATAGCATTTTCAAACATTTTCACATAGGTCCTATTTCATAATTTCACTCACAAATGACAAAATCAAAGCATAAAATTTTGCCAATATTCACAGAATTCCCGAAAATTGGGGCGTTACATATTAAGCTATTAATAATACTACATAACATATATATATAAATATTAAGTAAGAACGATAATAATGAGATGCTAATAAATAAATATAATAACAGTAATAAAATATAGTAGTATTAATAATATGAAAATTAAGATAGAATAATGAGAAAACGTAAGAAAAAAGGATGAAATTGAATTGAAAATGGGATTTATGAGGTGAATTTAAAATAAATAAAAGGGAAGGGGACCGATTTGAACACGCGAACAGCCAGGAGGGCCTAAAGGAAGAAATATTCCAACCTTCAAAACTCTGCACCTCATGTAGGATTAAAATGAAATAAAAATGAAATAGTCGGGCCAAATTAAAAATAAAGAAAAGTGAATTATAGAGTAATTAAGAGACAGAATGACCAAAAGAGGAAATATCTCTTTTTGCAGAAACACGCGGATCTTCTTTGGGCGTCGGGTCGGGTCACGCGGGTCAGGGGCCAAAACGATGCCGTTTTGAGCCCCTGAACCCACACATCAAACGGCGTCGTTTGCTTCTTCACAAAAACCCCTAAAATTTCTTTTTTGCTTCATTTTCAGCCGACTTTAAGAAAGTTTCAGAAACTTTCTTCTCTCTACTAGGGTTTCAAACCCCTTTTAGTGCTACCGTCGGTCCTGCACTCCTACACTATTGACGGCGGTCATGGTAGCAATAAACGGGCTTTTCAGCCCTTGATTAAGTTGCGTTTGAAGGCCAAACCTTCGAGGCCTAGGAAAACCAGATCGAGAGGCTTCCTTCTCTCTTCGGAGTTCGAACTCAACGGCGGAGAGAGGAGTTCCGGCGACGCGATTCGGGTAAGCTCCTTCCGCTCCTCTTTTATTTATTTCAAGCTTTCTTTTTTTTATTTAAAAAGTTCTTGTAAAGTAAATAGAGTAAAAGCAAATAGAAAAGTCGAAAAATCTAAACAAAAATAAGAGCAAAACCTTTTAAACTTCTTTTCTTTCCTTTGATTTTTGCTCCAAATCGTTTGATGCAATGGTTTTTTTTTATTTTTTCAAAAAATCCCCCTTTCAAAAATGCAAAACCGTTCTTTTACATTCGGTTTCATTTTCTGCTTTATAGCCAATTACAAGAGAAATATTTCGTGATCTCTGCTATTGCTTGCTGCTTCTGCTCTATTTTATTCTCTTTTGCGTGCTTTCCTTTCATTTTGCAGGTAATGGGCGATGGGACGGGGCTGAGGCGTCGTCAGAGGTGTCAGAGGACAGGTGGAGGAGAGGCGGTGCAAGTGGAGGCACCTAGGGTTTGCTGCTTCCTTGTTTTTTTCTACTGGTGGTTTGGGCTAGGGTAGGTTGGGTATTAATGTGGGCCTTGGTATTTGGGCTGTGAGGTTATATTGGGCCCTCAAATTGGGTTTGTACAACTGCCCCTCTTTGCTCATTGTCGTGTAACGAGAATAGAGCAAAGACTTTCAAGAAAGACCAATTTGCCCGATCGCCAAGTCTAACTTCTTTGGTGCTCTTATTCTTCAGGTAGCTTCATTCCAGTCTACTACGGCTCGTTACTTTACTCCGCTTCACTGCAACTTCAAAGAAATAAGATTTGCTATCTTCAGTCTGTTTCATTGCAGCTTCAAGGAGATAAGACACGTGACTTCAATTTACTCTGCTGAAACTTCAAGGAGATCTGCTATGGCTTCGAGACGCTCCGGCGCCATTTCAGGAAGATAAAATCTATATTTTTCAGCCTTTTACCCTACTGCTTAGGGGTCAAGGCTCATCGTCTTTGATCTGCTCCACTACTGTTTAGGGAGATAAGATCTGAAAATTTAGCCTGTTACCCTACTACTTAGGGGTTTAAGGTTCAATGCCTTCGATCTGTTTCCCTACTGCTTAGGGGGTTAAGATCTTGTAAATTCGGTCTGTTACCCTACTGCTTAGGGGTTTAAGACCCTTCGTCCTCGATCTGTTTTCCTACTGCTTAGGGGGTTAAGATCTTGTAAATTCGGTCTGTTACCCTACTTCTTAGCGGTTTAAGACCCTTCGTCCTCGATCTGTTTCCCTACTACTTAGGGGATTAAGATCTGTAAATTCAGCTTGTTACCCTACTGCTTAAGGGGTTAAAGCCCATCATCTTCAATCTGTTTCCCTATTGCTTAGGGGGTTAAGATCTATCAATTCAGCCTGTTGCCTTACTGCTTAGGGGGTTAAGGTCTATAAATTCAGCCTGTTACCCTACTGCTTAGGGGTTTAAGGCCCATCATCTTCGATCTGTTTCCCTACTGCTTAGGGGGTTAAGATCTGTCAATTCAGCTTGTTAGCCTACTGCTTAGGGGGTTAAAGCTTGTGAATTCACTGATTCTAGGGACATGACCTGTAGAATCAGTTCCGTGTATCTATGCTTATGTCAAATGGTTAGGATGCTATGATCGAAATGAATCAAATGCTCCTAACCGGATGTGTTATGAATGTGTCAAATAATTAGGATGCTATGATCGAAATGAATCAAATGCTCCTAATTAGATGTGTTATGAATGGTATATGAATGAAAATGATCCCTTTAAAAGGTTTAAGGTATCATCGCTCATTTTTCATCAGGACATTATCACTGTCGTATTATGCTGCCATCTTGTTCGGTTGGTATTTTTGACAGAAAAGTCAAAGAAACAATCACATTTTGCTCAGCAAGCTTGCCCCGCTGTAATTTCAGAGTCCCTTCCACTGTACCTTCTAGGACATAAAGTTTGTGCCTCCCACTGCAATTTCATAGGAATAACATTTGGTTTCTTCCATCCATCCTGCTACAACTCAAAGGTATAGGATTTGTATCATCTTCAATCTATTTAATCTATTACACCATTCCCTGGGTGTAATGACCAGATGCATATGCCTGATATTTGCATGAATGCAGAGTATTATTTCTTTTCCCGAGAGTGACTCCTTTTTTACACTTGGGTTGACATCGCTCGTTATTCATCGAGATTGTGTCACTGGTGCGATATTTTGTTTTTTCGTGCAACTGATATCAAAGAATCTAGAGAGATAGCCACAATTTTAAACTCGTCACTCTCAAATATTTCCAACCCTTAGACTTGGTAAGTTCTAAATAATGGTCCTGTTTCAGGTTCCTATCCTATTTAGAAACTTCCAGAGTTATATGCAAAACTTCTTTTGTGGAAGTATTATTGGTCCATTAACCGTTATTTCAATGCAGAATGCTTGAAAAAGATCAAAACAATGGACAAAAAGGAAATTGATTGGGAGCATAGCTCGAAATGAATAAATTAATCAAAGATTGCAAATGCAATAAGAAGGAAATTAACTCAAAATGAATAAATTAATCAAATATAGTAATGCACATAAGAAGAAAATTTATTCGGACATATCTTGAAAAGAATCAAAGATAACAAATTCAAAATGGGTAAAATAGAAGCTAGATGCCCCAGATATCGCAGCTTGAGCTTCTCTGTACCAACTTCTTGAAGACATGTCTGAGCTCAATATGTGTTTAGAGGATCCGGAGTACTTTGTCGATGCCCCAAGACGTAGCATACTTCTTCATTTTTAATTCAGGCATAGCAAGACTAATGTATGCCCCACTTTGATCCAAATTTGAGCTGCCTCTTTCGGGTTTTCAACTCGAATCCCTTTGGTCTCAATGCGCCATTTGGGGGTTTTCACCTTGGCCTCTTTCCTTTTAGGTAGAACGCTCCTTGATTGGATTTGAATTCACCGGATTAGGCAAATCTTTGCCATTAATTTCAACTAGATCAATGTTCCTCCAGAACAAGCCTTCTTTATAAGGTCTTTCCTAGTTTTGACATACACGTTCCTCTGAAGTCCTTTTGTATAGGAGGGATATTCTTCAATATCAAGTTCCCCTAGTGGAATTTCCTAGGATGAACCTCTTCATCATAAGTTCACATCGTTTATTAGACCATGACAGATGGCTTTCAACCTCCTTTCTTCAAACTCAATTGATCATATTGGGATTGGATCCATTTTGAATTATCCAACTTCAACTCTGTCAAGATTCAGAGACAAAGAATCTTTTCTTCAAAACCATTTTTATCCCATAGACTAACGAAATATGTTGCCCCGGCGAAGGTCTTGGCCAACGTTCGATGAGCATAGAGGGTACATGATGACTTCTTATGCCAATCTTTACAAGTCTCAGTCACCTTTCCATGATCTTTTTTTTTTTAGGATTTGATGATTGGCATATGAACCAACTTTCACCCTCTTAGCAAAGTAATTGATGCCTGCTAGAAGCCTTCGACGAGATCGGCCCAATAACCTCCATGCCCCACATAGAGAAAGTCAAAAGAATGAAGGGGCACATGAATTTCTCTTCATAAATTTGGCATTTACGGCATACTGATGCAATCCCGTTCTATGGTGGGCCAGCAGAACCCAAATCTCATGATTAGCCTGGCCATCGTAAACCCATTAGCATATGTCATTCAAAACCCTGCAACATCCTCATGTCTTAGTAGCCAGGTGTATCTTGATACAATCGTGCAAAAATCTTTAAATTCTTGGAAGTGACTCAATGACGCTCGCTTTGCCTTTATGGTAATGCAGACTTCGATGTTTGCCTCTTTCTCTTGTCCTAGGCCTACTGTCTACTGACTTTTTGTAAGAGAGGATCTGTTTTCATCTTACTCTACCATCCCTAACAAATCAGAGAGTAGTCTACATCTTTGTCATCTTCAAAGTGTTGAGATCCCTTTAGGCCCATATTTCGCTCAAAAGGAGACTCGGAGTCAATGACAGCGTTACTCACATCATTGATATCTAGGGACCCGCTGAAGGCAGATTCCAAAGAATAAATGATTCTAAGGATGATTATTTGTATGGTATGATCATGGATGAAGTATGCATGAATATTTGAAAGAAAGTCCAAAGAACAAATGAATCTAAGAACGATTATTTGTACAATATGAAATCAAAAAATATTTGCTCAAAAAGATGCATTTTATTGAAATAAAGACTTAGGACACAAGCCTATTTCACAAAAGGGGTCTAATTGCTTCTAGTCTTAAAGCAACAAGCGTGTTTTGAATATTACTCTAGATTAACTCTAACAATAAATGGATCTCTTCTACAGTCCCATTGTTCAAAACACTTCCAAGTAATACAAGGGTTTGGAAACTTTTATTCCCCGGTTCCTTCTTCGGATAGGTTATTCAGATTCCCTGATATTCCTTCCAAGCTTTTGACTTGTTCAAGGCATTGCAAATCTCTTGCCCCCACTTTCAAATCATATTTACTGTATTGTCAAAGCGATTTAGTTCTGAGGAATCGTCAAACTTTACAACTCCCATTTCAATGAACCTTTCGACCAACTTTTTAAAAGTAGTGCAGTTTTCGATTGAATGTCCCGTTATTCCCGCGTGATACTCACATTGAGCATTCTCATTATACCATTTTGGGAACGGAGGTCGCACTGGTTCCGAGTAGAACGGTGACACCACATGTACATCAAAGAGATTCTGGTACAACTCCTTATATGACATTGGGATTGGTGTAAACCGGAGCCTTTCTGTATTCGGCCTCGAGTTGGATTCCTGCCTCGGCTGGCCTATGTTGACCAATTTGGGGTACCATTTGCTCATATTATTCACTTCATTTTCATTTCTATTTGGGGTTAACCTCTTTGCGCTTTCTCCTACATATATCTTCCCGCTCCTGATTGCATTTTCAATCATCTCGTCGGACATTTCTATGTCTGAGAAGCTCAAGGTAGCGCTTCCCAACATATGGGTAATGAACAGGGCTTTCAGAGTATTGATGAAATGCATCATGGTCTCCTTTTCCAGAAGAGGCGAGTGGACTTGCATCGCTACCTCTCTCCATCTTTGGGCATATTGCCTGAAGCTCTCACTTTGCTTCTTTTCCATATTTTGTAGTGTAATTCTGTCAGGCGCCATGTCAGTCACGTGGCCATACTACTTCATAAAAGCCCGTGCTAAGTCTTTCCATGAATTGATTTTAGCACGACTTAATTTATTGTACCATTTAGTTGCTGAAAAGATCAGGCTGTCTTGGAAGCAATGAATTAATAATTGGTCGTTATTAACATATCCCGTCATCCTTCGATAGAACATTGTGATGTGAGCTTCAGGACAACTAGTCCCATTATACTTTTCAAACTCTGGAGTCTTAAATTTTGGCGGGAGTACTAGATCAGGTACCAAACTCAGATCCTTGGCATCAACCCTGCGATGGTAATCAGCATTCTCCATCACTCTAAGTTTTTCTTCCAACCACTTGTATCGATCTTCGAGTTGTCTTGCCAGTTCAAACTTTGCTTTTTCTATTCCTTCCATTTTGTCTAGATCAGGAACTTCATGATTGGTTAGACTGTTCCTTGGATTGGAACCTGAGCCCGTCGGGTAGTTCATGGGTGCCGAGGTACCGACCTGATGTTGTGATCTGATAGCAATAGGTACATCTTGCGGACATGTCTGATCGTTTATCGGGGTGAAACCCGGAGGGTATAGAGGTTCATCATTTTCCTCCCTAGCATTGATCATGAAGTTTTTTCCTTTTCCTAGCCCCTTAGTCAGTAATTGGGACAACTGATTCATCGTATTCCTTTGGGCCTCTAGCATTTGGTCCCTTATATCTTGTTGGATCTTCGCCAGTTGCTCTTGCATTTGCAGTTGTAATTGGTCTTGCATTTCTTTTTGAAGTTGTTCAAGTCTTTCCAATCTTTGATCCATAACTTTTATCCTTTTCCTTGTACCATAAAGATGCCTATTCGCTTGAATTTTTTCGGTTCCCAGGTTAACTAAAATAATTTCACCTAATTACTGTTCTTTTAGGGAAAGTCTAATGCAAATAATGCAATACAATGCAAATGCATAAAATGAATGCAAAAAGAAAGTGAGGCATTGATTCTGAATTCAATTTCATTAGAACAACTTTTCTAGAAAACAAATTCCTTTACATAAAACGGATTACATATACGGCCTTTCTCTCATATTCCAAGTGAAAACACCTATCTTCCTCTTCATATCCGGATCTTATGGTCAAGTCTTGCGAATTTTCTAAAAGATGTCTCCATTAACTCCTTTTGCTTGATCCAGGCTGCGACTCGTTGCTCACTTATCCCCACGATACTTGTTAGCTTCTTTAAGACATGATGGCTCTCGAACAATCTTTGTTGGCTTTCATCCTCAGGCAATGAAGCAAAGTCTTGTATTTCTTCACAGACTATCAGCATTCTTTCATTGTGTTTAGTTGGACCATATTAGACAATCGTGTTATAATCCACTTTATCAAAAAATTTGTTTCCTTATGACAAACTGTTCTACTAGCAATCAAATATGAATCAACACCCCCTTCCTATGATGACGTAATGCAATGCAATTATAAACAAAACAAAAACAAAACACGTTAGTGCAGGATAAATAAATAACAAATAAAGCAATTCAGGTCACCACTAGGGGTTCGGAGTGGCTCTACCTAGTGTGGGCTCCTAGGTCTCTCTACATGTGGCTCGGTTCTAGAGTAAAGATACTTGAACCAGCAGATTCCTCGATCTTCGCCCATTATAGGCTTATACAGACTGAGTTCAGTTTAGGGGAATACATTTCCCTATGGCTGCACGGAGATGAAAATCTCACGAAGACATAGGTACGGATGTATCCCGAAAGCGATCCACTATCCTGCACAAAGGTGAAAACCTCACGAATGAGTAGTTTCTCACTCCCACTTAAAGGGGTGTGACCACAATGGTCATGCAATGCAATGTGCGAGGATATATGCATAAAAACTCGAAGCGATTAAAGAAAATAGGAATAAAATGATGAAAACCGCAAGAAAAACGGGTGAATGCAATGAAATGATCGTATATCAAAATCAAATTTTCAATTTTCGACAAAAAGACAAAAGTTAATCAACTTGTGGCTTGACTCTCTTATTTGGGTCCCCAGCGGAGTCGCCAAGCTGTCGTAACCATTTTTTGAAAAACGGGAATCGACTTTGATTTTGAAAATGAAAACGAATAGAGGAGTCGCCACCAATCCTTTTTGATGAGGTGTGATCGGGTCACCTTAAATTAATCGTTTTAATAAAAGTTATGATTTACTAAAACGATAATTTTTGGTCTACGAAAATCAAAAAATGAGTTCGGGAGTCGGTTACGCACGAGGAAGGATTAGCACCCTCGATACGCCCAAAAATTGGTACCTAGTTGATTAATTAGTGTCTTAATGTTGAAGATTGAAAGCTTGAAAGACTTTGAAATACGATCCCTCTTTGTAAAAAATGCTCAAATATTAAAGACCTTCTCATCTTGAAGTAATAAACACCACGTCCAGTAAGTTAGGACACGACATCTCGAACTTTGAGAACGAGCTTGCCTTTATTTAAAATTCATGTATTTTAACCCTCTTTTTTAAAAGGGTATTCGATCATTTAGTGTAAACGAGAAAAATCAAAACCCAGTAAGTTAGGGCACGATATCTCGAATTTCCAAATGCTGAATATTGCCTTTGTTAGCAAAAATCTTATCTCAAGGTAATAGAATGTCATACCCGGTAAGTTAGGGCATAACACCTCGTTTCTCCGAGAATAAGCATTTTTTCAAAACTCGTATTGTGATTTTTTAAAGAATATTCCGTTATTTAGGTAAAAAGAAGAATCGAAACCCAGTAAGTTAGGGCACGACCGTCTCGACTTATCAAATACGGACATCACTTTTATGAAAGAATTATTTTAAGGTATCGAATAAAAAAGCATAATGTGATTTATAGCAAAATATAAAAGCAAATTATGATGCTAATGCGTAATAATAAGTGTGACAATGTCAAACATAATAATACGAGCAATTATGAAAGGTGAAATAATAACAAGGCTAGTAAACAAGCGCATGAGGAAAATAAAATGATCGAATACGCAAGTAAATTAATTAATAAATAAATAAATATAAAAATGACAAAATAAAATGACAATGATAACGAAAACGAAAACGATAATAATGATATATATATATGTATTAAAGTACTTACGTAAGAATAGAAGTGATAAGAAATATAGGAATATATATACATAGTGATAATAGTACAATATTGGAAAAATACATATGCGTAGTATATATAAAAATGTATGCGTAATATAATAAAAATTACATAGTATGTATATATATTAGTTATAATAATAATGATAATACAAATAATGAATGATTTAATGTTTGAAAGAATTTACAAAGATATAAATAAATAGATGATGAAACGATAATAATAAGAGTAATGATACATATAAGCAAAATAAGTACGCTAAAATATATATATATTAAATTAGTTAGTATAAAAGTAATAGCGTATAAGTAATTAAAAAATGTTATAGTACTAAAAGTAATAATACAATAGTGATAACAATGAAGGTATAATAATAATAGTAAAAATGCAAAGATAATGATAATAATAATAAAAACATTACATAAATATATATTGAAAATACAAAACAAAATATACACATAATGTATTAAAATATATACATAATATATATATAATGTTTGAAAAGAACAAATATACATAATATAATACTAATACATATATGCGTAATATGGAGTATAACGTATATATATTAAAAGAATACATATATAACATACAAATACATTAATAATAACAATGATATTAAGCTATTAATAATACTACATAACGTATATATATAAATATTAAGTAAGAATGATAATAATGAGATGCTAATAAATAATATAATAACAGTAATAAAATATAGTAGTATTAATAATATGAAAATTAAGATAGAATAAAGAGAAAAAGTAAGAAAAAAGGGTGAAATTGAATTGAAAATGGGATTTATGAGGCAAATTTAAAATAAATAAAAGGGAAGGGGACCGATTTGAACACGCGAACAGCCAGGAGGGCCTAAAGGAAGAAATATCCCAACCTTCAAAACGTTGCACCTCATGCAGGATTAAAATGAAATAAAAATGAAATTATCGAGCCAAATTAAAAATAAAGAAAAGTGAATTATAGAGTAATTAAGAGACAGAAGGACCAAAAGAGGAAATATCCCTTTTTTCAGAAACACGTGGATCTTCTTTGGGCGTTGGGTCGGGTCACGTAGGTCAGGGGCCAAAACGACGTCGTTTTGAGCCCCTGAACCCACACATCAAACGGCGTCGTTTGCTTCTTCACAAAAACCCCTAAATTTTCTTTTTTGCTTCATTTTCAGCCAACTTTAAGAAAGTTTCAGAAACTTTCTTCTCTCTACCAGGGTTTCAAACCCCTTTTAGTGCCACGGTCGGTCCTGCACTCCTCCACTGTTGGCGGCGGTCATGGCAGCAACAAACGGGCTTTTCAGCCCTTGATTAAGTTGCGTTTGAAGGCCAAACCTTCGAGGCCTAGGAAAACCAGATCGGGAGGCTTCCCTCTCTCTTCGGAGTTCGAACTCAACGGCGGAGGGAGGAGTTCCGGCGACGCGATTCGGGTAAGCTCATTCCCCTCCTATTTTATTTATTTCAAGCTTTCTTTTTTTTATTTAGAAAGTTCTTGTAAAGTAAATAGAGTAAAAACAAATAGAAAAGTCGAAAAATCTAAACAAAAAATAAGAGCAAATTTAAACTTCTTTTCTTTCCTTTGATTTTTGCTCCAAATCGTTTTGATACAATGGTTTTTTTTTATTTTTCCGAAAAATCCCCCTTTCAAAATGCAAAACCGTTCTCTTACATTCGGTTTCATTTTCTGCTTTATAGCCAATTACAAGAGAAATATTTCGTGATCTCTGCTATTGCTTGCTGCTTATGCTCTGTTTTCATCTCTTTTGCGTGCTTTCCTTTCGTTTTGCAAGTAATGGGCGATGGGACGGGGCTGGGGCGTCGTCAGAGGCGTCAGAGGGCAGGTGGAGGAGAGGCGGTGCAAGTGGAGGCACCTAGGGTTTGCTGCTTCCTTGTTTTTTTTTCTGCTGGTGGTTTGGGCTAGGGTAGGATGGGTATTAATGTGGGCCTTGGTATTTGGGCTGTGAGGTTATACTGGGCCCGCAAATTGGGCTTGTACAACATGCAATTGGCAATTCAGAAAAGAGATTAAACAATGGACAACTTGTTCTTTCAAAGTCTTTATTAGCTTTTCTTGACTGTAATCTTATTTCTTACAAAAGTATCAGAAAAATGATACATGGTGTTAACTTTTTCCATGTTGTCCAATTAATATTTGACACGTGGTGACGATATTGTCATAATTATATTATCATCCAAAAATTATAAAAAAATCTAAAAAATTAAAAATATACAATCAAAATTAAAAAATATATATTTTTATAATGTTTCATAAAAATAAAAAAATTCCATTTTTTATATCTTTTCATATATTTTATAAAAAATATATTTTATATAAAAAATTAAAAAAATCAAATTTTAAATAAAAAATCAAATTCATGAAATAATTTGTTCAGTGATGTAAAATTTTTTACACTTTTTACATTAAATTATAACTTTTTATAGAAAATATTATTTTAGAATTTTTATATTTTTAATATTTTTAGTTTTCAGATAATAACAGTACAATGATACCATTATTAACACAAATTAATTCATGCACAATTTTATGTAAAAAATAAAGTATAAATACTAATTTGAAAAAAATATATAAACATAAAATAAATATCGAAATAAAACATAAATAGCGAAAAGTAAATTTAGACGAGCACTTTTTAGTATTTGGAGACGGCGAATAGGCAAGTGCAACAGGCTGCGCATGACGTCCACCACCGAATAAGATGGTATGTTACAGGAGGCTGTATAAAACGTGATGGATGCATTCAAACATCTATATGAAGACATACACCAAAAGCCAAACATACTGGAAAGCAAAATACCAATCACTTTCATTTTTCCAACCCAAACCAGCCAAACCCCGTATCCATTTTTCACCTTTTGCCCGCTGCAGGAGACTACGCTTTCCAATTTTTATTTAAAATTATTTCACTGTATTTTTAAATTTAAAATAAATATTTATTTATTCATTAAACCACTCGAATAAGTTTGTTGGTATACATTTAACCAGGGGCGTAGCTAGGGGGCTGGCATAGGCCCCGGCCCCCCTAAAATGAAAATTTTCATTTTAGGCCCTTGAAATTTTTTAAAAATTTTAAATTAGTAAAGGTAAAATTGCACTTTGGCCTCCCCTAAAATTATAAAAATTCAATTTAATTCTTTACAAATTATAAAAATATAAACTATAAAAAATTAAAATTTCATCCGGCCCCCTTAAAAAAAATTTCTAGCTTCGCCCCTGCATTTAACCAAACAAAAAAGTTTGTTTGTATACTAGAAATTTAAATTTTTTTTGGGTGAAAATAAAGTAAAACATCACAAAATACTAAAAAAAAAAGGAGAAATTTCATATAACTATATGCCCTCCTCCCTACCAAAGGCCTGTTTAGTGATACTATCAGTTTCCATGTTTTCTTTTCTAGGAACATATTCAATTGACCAATTTCCTCATTTTGCAAAATTTGTAAAATACGCCTAATTAATGTAGAATTAGATCCATTCGACAGAGACTCTTTGATAGCTCCAATAACTTCAAAAGTATCAGTCTGCATCATAACTCTATCTTGTTGTCTTCCTTGTACCAATGTGCGGTTGAAGCCAAGTATCCATTCGCCATTATGATCTCTAAATACTCCACCAGTAGCAGCGCAACCTGTATCGATTTTGATAGATCTATCGGATCTTATGTAAATCCACCTTTTTTATCCACCATCTCCACTCTCGAGATAAGTCTTATAGAACTCCCTCTCTTGCAAACAAAAAAGTATTGGTTAGCCCAACTATGCGCACATTTGACAATTTCCTCTACACTCCACGGCTCCCCTTGAAAAGTGCAAATATTTCAATTCTTCCATATCCGCCAAGCAACAGGGCCAAAGAAGCTAGACCACTCGACATTCCTCCAGGTTATATTTATTCGCTTTTCTAAGTTAAATTCAAGTCACTCCTACAAATTACATAAAAAGAAAAAAGATACCTTATGGGGTGGGATAATCCGGGACCATACATTCTTCGTTGCAACACAATCCCTTATAGTATGTAAAACATCATTTGTTTCATGGCCACAGATAAGACATCTTGCGTCACTGTCCACACTACGCCTTAGTTGCTTTACATGAGTAAGCAGCTGCTGTTTAAAAACCAGCCAGAGAAAAACCTAAACCCCTTTGAGGACCCTTAACCTTCTATGGCAACTTCCAAGCTTCCTTCTTAGGATCCCATAAACCCTTCTTAATCTTACGATAACCACTTTTAGTAGAGAAGCAGCCTGATGAGGTTCCCAACCAAGCTAATCTATCAGGCCCCACTAAAGGGTGTGGAGGTGAAATGCTAGTAATGCGTCTAATTAAATCTTCTGATAATCAAACCTGAAAAAGTTTCAAATTCCACCTTCCCTCATCTGTAGTCATCTCCTTTAGACAACAATCCATGATAATATTGGCACTTGTTGGGATAAGATTAATCAATGGTCCAATCTTCGGAATCCAGTTATCCCTCCAACACCTAATGATGTTACCATATCCAACAGACCAGAATATATTTTCTCTAAGCAAAAGTCATACCTTAGATAGAGCTCTCCAAAGGAATGAACAATTACTACGAGAGATACTGAAGGGTAAACCATCTTTCAACTATCGAATCCCAAGCCCTTCACAAGTCTTTGGTTGACAAACCGAGTCCCAACTAAC
Source organism: Gossypium hirsutum (assembly GCF_007990345.1). NCBI lineage: Eukaryota > Viridiplantae > Streptophyta > Magnoliopsida > Malvales > Malvaceae > Gossypium > Gossypium hirsutum. Next base: position 11,674,875 of record NC_053429.1, read on the forward strand.
AAGAGCCATTTTTTTACTCCCTCTGGTCGATCCCCATATAAATTGTCTAACAATACTCTCAATTTCGTCATATATTCCTTGTAATATCCTTAAGGATTGCATGAAATAGCTAGGAATTTTGAAAATGACCAATTGTGCTAAAGTAACTCTCTCAACTAAAGATAACGCCTAGCATCCCACCTTTGTAACCTTGATTTGACTTTTACCATCACAAACTTCAAAGAACTAATGGTCACCCTTTCGTAAAAGAGGGGAACTTTCAAATAAGAACCCAAATTATGGACCATACGAAATCCAAGCTTGTCACACAAGTGACCTGCCAAATCGTCCTCTACTCCTTTAGAAAAGAAAATGTTCATCTTATGAGCATTCACCCAGTGTCTAGAAAAACCACAGAATGAACTCAACAGATCTTTAATTAAATTAGCTTGGTTCACATTAGCTTTCCCAAAGATAACAAGATCGTCAACAAAAAATAAGTGAGAGAGTGACGGTCCTGACCTGAATAATCGAATGGGAGACCAGAGACTAGAGCTTCTAGATGAATTAATACTCTGACCCAACCATTCCATGCAAAGAACAAAAAGATAAAGAGACAAAAGATGCCCCTTACGAATGCACCTAGCTAGACTGAACTTTTAAGTAGGCAACCTATTTCAAAGAATCTGCATAGTTGAGCTTGTGATGGTTGACATGAAGACATTTCTAAGGACATTAGAAATGTTTGCCGTTTGGAGGGAGGAGTCTATAAATTTCCAACTAACCCAGTCATAGGATTTCTCCAAATCAATCTTAATAGCCATCCATTTTTTTTGTTTGCTTCGTATTGAGTGGATGGCTTCTTAGGCCACTATGATGTTGTCTATGATGCTCCTTCCAACAATAAAACCCGCTTGCTCTGGCCCTATAATTATGGGTAAAACCACCTTAAATCTATTTGCAATAATCTTCATGATCAATTTGTAGAGAACTAGACATAAACTTATTGGGTGAAACTGTGTAAAACTTTTAGAATTAAGAACCTTAGGTATAAGCACAAGTAAGGTACTATTAAGCTTCCTATTAATAACCTGCCTATCAAAGATTTTCCTGACCCATTCACAAATAGCACCCATAATCAACTCCCATTGACTTTGAAAAAAGAGTGCATGATACCCATCACTGCCTTGCATTTTCCAAAAAGCCATGTTAAACATGGCAACCTTTATCTCTTCAATAGAAATTGCTTTGGAAAAGAACTAGCTGGTAGAGGTGTCATGAATTTCGAAAGCTCACCATAGAATTTTTGAACTTGACTGCCTTAGACTAGAGTTGCTCATCCTCAAAAATCATTCACCCTCTTTATTTTTCAAAGTTGAAATTTTGTTGTGATTTCTTCTCTAAATCGTGCAGGCATGAAAAAAATTAGTGTTTTGATCTCCAAATTGCAACCAATCACACCTAGCTTTTTACTTCCAAAATAGCTCTTCATGATGTAGAACACACTCCAATTCCTCTCGTATCTAGTTCTCCATATAACTTAAATGTACAGAATCAGATCTTTCTAAGACTCTTTGAACATTAGATAATCTCTGCTTCTAATTTCTCTTACCAACCCCAATAAAACCATACACAGAATGATTCCAAACTTTAATGACATCAGAAAGAAATTTCAAAGATTCAGCCACATTACCTTTAAAGTACCATTTCTCCTTAACAAAAGCCGAAAATTTAGGATAATCAACCTAAATAGCTAGGAACCTAAAAGGGCGGCCTTTAGGCAAGTAAAATTTCAGCTTAAGAGATAGTAGCAAAGGTCTATAATTCGACTTAATTCTCAGGAGGTGAGTGATGGAGCAACTCGGGAATGATCGTATCCAAGCATCAATACCAATTGCCTTATCAAGTCTTTCAGAAAGCCCACCTCGATGCCATGTAAAAAGGGACCCCCTAAAACCCAAATCCTGCAAGTTAAACATCTCAAGGAAATCATTACAAAGAAGGTAACATTTCCTAACTAAACGCCCTCCTTTCTTATCATTAAAAGAAAGCAGTGTATTAAAATCACCAATAGCCATCCAATGAATGTTGCCGGTCGAGATAACGAATATGTAGAGGCCCAATTTCGTCTAGCCTAATAGAAAAACAAAGTCCATTAACTAAAAGTCCATTTACAAACCCAAATGACCCACACAAACCCAATCTATTAACCCATCTAACCTAACCCTAAAAGCCCAAACACCCGAAGCCCAATAGCCCAAAACCTAAACAGAAAAAAGAAAACCCTAGAACCTTAAACTCGATCTGCGCAGCAGCCTTGCCACATCAGTAAGCATGCCACCCGAGGTCTGCCCCTCTTTTCACCGAAATGGCAAAGCATGGCTCCTTAGAGCGTTGACCTTGCCACGAACACCTGCAAAAAAAGAAGAAGAAAAAGACAAGAAAAGGCAGAAAAACAAATAGTAGAGACAAAAACAAAAAAGAGAAAACAAAATAGAATATTATAATAATTTTCTCTATAAAAGCCAAACAGACTCGCTGTAAACAAAAAAAGAAATCGAATATAAAAAACAACAAAAAAACGATAGTTCATTTTATTTGTTTTTTTTATTTCAAAAAAATAAGAATAAAAACAAAGTTTAAATTTTTACCTTTTAAGAGTCGTTGTCGAGAAGCACCTCCGATTTGAGAAGCCTCGAAACCCCTTGAGGTTCCGTTGAAGGCCTTGCCGAAGAGGGAAAAAATCGAATGGTTTCTTCTTCTTCTTTTTCACCTATCTCGACCTTTTTTTGGATGTTTTATCCCTAGATCTAACTCTAGGGTTTCAAAAGGATTTTAAAAATGTTTTTTTCATTTTTCGACCACCAGAGGCGGTGGTTATCGATGCGGATGACTGGTGGTTGTGGGGCATGCGGCAACCTTGTGGCCGTAGGGGAGAGGGGATTTGAGAGAAAAAAAAAGGGAATAGTCTTTTTTTTAAAAAAACTGATAAAAATAAATTTTTTTAACATTTTAACTTATATAGACCCCTCAAAACGACATCGTTTTGGGTTTGGCTTCATACATCCAAAACGACGTCTTTTCAAGCCTAATCCGAATATCTGACCCGACCCCCTAGGATCCACGTGTTTTGGCATGAAAGGGCTAATTTCTATTTTGGTCGCCTGCTTTTTTGCTCTTTTTTAATTTCATCCTATTTCATTTTTATTTGCTTTATTTTCACCCCTTTTATTTTATTTTTGTGTAATTTAGTCCCTTGACCCACTGTGGACCCACTAAGGGACTGACACGTGTAAATGTGGTTAGGATAATTGCCCTTTGAGTCTCTATACTTTTCTATCTCATTTTAATTTAATCATTTATGTTCTGTTTCCTTATAATTAGGTTTTTAATTTTGTTATATTTTCAATTTAGTCTTTTATTTCCCTTTTCTTTTTTTCTTTTTTTCCTTTTTTGCAATTCACGCTTTAAATTTTGTTTAAATTTTAATTCAATCTTTTATTCATTAAAGTTAGCCCATTTATTTTTCTTTTTTTAATTTCAAGCATTTACAATTTATGCTATCTACATTTTTTCCTATGAATTTCCCGATTATTATATTTTGGTCCTTTATTTTTAATTATTGATATTTTTGATACTATCAAGTGATTATCGTTGCTAATATTATTTTTGTTAAAATTTGCTCAAATATCAATATTTTATATAATTATATTATTATCATAATTTTTTATATCATTTCATTATTATCATCATTATTATCATATAGTACTATTAATTGAAATTTTTTTATTGTTATAATTATTTTTTATTATTGTATTCACTGTAGCATTGTCATTTTATTTCATTATTTCTGTTGTTATTTTGTTAATACCATAACTTTGCCTTCATCTTACATTGTAAATATTGCTACATACACTCATCCGTTTTTCGGCATAAGCGTATAAAAAATAATAAAAACTAAGGCAATGTTTATTATTTTTGGGATTCAATAAGTTATGCTCCTAACTTACGGAGTATGGCCCCTTCCTAGAACTGAAATAACCAAACATCCTATTTAAAATTTAAGACACATAGGACTTAGGTAAAATCAAATGACGAGTATTCTTGTTTTCGAGGATTCGAGATATCATGCCCGAACTTACGGGACATGATGTTCTTTCTCGACTAACTCAAAATAAAGAGGCCATTTTCATAAATTTTAATTTAGTTAACAATATTTAATCAAATCAAGCAAAAAGGGATCGTATTTTAATTTTTCTTTGAATTTTCAATTCTTGACACTAAGACATCAAGTAATCAACTAGGTATCAATTTTGGACGTTATGAGGGTGCTAACCCTTCCTCGTACGTAACTAACTCCCGAACCCATTTCCTGGATTTTGTAGATCGAAAATCATTGTTTTAGTAAATCTAACCTTTTATTAAAATGATCAAATTTCGAGGTGGTCCAATTACACCTAATAAAAAGGATTGATGGCAACTCCATCTTCATTTTTTAAAATAAAAAGTCGATTTTTAAAGAGATTTCGACAGCTTGGCGACTCTGTTGGGATAAATAAGAGAATCAAGTCGCGAGTATATTACTTTTTGGTCTTTTTTGTCGAAAATCAAGAACTTGGTCTAAAATTGACAATCCCTTTCTTGCATTTCATCATTCGTGTGTTGTTTTGGTGAATGTCTTTGTTAATAATCTCGGGATACATAGTGATCTAGACATATGGTCTTATTTTTTTTCAGGTTTAAGAATTCTTCTTTGTATGTTTTCAAACATATTGCATGGGATAATCGTTCTATTTCAGCCTTCGTAAGTGGGAGTTAGAAGCTATTCCTTCCTAATATCTTCACCTCCGTACAGATATATGGAAATGTATTCCTCTGAACTGAACTCGATCCATATGAGCTTATAATGGGTGAAGATCAAGGAATCTATCGGTTTAGACACCTTTACTTTAGAACCAAACCGCATGTAATAAAATCTAAGAGCTAGCCTTAGGAAGAACCATGTCAAACCTTTAGTGTTTACTTGAGTAAATTACAAAGAAGGAATGTTTTGATTATTATTCCTTACTTTATATTCAAGCTTTACACAAAATTTACTGACTTGTTTCGTTTTGTTTTGGTTATGGTTGCATGCATTTTCATCTTAAAGGAAAGGTGTTGATTCGTGTTCAGTTTCTAAATAGAGAGTTTGTCATGAAAAAAGGGTTTCTTAATAAAGTGGAAGTTTCCGTTTTATGTAAATAAACTCGTTTTCTAGTAAAGTTGTTTTAATAGAATTGAACTAAAATTAGTGCCTTTTTACATGTATCTTTTTCATTCATTGCATGCATTAAATTTCATGAAATCCAAAAGTACGCCGAGTTAAGAACTCTTGTACAAAGACTGATGGACAACAAAGAGTTGGAATTCTTTGAAAATATTGAGGGTTTGGAGGGGAAAGATGTTTGTGCCTTTAAAGAGAGAACTCAAGAAAAAAAACTATCAAAAATCCGTCCCTATATCTTTAGAAGCGTTCTGAGCAACTGGACTGTGGAGGAGATCCCTGTAGTTTTTAGGACCATTTCAGAGTAATATTCAGAACATACTATTGCTCTAAGCCTGGTAGCAATAGGGATCCTCTTGTGAAAAGGCGTATGTCCATTATTTTTATTTCAATGAAAACAATGCATCTTTGCGTCCCACTTGGAAAATATTCCATTATTTTTTCATTTCATTTATACTCATACCATACAGTTAATCATTCTTAAATTCATTTGTTCCTTGGGTCTCCTTTTATTCCTATAGCAGGTTTCTGGATATCAATGATATGAGCGTCACTACTATAGACTCAGAGTCTTCTTTTGAGAAGGACATATGTCTAGAAGAACCTCAGAACTTTGAAGATGATCAAGATTGTAACTTATGTCTTAACATGCTAAAGATGGTAGGGCAAGACAAAAAACAGATCCTACCTTACAAGGAGTCAACGAAAATTGTGAGCTTAGGGGATGAATAATAAAAAAAAGAGGTGAAAACCAGAACTTACATCACTGAAGAGACAATATGAGACCTCATTGAATTACTCTAACAATTCAAAGACATCTTCACATGGTCATATCAGGACATGCCTAGTCTAAGTACTGATATCGTGGTACCAACTTCCCATAAAAGAAGAATGTAAGCCAGTTCAGTAGAAACTCTGAAAGATGAGGCTGGACGTATTATTGAAGATAAATGAAGAAGTTAAGAAACAGTTTAACGTTAGTTTCCTACAAATGGTCAAATATTCGGAATCTGTAGTCAATATAGTCTCCACACTGAGAAAGATGAGAAAGTGCAAATATGTGTAGATTATCGGGATTTAAATAAGTTCAGCCCAAAAGATAATTTGTCGTTACCCCATATCGATACATTAGTGGATAACACAGTAGGTCATTCACTGCTTTCCTTCATGGACAGTTTCTTCGAATATAGCCAAATAAATATACATCCTTAAGATATGGAGAAGACCACATTTGTAACGATGTGGGGAACATTTTGTTATAAAGTGATACCATTCAGACTAAAAAATACAGGAGTAACATATCAAAGCGTCATGGTGACTTTGTTTCATGATATGATGCACAAAGAAATTGAGGTTTATGTCAATGATATGATCACAAAATCCCAAATAGAAAATGAGCATGTGAAAGTCTTGAGGAAATTGTTTTTGAGGTTGAAAAAATTTCGGTTAAAGTTGAACCCAACAAAATACACTTTTAGGGACACATCGAGTAAATTGATGGGATTTGTAGTTAGGAAAAAAGGGATCGAGATTAACCCAGATAAATTTATTGTCATACAGGAGTTACCACCACGACGTACCCAAAAGGAGGTTCGGGGTTTCTTAGGGAGATTAAATTACATTGCCTGGTTTATTTCACAACTAACCAAGAAATGTGACCCCATATTTTGTCTCCTTAAGAAACATAATCCAAATATATGAGATAAGGAATGGCAGAAGACCTTCGACAAGATCAAAGATTACTTTTCCAATGCCCTGGTGCTGATGCCACTTAGCCCAGATAAATCACTGATACTATACTTGGCAGTATTTGAAAATTCTATGGAATGTGTATTAGACTAACATGATGAGTCAAAGAGGAAAGAAAGAGTAATCTATTACCTCAACAAAAAGTTCATCGAATGCGAGAACAGATATTCGCCAATTGAGAAACTGTGTTGCCCCTCGGTCTGGACCATCTGGAGGCTGAGACAATACATGTGTACCATACGACTTGGCTCATTTAAAAAATAAACCCTTTAAAGTACATGATGGAGTCGATCGCATTGAATGAAAGAATAGTTTGATGGTAAATTTTGCTCTCCGAATTTGATATAATCTTCATAAACTGAAAGGCAGTAAAATATAGTGCAATAGCGGATTTCCTATCTAGCAGAGCTCTAGAGAATTACGAGCCTTTAAATTTCGATTTCTCGAATAAGGATTTGTTGTATTACACAGCCACTGAAGAAGGTGCTCCAAGAAAATGTTCTTGGAAATTTAAATGTGATAGCGCCTCAAATGCCATGGGTAACGAAATTAGGGCAGTCTTGGTATCTTCAATCGGAGATCATTATTCTTTCACTAGTGAACTTAATTTCGATTGTACAAATAACATGGCGGAATATGAAGCATGTATCATGGGCATCCGTGTAGTTATAGAACAAAATATCAAAGTACTAGAGGTATATAGGGATTCTGCGCTAATAATCTATCAACTCAAACGTGAATGAAAGATGAAAGATTTCAAGTTGATTCACTATCAAAAGCTGATTCTCGAGTTAATTAAGGAGTTTGATGACATCACCTTCTGCTACCTCCCGCAGAAATCAAATGGCTGATGCTTTGGCTTCCTTAGCCTTCATGGTCAAAATGAACAAACAAGAGGGTGTAAAACCTATCCAGATAAGCATTTATGAGGCCTCAACCCATTGTTACAGCATTAAGGAAAAAGAAAATGATGATCACCCTTAGTACTATGACATATTGAATATGTAAGGAACCATGAATACCCTAAGCAGGAAACCGAAAATGATAAAAGGACTCTAAAAAGGTTGGCCAATGAGTATGTTCTTGATAGGGAGGTCTTATACAGAAAAAAATAAAAGGATCAAATGTTATTGGGTTGTGTAAACGCTATTGAGGCCAATAAAACTCTAGAAGAAGTTTATGAGGGTTTTTTGCGAAACACATGCTAATGGTTTCACAATGGCCTAACAAATTATGAGATTCAGATATTATTCGTCCTCCATGGAGGGGGATTATGTTAATTATGCCAAGAGTTGTCATAAATGCCAAATTTATGGGGAAAAATTCATGTGTCTCCTTCATCTCTCCAGGTGATGACTTCTCTATGGCATTTCCCCATGTGGGGTATAGACGTTATTGGGCCGATCTCGCCAAAGGCTTTCATTGGGCATCAATTCATCTTTGTGGTCATCGATTACTTCACTAAATAGGTAGAAGCCACTTTTTATACCAATGTCACGAGATCGACAATTAGCAAATTCTTGAAGAAAGAGATTATATTAGGTATGCAATGTCAGAAAGGATCATATCTGCCAATGCATTGAATTTGAACAATAGCACAATAGCAGAGGTTTGTAGTCAATTCAAGATCAAACATTACAATTCGTTGCCATATTGCCCAAAAATGAATATTAAGAAGATTGTGGGGAAAATGACAGAGACTTATAGAGATTTGCATGAAAAATTACCATTTGTCCTCTATGCTTATTGAATGTTTGTTAGAACCTCCATTGGGGCAACGCCTTTCTCATTAGTTTATGGAATAGAGGCAGTCTTGCCCATTGAAGTCGTGATTCTTACTCTACGAGTTTTATCAAAGTTAAAGTTAGATGAAGCAGAATGGATCCAATCTCGATATGATTAGTTGAACCTAATCGAAGAGAAGAGGTTAAAAGCACTCCGTCATGGTCAGATGTACCAAAAACATATTATGCGAGTTTATGACAAAAACGTTTACCCCAAAGAGTTCCATGATAGGGACCTGGTGTTGAAAAATATTCTTCCCATACAAAAGGACTTCAAAGGAAAATGGATACCAAATTGGGAAGGACCTTATTTGGTAAAGAAATCATTTTCTAGAGGAACATTGATTCTAACCTAGATGGATGATAAAGATCTACCCAATCCTGTGAATTTCAGATTTAGTCAAAAATACTTCACCTAAAAAAAGGAAGGCCAGGGCGAAAACTCATAAATGGCGTCTTGAGACCAAAGGAGTTTTGAGTTGATAACCCAAAAAAGGTGGCTCAAAATTTTGACCAAAGAATGGGCATGTAATAGTCGTTTCCCTTCAAGGGTAACAAAGAGGAGAAACTTTACATGACGCATTGACAGAGTACTTTAGATCTTCCAAACACATATCAAGCTTAGATTGTGTAATGACCCAAATTTTACAGTTATCGGGAAAGTGAATTTTCGGGTCTCCGTTTCTGAAAAATGGATTTGTAAATATTTATTAAAAATATTTACGAAGACAATTGAGTGGTTAATTAGACTTTAATTAAGTAAATTTAGCTTAATTAAGAGTAATTAGTGGAAAGGATTAAATTGAATAAAGTGTGAAAGTTTAATTATAAATTAAAGAAAAGTTAAAGGGACCAAATAGGTAAATATACCAAGTCCCATAAATGAGGCGGCAAATGTGGATAAAAATCTTAGATATTTTTTCATAAATGTATTATTTAATAAGACTATATTATTATTTTATTATATTGTAATTTATATTAATGATATTATAATATTATTTTAACAATTGTATGGTAATTATAAATACATGTGTAATAAATTAAATACATACACTTGTAATACAACTAAGTAATTACTTAAAATATAAGAAATTGTTATTATATTATATTTATATTATATTATATTATATTATATTATATAAATAAGTAAAGAAACATAAGAAACAGAATGAAATTGAAACGAAACAGAGAAGAAACAAGGGAGAAAGAAAGAAAGGAAAAAAAGAAGAAGGAAAATTTGGGGTTTCAAGGTTCAAAGTTAAATTGGTAAGTCAATTTAATCCATTTTCTTGTAAATTTTGAGTTTATGGAATCCTAGAGATGAATACTACTTGATTTAAGTGAAAATTTTGAAAGTTTTTAGATTTCTAGATATTGTTCTTTTTGAATAAAAAGATGAATTAAAGACTAAATTGATAGAAATTCAAGTTAGAAATGATATAAGGATTGAATTGTAAAGTGATTCATAAGTTTTATGCTTTAAGGACTAAATTGAGAGAATTTCAAAATTATGGTTTTATGATGAAAAATAGATAATTATGTCTAAGTTTGGTTAAAAATTGAGTAGAAATAAAGTATGAATTAAGATAGAAAAGTAAGTGAATTTAGTTAGGATTAAATTGAAATTAAAAGTAGAAAATCAACATTTTGCACTAAGACTATTTTGGACAGTAGCAGTAGTCTAAGTTTGAAAAACCACCAAAAATTTTAGAAATTGAATTGGAAGATGAATAAAATATGGAATTAAATCTTATTGAGTCTAATTTCTTATAGAAGAAACGATGTAAGCAATTGAATTGTAAATTATGAGATATAATGAATTTTACGAGACAATGTCAGAATAAATTTGGGTTCTCCTATTTTGAATTTGGAAAATCACCAAAGATTGGAGAAAAATAATTAGAGGCTTAAAGTTATATGTTTAGAATCCCTAATGAGTCTATTTTCAGAAGAAATCAATGGAAATATTATCCGAGTTCTGTACTATGAGATAATTATTTTTTAGTGAAGAAGGGTCGAAACTGTCAGACAGCAGAACAGGGGTGAATTTAAAGAATAAACTGTACTTAATGGCTGAACCAAAAATTCTGAAAATTTTATGGTAAGAAGATTTGTGAGTTTAGTTTCAGGAAAAATTAACAAATCTTAATTTAGAATTCTGTAACTCAAGATATAAATTAGTAATATATTAATTATTATGAATTGTATTAATTTCGTAGTCAATGTGGTACCGGAAATCTCGGCTAAGAAAGGACAAGACAAAGTCAACGGGAGTTAGCTCGAAAATTACGGTTTGTATTTCTATAATCTGAACTTAATATTTAATTATTGAATTTATTATTTATTATGTATGGTAGGTGCATTGATTAAATTATTTGAAATAAAATCAATATTGATTGAAATTAAAGGGTGAATTTAATTAATAATTATTGTATTTTAATTGAATGTTATGGTAAATAATTAAAGTATGAATTATTAGTATTGTGTTTTTATTGAAATGATTTGATTTGAAAATATGGTGAAATAATTATGAACATGTGTTTATTGTGAAATTGAATATTTATTAGTGAAAAGCGAATGGAATTATATTGAATTGAAAAAAATATATAATTAATTAATTAAAATATGAATTAATTGAAAACAGAAAAATGAATTAAATACCCTATTAACTAGTCGGGCTAGTCGGATATAGTTGGCATGCCATAGGATATGAAAGAGTACGGGTTTTTGCCGGCTTACTGATCAGGCACTTATGTGCCGACTACTATTACTGTTACCGTTACTGTTACCGATTCGGCACTTTGTGTGTCGGATATTGTTACTGTTACTGTTTCGGATTTGTTCCGATGAGGTACTCTGTGTACAGTACTGTTACTGTTCTGGATTTGTTCCGATGAGGTACTCTGTGTACCGTATTGCTACTGTTACTGTTACTGTTTCGGCTTCGGCCGATAAGGCACCATGTGCCGTACTGGTGTGTTGGTTGGATCCGTGTATCCGTCTGAGTCCGAGTCATGTTAATAGGGGTAAATAAAGGAACTGGAAAGATCAACTGTTACTGAATAATTTAATTGTTACTGAATAACTGATTATTATTGAATAATTGATTGTTACCAAATAACTGACTGTTATTGAATAAATAATCGTTCTGATTGACTGGTTGTTAATGAATATTACTAATTGATTAATTGCTATTGAAAAATAATAAATGATTTTGAATTTAAAGTAGACCAAAACATTGGTTGGAAAGTGAATGTTTGAATACTCATTGAGTTTGAATAGTTCAATATATAAAAAATAATATGTTTTATAACTGTTTAAGTGTTCGGATTATAGAAATACCACTAAGTGTATACTCAGCGTACGGTTTGTTTTCGTGCGCAGGTTAAGGTTAGACCGTTGAATCAGCATCCCAGGCCGATCCCGAATTCAATGAGGTAAAGTGTGTTGAGTATTGGTAATGGCATGTACCTAGGATGTCTTATGAGAGTCATTTAGGTTGTGAAAGTATTGATAAAATAAGTAAATTATGGTTGGCAATGGTATATAGTATGAATTTTAAAATTTGAAAGAAAAATTCGTAGTAATTCAAAATTAGTTCCGAATTGATTTTACTGTTCATATTAGACCGCGAGGGCCCATTAAAGGGACGACATCTTAAAATTATGATGAGTCTGAATGTTTATATTTAATTAATGTCTGTACTGTACTGTACTGACTAGTAATGTCTCGTAACCCTGTTCCGGCGACGGTATGGGGTTAGGGGACGTTACAGTAATGGTATCAGAGCTAACCGGGTTTAGTCGATTCTAGGATTAAGTCAAGTACTGAAAAGAGTCTAGAGGTACATGCCATAATTGAGTTGAAATTGAATCGAGATCGAATGCTGATATATTTGTTTGTCTCTGTTTTGTAGTGAAAATGTTAGACGAAAATATAGATAATATTGATCTTGAAATGTATACTGAAAGCGAAAAACCTCGTGAATTAGATAAAAACTGAATTGACAACACTGAGTAATAACTTAATGAGTAATTAACCACTGAGTGTCCACTGAGTGTTGAATAATATAATAATAGAGAAAGAGATAATATATAACTGTTTAGCATTATAACTAATGCTGCACAGTGAATAGAAAAAATTGTATCTACTACGACATCTACCCCTCCTGTTTCTCAATCGGTTCCCGAAGTGCTTCAAGATACAGAGTTTGTCTAAACGGGTAAGATATCTGCTATTAATAATCTGTACATATAGTGTGGAAGAATTGAAAATTATAGCTGAAAATGATTTTGAAAGAAATGAAATCTGGTTAGAGAATATTATCAGGGTCATGAATGAATTGTTCTGTTCACTAATTAAATGTTAGGAAGGTATGGTATTTCTACTAAAAGATTCAATTTATTAGTGGTGGAAAATATTGATTTATGCTGTGACTATGAAAGGGTTATTTGGAAATTTTCTGAGATGAGTTCTGAAAGATATATACATTAGTTGGAGATTTCTTGATCAGAAATGTACAAAATTCTTGAAGCCTAAACAGGATCATATGATCGTAACTGTGTATGAAGGGAATTTTTTTGATTGAATAAGTATAGTAGAGGGTGTATTCCGATAGAAACTATATGATACAAATGGTTTGAAGATGGCTTAAATGAAGACAGAAGCTGAAGAATATGGAATAAGGAATGGAATATGTGTTAGACATGATTCTTCTGATTATTATTTTAGAGATTGCTTGAAGAAGAGTTGAAAAAGATATTACTCATAATTCAAAACCAAGTAACACAGTTATCAAAGACAGACTACCCAGTAACTTCGGAAATACAAGTGACAGTCAAGGTGTGATAAAGGACTTCAGTGCAAAATCTGAAGCATGAACATCAGCCAGGACATGTGTTGAACGTATATAAGAAGATATTTCTCTACCAGATGTCATTACAGGTATTTCTTTCTTTATCGACACTGATATGATTATTTTAAATTGATCTTGAATTGACTTGTTTATATGATTGCATGAATCCAGTGTCTATTAAAGATTTGTCTGTTGAGTTCACTAAGTGTTTGGTTGAAGTATCACATTTTTCTGGATCAGTATTTATTGGTTTAAAAAAAATCTGCATGAACTATCTGATAATGATATTAAGGTACTGTTTTCTGATCGATTTGATGTTATTATTGTTCGATGTGATTTTGAGAATGGAATGGTTAATTTTGCACGATGTTTGTAATAAACTATAAGCAGAAGTATAATATGTTGCAAGATCAAGATGATGAAATGTTTGTTTTGAACAACAGAAGATTGAATGATTTGTTTATTGTGATATTAATTATGTTAACACAGAAGTATGCCAGAAAGAGGTTATGGTACTTACCTTGCTTATGTATTAGATATTGAAGTATCTAAGTTAAAGTTTAAATCAGTGGCAATTCTGATGTGTTTTCAGAAGAGTTATCTGAATTACTATTGGTTAAAGAAGCTGAATTTGCTATAGATTTTGTGTTTGAAATGATATCGAAAGGTATATCTGAAATCGGGGGTTTTCTGAGACTAATCAGTTATTACCGGAATTTGAAAAAGAATCTATAGATGATATGGTTATTACAGAAAAATGTGGAATTGAATGGTCTGATAAATGTCAGCAATGTTTTGATTAGTTGAAAGCTCAGTTAACTAAAGCATTAGTTCTGGTTTAGTCTGAAATCAGATAAAGAAACTTGTGATTTACAGGGATAATAGTGTTTTGATGCAAGAAAATAAACTGATGGTTTATGTTTTCAGAAAGAATCATATGAAAAGAATTAACTGATACAAGATTTGGAAGTGATAGTTATTGTCTTTCCATTAAAAAACATGATTCGATAATTGATTATCTTCCGAAAAAGGTAAATGAAGTTACGTGTACTCAGAATTGAAAGTTTTACTTTGTGTTATGAGCTATGAACATCCCAATGTTATTATCTAACGATGGCTGAAGTGTAGTTGAGATAGAGGTTAAACTGACTTCTCTATAGTAGGTTTGCAAAGCTCAGAAATGTGGTAATGAGTTACCGGTTATATGGGTGTAAAATACAAATGACTTTTGATTGAAAATTTCAGATTGAATTTGAAAATTGTCTGCTATTTAGAAATAGAAGCTGTATTGAAGAATTCAGAGCTTAGACAAAAGAATTTGCAAGAAATCTATAGCAGTACTATGTCTATGCATTTTGGAAGAAATAAGATGTACAGTGATTTGAAGCAAATGTGCTGATGACTGGGAATGAAAGGCGATATTTTTAACTTGTAAATAAATGTTTGTATGTTAGCAATATAGAACTGAACCTCAGATACTGATAACTTTAGAACTGTTACAGCCAGTGATGATATCAGAATGGAAATAGGATAGAGTTTCTGTGGGTTTGAATTGAAATCATCTCGATCTTCGAAAAAAGACGGTATTTGAATAATCGTCGAAGGTATGGCAAAGTCTGCATATTCTATTCAGGAATGAATAAATTTCTTACTTAATAATTGTCTGAAATATAGGTTTCTGAGTTACATGGTATGGTGGTTTCTATTATTTCTGACTGAGAGACGTGGTTTATACTCTGATTATAGAACAAGTACAAGAAGTTCTGGGTACGTGATAACAGTTTTTAGCACTGTATGAAGTTCTGAATGATTATGAATGTAAAATTGCATGGGATCTGATTGAATACTGTGAAAAAAATATATATGCGGAACTGTTTGATTCGTGAAATTGAAGAAAGTGGAAGTGATTCGAAA
Source organism: Gossypium hirsutum (assembly GCF_007990345.1). Classification (NCBI taxonomy): domain Eukaryota; kingdom Viridiplantae; phylum Streptophyta; class Magnoliopsida; order Malvales; family Malvaceae; genus Gossypium; species Gossypium hirsutum. The sequence continues at coordinate 11,690,419 of NC_053429.1, forward strand.
TAGACTGAAAGCAGTTTTGACAGAGAGAAATCATATATAGACTTGAAACGTTGGGATATTGAGTATGTTGTTAGTAATATGGTATTTCTTAAAGATTCACCTTGGAAGAAAATTTTGAAGATCGGGTTGAATGAGAAATTGAGTTGTTATTCTGTTGGGCTATGTGAAGTTGTAGAAAAGTCGGATCGGTAAAATACCGTTTCGTTTTGCTTCTGAAGTTACATAAAGTTATGATAATTTTTCATGATTTGAAGCTCAGAAGATGGTATAGATCAGATCTCTTACATGTTATATTGACAGAGGATATTGAGATTCAGTCTGATTTATCGTATGAAGAAAAACTAGTTGAGATACTAGCTTGCATGATGAATTCATGATATTGAGGAAGCAATGCGGGAACCGAAAGAAATAGTGAGATTTTTATACCCCTACCTCTTTTCAGGCAAATTTCGAGAACGAAATTTATTAAAGAGAGGGAGAATTGTAATGACCCAAATTTTACGGTTATCGGGAAAGTGAATTTTCAGGTCTCCGTTTCTGAAAAATGAATTTGTAAATATTTATTAAAAATATTTACGAAGACAATTGAGTGGTTAATTGACTTTAATTGTAGCACCCCAAACCCGGCCCGGACGGTATGGCCGGATTCGACATGCCACATCGAAGCGTTCAAAACATTTTATATTGTTGATCCAGAAAAACCTACTTAGTGTTTTAAAAGATAATTTCATTATGGAAGCTGTGCACCAAGTAGGAAACCGGAAAAGAGGAGGTGAGTCTATCGGACTACTTAAGTACCAAGCTCCCTTCGGATCCAATCCTAGACATGCACACCGCCATTGCCACACCTTAACATCATGTATATTTCTAGGAAACCGATTTGATTAAGTCATTTTTAGGAAAAGTGATTAATTTTGGAAAATACTTTCATTGCGGAAGCTTTGCTTGTTGTCATGTTATTTTGAAATCAATTGTTGTTTTTTTTTTCTTTTTTGAAAACGCGCCCTAAAGCTATCCAATTTTAACAGTAAAAATAAGTAATACCTATCTTAGTAATACATATTAAAACCATAAAAATAATTAAGCGGTTGTAACAGTAGTATCTTCACCGGCTGTAACAGTCCAGAAGGTAATTGATGCTCAGCTTTCACTTGTTGGCATGTCAGACATTTTCCTACAAACTCCGTTACTTCTCGCTTAAGTCCTGGCCACCAGTACAATTCTCGCAAGTCGTGATACAACTTATTCCCTCCAGGATGCATGGCACATAGTCCCCCATGAGCTTCCTTCAATATTGTCTGCCTTAAATCAGAGTCCCTCGGAACACAAATTCTTCCTCGGAAACACAGAACTCCATCACCATTTAAACCGAACTCAGAAGTTTCCCCTTCCTTAACTTGTTGCAAACGAGCAACCAAAGACTTATCTTCCAACTGCTTTTCCTTAATCTGGTCCACCCAGGTTGGCCTTACTTGCAATGCAGCCAACAAACTGCCATAATCATACAAACTCAAACGAGCAAACATTACTCTCAGATCAGATACGATTCTACGACTTAAAGCATCGGCTACCACATTAGCCTTGCCTGGGTGATACTCAATCGAACAGTCATAATCCTTAAGCAACTCAATCCATCTCCTTTGCCTAAGGTTCAGCTCCTTCTGAGTCAACAAATACTTAAGACTCTTCTGGTCTGTGTATATAATACACCTCTCCCCGTACAAGTAATGTCTCCAAATCTTAAGTGCAAATATCACTGTCGCCAACTCCAAATCATGAGTAAGATAGTTCCCTTCGTGAGGTTTAAGCTGTCATGATGCATATGCAACCACCTTACCCTCCTGCATTAACACGCAGCCCAAACCCACGTGTGATGCGTCACTGTACACACTAAAACACTTCCCAGACTCCGGCTGAATTAACACAGGTGCTTCAGTCAGAACTTGCTTCAACTTCTCACAAGCTCCCTGCTGCTTCTCAGTCTATACAAACGGTTCTCTTTTCCTTATGAGTTTTGTTAGGGGTGCTGCCATAACAGAAAAACCTTCCACAAACTTTCTGTAGTATCCTGCCAACCCTAGGAAACTTCGAATTTCCAACACCATCCTAGGTGGCTTCCACTCCAAAATTGCTTCAATCTTTCGAGGGTCCACCTTAATCCCTTCGGCAGAGACCACATGTCCTAAGAAGGTTACCTCCCTCAACCAAAATTCACACTTGCTGAACTTCGCAAAGAGTTCCTTCTCCCTTAACACTCGCAGCACTATACGGAGATGCTCATCATGTTTCGCTTCAATTTCAGAATATACTAGAATATCATCAATGAAGATGACTATGAATCGGTCCAAGAATGGTTGGAACACACGATTCATCAGATCCATAAATGCTGCAGGAGCGTTCGTCAGTCCAAATGGCATAACCAAAAGCTCGTAATGACCACACTGAGTCCTGAATATCGTCTTATGGATATCCGCCTCCTTGACCCTTAACTGATGATATCCAGATCGGAGGTCGATCTTAGAAAATACAGAAGCTCCTCTAAGCTGGTCGAACAAATCATCAATCCTTGGCAGTGGATATTTATTCTTAATCGTCAGTTTGTTCAACTAGAGATAATCAATGCACATCCGCATCGTACCATCCTTCTTTTTCACGAATAGAAACGGTGCTCCCCATAGAGACACGCTTGGCCTAATGAAGCCCCTATCCAACAACTCTTGAAATTGAGCTTTTAACTCCACTAACTCCTTCGATGTCATCTTATACGGTGCGATGGACACGGGCGCCGTTCCAGGCAACAAATCTATTCCAAACTCAACTTCTCGGTTCGGAGGCAATCTTGGAAGCTCCTCCGGAAAAACATCTTGGAACTCCTTTATGGTCCTAACCTTATCCACTGTCAATCCCTCCTCTTCTGACTGACTTACAAATGCCAAATAGGCCTCACAACCTTTCCGAATCCACTTTTTGGCTCTTAAAGCCGACACCACATTGGACAAATAATCCCTTCACTCACCTATCACCATAACCTTCTCATCCTTTGTGGTCCTTAACACCATTCGTTTAGCAGCACAATCCAGGGTCGCCTTATGCTTAACAAGCCAGTCCATTCCCAAAATGAGATCAAACTCTCCGAACGGTAACTCCATCAGATCTCTAGGGAAAATTCTACCTTGAGTTTCTAAGGGTACACCCCTATACAGTTTGTCTACCCTAACCGAGTGACCCAAAGGACTTAGTACAGATACCCCACTCACAATCTCCTCAGAGCAGTCCAAGTTGTCCATAATCCATTCTGTGGCCTCCAACCAATATTCTGCCACATTCGGGGCTATACCAGACACGCCCCTAAAGATCTCCACTCCGTTAGCCCGAAGTCGTTCAGAAATAGATCCCCGAACTCCATTGCCCGCACTTGCCTCGAAAACCCTTTCCAGAACACGAAGCATTGCTGTGACTGGGCATCATCCCCGGCACCGCGGTCATGAGACTCTACCTCTGTTGCCGGTGGTACCGGTGCATCCACCGCCAGCATATGTCCCGAAGACGAAGATCTCACTCGAGCACTTCCTCGGCTTCGTCCACGGCCTCTTGTACTCATATTGTATTATCTTGATTACGAATTTTTATGCATCAATTAATATTCCAGTGTTTATTACAGATGTTTTATGAATCAGGCAGTAGTTCAGAGTTTGTTTTCGCAGAATCGAAGTCTAGCAACAGTTTCAGTCTCTTATCAGATTTTCCTATGGTTTCAGTATCATCCTATCTAGAGTATCCTAGCAGGATTTCAGTACAGACAGATAAGTCAGAAAAATATTCAGAAGAGTTCAGAGTAATACTTACAGGCTTGGGAAGGAGATTCGGAATGCCACCTTCTAAAGATCTAAATTTTGAAAATCGCGTTTTTCGCAATCTTTATAATTTTTTTTGAAAATCTTTGTTTTTGTAAACCCATTCCACAGTCGAGTTGTTGCAACCTAGGCTCTGATACCACTAAATGTAACACCCCAAACCCGGCCCAGACGTTATGGCCGGATCTGACATGCCACATCGAAGCGTTCAAAACATTTTATATTGTTGATCCAGAAAAACCTACTTAGTGTTTTAAAAGATAATTTCATTATAGGTTAAAGTGAATGGAAGCTGTGCACCAGGTAGGAAACCAGAAAAGAGGAGGTGAGTCTATCGGACTACTTAAGTACCAAACTCCATTCGGATCCAATCCTAGACATGCACACCGCCATTGCCACACCTTAACGTCATGTATATTTCTAGGAAACCGATTTGATTAAGTCATTTTTAGGAAAAGTGATTAATTTTGGAAAATACTTTCATTGCGGAAGCTTTGCTTGTTGTCGTGTTATTTTGAAATCAATTGTTGTTTTTTTTTCTTTTTTGAAAACGCGCCCTAAAGCTATCCAATTTCAATAGTAAAAATAAGTAATACCTATCTTAGTAATACATATTAAAACCATCAAAAATAATTAAGCGGCCTTATTACATTTAAAAACCCAAACCTCAACGTAAATAATAGGATGTCCAGTTCACCAGAAGAAAACCAAACTTTCAGAATGGGTGGCCACTCCGAATTCCCTCACAGCTCCAAGCCCACTATGGTTGGGGATTTCCTGCGTGGAAGAAAATAAAAGCGGTGAGTTTAGGGAAACTCAGTGTGTAAAATAACCCAACCATAGTCTAAATCAGCTCAACCCACAGAAATAGAATAAGTTGGCCTTAGCCTAGAACAGAAATTCAGAATAAAGCCCATAGGCCGATGACAGAACAGAACAGATATTACATGTTTATGCAGAAACCCAACCCAGATTCATCCATAACACCCCCGTACCAGCCTTACACCATGTGGGGAGACTACTCGACCCACCTAACCGCTACACACCACAGAAATCGCATCGAGGCTGCCAGATATTGTGACGAAGTCACCAGATACAGATATTGTGGCAGAGCCACTAGAACAGAGATATGTGGCAGAGCCACCAGATCAGATAATCGTGGCATAGCCACCAGAACAGATATATGTGGCAGAGCCACCAGATCAGATAATTGTGGCATAGCCACCAGGACGCTTCCTCCATAATATAACCCATGTCCCCATGCAACAGATATATAATCATGGCATACATTATACAGAATCAGATCGTCATGCTTTTCAGTCAAAATTAACCCTAGGGGTATAATGGTAATTTTGCACCTAGGGGTATAACAGTAATTTTTCATACATAGGGGTATTATAGTAATTTAAATACTTTTAGGGTTTTCATGCATATCCTAACTATTTACGTACTATCAGAAAACTTACCGCGCATACTTACCGAATTGGGCCCGTTGGCCCATGAACCCGATCTTTGGCCCATTAAGCCCAAATTATCAAAATGTACGAAATCGCGCGTACTGCAGTTTATTACTTTAGATTACCAAATATACAAACCCAACTATCTTACGAGCATTCGCACACTCGCAAATTCTCAAAATACCGACTTTTCGGCATTTCGGCTTTTCGGCTTTTGCCAATCTAGTCTATGAGAGGGTGTCAGTTACACGTCTGTTTGCGACGATATGCTGACGAGATCCACACACAAACTGCCTACAATTGGATCACTAACACGTTAATCTAACTATTCAAATACGAACTACGTATTAACCCCTTACAATATTCGGCCAACCACATCTACAGATCATAGTAAGCTTATAAGAAATCAATAAGCAACTCATTAACAAATTTTTGTCAATGTTTACCACATAATCATAATTTCACTGCAAGCTATCTTCCTGAGCAATAGTCACTAAATCATTTATAACTGGAGCTATGAAACTCCAAATCAAGTGCCGTTAATTTTCCCTGAAAATAGACTCACATATCTTCTATCCATAAAATTTTCAGAATTTTTGGTTTGGCCAATCAATACCAGATTTTTCTTAAAGTTTCCCATATTTTACTGTTTGACTAATCTGACCACTCTTCATTACGAATCAAATTTCTCATTGTACAGAATTCAAAATATGTTCTCGTTTATTTCATTTGAAACTAGACTCATTAAGCTTTAATTACATAATTTATTCACCTTCTAACTCATCTCTCACAATTTATGGTGATTTTCCAAAGTCACGTTACTGCTGTTGTCCCAAGCAGATTTATTACGAAATCACTCTTTCACACATAACTTGCATGCATGTTATTTAAACATGTATATCACCAATCAATCATCACATATCTATGATTTTACTTAAGTATAATCTCCATTTCATCATTTTAAAGCACAACATGTTAGCCGATTTTTTCCTTTAACATCTAAGGCACATGCATGCTCATTTGTTTGGCTCAACTTCACCTATCTCCCATTTTTCATCAAAAGAACATGAAACAACAACCATTTCCTTCATTTTAATTCATGACTAAATGCTCACAACACAACTAAAAACCAAAATATGCTTCAAGAGTTAAGGTAGAATCAAGAAGAACTCATGAACCTCAAAATAAAAGCAAACTACCATGAACTTACCTTCAATTTTCTTCCCCAAGTGACCGAACATTCAAGAGCTTTCTCCTCTCCTTTCTCTTCTCTAACTTTAGGCTATGATGAACAAAGATGGACAAAACTTTGTTTTTTTCACCCCTTTTTTTTTAATAAAATTTCATATTTCATCCATTTAATTCTTTAATACAAAAGACATGAAATTCCCATCATGGAACATTTACCTAACCCATTATCATGAAACATTTACCTAACCCATTATCAATTTGTATCAATTTGTACCATAAATTATAGATATCAAGTGCACATTTTGTCTACAACAACATGATGGCTGGCCACTTCATGTAAAATGGGAGGTTTGTCATGCAAATCCTCCTATTTTGCACTCCTATTTATTTGGCCACTTCAATTTAGCCTATAGCATTTTCAAACATTTTCACATAGGACCTATTTCATAATTTCACCCCCTTTTTCTTATGGAACAAAAAAAAATGAACTAAAATTGCCGGGTTCAATCTTAAGCTTGGGGCCACTAACATAATTCCTATGCCAACATTCACAGAATTCCCGAAAATTGAGGCGTTACATTAATTAAGTAAATTTAGCTTAATTAAGAGTAATTAGTGGAAAGGATTAAATTGAATAAAGTATGAAAGTTTAATTATAAATTAAAGAAAAGTTAAAGGGACCAAATAGGTAAATATACCAAGTCCCACAAATGAGGGGGCAAATGTGGATAAAAATCTTAGATTTTTTTTTCATAAATGTATTATTTAATAAGACTATATTATTATTTTATTATATTGTAATTTATATTAATGATATTATAATATTATTTTAACAATTGTATGGTAATTATAAATACATGTGATATAAATTAAATACATACACTTGTAATACAGCTAAATAATTACTTCAAATATAAGAAATTGTTATTATATAAATAACAATTTTTATTATATTATATTATATAAATAAGTAAAGAAACATAAGAAACAGAATGAAATTGAAACGAAACAGAGAAGAAAGAGGGGAGAAAGAAAGAAAGAAAAAGAAAAAGGAAAATTTGGGGTTTCAAGGTTCAAAGTTAAATTGGTAAGTCAATTTAATCCATTTTCTTGTAAATTTTGAGTTTATGGAATCCTAGAGATGAATACTACTTGATTTAAGTGAAAATTTTGAAAGTTGTTAGATTTCTAGATATTGTTCTTTTTGAATAAAAAGATGAATTAAGGACTAAATTGATAGAAATTCAAGTTAGAAATGAAATAAGGATTGAATTGTAAAGTGATTCATAAGTTTTATGCTTTAAGGACTAAATTGAAAGAATTTTCGAAATTATGGTTTTATGATGAAAAATAGATAATTATGTCTAAGTTTTGTTAAAAATTGAGTAGAAATAAAGTATGAATTAAGATAAAAAAAGTAAGTGAATTTAGTTAGGATTAAATTGAAATTAAAAGTAGAAAATCAACATTTTGCACTAAGACTATTTTGGACAGCAGCAGTAGTCTAAGTTTGAAAAACCACTAAAAATTTTAGAAATTGAATTGGAGGATGAATAAAATATGGAATTAAATCTTATTGAGTCTAGCTTCTTATAGAAGAAACGAGTAAGCAATTGAATTGTAAATTATGAGATATAATGAATTTTGCGAGACAAGGTCAAAATAAATTTGGGTTCTCCTGTTCTGAATTTGGAAAATAACCAAAGATTGGAGAAAAATAATTAGAGGCTTAAAGTTATATGTTTAGAATCCCTAATAAGTCTATTTTCAGAAGAAATCAACGGGAATATTATCCGAGTTCTGTACTGTGAGATAATTAATTTTTAGTGAAGAAGGGTCGAAACTGTCAGACAGCAGAACAGGGGTGAATTTAAAGAATAAACTGTACTTAATGGCTAAACCAAAAATTCTGAAAATTTTATGGTAAGAAGATTTGTGAGTTTAGTTTCAGGAAAAATTAGCAAATCTTAATTTAGAATTCTGTAACTCAAGATATAAATTAGTAATATATTAATTATTATGAATTGTATTAATTTCGTAGTCAATGTGGTACCGGAAATCTCGGCTAAGAAAGGACAAGACAAAGTCAACGGGAGTTAGCTCGAAAATTACGGTTTGTATTTCTATAATCTGAACTTAATATTTAATTATTGAATTTATTATTTATTATGTATGGTAGGTGCATTGATTAAATTATTTGAAATAAAATGAATATTGATTGAAATTGAAGGGTGAATTTAATTAATAATTGTTGTATTTTAATTGAATGTTATGGTAAATAATTAAAGTATGAATTATTGGTATTGTGTTTTTATTGAAATGATTTGATTTGAGAATGTGGTGAAATAATTATGAACATGTGTTTATTGTGAAATTGAATATTTATTAGTGAAAAGTGAATGGAATTATATTGAATTGAAAAAAATATATAATTAATTAATTAAAATATGAATTAATTGAATACTGAAAAATAAATTAAATACCCTATTAACTAGTAGGGCTAGTCGGATATAGTTGGCATGCCATAGGATATGAAAGAGTACGGGTTTTTGCCGGCTTACTGATCAGGCACTTATGTGCCGACTACTGTTACTGTTACCGTTACTGTTACCGATTCGGCACTTTGTGTGTCGGATATTGTTACTGTTACTGTTTCGGATTTGTTCCGATAAGGTACTCTGTGTACCGTACTGTTACTGTTCCGGATTTGTTCCGATGAGGTACTCTGTGTACCGTATTGCTACTGTTACTGTTACTGTTTCGGCTTCGGCCGATAAGGCACTATGTGCCGTACTGGTGTGTTGGTTGGATCCGTGTATCCATCTGAGTCCGAGTCATGTTAATAGGGGTAAATAAAGGAACTGGAAAGATCGACTGTTACTGAATAATTTAATTGTTACTAAATAACTGGTTATTATTGAATAATTGATTTTTACCGAATAACTGACTGTTACTGAATAAATAATCGTTCTGATTGATTGGTTGTTAATGACTATTACTGATTGATTAATTGCTATTGAAAAATAATAAATGATTTTGAATTTAAAGTAGACCAAAACATTGGTTGGAAAGTGAATGTTTGAATACTCATTGAGTTTGAATAGTTCAATATATAAAAATTAATATGTTTTATAATTGTTTAAGTGTTCAGATTATAGAAATACCACTGAGTGTATACTCAGCGTACGGTTTGTTTCCGTGCGCAGGTTAAGGTTAGACTGTTGAATCAGCGTCCCAAGCCGATCCCGAATTCAATGAGGTAAAGTATGTTGAGTATTGGTAATGGCATGTACCTAGGATGTCTTATGAGAGTCATTTAGGTTGTGAAAGTATTGATAAAATAAGTAAATTATGGTTGGCAATGGTATATAGTATGAATTTTGAAATTTGAAAGAAAAATTCGTAGTAATTCAAAATTGGTTCCGAATTGATTTTACTATTCATAGACCACGAGGGCCCATTAAAGGGACGACATCTTAAAATTATGATGAGTCTGAACGTTTATATTTAATTAATATCTGTATTGTACTGTACTGACTAGTAATGTCTCGTAACCCTGTTCCGGCGACGGTATGGGGTTAGGGGATGTTACAGATTGACTCTCAACAAGTTTGTTCAGAGAAGCTCATACTACGATGTCTGGGACACCTAATTTCATTTTCACTCATTTTGTGTTCTAGCAATGTTTGTCGTTTTGGTTAATCATTTCATTAAGGTATTTGCACTAAATAAATTTTAGTCTTATCCATGTTGCAACCTTGTTCAAGCATTTTTTACATTGAAATAATGGTTAATGGATTAACAATTTTATAAAATAAAAGGATTTCTGCATATCACTATGAAAGATTTCTAAATAGTATAGATACCTAAAACAGGACCACTAGTTAGAACTAATCAAATTTAAAGGTCAAAAAGATCTTGAAAGGAATAGTCCAGATTGTGATTACTTCTTCGAGTTTCTTTTCAAAGATACTAGACCTGAACAATAGGGCATGGTAATACATTAGTGATAGTGCCTTAACGAACAACGAGTAATGTCAGCTTAAACACTAAAAAAGAGACCATTCTCAAAAATGAGATTTTGCATTCATACAAATATCATTGACATACATCTAGTTAGGAGCATTTGATTCATTGCGATCATAACATCCTAATCGTTTGGCATAAAATATAGGCCTATGAAATGGATTCTATAGGTCATGTTCCCTAGAGAGGGGTGTAACGCTACAAATCCTATACCCCTGAAGTCGTAGTGGGTCAGATTGAAGCTACCATAGCGAATCTTATTTCCTTGAAGTTACAGTGAAGTAAGATAAAGCTACAAATTCTATACCCCTAAAATTGCAGTGGGTCGGATTGAAGCTACCATAGTAAGTCTTATCTCCCTAAAGTTGTAGTGGAGCAAGATAAAGCTACAAATTCTATACCCCTGAAGTCGTAGTGGGTCAGGTTAAAGCTATCATAACGAATCTTATCTCCCTAAAGTTGCAGTGGGGCAAGATGATGTTACAAATCCTATACCCCTAAAGTTGCAATGGGTCGAATGAAACTACCATAGCGAATCTTATCTCTCTGAAGTTACAGTGAAGCAAGATTAAGCTACAGATCCTGTACCCTTAAAGTCACAGTGGGTCAGAATGGAACTACAATAGCGAATCTTATCTCCTTGAAGTTACAATGGAGCAAGATGAAGCTACAAATCATATATCGCTAAAGTTGTAGTAAATCGGATTGAAACTACAATAGCAAATCTCATCTCCACGAAGATGCAATGGCGTATGATAAAGGTACAACATTAAATCTAGTTTTCTTGAATTTGCAGTGAAATGGATGAAGCAGCAATCTTATCTCCCTGAAGTTGCAATAGAGTAAGATGAAGCTACAAATCCTATACCCTTGAAGTTGTAGTGGGTTGAAATGAAACTACAATGGCAAATCTTATCTCCCTGAAGTTGTAGTAGAGTAAGATGAAGCTACAAATCCTATACCCCTAAAGTTGCAATGGATCAGAATGAAACTACTACAACAAATCTTATCTCCTTGAAGTTGCAATGAAGCAAGTTGAAACTGTGACACTAAAACTAGGTTACTTGAAAAAGAGAAGCACTAAAAAAGTAGAGTAACCATTAACTAAAAGTCTATTTACAAATCCAAATGACCCACACAAACCCAATCTATTAACCTATCTAACCTAACCCTAAAAGCTCAAAACCCAAAACCCAAAGCCCAATAACCCAAAACCTAAACAAAAAAAACCTAGAACCATAAACTCCATTCACACCGCAGCCCCGGCACGTTAACAGGTGTACCACTTAAGGTCTCCTCAACGAAATGGCAAAGCATGGCTCCTCAACGCCGTTGACCTTGCCACGAACACCTGTAAAAAAAAGACAAAAAAAGGCAGAAGAACAGAAAGCAGAGACAAAAACAAAATAGAGAAAAAAAAATAGAATATTGTAATAAATTTGGCTATAAAAGCCAAACAAACTTGCTGTAAACAAAAAAAAATCGAAAACAAAAAAAAAGAAAGAAGGTAGTTCATTTTTTTTATTTCGAAAAAATAAGAATAAAAACAAAGTTTAAATTTTTACTTGTTAAGAGCCTTCGTCAAGAACCACCTTCGATTTGAAAAGCCTCGGAACCCCTTAGGGTTCCGTTGAGGACGTTGCCAAAAATGGAAGAAATCGAATGGTTTTTTCTTCCTTTTTCTTTTTTCACCGATCTCGATTTTTTTTAGTGTTTTATCCCTAGATCTAACTTTAAGGTTTCAAAAGGATTTTAAAAAAGGTCTTGTTTATTTTCCGACCACCAAAGGCAATGGTCGCCGACGTCGATGATCAGTGGTTGTGGCAGTGTACGGCGGCCTTGTGGCCAGAGAGGGAGAGGGGATTTGAGAGAAAATAAAGAAATGGAATAGTTTTTTTTTAATGATTTTTTTAAAACATTTTAACTTATATAGACTCCTCAAAACGAAGTCGTTTTGGGCTTGGCTTCAGACACCCAAAACGACATCATTTCAAGTCTAACCTGAATATCCGACCCAACCCCCCTAAGATCCGCGTGTTTTCGTATAGAGGAGCTAATTTCCAGTTTGGTCCCTTCGCTTTTTTGCTCCTTTTTAATTTCATCCTATTTCATTTTTATTTACTTTATTTTTATCCATTTTATTTTATTCTTGTGAAATTTAGTCCCTTGACCCACTGTGGACCCACTGAGGGAGTGATACGTGTAAATGTAGTTAGGATAATTGCCCTCTGAGTCCCTGTACTTTTCTATCCCATTTTAATTTAATCCTTTAATTTCTGTTTCTTTATAATTAAGGCTTTTAATTTTGTTATATTTTCAATTTAGTCCTTTATTCACAATTTTTTTTTTACAATTCACGCTTTAAATTCTGTTTAAATTTTAATTCAATCCTTTATTCATTAAAGTTAGCCACTTTATTTCTTTTTTTAAAAAATTTCAAGCATTTACAATTTATGCTATTTACATTTTTGCCTATGAATTTCCTGATTATTTTATTTTGGTCCTTCATTTTTAATTATTGATACTATTGATATTATCAAGTGATTATCGTTGCTAATATTATTTTTGTTAAAATTTTCCCAATTATCAATATTTTATATAATTATATTATTATCAGACTTTTTTAAATCATTTCATTATTATTATTTGATGGGCGTTGAAACCACAAAAAATAATTCCTACAAAAATAACTCTAAATAGTAGTAAAAATTGGTAGTAGGGTCGAGTTTACAAGGATTGATATTATAATCGACTTTTGCGTTTAACTTGTGATCAGAATGTCTATCGTGTTGTGTCGATAGTCGTGGCAATAGTCATGCCCACGACTCCAAACGAACCTGCTGAAAAATAAACAAATAAATCAAAGGAGTTTTGAAATGTTTAGAGATTAAATAATTGAAACAACATAAATAAATAATTAAATAAATAGGAAATTACATTAAATTGAAAATTAAATTCAAATTTTGTAGTACGAGATAATAAGCCTTAGCCCTAAACTCGGTGGGTTCCAGATTTAGAATCGATCCTTGAAAATTGATTTTCTCCTCCAAACAATAAGTTGGTTATAGCAGTTAAAAATGTCCTAACCGCCAATTCTTCCTCTCGTAGTTGGTCCCCGTACGACCTGCAAACCAACTTTTACCGATTATTTAATTGAGATATACGCGTTCCCGATTTAAGACTCAGGTAACCTTGCGCTCTGAAGAACCCAACTCGGATTAATGGCCTCAACCGCGTGGGTCGTTTAAACTTGATCACTTCTCCCTTGATTTATTCTTGAAGATTCGAATACAGCACGACTGACTCGTTTCCCCAACTATCCTCAAACACAACTCCAATCTAACGCACTTTTTGACTTAAAATTGAGTTAACTTTAAAGGATGAGTTGTTAATCTTGATACTTAGGAAAAATGTGAATACCGATTGGAAGAATTTTTAGTATGGATATGTATCTCACGATTCCCGACTGGAAAGAACACTGGCCTAAAACTAAGATGGAATTTAGTGAAGCATGGATTTAATCATGCTTTGGTTGGCTATGGAATTGAATTTGAATGAAGATGATGGAAATTGGGAAAGGAAAGGACTTGAAAGGCAATTAAACAAATTTTGGAAGATCAAAGGAATGAAATTGGAAGTAACAGTATGCTAATCATGCACCAAATTTGGAAGAAAAAAAATAATTTCTATTTAATTCCAAACAAAAATCAAGTGTAAAATGTAATGTGTCTTTCCCATGCCACCTTAAAGCCCTATTTATATACATAACATTTGCTAAATTTGGCTTTAACCACTCAACACATAATTAAAATTTAATAAAAAATTAAAATCAATTTTTGTCTAATTTTGGCTTTTACAAAGTCAAAAGAATCTGATAAGTCCTTGTATTTTTCCATATTTTTTATTCAGCCTCACTTTATTGACCGTGTTGCAATTTAGTCCTTTTCTGCTCGTTTTTGACTCATAGCATCCTCATAGCATCCTTGACAAGATTAAAACATAAAATTACTAATTAGATCAATTCAAAAATTAACTGAATTAAACACAAAAATTCATGCAAATTAACATGTTATCATTATCATTATTATCATATAGTATTATTAATTGAATATTTTTATTATTATTGTTATCATTATTTCTTATTATTGTATTCACTATAGCATTGTCATTTTATTTCATTATTTATATTGTTATTTTGTTAATACCATAACTTTGCCATCATTGTACATTGTAAATATTACTACATACACTCATCCGTTTTTCAGTGTAAGCGCATAAAAAATAATAAAAATCGAGGCAATGTTCGTTATTTTCGAGATTCAATGAGTTATGCTCCTAACTTACAGAGTATGGCCTCTTCTTAGAACCAAAATAACCAAATATCCTAGTTAAAATTCAAGACACATAGGACTTAGGTAATAATCAAATGATGAGTATTCTTATTTCTGAGGATTCAAGATATCGTGTCCTAACTTACGGGACATGATCTTTTTTCTTTATTAACTAGAAATAAGAAGGCCCTTTTTTTCATAAAATTTAATTTAGTTAGCGATAAATTAATCAAATCATGCAAGAAGGGGATCGTTTTTTAAATTTTGTTTGAATTCCCAATTCTTGACACTAAGACATCAAGTAATCAATTAGGTACCAATTTTGGGCGATATGAGGGTGCTAACCCTTCCTCGTACGTAACCAACTCCTGAACCCATTTCCTAGATTTTGTAGACCGAAAATCATCATTTTAGTAAATCTAACATTTTATTAAAATGATCAAATTTCGAGGTGATTCAATCGCACCTAATAAAAATGAGTGGTGGCGACTCCCATATTCATTTTTTAAAATAAAAAGTCGATTTCCAAAGAGGTTTTGACAGAATAAAAGGTTTACCCAAAGCTTTCTCCTCTTTTGTCTATCTAGGCTTCCATAAACAAAATCAATATGAATAGGCAAAACAAAATTAGACCTAAGAACACGAATGCAAATGAATTGGGGATTACTACACAGTATCTCAATATAAACCCGATTTTCCAACCCACTCAAAGGCCTCTAGGGAATCCAATAATCTCAACCGTGTGAGAAAACTGAAAACCCAAGTTAGAAATACTTTTGTCAACTTTGAAACCACTTACCCTTGTCTCCAATAAACTAACAATATTGGGTTTATGCTCTCTATTGTATTCACGGAATATGCGAGGAAATTTTGGACTAGCACATCCCTGACAATTCCAAGAAAAAACTGTCAAATTCATAAAAATATAGAATAGAAAAGAAACTAAATTACTTCTTAGAGATACGGATACACAGGTAACCATCCAAAACACACATGATTGCTCAAATGAGCTATACTACCCATATACACACCTGGGCACTGAGTGCCAAGCTCGTAGGCTACACATCCTCAAAAAAAGCATCTAAATCTTCGTAGAGATAAACTTGTAATCCGCAATAAATGTTGGATTCTGGTACAATTAGTGAATTTCTCATACATCTATATCACATCTCATATAAATCTTGTACAGTGTCTGATTAACTCTATTTGCCAATTGTATCCTATCATATGTTCATTCGGGCTCAGTACACATATCAAAATAACTTTTTACAATTTAGTCTTTTTTCTCACCTTTTGTACCAATTTGTGAACAATTTGAAATGTATTTAAATATTGTAATTTCAAAATTCAACTACAACAATTACATGAATATACATAACTATACCTTATGAACTTACTAGACTAAAACGACAACAAGTGAAGTGCAAGGGACTAATTCTCAAATTTTCTTTTTCCTTGTTTATCTAATAGTTGATCCAATTCTCGATCTATACAATAATTGTTTTTAAATTATCAGTTCCATTTACCTTATAACATCTTATTCAAAGCATAAAACAACTTAATTTCATTTTACACAATTTTCTTATATTTTTTTCACTTTATTCAATTTAGTCCCTAGAATCGAAACTATCGTATCTTTCACATTTAGACTCCGATTACAATCTGATTTCAAATAAATCATTCTAAAGCCCCACTAATTTCAAAAATTTTATGTCAAATTTGAAATATTTCCATTTTAGCCCCTAAACTCAAAACTAAAAAAATTATTTTACATTTTAGTCCATAATCAAATCTAAGCTTACAACCAATCTATTTAACATAAAAAAGCATAAAAAAACCATCAATGACAGTATTTCAAAACTTTAACAGTTTTACGATTTAATACTCAAGTTACCTAGATCAAGTTACAACAATCTCAAAAATATAAAATTTTTTAGAATCACTTATCATGCAAGGATGGAAACCAGGCAAAATTTTCTAAGATTTAACAATGGTGGTTCAGTCTTGGAGAGAAAAAAGATGATGAATGGCTTTCTAACTTTTGTTTTATGTTTTTATTTTACTTTAACATCTTTTATTACTAATTTAACTTAAATTTTTCACACATAATTCATTAAAAATTTATGCAGCAACCATCCCACTTATTTAAAAGTGACTAATTTCCACACAAATTCTCAAACAAAATAATTTAAACCTTTTTAACTAATAAAATTCAATAGCGATTAACTTTTACGATTTTTACGATTTAGTCTTTGTACCTTAATTAACCATCCAATCACTAAAATTTTAAGACCAAAATTCAATTCACCTATATAACAACTTTGTAAATATTTAATAAAACTATTTACAGGTTGGTTTATGAAAATGAGGTCCTGATACCTCAGTTTCTAAACCACTAACTTTAGGGTCGAGCCACTTGTAATTTAATTAATTGTCCAATTACCAAATTTATCATATCAAAATTTCAATATAACGCTAATATTAACTCGTAAATATTAAATAGTAAAATATTTACGGACTCACTCATCAAAATTGGGATTCCAAAATCCTTGTTTTCAACACTACTAAAAACGGGTTGTTATAGCAGTGGTGGCGCCAACCAAACCAATAATCAGGTTTGCCAGTGAAAGAAAAATAACTAAACCCACAAAGGTGATCAGAGAGAACCTCTCACTAACATCAACCCAAACGACAAAAAAAGAAAAGGGCAAGATTCTAATGCTTACTATGCTAGGAAAGAAGGAAAACAAGTGAAAAAGATAAAGAAGGGAGAAAGAGGCCGAGTGAACAATGGAGAAGAAAAAGGGCAAAGGCAAGGTTTGGATGCTTACTATGTCGAAAGAGAAGCAAAAAAAGAAAGAGAAGAGAAAACAGAGACCGGATGACAACTAACACAAAATAGATTGTGCTGAGAGATACAACAAGAAACAATGATTTCTTGAGGTTTCTTAAGAGAGAGTTAGAGAGCTTTTCTGTACATGTAAAAAATTACTTATTGAACTTGTCCATTTCTATCTAGTTGGTACCTAATTTTTTTCATCTTGTTAGTACTTGAACTTGTATTTTGTCACCTAGGTTGGTACATTTGCACTAATATTGTTTGTTTGTGTTGATGTGACTTTGATAATTAATCTTATGGTGACACGTGGCAACCTCTAAATATGTCAGGTGGCAAATATAAATTTTAAAAATTAAAAATAATTAAAAATATATAAATTAATAAAAATTATAATTTTTTTACATCAAGAATTAACCTGAATAAATAGTTGTCTAGATACATTAAAATTCTTTTTAGATGTGTTTTCAGTAATTTTATATATTTTTAATTTTTTTGTAAAATAACAATTTCTTAGGTTATTATTATTTTGAAAAAAATATAAAATATAAAATTATAAATTTATGAAAATATATACAATTAAAATATATATATAAAAAACCTATAATATTTTGAAAATATATAATTTATAATTTATAATTTATAAAAAATTAAAAAATTATGAATTTATGGGAAATATATAAATATTTAAAATAATTAAAAAATTATAAAGTATATGTAAATCTATAAAAGAATGGTTATGGTTGTCCAAATGACAATCATTTGTGTACATTATGTAATTTTTTATACATTTTTATTAATTTATATATTTTAATATTTTAAAATTTATATACTTTTAATTTTAGAATAATAATATAAATAACCTGTTATTTTATAAAAAAATAAAAATATATAAATTTACTAAAAAATACATCTAAAATAAAATCATACTTTTTCATTAATTCATATATTTTTAATATTTTTTAACTTTTATTTATGTTTTTCATGTAGCACTATCAATGTGACGTCAATAAAACTAACGTTATTAGTATAAATATACCAACCTAAATAATTAAATACAATTCAAATATCAACTAAATCTCAAAAAAAAAATTCTAACTAAATATAAATCAACAAATTCAAAGAGCAAAATATATATTAACCTTAAAAAAAAATACAAATTTGATATTCTCAATATTGGGTGGAGTTAAAAGAGTCAAAATTGACAGCGGTAAAAGCAAGAAATGGATGTTTGGTTTGTGTTTTGAGCATTGTACATTAGCCGACCTTTCTCAACTCCAAATTACCAAAAAAATATAAAAGTGGATGATGCAATTGGCATTCCAAACACGAGGTTGGAATTTTTAGATGAAAATTTCAACTCCCCACTTCCCTTTCACTTGGCCATTTGCAATACAAACAAAATTATTAAATAAAATTACAAATACAAAATTTTACACCCCAAACATTTGTTTAATGGGACAAGACAGGAGTTACAGATTCCAGTGGAAAGAATTAAATAAAACTAAAATGCATTTTCCAATCAGTTGATGGAACTATCCAACCACCAAAAACAACTCAAATCTCCCCCCCCCAAAAAATCTACTTAAAAAATAATTTCAAAGGACAATTAAGAGAAAAACTAAAACCCCCCAAAAATAGAAACAAAGATCACAATTTGGAGCAAATGACCACTTTGTGCACATTATGCTACGGTGTGGAGGATCTCGGTGGGGTTCTAGATTCCGCAGGAGTATGACCGTCGGATCCTTTTGACCGATCATCAGACGATTGTCGTAATCCATCGTCAGTTTCACCTCGATTCATATCTTCAATCATTCGTACCACTTCTTGCATGGCGGGTCTTTGATCGGGCACAGTTGATACGCAAGTCATCGCAATTTGTAACAGCTGCACCATTTCCTCTTCAATTCTATGATATCTCATTAACTCCACATCAAAAACCTCTGCGGTCCATTCCTCTCGAACCACAGATTGGACCCAACGAGGGAGATCGATCCCCTCTTCCCCTAAAGATGCTTGATTAGGTGCTTTGCCTGTTAATAATTCTAGTAATAACACTCCAAAGCTGTAAACATCGGACTCGAACGTAACTTTGCAGGTTTCAAGTATTTCAGGTGCTCGATAGCCTGCAACACGGCTAGGAGGAGTGGTGTTGCCAAAGAGTGGATTGAGACCAAAGTCGGAGATACAAGCTTTGTGGTCTGATCGTAAAAGAATGTTGGAGGATTTAATGTTGCCATGTACCAGTTTTGCTGAAACATGGAGGTGTTCTAAGCCCCTAGCCGTGCTTAATGCTATCTTCATTCGGTTGTCCCAGTCCAGCGGTGTTCGGCCTGAGCCTCTGCTGCCTGTAACATTTATCACATAATGACGCGGTTTAATTCATTACCAAACTACTAAAACACAACTGTTCTAATTTGCCAACTGGAGAGGAGGGTGCAATTTTCTTTATTACCCAAAATGTAATTAATGGTCAATCAGATACAGATACACTATATTATTATTAACTCATCATTTTAATTAAATCCACTAATACTAAATTACATCATGCCTAATAAATATATTTATTAAAAGTTTATAAAATTTATTATGTCACCGTAATTATTGAATTTTAAAAAATATAAAAAAAATACAATCATAAAAAATAATCTGTTTTGTATATATAAAAAAGATAATTTAATAATCTTTAAACTGAATTAGTATTTGGTTGACTAAAAAATTTAAATATAAAGTAAGGTATTAAAAGTTTTTATAAATATAAAAAATATTAAATATTATTTTTATACATTCATTATACTAATAATTTGAATTGGAAAAGCAAACTTAAAAACCCAAACCCTGTGTTTTTCCCACTGGTTTCTTGAAATGAAAGGGAAGTAAACTAGTGATGAAGAAAGCCTTAAAAGGAACCCACAAGTGTTTTTTGATTACACTGCAAAAGGAGTCATCATTTCACCAACACCCATGTCTCCATCAATTTCACTCATTTGGAACCCTCAGCACTATATGTAAATGTATGGGGATGAAAATTTGGTGAATCAGAGAAGAATGAATTATGAAATGTACGTTGCATTGAAAGAAAAATCAAATTATCTAAAATAAAAAAAATTAATCCTCAATATGATTTTATTTTTTAAGCATTTGCATGAAAGATAGCTTCTTAAGCCCGGAAAAGAGATGAAATGAAACAGAGAAGCTTACCGTGAAGCAGGGCAGATAAGCTACCATCATGCATGAAGTCGTAAACCAGCAATTTCTCGTCTATGGAGTAATAGAACGCTCTCAATGGAACCAGATTTTCATGTGTGATTTTACCCACCATTTCCATCTGCATTTCGAACTCCCTTTTACTAACCGCCACGTCTTTTAACCGTTTAACTACTACCGTCGTCCCCTCTTCTAGCACCGCCTTGTACGACGTTCCCACGCTGCCTTTTCCCAACACTTCCGCCGATGCCCTCAACAAACCCTCCAAATCGAAACTGTAAATCCCGCCTTCAAAGAACACCAACTTGTTTCTTTCCCCTTCTGTGGACGGCCCTCCGATTATTTCATCTTTTGAAGACGAAGTTCCCGCCTCCGCTGACGGAACATCTCTTGTTGTCATCGGCGTAAAAGGCTTCTGCTGCTTCGGAGGCCGTCGTGGCCGTTTACAGAGGCAAAGAATGAGGACTAATAATAACAAAAGTGCTACAATTGCAGACCCCACGGCAATGCCAATAATGGCGCCGGTGGAAAGCTTCCTGGACTTCCTACTGGAAGTTGTAGGGGGAATGGGCTCGGACGGAGATGGAGCCGGAGGAGGGAAAAATGGGTTACATGGCGGTAGTGGGCCTCCGCAAAGACCGAGATTCCCGGCAAATGATGATTCACGGAAGTTAGATAACGAGCCGGGAATTGAACCGTTAAGGTTGTTATTAGAAACATTGAAATCATCTAAACCGTCGGAGTTGATGGTCGGGAGAGAACCAGAAAACTTATTGTTTTGCAAGAAGAGCCGGGTCAGTTGAGTTAAATTGTTGACGGTGAAAGGGATTGGACCGGTGAAATTGTTAGAAGAAATATCGAGCCGTATCAAACGAGTCAAACGAGTCAGACTAGGAGGGAAGGGGCCGGTGAACTCATTATCTTGTAAATAAAGGCTACGGAGGAGAGTGAGGTTGGAGAAGTCGGCAGGGATGGGACCGAATAAACGGTTGGCTCGTAGACTTAAAACTCGGAGTTGGTTTAACCTACCGACTGTGTTGGGAGGAATAGAACCGATGAGGCCCACACCTGGGAGACGAAGAGTGTAGACGAAAGAGCGGTTGGCATCGCATTCGACACCGACCCAGTCGCAGGCTGAGGTGGATGAGTTCCATTGAACCCGGTTCTCGTGTTTGGTCTGTGAAAGGAAAGCAAGGAGAGCTTGCTTGTCTTCAACTGGTTCCGAGCTTACTCCCAAACTCAGTACCAGAACTGAAACTAAAAAAACACAGACAAAATTTATTACCATTTTGGGATTTTAATTGAAAAATGAGGGGGAAATGCTGCTGTATTAAGCTGTTAGTTTTGATCGGCTGCTTGCAAGAAGCGGAAATGATTTCCGGTGAGAACCCATAAAAGAAAGAGAAATGAGACAGAGAAGGGGGATCACGAGTTTATAAAGTTGAAACAGAAATAAACCCGAGTTAAAACTGAAGGGGAGAGAGAGAATCTGGCGTTGGATCGGCAGGCTTTTATTTTTACTTTCCATATATTGTCCCACATATTCCCGCTCCTCGTTGAAATAATAATTTTATTAAAATAAAATAATAATTTTAATAATATTAATATTAACAATTAATCTGTAATAGATTGTTAATAATAAATTTATAATATAAAAATATTAATATTCAAACTATAATGAATTTTTATATTATTTTAATGTTAAATATTTTAAAATTAAATAACATTAATATACTTATTTTAAATTAATTAAATATTTTCAAATATGTTTTATAATTACATTAGTTTTTCAATTGTTTGAAGAAATTCATTATAAAATTTAAACAAAAAATAATATTATAAATTTAATATACACAATCGACCTATGTATCCGCATAATAATATAAATTAGTTATTAACTACGTTGATACTTTTTATTGATATTTCACTCAACACCTTTGGATTTAAGGATTTAAGTTAGTACCCAATTGAATATTGGCATGTGTCTTAATAATAATAGTAATATTTTTAAAAAAAAAGAAAATAAGTAAACTTATTTTTTAAAAATTTGAAATTTAAACAATGATTTATTTAGGCTTATTCTGCATGTGTGTTTTTAATAATTTCAAATAATAATATATTTTTAAAAAAAATTCCAAGTTTTTATAATATAAATTCCATGTTTTTAAAATAAGTTCGAGCGGACGAGAAAAATGCATACTAACACAATCTAAAATGTTCTTAAATTGATAATTAAACAAAATCTTGATTAATTAGAGAATTAATAAAACTTTCTCGAGCATAATTAAAAATTCAAGTATAAATTATTTGTATTTTGGTTAAATATATAAAAATTGCATTTTTTATTTTTATTAATTTTAGAAAATATTTTTATATTATTTTTTGAAATTTTAAAAATATATATAATTACTAGAAATATATGTATAGAATGAACCATTTGTTAAAGTTTATTGTACACGTGAAATAAAAAATTCTTAAAATTTAACAAAAATTAAAAAAATTAAAAATTTTCTAAAACACCTAGAATTTATTTTAAAAATAAATTATATATTACTATTTGAAATTATAAAAAATATATAAAATTACCAAAAATACATTTTCAGAATGAATCTAGATAAAATGTTGTCCAAATTCAAATGAATATAGACAGTTGTTTGTCAATACATATAAATTAAAAATTTTCTTAATTTCTTAATATTTTTAAGAAAAAAATTTATTAAATTTTAAGACATGTGTCAACATTCTATTGGCCATGAGCCCAAAATCTAACTGTGTTAGTCAAGTATCAATAAAAGATACCAACTTGGTTAAGGGTTTTAAAGTTTAGGCACTAGATAGGTTCACAAAAAAATTTTGGTACTAAATAAGTACAAGTTGCCAAGTTTAGGGGCCACAATATATATTAGGCTTAAATACCAAAAAATCCCTATGAAAATTATTAAAAAATCAATTGAGCCTCTCAACAAAAAGTGCACCCAATTGAGTCATTTGAAGTTATTTTTTTGTCCAAACTTTTGACGAGCCATTAACCTGACGTTGACTCAGCAAAGTCGGACACATGTCGAGTTATGAATGGTACACGTGTTATTATGACGTGGAAATAATTTGAACAAGTGGAAAGACCATTTTTGACACATGGATTTAAGAAGAAGAAGCATGATTTAAGGGTTAAAATTTTGGGTTTAGGGGTCACCATCCTCATCAAATCCCTAATCTAATAAAGAAGTGCAAAAAAAGACAAAGGCAACACATTTTCAATCAGAAACGAATGAAGTAGACAACACTCGTACTATTGTCCTCTATAAGCATAAAAAATCAAACCATCATGCATAATCTCCCTCAAACTAAAGAGAAATAAATCATCACAATAATGAACCCAAAACTCATGTTACTTTCTCAGCAACAAGCATATATCAATCCTAAACCACGATAGAAGTCAATGACTCAATGTATGTTTAACAATTCCTCTCAATTCAAGATCGGGGTTAATTCAATTTCAGTGTTCATTTGAAGTATTTTAGGGTTCGATTAAACTAAGACAACTACTTCGCTTCGATACCGGAATCTTAGGTTTCGATTGAAGAGACTTTGGGGGGGGGTTTGAATCAGTACTTGATTTAGGGCAATGAGTTTTGAGTGTTAGCTTAAGAAATTCATATGTAATGACAATTAGGATTCTTAGGAGTTTTTACTTTTGCTCTCAAGATTTTGATTTTAATTTTTCGAAGAATATAAAGCTCTCAGTCCTCTGAAGATTTTGTTTCAAATTAGATTTTCTTTTATTAATTAATGTTTTTTCTAACTTAATAAAAACAATTCATTTTTTATTTTTCATGTCATTAAAATTCTTTTATTCAATTTCCATGTTATTAAAAATTTACTTTAATAAAATAACACGTGTATCATTTATAACGCAACACGTGTCCGACTTTGTTGAGCCAATGTCAAGTTAACAATCCATAAAGGGCTTGGACGGAAAATTAATTTCAAAGGGCTTAATTGGATGCACTTTTCGTTGAAGGGCTCAAATGATTTTTTTTAATTATTTTTGAAGGGCTTTTTTAGCATTTAAGCCTATATATTAACCCATTTAAATTTTGTCTCACAAATTTGATCATTTGTACTTAATTGAGTACCTAAGCTTAGAACATGTCACACGCTTTAGTATCTTCTTTATAACACCGTTATAATGAGATGGTGTGGTATTGACAACAAATAATACAATGTCACATGCCTGCTTCAATTATGACTCACAACAAGCATGAATAAAAAATAAGTTATGGTGTAAATCTGCTACATTATTGTAAGTGAATATTGATATTTGTCACTATATTTTATTTTGATTTATATTTATCATTATACTTTAAGAATATAAATAAATTATCACTCAACCTTTTATGTAATTGAACTTTGCCATTAAAATTTGAATTTTTAAAATTAAACTTTACCCAGCTTTGATTTTTAAATTAAAATTTACCGTCAGTTTAAAAAAAATTAAATTTACCATTTAATATCTTTATACATATTATTTATATAAATAGAATTTGGAGAAATATTGTAAATATTCCAATTGATTAATAAACAACTACTTGTCTTTTGTTCTTAAGATGACATGATGCAAAATTTGCTGGGATTATATATTTATTTATTTAATGCTTCATGTTTAGAATATTTTTTTGTTAGTTAATTTGAGATTAATCATAATTATTTTAATTAACTTCGATCTTAGTTCATTGGTTGGTTCTTTGTACTAAGAAGCAGATAGCCAAAAGATAAAGAAAAAGGAACAACATGGGAGAGGATTCAAATTTGTGCCTCTAATCCTTTAGGATTCTTCATTACCCGCTCACTCGATGTAAAAACTTAAGCATTTGAGCTCACACCTTAAGTTCAATATTCGCCAAGGCTACTCATATATTTCTACTATCACACGCCATGAAATGTATAACTTGTTTATTCCATCTCATATGTTTTCTCCCCTTGACTTTTGGTAATCTTGTGGAAAAAAAAACAAAAAAAAACAAAAAAATCTATGATTTTAAGGTTTCTTTTAAACTAGTTTTTTTAGTTATATTATGCATTATATTTTGAAGATTAAAGATTTAACTATTAAATTATTGTTATTAAATATGTTTGAAATTTGATTAAAATTGTGATGAATAGTGTTATTAACCTACTATTGTTGATTAAAGGGAAATTTGATAGGATCTAATTGGGTCTTATTAACATGCTGTTGTTGAATAATTGGGTTTTAAATGTTAAATTGTATTATAAATTATAAATAATTTAGTAGAGCATCATAAGACTATAATTGTAACACCACTTACCTGAGTGAATTCGAGCAACAAATGTTACATTTAACATTGAACTTGCATTTACGATTTTAAACACTTTTAGTAATAATTTCAAGAACTTATTTCTTTTTTAGGAACTTAATTAGGCTATTAATAAAGATTAAATTGCATATAAAATTTGTTTCATGTCTTATTTAATTCAAATAAAAAGTTTTAGTTGTAGGTCAATATGTCTCAAGACCAAGGCCTACATATCTCAAGACATTGCCATGACACTGTACAAGTTTAGCTTCGTTGTTGCCTTATCTTGAGACAAAGTCCTTTATGTCTCGAGACATGGCTTAGTTATTGTAGATTTTTAGCTTCAAAGTTTGTATGTCTCGAGACACACTTCATATGTCTCGAGACCTAGGATAGGTGATACGGGGTTGCGCGCGGACCAAGATCGAGTTGCCAAGTCACGGGAAACTCCTACGAAAACCCTAAACAATTAGATCTGAAACGAAACAGAAAATTAAAAGATTAGATTTTTAAATTTTTAGATCTGAAATAAAATCCCCAAATCAGCAAAGAATCAAATTGAGAATAGAAATAAGTGTTAGGGTTCTTGAAACCCTCAAGGAGATTGTGATTCTGCCCAATTGAACACCAAGATAGTTTTCCCCAAATTTCGACAATCTAATTTCACCCAAAACGAGTATGGAAAAACCCTAGAAATTGGGGATTTTTGGGCTGATTCCTTAAGATAGAAAAAGGCTGAAAACACAATAAGAACAGAAAATAGATTAGATAATGATTCAGCACAAGTAGAAATAAAGAAAGAATTGACAGTAAGAAATTAAAAGATAAGTCCTAAGAAGCCTTGAAATCTCGAAAGATCTCACAACTCCCTTCAAACGGCTCTAATCTCCCCTCCAAAGAATATCAATGGCAAGAAGAAGGTTGAAGATGGCTCCCACAATCAAAAAGATTGTTAAAACAACTTCTAAGGAAAACTCAAGAGAAAATCCTTGAAGAACTCAAAGAGAATTTTCACTCAAATCAAATCTGAAATTTTCAATGTAATTGTAATGTTATGTAGGGTGGCTGGCCAAGCCATATAAATAGGCCTTTCAAATGTTTTCCTAATTTAATTAGAACACTAAAACTAAAACTAAAAAAAAACTCCTAATTATTTTAATATGGAAATTCGGCCAAGGGTCTTTTATTTGGGACTCTTGGACTGAATATAAAAATTTAAACTAAATAAAATAAATAAATAAAAATAAACTTTACAACTTGGGCCACTTTGACAATTTGGCCTGGTTTTCAACTAAGTATGGATGGATTTCTTGATTGGGCTGGGAATTTGCTTATTGGGCCTCGCCTTCAAGAATTTGGGCTTTTGTGACTCGTATCATTCCCCCCTTCCTAAAAAAGATTCGTCCTCGAATCTGAAAAATCAAATGAACTCGACTTTCCTCTATCAAACGGGACTAATGGCAATTGAGTCCACTGAGAAGAATAGCCATGAGATAGTAAATAGCAACGGAAATAAGCTTGTAGTCCAATCATAAGCATAATAGAACAGGTATAACGCATGTGAATGGACAGATTCAGATTACCATGCAAACAATTTAATTTACTCACCACTGCCTCGTCAAATATTTGAAACAAAGATGGACATGTTTTAAGGCATTCAGTCGTCTCACATTGTTCCCACAAACCATGAATAAATTGCGAGTAATAAATCAAATGGTAAACATAATCGTCACAAGTAGGTATTTGAAAAGATTCACATGGTTCACAGAGTTGCATAATCATACCATGCATTAATCGACGGTCTATAGATTCACTCACACATGCATTATCAAAAATAAGAATCTTTTTATCAACCATCAAAACAGATAGATCATCAATAAATAAAATAGGACAGTCAAGCACGTTTCGATCTAAGTGTTCATCAACACGATCTTTATCACTATCCGAGGAGTACAAAAGTGTTTCAAAGGTTTCAAGCATCTTACCTCGATAAGCAGAAGAATAAGGGTCGATTTTACCTTTTTCATTTAAAACAAACCTTCGCTCATCGGGGGCATAGTGTAGTTGAATCTCCGTTGTTGAGTTAACCTTTGTCAAATGGAACTCAAACTTCATGTACAACCACATAAACTGTTTAAGGCACGAATATAAATTGAAAACAAATTTGGAAAATTTCGTTACCTTATTCTCCAAAACAGATTTGGACAAATTCGAGGATTTTACACAAGGTAAATCAAGAGAATAACAAATCACGCTTCTTTTCGTAATGACTTTATCAACCACAATCGAAGAGTAACAATTAATCGGATCAAAATGAGGGGATCTTTTAAGAACTAAGTCACCAAAAGTTTTATCAATAATTTTCAAATCTGCAATGGACTCGGTTTCTAAAATTTCCTTACCTCGCTTACCTTCGGGATCATGTAGTGTGATTTCATCTTTGCCTAAGTTGATCGTATGAAAGCATCTTTCATTTGAGAGGTATTGAAGTTGAAAGTTATCTTTCGATCTTTCAGGAACCTGAAAAGTAGCAACACAAGAAAAATTCATATCTTGGTTAGTGGAAACATTCCTCACTAGCCTTTCCTCGTCTTTTTCTTTTGTTTCTTTTTCTAACTCATTTTCTCTTCTTTCTTCAACTTCTTTTTCAAATTTCTTTTCTGTTTCACATTCCTTTTCACTCTCAATCTCTTTTTGCTCTTTTTCATTCTCTTTTTCTTTTTCCTCACTTGTTTTAACAGAATTTCTCAGTTTGATTTGGTCCTCATGGACTTGTTCCGGAGTGAGCGGCACTAAGGTAAGTTTCTTTCCTTGATGCTTGAAAGAATACCTATTGGTACGACCATCGTGAGTGACTTTTCGATCCAGTTGCCATGGTTCTCCTAGCAATAAATGGCAGGCTTGAATAGGTACTACGTCGCACACGACTTCGTCTTGATATTTACCGATAGAAAAGGCGATGCGCACTTGTTGAGTGACCTTAAATTGGCTTTCGTTGCTAAGCCCTTGTAGTTGATAAGGTCGTGGATGCTTGGTAGTGGTTAAGCAAAGCTTTTCCACCATCGTCGTGCTGGCTACGTTCGAGCAACTTTCACCATCAATAATAACTCTACAAAGCTTACCTTGTACATGGCAGCGAGTATGAAAGAGATGTTCTTGTTGCTGCTCGCTCTTTGGTTTTGCCAAAGAGGGTTGTCCATGATCATGAAGATCATAATCAGTTCTAGGGACACGCCGAGGAGCGCACCTATGAGCAGGAGGCTGGTTATCCACATCGTCTTTAATTTGATCTCGATATTGAGGCTCTTGATTCAACCGCACCTCATTGATAGTAGCAGTCAACGCTCGAAGTGCAGCAGCCTGTTCGTCCAACTGTTGTTGGAATTTTTTAAATATGTCACTAGTATTATCACCTGTAGACATTTTTTTTAAAACCTGTAAAACACTCAACACTCAAAAATAAAAGTTATCAAACCTCACCGTTAATCACTCAAAAAGAAAAAATCAAATTCTCAATGAGGTCGAATTCAATCTTGTGAGTTCTTTATCAGAGTTTATATCAACCAATTAGAGAGTGGATGAACCAAACTACCAAAGAATCCTAATTTGCACTAGGATGCCAAAAACTGACGAGACACCAATTGATTCGTGTTGCACCGAGGAAGAAGTTGTGCACACGTTTAAATCCTACTAACACAAGAAACAAGAAGGTGTTAGATAACTTAAAGGAAGAATAAAGGGAAACAAATGAAAACCTACAGCTAAGAATCAATAAAAATTGCTGAAAACAGAAAACCCGAAACACTGCGGAGTAACTTGACAACTTCGTTCGAGGTGTTCCCGATCTCCAAAAATCACGAAATTAAATCTGGAGTGTCCTTATATATTTAATTTTTGATTTGGAAATTTTGGGCACCAAATTCAACCCGCTAAATCTTTTTTTAAATTTTTATTGAATTTCGTATTTTTTGATTTTTTGACTTTTTTGACTGATTTTTTTGCGGGAATAATTTTTTTATATTCAATCACAGTGCCAAAAATATGTATGTAAAATTTCAGATCAATCGGACAACGTTTACCCACTCAAATGAATTTTTTTTAAACAATTTTTCTGGGTAAAACTGCCGTTTATGTTTTAAAAAATAGAGATCAGTTTAAAAATCAACCAAGAACACCCAAAACGCCCAAAATCTGATACCAAATGATACGGGGTTACGCGCGGACCAAGATCGAGTTGTCAAGTCACGGGAAACTCCTACGAAAACCCTAAACAATTAGATCTGAAACGAAACAGAAAATTAAAAGATTAGATTTTTAAATTTTTAGATCTGAAATAAAATCCCCAAATCAGCAAAGAATCAAATTGAGAATAGAAATAAGTGTTAGGGTTCTTGAAACCCTCAAGGAGATTGTGATTTTGCCCAATTGAACACCAAGATAGTTTTCCCCAAATTTCGACAATCTAATTTCACCCAAAACGAGTATGGAAAAACCCTAGAAATTGGGGATTTTTGGGCTGATTCCTTAAGATAGAAAAAGGCTGAAAACACAATAAGAACAGAAAATAGATTAGATAATGATTCAGCACAAGTAGAAATAAAGAAAGAATTGACAGTAAGAAATTAAAAGATAAGTCCTAAGAAGCCTTGAAATCTCGAAAGATCTCACAACTCCCTTCAAACGGCTCTAATCTCCCCTCCAAAGAATATCAATGGCAAGAAGAAGGTTGAAGATGGCTCCCACAATCAAAAAGATTGTTAAAACAACTTCTAAGGAAAACTCAAGAGAAAATCCTTGAAGAACTCAAAGAGAATTTTCACTCAAATCAAATCTGAAATTTTCAATGTAATTGTAATGTTATGTAGGGTGGCTGGCCAAGCCATATAAATAGGCCTTTCAAATGTTTTCCTAATTTAATTAGAACACTAAAACTAAAACTAAAAAAAAACTCCTAATTATTTTAATATGGAAATTCGGCCAAGGGTCTTTTATTTGGGACTCTTGGACTGAATATAAAAATTTAAACTAAATAAAATAAATAAATAAAAATAAACTTTACAACTTGGGCCACTTTGACAATTTGGCCTGATTTTCAACTAAGTATGGATGGATTTCTTGATTGGGCTGGGAATTTGCTTATTGGGCCTCGCCTTCAAGAATTTGGGCTTTTGTGACTCGTATCAATAGGGGACCTAAAAATTCTTTTTACAAACACATCCAAACCATACCAAAATCATTCATAATCATTCCAAACACAAACCATAACTCATACCAAATAATATATTATATTTACTCACCAAAACACATCAAACACAAGGGTGGGAATCAATTAGTTCCCTATTTACTTGTATAAACATTCACCTAGGTACATGTCATATACTTAAAATAAAATAGTGCTTCAAACAAAATAGTGGAGATAACATACTCTTTTCCAAGCTTATGGGATGTGATAAGATGCGATGAGACTGATCCTCAACAAATCCTCACTTCATGTTTTTACCTACGCCTTAGAAATAATTATTAAGTCTATGAAAGCTTAGTAAGTACAACGAGAATTAAACGTACCTTTTATTAAATAAATGAAACCACAATTCAATAACATTGCAACAAATAAGTATATAATAATTTAGTATTAGAATTTTCATACTATAACTCAATCATTATAATTCCTTTCATGATCATTCCATTACTAACACATAACCTTGTCATATTATTCTTAGTTTTTTTTTTCTTTTATTATTCAACGGGGGCCCAACGTAGACTTAACAGAGTACGTAGGATATACAGAAATAGTCCAAGGATGCACCGAAGGGCAATAACAAAACAAAGTAGCACTAAAGTGCCATGTTAGAATAGAATATGACCGAAGTGCTTAATCAAAATAGAGTGGCACTGAAGTGCAATGTCAAAACAAAGAGCATGCTAAGTATTTCCTAATGGCATGTCATCTATATCCCACTAGTTCTCATCATGTTTACTTGGGAAATTATATTAGAATCAACTTCCTTTTCACATTTTGGAATAGAATTTTTTTATCTTGAATTTAGTTCAATTTAGTCCTTATTGTAAGAACTCAACAAACAGAATAATTGAATTTATTTGACACATGGAACATAACTCACTATCTTATACATAACTCACTATCTTATAAAATTTCATAGCCACCTTAGGTTTGAAGAGACTATATGCCTACCTAACAGGTAGTTGGAGAATAGTACCTTTGCCTATAATTTGTCCCTTTTATGTATAAGTCTCCAAGCTAGTTTCATGATTTGAGCTTGGTTTTGGTACTTCATAACTCTTAAACCTAGCCCTCCATTACACTTTGCTTGGGTGATTTTATCTTAGCTTATAAGTTGAATCTTTCTAGCTTTCTCACTTTCCCCCTCAAAGAAAGTTTCAATGGATTCGATCCAATTGGTCTTAGATGCTCCTAGGAGGAGGCAACACTACATAAAGTTAAGATAGCAATGATTGTTCCTTGGATAAGAACAAGTCTTTTGGTAGGAAAGAGAATATCAACCTTCCATGAGCTTAGTTTACCTCATATTCTATTAATAATAAACTCGTAATCTTTGCTTGAAGTTGTTTTGAGTGGATAAGTAACCCAAGATATCTACTCAGATCGATGATCTCTTTAATATAGAGAGCATCCATCCCCAAAATTTTGGAGCACCTTCAATTCTAGGAGAGAACATAACCCTTGATTTCTAAAAGATGATACTTTACCCCGATTGTTCATTTCCCAAGTCTCTTTGATGGCATTCATAGACTTTCGAACAATTTTCGCAAATAAAACCACATCATTCATAAAGAAAAGGTGTGACAATATTGTCGGATGTAATTTCAGCGATGGTTATTGTTCTTTTTTTTTCCATGTATCACTCATTTATCTTGACAAAGCAATAAATAAATTGTAATTACTCGATGTCTTGCTTTTTACATGCAATTTTAGAGTTCTTTGCATTTCACTTATTACTAGAAAATATGGTCATTCCAACATAATATTTAAATTAAAAGAACATATTGGAATGCCCATATCTTCTTTTATGCATGTAAAGCACTTGTTTATAAATCTTTTATCAAGTAAAAGTGAAAAAGCTTTCTTTCTTTCTTTTTTGTTTTTTTGTTTTTTTTTTGGTACAACTAATTTTAAAAAAATGTTCATTATGCATAGCTTGGTAGTTTATTCGAACTACAAATCCATACAAGGAAGATAGAATTGAAAGCATAATTTAAATTTTCATTACCTTTTTAAAATTGTGGGATATCAATTTATTATTTGTAACTTTATATTAAGATATGAACACCAAATGAAAAAAAAATGTTATTATATGTTAAATTTTATATAAATATAATGCTTCAAACATAATTATAACACAAAAATATCGCAATTCATAAATTATCCTTTCAATCGTGGGATCCTAAAGTAGAGGCTCCGCTCCTTCAGCATGTGCTACAACTTTTTTTTTTCTCATTCTTTTAAAGGGCAAAAAATTTTGTAGGACAACATTTTTCCGGCGACCATTTCCCATAAAAGAATTTGATTCACTAGTTGGCATGTGGCATGGCCAAAGAATTATAGCCCACCATTTTTTTTCTTATTAGTATGTTTGCTTCCACACTTCGCATTATTTATTTATTATTAAAT
Source organism: Gossypium hirsutum (assembly GCF_007990345.1). Lineage (NCBI taxonomy): Eukaryota > Viridiplantae > Streptophyta > Magnoliopsida > Malvales > Malvaceae > Gossypium > Gossypium hirsutum. Next base: position 11,724,290 of record NC_053429.1, read on the forward strand.
TATAAAATAAAAAATTTAAAGGTTATAATATGCTTGAAGTTATTGTATTATGAGATTTAATTTTTATACTTTTATTTTTAAGAAATTATTTTTTGAATTTTAAAATTTAAGTCTATTTGTTACCAACATTAAAATTTTTATAGACAAGTCCAGAAAAAGTTTGATTGATATCTGGTTGACAGAAGAAGAAGAAATATTATATATATTATGTCATGCTATTGAGTGATTCCTTAATTTTGTTGCTGGGATAAATTAAAAAAAAAAAAGAAAGAAAGAAAGATACTCCTATGGTATCCATGGAACCAAAATGACACTATAATGGACTTGAATTTAATAGAAAATTTTAATGATGTTAACAATTCTTAAAAAAATCACCTTGACATTTTAATCAGAACAAAATATTTAGACTAACCAATGACACTATAAAAGTTGAGGCACCAAATTATGTCAAAATTAAAGTATAGAGATTAAATATCAAATTTGAGCGAAATATAGGAAGCAAAACTAAAATTTAGCTGTTCTTATATAATCTTTAAAAAGTTGATGGATTAGAATTGAAATTTAACGTTAGTTTTCTATAACAAAAGAAAAGAAAGAAAGAATGGAGATGTGTCTAAATTATGTCTAAATTAAAGTATAGAGATTAAATCTCAAATTTAAGCTAAATATAGGGAGCAAAAATGAAATTTAGCCACTCTTATATAATCTTTAAAAATTTGATGGATTAGAATTGAAATTTAGCCAGAATTTTCTATGTCAAAAGAAAAGGAAAGAAAGAATGGCCATGTGTCTAAATTATGTCAAAATTAAAGTATAGAGATTAAATCTTAAATTTGAGTAAAATATAGGGATCAAAACTAAAATTTAACCATTCTTATATAATCTTAAAAAGGTAGAGGGATTAGAACTAAAATTTAGCCACTACTTTTTTCATGTCAAAAGAAAAGAAAAAAAGAATGGACAAGTGTCTAAATTATATCAAAATTAAAGTATAGAAATTAAATATCAAATTTGAGTGAAATATAAGAATTAAAATTAAAATTTAACCATTTTTATATAATTCTAAAAGTAGAAGGGTTAAAACTAAAATTAACCATTATTTTAACATGTAAAAAAAATGAATCGATTTTATATATAGTAATATAGATTTTATTTTATTATCTTACCGAGAGTGAGGTTGGTTTTAGCATTGGTTTTAAAAAGTCATTTGAAAAAAAATACTTTTGAAAAATTTAGTTTAAAATTGAAGTGTTTAATACTACTGTAAAAAAGTAGTTTTGAAAAATAAAAATATTCATTTCAAACATGATTTGTAATGTAAAATATATGCATTTAAATAATGTTTAAATTCATTAATGATATTTCAATAAAAATAATTTATTTTAACTCATTATTAATATTTTTATATGCAATATATATATATTTTAAATATTTTACAGTAATTAATATTAATTATCTGTAAAAATTAATTTGAATATACATAAATTATATTTTAAATATTAAAATATAACCATTATAGACTTAAATATACAATGTGATAAATTTCAATGCAGAAATAATTATATACCGAATATAAAATTATAAAAAAAATTGAATTATAAATAGGGGCTAAAATATTATTTTACTTTAAAAAATTAGTTTTGACTTTAAAAACCATATGTTTAACTCTTAAATTAATGTTATGAAAGATGAAGTTATAGTTAGAAGAAAAGGGGGGAAATGCATTATAGTAACATGTGTGGCAATTTAATAGAGAAATTATTTCACTACTCTCTTCAAATTGGTTTGAATTAAATCTATTAGTCTTCAACACAAAGTACACCTATCACCTAAAGATGACCAACTAGTTTTGACATCTATAGACTATGGTATAGAAGGTATAGGCTTGTTTTCATGATTGGATTAATCAGCAAGATTTTGAGTGATTTATGTAATAGGGATAACACATACAGATGTAAAGTGCCTAAAAGTGGACAGTCGGTCTATCTTCTTAATTTTTTAAATCTTATATTCACATGCATTCATCTTACATTTTTTATGATTTCATTGGTAAAACATAGTTTAAAAACATCAAAGTAGTATTCTATAAGCACACAAAAGTAGTAATGCTTTTTTTTTATTTTATATATTTTAATAAATTTAGAAAAATATATGTACATTGAACTTAAGAAAATTAGGTTGATTTTATCATCTCAATTAAAATTATATTTAATTTACATATTATTTTTTTTATAATTTTGTTACATAAATATTTTTATACAGTGTCATGAGTATGTCATTATTTAGTAATATATTTATTTTTTTTCATATTTTTAAATAAACTATTTAAATAAAACAACCCAGATAAAACCCAAGATTGAAGAATGTGTAGATAAATGTTGATACCCAAATGGCCCCAAATGGATGATCATCTTGGATCTCCTGGCCATCCATTTTCACTTTATACCCAGCCGAATCTTGCATATCCCGCTTATTTTATTTTCCCACTAAACACGTGGGGTACCAACCTAACTCTTCTTATATCCTCCTCCTTGCTTCTAATTACATGAACACCATAATGAAGTTTTACTTATGAAGCAACAAAACCTGACTTTGTTGCTTTCATGTTGGGAATTAATTTGACTAAACAATGAAAAAAATAGAGAAGATTAAGCACACAAATTTATATAAAAAAATTCTCTAATTGATATGATTAAGAAGATAAAAAAATCACGAGTAAAGTATGTTTTAACTTTTCATTAATGAACAAAACAAACGAAAATACAAGATGGAGAAGAAATTAACCTAAATGTACAAACCTTTAATCCCGAAAACAAAATCCTCTCTCATATACAAAGTTCTCTTCTTTTTTTTCACCACCTTTATTAGAGGTATAATGGCCCTTTAAATGTGCAAAGATTAGAAGGTTAATATGACTAAAATATTTTTAAAGTAATCAGAGTTCACCTAGAAGAAAGAATCTTGTTTGACTATCAAAATGCGGCTATGTTATTTGAGAAATATGTTGCATTGTCGCGACGTCACATGCTTCATCATCACAACATTGCTTCTGTTTTTCAAAAAGTTGCATTTGTCTTCAGCGTCACAACATGGACAACAATAAATGCCTGCAAAGTGTCCAAAAAATATGAGACACACCCTGCATTTTATAATATTGAACTATCCACAAAATAATATATCAATATCATATAGATCAGAGGCAGATTTAGGGGGCTGGTAGGGCCCAACCACCCTTAAAATGGTAAATTTTTTATTTTAACCCTTTAAAATTTTAAAAATTTTAAATTAGTAAAGATAAATTTGTATTTTGACCCTCTTAAAATGATAAAAATTTGATTTAATTATTTGAAAATTATAAAAATATAAAAAATTTAATTTCGACTCACAATTTTTTTTTAACTTTGCCCCTAATACATAAACAGTTTAATTTTCAAATGGCTGATACTTATACTTATTAAGGACGGTTGATGGGGATTTTGGTGACATTCTAAGTTGACCGAGATTATTATATCCTTTTGAACGTCAATGTCACCCCAATTATTTCTTGGAAATTATATCTTTCAATTCCTCAATCAATTGAAATGGTTGCAGGATTAATTCATGTGCTATAATTTTTCAATTCCCATAAAAAATTCCAACCCTTCTAAGGGTTAATCTAAATTTCTTTTTACCCTTAAATTGATAATTACGCTTTTTTTTAATTTTTTTATTCAGTTTGATACTTGAATTTAATAATTAAATTTATTTTAATTGTTAAATTTGAAAAATATAAAAGTTTAATGACATGACATTTTAATATTATACCACATAATCACCTAAGAATTTAAAAAAAAATATTTTTTTTTCTTAATTTTTAGGTGATGATGCCACACAATCTTAAAGTATGAAATCATCAAATCATAGAGGCATCCAAGTTCAAAGACAAAAATAATTTTTTTAGGTAAAAAAGATAAAAATAATTTTAATTGTTAAGTTTAGGTACTAAAATGAGTAAAGAAATATAAGTACCAAAATAGACCTTATTACAAACATTTGAACTAGACTAGTTGAATTGCTAATTCAGAAAAAGCCATTAGATCTATTGATTTGAAATTTAATACGAATTAATTGAACTGAATAATTAAATCAGTTTAACTAAATAATTGAATCAATCAAACTAACGAACCAACGAACCAATAACTTAATCAATACGACCAGTCGTCCTATTCTAACAACCTTGCTAGTTACTGGATTTAGATAAAAATTATATTAATTTTTTTATTGTGCCGTCCATAGGGATTGTTAGTGAATCATCATTCGATGGCTATTAGGTCCAGTGCCTACGATATACTTAGATGGAATTATCATTTTAGATAATCTTTCGTATTCAAATGTAATAATTAATTACAAATATTTTTATTTAACTTTATTATAAAAATCCATTAATATTAATATTAAAATACTTTATTTTAATATTAAATAAATAATAAATGTGAGTATATAAAACAATTCAAATAAAGAAATAAAACCTTTAGCAAACAAAAAAAAATTGGCCTTTAAAAGATCTAACATCATTATTATATTTCGTCACGTTTCGCGAGCTTAAAATAAGATTATCAATCATATGATCAAAATAATTTTAAGTGGACTGGGTACGATACAATTATATGAGGAGCCCCGAATTTAGTATGGAATATATTGATAACTGAATATAATATTGTTTGTCTGTGTCATTAATCCTTTAAAAATGTAATCGGTTTGTAATGTTTTTTCTATCGAAGAAAATATAAGCATTAACACATTGAGTGGCATTATCAATATTTGTCATAATTTAAATCTTGCTTGTAACCATTATCTGTTGGAGAGTGCATCGCTGTGATCCACACGCTGGAACAGAAGAGAAAGCACTCCTGAGACCAAAAGAAGAAAGCGAAAACACAAGAAAAAGCCTCTTGTTTTGTTTTTTAGAAAAAAAAAGTATAATTACAAAAAAGGAGAAAGAAGGCCATGGAAGTCAGAAATCGAAAATGCTTACTCAATGGAAAGACAAATGAATAATTGAAAAGCTGGGCCTCCACTCTTTTATGTCCTTCGAATCCTGCCATGAATGGATAATGCAGCAGAGCCAGAGCAAGCAATGGAGGAGGATGACTCCTAGCACAAGGAGGCCAAAAATTCATCTCTTCCAAAAGGGATGGTAACTAGCACAAGTACTGTGTGGGAATGCATGGCAATAGGAGGTTTGTTCTTGTTATCAGCATCGCTAAATGGGCCCTGGGACTAATCAAAACCCAGAAACTATTTGGGCAACTTGACATGAATCTGCAAACAACCATAAATATTTGTAGAGTTAAAGCCAGAATGGTATTTGCCCATATCTATCCTTGTTTCTTTCTTGCTCTCTTCACTTGCCCTTAAGTTGTCTAGTCTTATCAGTTAACCTGAGCCCTCGACTGTGTTAGTTTTCGGCTTTATTGATCTGAAAGCATGGTCCATAGCCCTGTCTCATGATTCTATTGTTGGGCCTGTCAAACCAAACAATAAAAGTTAAGGCCTGGCTGTTGAGCTTTGACAAATCATGTATTATTTGTACTTGTACTTATTCATCTTTATTAGGACTAATATTTAATTTTGCCTTTTTTTTATCATTTACATAGGTGGTGAGATTAGCTTTAATGAGATTAAAATAAGTGATAAGATATGTGTTGAATGCAAATGTAATTTTGGAGATGAAATAAAAATATTGTTAATGATATTAAATTATAATGTGTATATATATTAAAAATAAATTATTTATATTTATATTTATGTTAAATAAAAAAAGGTTAAATAATAATTTATAATATTAGAAGTATATTTATATTAAAATTTATTTAAATTATATTATGAAAAATATTTAAATTATTTTTAGGTTAGTAATAATGCAATCAATTAGGAGAATTTTAAAAAAAATGGCTTTTCACCAGAGAACTATTCAAGCCACTAGAGCTTTCAATGGCAATGAGAAATTGATGGTGCAGTGAGATTGCAGTTGTTTCCCAAATATCATTTTTATGCCAGTGCAAAAGCAAAAAAAAGGTATATTGTCCTTGCACTCTATATCACCATGGGTGAGTTTGAATCCAAAGAAAGCCTGGTGGTTAAAGTATTTTTAGTAATGATTTGGTATTTTAAACTATCTAAAAATACCCGTGACCTTTTCCCACCTATCAGAAGGCACCACGTGCCATTAAAAATTTATTTAAGTTTATTATATATAAAAATTAAATTAAATATTGAAAAAATATGTTTAACTTTTTTTTTTGCCGTAATCAAGATATCCACCATTGATAATAGTGACTAATCTCCTTGCCACGAATGCTTTGCAAAGAGGTAAACGATTGGCCATTAAATGTATTTTATTCCCATGGGCGGAGATCGGACCCCAACCACATGGTTAAGGGATGAGGTGAGCAATCACCACTCTCTCATGATTATCTTTACTCCTCCTTCTTTCAATCTAAAATCTAGCTAACTTTTGTCATCTCCAGCCACCATCTGTCTCCTCTAACAACCATATGTTACTGCCAGCCAACAAGCACCAACCCGAAACACCTCTAAGTTTCATCAATAGATTCCTCTCAAGCCTTCTTTCTTTATTTACTAATGATATTTTTTTTTCTAAAAACCAATGATTAAGTCTAGATCTACCAAATGGTTTAGAGAAAAACCCTTTAAAAACCCTTCATCAATCGCTCATTGCTTCTAGATTTTTAAGTATGTTTTACTACTGAAAAAAAACCATTTCTTCCATGCACCATCTCAACAAATCTTCAAAAGCCATGGGAAATTTGAATGGGTTTTCCTAGATACTCTTTGAGTTGAAGATTCTCTTCAGTTAATTTTGAATTCAAGTCACATTCTTGTTCCCATTTCCTAGCATAGTCTTATAGGTCTTTAGAAACTCCTTCTTCTCATCACTATCTTAGTCATCATTAGTTTCAACCTCTAAATTAGATACCACACTAAAAGTAAAAGCAACATAAAATTGTTCACCTGGTTCCCATCAGATTCAGAATTGCTAAAAGTGTCTTCATCACTCTATGTAGCACATAAAACCTTATTTTTCTTCTTAAGAGTGTCGAAACACTTAGCCTGAATATGACCATAACCAAGGCATTCATGACACTAAATGTCCTTATTCTTTTCTTTATCAATCTCTTCCTTAATAGCAACTCTTTTAATTCTTGGTCTTAGGAGTGTTCTTTGATGCCTCAAACTTTTTGAATCTCCTAACTTGCTTATTAAAGGCCTTATTAAAATTTTGAATAAGTAGGACAAGCTGTTCTTGAAGTTATTTTATGGCAATGCTATTGGGAATAGACATATCATCAGACACTTAGAAAGCAATGTTTGTTTCTCCCTTAGATCTATTCTTCATTGACTCATCTAGGTTCATCTCAAAAGTTTGTAAGGAACCAATTAAATCATCAATTTTCAAGCTTTCTAGACATTTTGCCTCCTTTATTACAATAACCTTTTAGGTAGAGACCTTAGAACCTTTCTCACAAGTTTAGATTTTGAATATTCTTCTCCAAGGGTTAATGCTTGGTTAGACAGATCACACAATTTAGTATAAAATTCACTAATAACTTTACAGCCCTACATTCTTAGAGTCTTAAACTTAGTGGCTACCATTTGCATCTTGGATTGCTTGATAATATTTGTTCCCTCGTAAATAATTTGAAGGATTTCCCATCCTTCTCTTGCAATAATGCACTTGAAAATACGTTTGAATTATTCCATATGAATACAAAAAAAATGGCATAGAAGGCTTTTGAATTTGCATTGGCAACTCTCTCTTCCTCAGTTGTGCACTAAACTTCAGGTTTAGGAACCTTTCCAACTTTAGAGTCGATAGTAAGCTTTCCAACTAGTGAGAATAGAACATCATGCCCTCTCATCAACAAACTTGATATAAGCCTTCATCATAGCCTTCTAGTAAGGATAATCACCACTCTCAAGCATAGGGAGACAAATAACTGAAGATCTTTCTATTGTTAGCAAACAACACCAGTAATCACCATTAGATACATTAAGTGTTAAACTCTAATACTAATTATTTCTACCTACAGTTGATGTTTACTGAATAACAAAACAATTAATTAAAGTGTTTAACTACAGTGGGCACTATGGCTTTTTACAAACTGTGCAAACAAAAACACAAAAGACACCAAAGTTTGTTTATGTAACAGCTCGATCTTCAGTGGTATAAAAAATGGTAGTTTCAGAATCCCGTTTTCAATGTACAAGTAAATATTTATTGTATGATTAAAGGTAGTTGCTCCAGCAACAAATGTGGCATCTTATAGCTCAGACCCAGCGATTGGGTCAGGCAAGGGGTGTTATAATTTACGTATTTCAATTTCCCTATGTTTGCAGAGTCTAACTTAGTGAGTAATTCCACTATATTTATCCCACAATACCACAAGTGAATTACACTCTATTACTCCCCAAGTATAGAGATCTCACATTTGTACCTAAAGGCTAGGACACTCACCTCCAAATCCTCCCTCTGAGAACTTGAGCAATAAACGCACAAGGTTTACAAATTATTTTGCCTTCTGACAAAAATATATTCTCAAAGAATCAATAAAAGTGATCTCAATATGCTCTCAGAACCTAGACAAGCCTCGTAGCATATATCAATCTTCAGCTTACTAACATAGAATCTAAATGAATACAAAGCAACTCCTTGAAAATAGCAATTGCAATCAAACAAAAAAATCATTAACCTAATGAAGATATGGCCTTCCAAACTCAGCATTGCAATCCCGATCAAATCTCCACAGAATAACGGTTATATTTATTCATTTGAATCCAATCCAATCTTTACTAGCCACAGATTGATTTCCATAGATATACTCTAGTATCTTCAAAATATTTGCACAATAACTAGTCCAAAGATTTTGTTGCATAAAATTGCCAACACAAATACGGAAAGTATCTTTACTACCTCAGTGGTAGTTTGTAGTGAACACTGCCAAATGCCACTCAACACAAAATCACAAAACTTGCCTCAGTAATATTAATTAAAATTAATTTTTACCACTATAAATAACATTTAACATTTAAGAATTTTCAAACAATAGCATCTACAAAAAAATCAACATTATTCATGCAACTCCATATATAGGTTTTGTTTTCTCAACTCTTTTTATATCCATGTACAATGTAAGATTATAGTGACAATATGTGTTTGCACTTTTGATTCTATACTTCTCATCATGAACTTAAGGTACATTTTGTTTTAGTCAAATCTGATTATTATTCAATAATTTTTGTAATAATAGATAATAGAGGGTCATAGAAGGATATGATTGAGATCGATTTCGAAATCAAAGCTCAAAATTGAAAGATATTGTTATTTCGGTTTTAGGAACTAAATTGAATAAAATGCAAAACTTTAGGGGCATTCAGAAAATAAAATTGGATTGATTCATGCATATTGAAGATGTTATAAAATGTTAAATATTAATAAATTGAACTGAATTATTATATAGATTAGGAATTAATCCAAACCGAAGATAATTGAAGAAAAGGCAAATTTGCTAATTAATCCTTGAAGACTTGTTCATTTGTTGTTTTTCCAACTAAGTTCATATGAACTTACTATTTTATTTCATGTTATGATTGAATTGTCTTTATTTTTCTTATTAGTTTATATAAATGTGAATTTGGTGATTTTTGGCATTAATTAGACTGAATTGCAAAGTAAGAAATATATGGTATTTATGAATAAGTATAAGGTACCAAAATGGAAATGGGATGTTTAGAAGATTAGTAGGACATGTATATACTGTTAAGGATTTGAAATGATATGATTACAGTAATAATGTACGTATGATCTTAGTGAAGGATTAGGATACGTATGGCATGCCATTAAGGTCAAATATGGAAACTGATTAGGGATTTACCTGGTTATATGAGATCTAGCATTTGTTGCGTATTCTTGGCTTATATGTATCGTTGGTTTAGCGTAGACTAGTAACCTCGATACGATGTCAGCTTGTGTGAGCACTATAGTCCCGTGTATTCGAGTTTGATTTACTAAGGTTCTTTCGGGTGAAATCAGTAACATAATGGAAATGAAATTGTTGAAATAATTTGAATATGAATTGAATTACATATGCTTTCAAATTGGATACGAATTGGTTGGTACATGTTACTAATTGAATTGTAGTATATATATTACTTGTGTTATAAGTTCTTGATATGTAAGTGGACTAACCTATCGGTTGTATTTGTTGATATGCATATGATACTATAAAGTATGCTAAGGGATGCCATATTGAATGCCAAAGTGTTTAAATGTTTCGTTTGTTGTAATGAAAAGGTAACTTAAATAAATTTCATATAGATTTACTAAGCGTTATATATGTTTACCCCGTTGTTTTCCCTTTCCTTGTAGATCTCTACTTTGTAAAACACATCAAGCGGATTGATCAAAGCTCACACTATCTTATCACTCAATTCGGTAGTTATTTGGTCATTTTGAAGCTAAGTTGTGGCATGAATATAGGTGTCAAGAAGTGTATATTATGATATATGAATATGTATAGTTGTGGTAAGTTTACTTTAATCTTTGTCTAGTATGTTTGAAATGGTATTTAGATTACATATGGTAATGAACTTGCATGAGTTTTATGCTAATGATATAATGTTGCAAAATGCATATGAAATGGCATGTTCAAAGATAGATTAGCAAAGGTAAGTTTGATATTTGAATACTTGGATGATTGACAAATATGGCATATGGTTGAATTGAATGAAATGGATAACTTATAATAGGTTGAGCTCATATTGAATTGGTGTTGTTTTGAATTGGTGTACATGTTGGTTAGGTTTGGTTTGGAAGTATGAAATAGGTATCAAATGGTTCATTTTTACCAAAAACAGAGTCCATGTCTTGACGAGCAACTTTCCTCATCGCAACATCAACCGACTATGAGTCACATCGAAATGTCGAGTGGCTTAAAGGCACGACATGACTGACTGTTTGATGACATCACGGCGTGGAGGAGGTGACGTCACAATGTCAGTCCTGAATTTTTAAAACTTTACAATTTGGTCCTATTTCGTGCTCGGGTTAACAAAATAGTCTCTTATAAGCTCAGATTGATTATTTAACATAATCTAAATGTGTTTAACGCTTACTTACATGTTTGTATGATATTTACTATATGATTGATGGTAATTGCTCCAACAATGAATGTGGTATCCTATAGCTTAGACCTGGTGATCGGGTCGAGCAAGGGGTGTTACAGTTTACGCAGTTTGATTTCCCTATGTTTGCGGAGTCTAGCTTAGTGAGAATTCCACTATCTTTATCCCACAATACAACAAGTGAATCACACTCTATCACTCCCCAAGTATAGAGATCTTACCTTTGTACACAAAAACTAGGACACTTACATCCAATTCCTCCCCATGAGAACTTGGGCAGTAAATAAACAAGGTTTACAAATCTGTTTACACTCTCACAAAAATAGTTCTTCAAAGAATGAATAGAAGTGCTCTCAATATGCTCCCGGACATCACCTAGACAAGCCTTGTAGCATATATCAATCTTCGGCATACAAAACAACTCCTTAAAAATAGCAATTGCAATCAAACGATAAATCGTTAATCTAATGAAAATATGGCCTTCCAAGCTCCACGTTGCAATCCCGATTAAATCTCCACAAAACAAGGGTTGTATTGATTCATTCGAATCAAATCCAATATTTACTACCTACAGATTGGTTTCCATAGATGGACTCTAGTATGTTCAAAATATTTGCACTGTAACACCCCTTAACCCTTATCTGTCGCTGGAACAGAGTTACGGAGCATTAGCGGATATTTCAGAACAAATACGAAAAATCATATAATAATAAAACATACACACCATAATTTAATCATAATATCGCTTTTATTGAGTCCTCGAGGCCTAAATTACGTGTTAGAAACAAATCGGGGCCTAATCGAAAGTTTAAAAAAATTTTCGTGAAATTTCAAAATTTTTCTTAAGTGCAGGACTCACACACCCGTGTGGTTCAAGGACACGCCCGTGTGACCTTAAACACACCGGTGCTTCAGGCCATGTTCGACCCCGTGTAACTCTCTGACTTACTCACGAACAACCTAGGTACATTCCATATACCAAAAAGAAAAGTACTTCACTACAATGAGTTCGGGATCGGCCTTGGATGTTGATTCAACATTCGAACTTTAACCTAACCTGTGCACGAAAACAAACCTTACACTGAGTATAAACTCAGTGGTATTTCTATAATCCGAATACTTAATAAACAAGACTTTATGACATTATATATTTAAATTCACAAAACAAAAATCATTCAACTAAGAATCAATTTCATCAAAAATCATTTATAACATTTTTCAATACCCACCTCTTACTACTTCAATAACCATTTCATGAACTCATAATTCATGCATTTCATATGCATATTTCAATTCACTTTCTCATTTCAAATCACATATAATATCATCCAATATCAATCATAATGCCATTTCAATTAACTACCCCTATTAACAAAACTCAGATTTTGGCGAATACACGGAGCCAACCAAAGCACACCAGTATGGCACCTAATGCCTCATCGAATAATTCAAAGAAATAAGTTGACACCCAGTGTCTCATCGGCCTTGCCGAAGTAAATTGGTACCCAGTACCTCATTGAATTTATGCGAAGTAATAATATGACACCCAGTGTCTCATCGACTTATGGTTGAAGTATCCCTGAACACTTCCAATCTTATTGCATGCCAACTATATCTAACTCAGCCCGATACAGTTAATAGGGTTTTCAAATCACTTTTCTATTTCAATCAATATCCATTGCAAGTCAATATTCACATATAGTCAAGTATTCAATTTCAACATCATAATATCAATACTTACCTCATTTCACTTACCATACTTATTAATCAAGATACAACAATTAATAATAATTAGATTCGGATTATAGAAACACAAACTGTAATTCTCAAGTTACTCCTTGATAATCTTGTCTTTTCCTTTCTTAGCTGAGGTCTCCGGCTCTACGTTAGCTACAGAAATCAAACAATTAAAATTTATCAATACACTACAATTTAACATTGAATATTTTAATTTAGACACAACTTTTGCCTAAATTCCAATCTAGTCCCTAACAAAAACTAACTTTATTTTCTTCACAATTTATTCTTTATTTTCATTCAATTAACACCATAAATCCCTAATTTCGAAATTCTCTCAATTTAGCCCCTATTACTTCAAAACCTATAATTTATTTCACAATTTAATCCCTTTCCACTTCCAACTTAAAAATCTATCAATTTAAACCCTAATACTTCAAATTATTCAACACGAGCAACATCTAAAAGTTCACTAGTTTTCAAAATTTCAACATAAATCAAGTAGTATTTTGTTCTAGGATTCCAAAAACATATAAATTACAAGAAAATGGACTAAATTGACTTATCACTTAAGCTTGAAACCTTTAAACCCTAATTTTTCTTTTTCTTTTTCTTTCCCATTTCTTTCTCCATGTTTCGTTCTCCTTAGTCTGTTTATTCTTTCTATTTCTTTTGTTTCTTTATTTGTTTAATTCTTTTATTTGATTTATGTTTATTATATAAAATTAATATTATATTAACATAATAATTATTATTTCTTAAATAATAAGTAAATACATATATGTATTACAAATGTATGTATGTATTTATTACACATGCATTTTATTTTTACCAAACAATTGTCACAATTTGGTTTATTTGTTTATTTAGTCCTTTGACTTTTCTCTATTCTATAATTAAGCTTTCACACTTTATTCAATTTAATCCTTATACATAATTAATCTTAATTCAAACTAATTCACCTAACCAAAACCTAATTAACCACACAATAAACTTTGTATATATTTTTAATAAATATTTATGAATCCGTTTTATGAAAATAGTGACTCAAAAATGTACTTTTCTGATACCCATAAATTTTGGGTCGTTACATTTCTCCTCCCTTAATAAATTTTGTTCTTGAAATTTACTTGAAAAGAGGTGAGGGCATTGAGATCTCATAGTTTCTTCCGGCTCCCAAGTTGCTTCCTCAACACTATGACTTCGACGTAGTACTTTTACTAAATGTACTCGTTTCTTATGCAATTCTTTCACTTCTCGAGCTATTATCTCAACCGATTCTTCTTCATACAACAAATCAGGTCGAATTTCAATATCTTTTGTCGAAATAACACGAGAAGGATTTGATCTATATCTTCTGAGCATAGAAACAGGAAAAACATCATGAATTTTCTGTAATTCCGGAGGCAAAGCTAACCGGTAAGCAACTGGTCCAACTCTTTATACAATCTCATATGGCCAAATAAAATGAGGACTCAATTTTCCTTTTCGACCAAATCTCAGAATTTTCTTCCAAGGCGAGACTTTAAGAAAATACCTTATATCCAACAGAATACTCAGTATCCTGACGTTTCAAAACTGCATACGATTTATGTCTGTCAAAAGTTGCCTTCCATCTACTTGAATCTTCTTAACAGTGTCCTCTGTTTTTTGAATTAAATCAGACTTAATCATCTTTCTTTCATTCAATTCTATCCAACAGTGCTTCGTACGGAGCCATTTGAATACTTGATTGGAAACTATTATTGTATACAAATTCAGCCAATGGTAAATAACGCTCCCAACTTGATTCAAAATCAATGACACAAGCACGAAGCATATCTTTTAAAATTTGAATAACTAGCTTAGATTGTCCATCAGCTGCAGATGGAAAGTTGTACTAAAGTTGAGTCGAGTACCAAGCAATTCATGCAACTGCCTTCAAAAGCTCAATGTGAATCGTGGATCCCGATCAAAAATTATTAACACAGAAATACTATGCAATATCACAATTTCTTGAATGTAAACCTCAACAAGTTTCTGAAGTAACCAATCAATTCTAACAGCTATAAAATGAGCTGACTTTGTAAGTCGATCAACAATCACCCTAATGGCATTTTTCTTACTAACAGACAACGATAACCCCATTACAAAATCCATCATAATACAGTCTCATTTCCACTCAGGAATATTAATAGGTTGAAGTAGTCCAGTATGAACCTGATACTCTGTCTTAACTTGTTGACAAGTTAAACATTTAGCTACATACTATACTATATCTCTTTTCATACTTGGCCACCAACAAGATTCTCGTAGATTACGGTACATTTTCGTTCCTTCTAGATGTAGTGCAAAAGGACTGTCATATGCTTCATGAAGTATCAATTCTTTCAGTTCTGAAACATCTGGTATACAAATCAGATTATGAAATCTCAAACAACCATGATCATCAATGCTGAAATTCTCTGACATGCCATTCTGAGCCATTTCTTTCTTCTTCATCAACTTATTGTCCTCTAACTGGGCTGATTTGATCTTATCAAACATTATCGGTTTAACTCTTAATTCAGCCAACACACTTCCATCATCATTGTTACTGAGTTGTGCAAATATTACTTGCAATTCAATTGTTGTTTTTCTACTCAATGTATCAGCTACAACATTTGTCTTTCCCAGATGATAATCAATAACACAATCATAATCTTTTAAAAGTTCTATCAACCGGCGTTGTCTCAAATTTAACTCCTTTTGAGATAAAAGATACTTGAGACTTTTATTATCAGTATAAATATAACATTTCTCATTGTATAAATAATGTCTCCAGATCTTCTGTGCAAAAATCATGGCAGCTAGTTCCAGATTGTGCGTCAAATAATTATGTTCATGCAGTTTCAATTACCGAGATGCATAAGCTATCACTTTTCCATCTTGTATTAGTACAAACCTGAGGCCACTTAAAGAAGCATCACTGTAAATAACAAAATTTTTTCCCGACTCTGGCAATGTTAAAATTAGTGCCTCAGTTAACATTTGTTTCAACTTCTCAAAACTTTCTTGGCATTGATCATCCTAAACAAATAGAACATTTTTTTACAACAACTTTGTCATCGGCAAAGCTATCTTTGAAAATCCATTTACAAATCTCCGATAGTAACCAGCTAGTCTAAGAAAATTATGTACCTCTGACACATTTCTTAGTGCTTTCCACTGAACAATTGCTTCAATCTTCTTTGGATCAACTCTGATTCCATCTGCTGATACCACATGTCCCAGAAATACAACTTTTGATAACCAAAATTCACATTTGCTAAGTTATTTGTACAAATGCTTCTCCCGTAGTATTTGCAAAACAATTCTGAAATGCTGCTCATGTTCAAATTAAGATTTTGAATAAACCAAAATATCATCAATAAAAACCATAACAAACTGATCCAGATACTATTGAAAAATACGATTCATGAGATCCATAAAAGTAGCTAGAGCATTAGTCAATCTGAAAGGCAAAACTAAAAATTCATAATGACCATACCTTGTACGAAATGTTGTTTTCGGCACATCACTCTCTTTTACCTTCAACTGGTAGTAACCCAATCTCAAATCAATCTTTGAAATGACAGAAGCTCCTTTCAACTGATCAAATAAATCATCAATACGAGGTAATGGTTATCGATTCATAATAGTAACCTTATTCAATTATCGATAATCAATACACAACTGTATTGAACCGTTTTTCTTTTTAACAAACAATACTGGAGCTCCCAAGATGAAATACTAGGACGTATAAATCTTCGATCCAATAAATCCTGCAACTACACATTCAATTCTTTTAATTCTGTAGGTGACATACAATATGGAGGTATTGATATCGGAGCTGTACTAGGATAAACTTCTATTACAAATTTAACCTCTCTAACAGGTGGTAATCCTGGCAATTCTTCAAGAAATACATCATGAAATTCACAAACAATCTGAATCTTATTGCATTATCTTTCAACAGAATCTGAATTAATAACATAAGTTAGAAAAGCTGCACAACCCTGATGAAGAAGTTTATTAACCTGAATTGCTAAAATAATATGAGTCAACCCACTGGTTCGAATAGCATTTACCTTGATCTTATTCCCATTTTCACTCTGAACAATGAACTTATTTTTATAGCAATCTAAGATCACCCTATACTCAGATAACCAATCTATTCCTAGAATTATATCAAAATCGTCAAATGGCATTATCAACAAATCAACAGGAAAAATTATGTTTTGTATCATTAGAAAACACCTCTTATACACCTGATTCACTAACACAGTTTGCCCTAGTGGACTAGATATTGCTATTGATACTCTAGATGTTTCAAATTTTAAATTTCCCATCTCAAATAATTTTGTATTTACGTATGAGTGTGAAGATCCTGGGTCTATTAAAGCATAAATAGGTTCTGAATGCAATAAAAATATACTTGTCACCATATCATGTGCATCACCCGGCTTGAGCTGGTACTCTAGCTTCTGATTGTTGAATAGCTACATCACTTTCTCTTCTAGTACCACCTCTGGAAAATGAACCACTTCTACCAGATCCTCGTCCTCTAGAAGTAGGCACTGATCTCTATGATGTAACAGGTGCAGCATTTTCATTTTTCAGACAATATCTAATGAAATGCTCAGTAGATCCATAAAGGAAACATCCTCGAGTTAATTTCTAGCATTCCACTCTATGCTTCTTCCCACAATGTTCACAATCTGGTATTTGAATATCCCATGACGGACCTCGTACACTTCTAGTAGAAATTGTTATTTGCCTTCCACGATTTCTATCACCTCTATCTGATCTAAAACTTGGTCTCCAGCTACTACGTGATTCTTTCGATCTTTTAGGTTGTGGATTTGAACTAATAGTTCTAGTACGTTTCTCAATCAGACGAGTATTTCAAGCTTTTTGTCGAGACACAGTACTTATTTAACCATATTTGCTCTCTCAACTAAATTTGCAAATTTTGTAATTCTGATAGATACCAGTTGTACTAGTAGTTCTTCACGTAAACCTCGTAGAAATCTCTTACAACTATCAACTTCAGTTGGTACAAATTCAGCTGCATATCTACTAAATCGTGAGAATTCTCGTTCATAATCAACTACTGACATTTCACATTGTTTTAGCATCAAGAACTCCTATTTTTTATCTTCAATATACAGTTCACCCACATATTTCTTCTGAAATTCTCTTTGAAATAAATCACAGTTTACCTGTTCTGCTGGTATATGTCGAATTACCGCTTCCCACCATACATATGCCTCACATTATAATAAAGATATGGCACACAATAAAATTTCTCGAGAAGTGCATTCAAGCTGTTGCAGAATTCTTTTTGTAGACTCCATCCAATTTTCAACAGTAGATGGATCGACTCCCTTTAAACCCAAAAATTCAATGGCACCATACTTACATAGTTTTTTAATCGAAGCTCGTCGGGTAGCAGGTGCAGATGTTGTAGCAGATACAGTCCTTACTACTCGTTGAAGGGCATCGGCTATAACCCTAAGTAGCTGTGAATCATCTCGCTCTCTAACATTACCCCTTTTGACATTAGGTGGTTGATTTCTCGCTGGATTTACACTTGGTGTTACTGACTCGGTTTTATCTTTTTCATATGATTCATCATCTCCAGTATACATTTTTTGATCAATATCAGCAATATATTCATCTGACATCTTTAATTATAAAATAAAAACAAACAAATATATCAGCATCCAATCTCGACTCAATTTGACTTAATTATGGCATGTACCTCTAGAATCAGTTTCGAGCTCGATTTAGTTGGGGAATAGCTCTGATACCACTAAATATAACACCCTAACCCTTATCCGTCGCCAGAATAGGATTATAGAGCATTACCGAACTTTTTAGAACAAATACAAACTTTACACAATTCAATTAACATACACTTTATAAATTAATTATATAGTCCCTTTTATGGGTCATCGATGGCCAAATTACATGTTAAAAACAAATAACATCTTATAACATATTTTACATTCACTTTTCAAAATGACAACTTAAACATTCCTAGGTACATGCCATTACCAAAAAGAAATTTACTTCACCACTTTGAGTTCGGGATCTACTTTGGATGCTGATTCAACGATCTAGCTTTAACCTAACCCACGCACGGAAAACAAATCGTACGCTGAGTATAAACTCAGTGGTATTTCTATAATTCGAATACTTTTTTTAAAAAATAACATTACAAATTATACACTTTTAACCATATATATAAACATTAATCAAACAATAATTCAATTCATCTATTTAACATTCATTTCTCAACAATAGCTAATTCAAATAGCTTTTCTCACTTTAATTCACATATCATTTAGCATTAACAATACTCTTTTCATGAACCATAGCTTAATGCATTTCATTTATACAATTCAATTCAATTTCCAATTTCAATTTTACATTCAATATTAGTATTATTGTCAATTCATTTATTTACCCCTATTAACACAACTTGGACTTTGGCGGATACATGGATCCAACCAAAACACACCAATATGGCACCCAATGTCTCATCGGCCTTACCGAAGTAAATTGGTACCCAGTACCTCATCGAATTTATCCGAAATAATAATATGACACCCAGTGTCTCATCGACTTATGGTCGAAGTATCCCTGAACACTTTCAATCCTATGGCACGCCAACTATATCTGACTCAACCCGTTACAGTTAATAGGGTTTTCAAATCACTTTTCTATTTCAATCAATATCCATTGCAAGTCAATATTCACATATAGTCAAGTATTCAATTTCAACATCATAATATCAATACTTACCTCATTTCACTTACCATACTTATTAATCAAGATACAACAATTAATAATAATTAGATTCGGATTATAGAAACACAAACTGTAATTCTCAAGTTACTCCTTGATAATCTTGTCTTTTCCTTTCTTAGCTGAGGTCTCCGGCTCTACGTTAGCTACAGAAATCAAACAATTAAAATTTATCAATACACTACAATTTAACATTGAATATTTTAATTTAGACACAACTTTTGCCTAAATTCCAATCTAGTCCCTAACAAAAACTAACTTTATTTTCTTCACAATTTATTCTTTATTTTCATTCAATTAACAATTAAAACTAAATTTAACTCTCTAATTTCAATATAAATTCCTAATTTAAAAATTCTCTCAATTTAGTCCCTATTACTTCAAAACCTATAATTTATTTCACAATTTAATCCCTTTCCACTTCTAACGTAAAATTCTATCAATTTAAACCCTAATACTTCAAATTATTCAACATGAACAACATCTAAAAGTTCACTAATTTTCAAAATTTCAACATAAATCAAGTAGTATTTTGTTCTAGGATTCCAAAAACATAAAAATTACAAGAAAATGGACTAAATTGACTTACCACTTAATCTTAAAACCTTTAAACCCTAATTTTTCTTTTTCTTTTTCTTTCCCCTTTCTTTCTCCCTGTTTCGTTCTCCCTATTATGTTTATTCTTTCTATTTCTTTTGTTTCTTTATTTGTTTAATTCTTTTATTTACTTTATGTTTATTACATAAAATTAATATTATATTAACATAATAATTATTATTTCTTAAATAATAAGTAAATACATATATGTATTACAAATGTATGTATGTATTTATTACACATGTATTTTATTTTATTTTTACCACACAATTGTCACAATTTGGTTTATTTATTTATTTAGTCCTTTGACTTTTCTCTATTCTATAATTAAGCATTCACACTTTATTTAATTTAATCCTTATACCTAATTAATCTTAATCCAAACTAATTCACCTAACCAAAACTTAATTAACCACACAATAAATTTCATAAATATTTTTAATAAATATTTATAAATCTGTTTTATACTAACAGTGAACCGAAAATGCACTTTTTCAATACTCGTAAATTTTGGGTCGTTACATGCATAATAACTAGTCCAAAGATTTTGTTGCATAAAGTTGCCAACACAAATATGGCAAGTATCGTCACTACCTCAGTAACAGTTTGTAGTGGACACTGCCAAGTGCCACTCAACACAAAATCACACAACTTGCCTTAACAATATCAATTAAAATTAATTTTTACCACTATAATTAGCATTCAACATTTAAAAATTTTCAAACAATAACATCTAAAAATATCAACATTATTCATGCAACTCCATATATAGGTTTTGTTTTCTCAACTCGTTTTATATCTATATACAATCTAAGATTATAGTGACAGTATTTGTTTGCACTTTTGATTCTATACTTCACATCATGAGCTTGAGGTACATTGTGATTTAGTCGTATTTGATTATTATTAGCTATTTACATAGCGAGGCCCTTTCCCCCTCCCCCCCCCAAAAAATAATAATAATATTGGCATTGATATTTTAGAAGTATCTAAAAGATAATGGAGCATTAAGATACCCCTATTGTTATTTAGCTCATCCCTTTTCGGAAATAGTTTCTATTTCTATGTTTCTTTCTTCTCACTTTCCCCCAATTCTTTCGTTCTGAAAATTCCTTTCAGTTTCTTACTTAAAATGGGTGACGATATTTTGTCTAAATAGTAAACACATCTAATAAATTACAAAATATTAAAGATTTCAGTCATAGCATTTTTAAATTCTGATACAAGATCCTTATTAGATAAAATAAGTACATTAGACCTAATAAAATTATTTTGTTGTATCCAGACTAATACCAACTCATTTCATCAATAAAATATGACCAATTAACCAACCAACAAAACTATTTGCTACAAATAACATATTATTGTTGTATCAAAACATATAAATATTGACTAATATGGCTAACACTGAGCTTAGTAAAATGAAATGGTTAAATAATTGAATAATGAGATTATTCAGGAATACACATTGAATGTTAAGATTACTATTAATTTTTTGGTAGGATGTTTATAATAATAAAAAGCCTTTTTGATTGTTCCCGAAGAAATGAAATTATTTTAATTAAAAATAATTTTAATTTTTTAGGAAGTTAGATTTTTATTTGATTAAATATACTTTAATTTTAATTATTTTTAAGAAGTTTAAATTATATATTTTCTTTAATTTATTTCATATTATTTTTTATAATACAATTAAATTATTTAATTTCAATTGTTGCTTCATTTATGAAAATAAATTATTATAAATTTGAAAAATATATTCTGATAACCTTCTTCTGCTTTTATTCAAATTCATACTAAGTGTTGAAGTAATCTATCTTCATTAATATGAAATAGAAATATTTCATTAAATAATAGAAATATAAACATATGTATTCACGTGCAACATATGTGATACTGAAAACTAATAATAATTAAAACGATATATTAAAAGTCACTTCAAATATAATGTGACCTAAAAAGAAAATTTAATTATTGAGTCGACTTCCAACATTAAAATAAATAAATTAAAAGATTTTTTATTCAAATAAAAAATTTATCTTAAATAAATAATTGAATATTTTTATGAATCATTATCAATATTTATAATAAACTAATCAAATTTATTAATAAGGAAAATCTTATTATTTAAAATTATTTATTTTAAACATTTTTCAAATATAACTTTTTAAATTATACAATTGCCTTAATTATGATTTAAATATGTTTTATATACTTTAATTTCTTTTATTAATGATTATTTATATTAATTAAATATTAAATAATGCGGATATTCACTTACAACACACACGTGATTGGAAATTTAGTATTAAAAATATGTATGATAGGTAAAGAATTATTTGGTAACTAAAAATTAAAATAAGTATATTTTTAATTAAAATGATAAAAAATCTAAATATCATATATAATATTTTATTCTTTTATTTTATAAATTTGATATTTTTAAGTTTGAATATCATAAGTTTTTTTTTATATATAATTTTAGTAGGTTTCTAATTTTGATAAATAGAAGAGAATTAAAATTAATACTTATGTAGTAGTACTCATATAGTGGAAAAAGGACAAAAAAATCCTTGTTTACGAGGAGACAAAATAGTTATTGAAAATTAAAATGTTTGGACTTACTAAGAGGAAAAAAAAATATATTTGGAAGAGATTAAAAAAACAATTGCAAAAGTTTGTGAAAATTGAATGATTGTGGTTTTTTTATTATATAAATTTCAAAATTATATATGAATTTTGATTTATTTTGTAATATTATATATAAATTTTGATTTTGTACAATTTTATGTGTGTATCATTTTGATTTAATTCAATTTGTATAAACAAGTAATATCATTATTGATATAATATCATTTGATGTTAACATATTATATTATGTACATAAATAATTATACTTATCAAATATAAAAATAATTTGATGTATTTATTTCTTTTAAATATACACAATTGAATCAAAATAAAAAATTTATTCGTAAATTTGAACCAAAATCAAAGTTTAATGTTTATAACTGCACAAAATCAAATTATTTGCATTTAGTTACATTATTATCTAAAAATAATTATTTGTTTGATATTTCTTTTAAATTGAGTTGATATCAAAACTAAAATCATTGATTGGGTCGAACCGGTGTAGAATTTAGACCCATTTTTTAGGCTCGAGTTTAATTCAAAAAACGGTCTAAAATTCTAACTAAACCCAAGCCAAATTAAAAATATCAAACTCGAACTTGATCTTCATGCTCGTATTAAAATTTTTATATTATTAATTTTTATATAAAAATAAATTTAAAAAATATAATACATCAAAATTTAGTTAGTAAAAGAATAAATCAAAACTCGGTTTGCATCCTCCATTATAGCTGGGGTTTTCTTATATTTTTGTCTTAGAAATATACCTTTATTGAAGCTGAATTTATTAGCATTTAAAGTTACTTTCCATGAGCTTCTTGTTTAATCATTTTACAATACAAAGTTACGAACATCATTTCTATTTATTTTGCTGACTCTATTTATTTAAATTTCTCTTTCCTTATCCATAAGATAGAAACCTGCAGATGTTAGTTTCAAAAGCTAGGCAACAAAGAAAAAAGAAATATATCGATATGTAATTTGAGTTGGGTCGAGTTTAAACAAAAAATTTTATTTAAATTGATATATTTAAAAAATCCATCATATCTTTGTTTAAACTTATTTTTTGAATTTATATTTTTATTTAAATTCATTCACTTTACTAGTGAATTTTCAAACTTAAACGAAATGGTCGACCATTGGTCAGATGTAGTTGATATTCATTTAACTTTTGTGACGAATTTCACCAGGAAAACATGTCTTCAGACTTCAAGAGGAAGTTGTATGGCACACCATATTTGGGTTATAGCAGACGAGAAGCGGAGAGGTTTAGAATTTAACGTAAACGACAACAGGCGATAAACACGTCAAGAGACAAATCAGAAGTCAGCAGCAACAAGTTGATTGACGCCCTTTACCAGCACCATTTGGATGCACTCAATTTGGTGATCATCACATGTGGCTCCTCGGTTTACACGTCAGCCTCCTTTGTTACATCGATATCCGTTATGATGTTTGTCCCTGCTATTTTTGGATGAGCAACGAGTGGCCCTAAACACCTCACTCACAATAACCCCCTTCACTCCCCACGGATCAAATCGAGTTCATCAAACTCTTAAACCCTCCGTAAACCCCTGTTTTGGCCAAACATTCATATTTTCTTTGTGTTTCAATTCAAGATGGCTACTTTGTCTAGGTTTGTCGCCAAAGAATGCAATTTTCATAAACATCATGCCGTGTGTAGAACATCATCGTCTTTGATTCCTTCCAGAACGCTACGGAGAGCTCATCTGGGTATTATCTTTGATGATTGCTTTCTGGGTTGTCTTTTGTTGCTTGTTTATCACATCTTTTTATATGAATCTGCAGATGTTAGAGCTGGCATTTCTTTGCCTGAGAATGGAAAAGGTTTTGCAATTCAACGTAAGCCAAGTGGTCCCCTTGTTTCTCTTGCAGCTCCTGCCTCGATAACTCCTGCTTCAAGGTGGTTTCCAAGTCGGGAGAGTGCATGTTTCAGTGTTATATTCATTAATAAAAACTTGGGACCTGCATGCCAATGACGCAAAGCTAGCTGATTTAATAATAATAAATTATGGGAGTGATTTATATACGTATATATAGAAAAAGGGGTTTAGTGCTAAGTGCCATTTTATGCCTTTTGGCAACGAAGGAAGTAAGACTAGTAAAAATAGGTTACCTTCAAGATCCTTGCAAGGTGGCTAGCTTGTTTTCGTTAGCCCTTCCTATTCTTTTCTTCTTCTTTTTAATCTGAAAAACCCAGTAAAGAAATAAAAAGATTTCAATTTTTTTTCTTTTTTTCGAAAAGGGAGGTTTTTGAACCATACGGCCGCAGTTGACGGTTGCTCCACCGCCGGAGGCTGGAGAATTCTCCGAAGGCGGAGCTTGGCCGGAAAAACAACTGAGTAGAGACGGCTGAGGGACGAAACAGAAAGGAGAAAATAGAAAAAATATATTTTCTGAAAATGATAGGAAAAATGAAATAAAATCAGTTTAGACAACCAACTTAGTTGCATGATGTGATTTTTAGGATTTTGCTTAGGTCCTTGTACCCTAGGCGACGTTAGCAAAGTTAGCTTCCATTTTGTGCACTCCTTTTTTAGCACTTAAGAATGATCGAATCTCTATATCCAGGGATCCCAAAGTTATCTGCAATGCTGCTGCCAATGTATCCGGAGATATTCCTACACCAAGTGGGATGAGCAAGTATGAGAGAATAATTGAAACGTTGACAACTCTTTTCCCTGTGTGGGTGCGTGTTTATTCTGTTAGCGTGTCTGACAAAACTCTACCTGATTTTTCATCTTTAGCTTTACATTATAACTTTAATTTACTGAACAGGTTATTTTGGGAACTATTATTGGCATATACAAGCCAGCTGCGGTAATATTCAATTCTCAGCTTCTTTTAGTGAATGATTATTCAAATGTTGCTTAGCTACCTAACCATTTATTCCCTCTTGCAGGTAACATGGTTGGAGACAGATCTTTTCACTGTTGGACTAGGTTTCCTCATGCTTTCAATGGGTTTGACATTAACTTTTGAGGATTTCAGACGCTGTCTACGGAACCCATGGACTGTAAGGCAACGTATTCGCATATGATTTTAGTTAGTAGACTGCTTATAGAACAGAACTGATCCCATTTTAGTGTCAAATGGTTAAGAGTATTAATTTTCAATTTTGCAGGTAGGTGTAGGATTTCTTGCTCAGTATCTAATCAAGCCTTTTCTAGGATTTGTCATTGCAATGGTAATTCGAAATTTTCTTTTGTGTCAATACCTATTTTAGGCTAGTTTAATACTATTTGATTTGCTTAATAGAATACTGTTGAAAACTTTTATTCAATTCATATACTGAGAAATCATCTGATAAAGAGGTTGTTTGAAGACTGCAGAAATAAGATATACGTTATCCAAATTTGGGTTTTCAAATGAAAGCCAATGTAATGTAGATTGCATTATATGTAAAGTGATTTCTCAGCTCTATAATGCTTTCTAGTAGGCTTCCATGAATGCTGAACAAAATCTATGTGATTTTCAGACTTTGAAACTGTCTGCTCCACTTGCAACTGGTCTTATCTTGGTCTCATGTTGCCCTGGCGGTCAGGCATCAAATGTTGCAACCTATATATCTAAGGGGAATGTAGCACTTTCCGTTCTCATGACTACGTAAGATCAATGCTTTTGTTGGATAGGGTAGCCTTGAGATCTTTTACTTGCATTTGATTTGATATCCTGGAAGTTCAACCTTGCCTGAAAATTCTTCTTTCGGAGCTATCTCTTAAAGTCCTTAGGGGAAGATGTAAAAACTACCTTATCAGTTCTGACCATGGAAGTCTTTGGCAGAAGTTCTACAAAAACTCATTTGTCTGTAGGACTGTTTATTCATTTACGTTTCCAAGGTAAAGGAAGCAAAACTGGCACCAAACTCGCTAGAGTTCTTTATTTCAGTGTTTGTTTCACAAATCCACATAGACATTTCACTCTTCACAGTTTACTGAGGCTGGACAACATGCTTAAGGGAAAGGAAAAAACAAATACCTGTAATATGTTGATAATTCAGGATTTATGCATATCATGCTAATGAAAGTATAAGATTATTAGCAATAGAGAAAATTTTCTGAAATGTTCATAACTTCAAATATGCATTACTTTTGTATTTAAGCCATTTTCAGCATTTCTGAAACTTGAAATTAAGTAATCTCCAATTTCCTTTGGAATATTGTAGGTGTTCAACTATTGGAGCAATAGTGATGACACCACTCCTTACAAAGCTTCTTGCTGGTCAGCTTGTTCCTGTTGATGCTGCGGTATGTTCATTCTTATTTGAAGGTTGCCTTAACAGATAACAGGCAAATACATAAAGCATGAGCCGACTTACATTCACTAGCCTTATCCTAGTGAAAACATTACAATAATGGAACCTGCCTCTTTGGTTTCTCTTCCAAATTTTACGTCAGGTGGATCCATTAGAAATTTAAAATATAATTACACTTTAAACTGGTGATAGAACCTAAATTACATGGAAGTTATAAGATCTCAAAGTTTCATCTATAAAAATATAAAGCATGTAACCCTTCACTTATGGTGATTCCACTAATGTAAAAATGTTTACCCAAAAATCTTTTCAGGGTCTTGCTGTAAGCACTTTTCAGGTTGTGTTAGTACCTACAGTTGTTGGAGGTAACAAAGGATTACTGTTCTTATCTGTTTTTATTTATTGCATTTCAATTATCATGAAGTCCAAAGAAATTTGACATACAATGATAAGATTCTAATGTCATCTTTGTGGCAGTCTTGTCCAATGAATTCTTTCCCAAATTCACTTCAAAGATTATCTCAGTGACTCCATTAATTGGAGTTATTCTCACTACCTTACTTTGTGCAAGCCCTGTAAGTTATCATTACGCTTTCATGTAAATTTTGCTACTTCTTTTCAAAGCCTCTTTCCACACATAAAGAACTCACATTGATGTCCTTTGATACTAAGATTGGCCAAGTGTCTGACGTCTTGAAAGCCCAAGGAGCTCAGCTAATATTGCCTGTAGCTCTCCTACATGCTGCTGCATTTGCCCTTGGTTTCTGGGTTTCAAAATTATCGTTTGGGGAATCCACTTCTCGTACCATATCCATAGAATGTGGAATGCAGGTATCGTCATGCTTAAACTCCATGTTATTCACCTGAATTACTAGTATGCTTTCAGTGAATGATGCTGTTCTTATTTTTGCAAATGCAGAGTTCGGCACTTGGTTTCTTGCTTGCCCAGAAACATTTCACCAATCCCTTAGTAGCTGTTCCTTCTGCAGTTAGTGTTGTTTGCATGGCGGTATGAAACTTTCCACATTCATCTTCATTTTCTTCCTGCATTACCTTCAAATTCAATTGACATTCTCAAGGTTTCATGTAGCTGGGAGGGAGTGGCCTTGCTGTGTTTTGGAGGAACCGACCAATTCCCGTGGATGATAAGGATGATTTCATGGAATGAGTGTTTTTCCAATCTCATTTTAAGGATGATTTCATGGAATGAGTGTTTTTCCAAATCTCATTTTAAGGATGATTTTGATGGAATGAGTGTTTTTCCAATCTCATTTTTAGGCAAGTTTTCTTTTTCTTTTGATTTCAAGGGGAAGCCCCTTGTTGCGTGGATTTAATATAATATATTTTTAACTCTGTGAATTTTGAACATGGACATATCATTTCTCTTTTTCATTTAGAGAATAATAGGTGAAGGATTTTTTTATTTAAGTAGTCTGTTTTTTCAAAATATGAAAGTTGGGAAATTAATTTTCAATTGTATTTTTCTTTTTGATAATTCAGCTGAATTTTATTAAAATCTTCAAAAATAAAGCTCAAAAGCATACATCAACAACAAAAGCAATAGGCACAACTCTTGAGAAAACAACTGCAAAAAGAAACACCGTTAATAATCTCTCCTTTGTTTATTCCTAGAACTTTTCATCTTGCCATCACTCTTATCTTTTTCGACTCTCAAATTGCATATTGAAATTGTTAAATATGACTCTTATTTTTAGTCAAATTTAAAAAATAATCTTCCAATTAAATTGTGTTTACTTGTTTCAATCATACACTTATTGGTTTAGATTATTTTATTGTTATTTGACGTATGAATTTAGCTTATAAATAGGCTCTTTTACAATCTTAGAAAAACACACCCATTAGATATTAAGACTCATAACACATTTAAAGAATTCTGTGTTTACGTTTTGAGGGTTCTTTATTTTCGGGTTTTCAGGGTTTAGTCTTTATTCTTTATCTCCATCTTTTGTACTCTTCGTTCTTTTGCCATTATAGTAAAATTATCTTTGCCTGTGGTTTTTTATCCTCTCTGGAGGATTTTTTCACGTTAAATTTGTGTGTTCAATTTCTCAATTTATTTCGCTATCTTTTTCTTATTCGTTGCTTAATCGGGTCGATCCTAACAAGTAGTATCAAAACTAGTTCAATTTTTATAGATCAGCTTATTCAGAGATGGCAATAACAAGATTTGAAATTGAGAAGTTCGATGGTGAGACAAATTTCAATCTGTGACAAGTTCGGATGATGGCAATTCTAGTTCAATCCGGTTTGAAAAAGGTTGTTACCGGGAAAAAGCTTGAGAATCTAAATAAAACAGAATGGGAAGAGCTTGATGAAAAGGCTTTGTTTGCAATCCAGTTGTGCCTCGCGAATATGGTATTGCAGGAGGTATTGATGGAGAAGACCTCATCTGCTTTGCGGAAAAGGTTAGAAACTTTTTATGCGACTAAGTCTCTGGCTAACCGTTTAGTGTTGAAACAATGTATATTTACGTTTCGCATGAACAAAGGTGAGCTTCTTAAAGATCACATCAATCAATTCATGACTCTTTTAAATGATTTAAAGAACGTTGAGGTTCATATTGATGATGAAGATCAAGCTATACTATTATTGTGCTCTTTACCTCCTTCATACAAATCTTTCAAGGAGACCCTGATTTATGGAAGAGACAAACTCTCGTTTGAATATGTGAAGGGTCATTTATTGAGTAGAGACAAACTCGACAATGAGCTTCATTTGGATAGCAAGACAGATAGGCAAGCTTCCGTTTTGGTAGCATGAAAGAAACGAGACAAAAGGTGTCGCTATTGTAAAAAGTTAGGTCTCGTCAAAGCAAATTGTTATAAACTGCGAAATAAAAGAGCTGCTGAGAGTAACGAGAAAGATGTAGCTGGTGCTAATTTGGCCGTGAAAATGGTGATGATTTCTTATTAGTGTCAACAATCGATAACTCCAAGCTCACGTCCAAGTAGATCCTAGATTCAGGATGTTCTTTCCACATATGTCCCAATAAAGAATAGTTCTCCACATACAGTTCGACTGAAGGTGGAGTTGTACGCATGGGAAACGATTCATCTAGTAAGGTAATTGGTATTGGTACTGTCAAAATTAAGATGCACGATGGGACGATTAGGACACTCTCAGATGTCAGGTATGTACCTGATTAACGAAAGAATCTCATCTCCTTGAGTATTTTAGACTTGAAAGGATGCAGAATTAACATTGAGTCGAGCAACATTAAAGTATCTCGTGGGGCTCTCGTTTTGTTAAAAGGTAAAAGAACCGACTATCTTTATATTCTAGAAGGTTCTACAGTGACCGGTGAAATCGGACTTCCCTCGTCCGTTACAGAGTTGAAGTCAACTCGTTTGGAACTGAGGCAACTTGGTCATAGGAGGGAAAAAGGTATGACCATTTCGTCGAAGAGAGGTTCTCTTTTGGATGCAGGTTTTGAAAAGTTAGGGCACTGTGTTCGTGAAAATCAGACCCGGTTAGTTTTGATTTGACAGTGTACAAGTCGAAGGCTAGAAGTATTTCAGTTTCTAAGCACAAATTCGACTCAGTTAATTCCCAGCATAGTTCAAGATAGGCTTATGACGGGCTTTGGCAAATATGGCATTGTGGAAATATGAGTCAAGGTGGAGATTTGTTAAATATGACTTCTATTTTTAGTCAAATTTGAAAAATAATCTTTCAGTTAAACTCTGTTTACTTTTTTCAATCAAACACTGATTAGTTTAGATTATTTTATTATTATTTGACCTATGAATTTAGCCTATAAATAGACTCTTTTACAACCTTAGAAAAACACACCCATTAGATATTAGAACTCATAACACATTTAGAGAATTTTGTGTTTACGTTTTGAGGGTTCTTTGTTTTTGGGTTTTCGGGGTTTAGTCTTTGTCTCTATCTTTTGTACTCTTCGTTCTTTTGCCATTATAGTAAAATAACTTTTGCCCGTTGTTTTTTATCCTCTTTGGAGGGGTTTTTCCACGTTAAATTTGTGTGTTCAATTTCTCAATTTATTCTGCTATTTTTTCTTGTTCGTTGCTTAATCGGGTTGATCCTAACAGAAACAACCAACATCAGACTGGTTTGATCCACTATTGATTTCTTTCCACCTTCTCTTCAACATATCCAAGTACCCTACTGCTCATATCACTTTGTTCCCCTTCCCTCAATCCTTCTGTAGCTAGCAAATGGGCGACTCCGCTCATCGGTCCTTGTCCATGCCTGAAATTACATTTCTGGAAATTTCTACTTAACCATTGACAGTCTTTAATGAAAGCACAAATTTTCGACTTGTCATCTCTTCCATTTTGTAATTTTTTTAATAACTGACAAAACATCTCCTTCAACCTCAACAGCCATGACTCTCGAATCCAACCCCAATTGAAACCCCTTGACACATACAAGGGCATCTACTTCAAATACCAAAAGTACATTTTTATTTAAAACAATCCTCGATCCTAAAACCCTTCCATCCGAATCCTTATTAACAATCCCTGAGCAGGATCTGTTCTCATCTTTTTTATACGCTGCATCAAAGTTGATTTTCACAAACGGATTCTCCGGCGGCTTCCATCTCTCCCTCTCCATCATTTTGGCAAGTAATACATTTCTCAACCCATCCAGTTCACAGATATAGTTTCTGACAAAATCTGCAACTTTTAACCCAGTTTTCCTTTGCCTCTCAGGTATCCATTTGTTTCTTTCTGTCCAAATTGCCCATAGAGCACACACAAAGATTTGGCACTGATTAAGGGAATTATTTCAAAAAAAACCAGGTAAGTCAATCCATAAATTCCAAATTTGCTACTAAATTAAGCCACAGAGAGTTCAAAAGTTTCCATGTCTCCCTTGTCACAGGGCAGTCGCGAAACACATGTTCTCTGGATTCCGTCGCTCCTGCACATTTTGGACATATTGCGTTTGTTGTTAATCGTTTGTACTATAGATTACATAGGGTAGGTAGGAAATTCATAGAACACCGCCGTACTATAATCTTCAACTTTGAGGGCAAATTTAATCCCCATAATTTATTGTAAAAATTCATGCGAGCTATTTAGTTGTATAGTTTATTAGGCTCCCTATATTGTTGCAATAAAGACTTGCAAGCACTTCGAACTAAACAATCACCTGAAGCCTCTCTTTTCCAGACCTGATAATCCTCATACGGAACTTTCGCTAAGGGGATTGTAACACCTCTAACCCATCTCCAGATTAGGGCTATAGAGTATTATGGCACACATTCAATCAAATGACATCACAAAACCAATCAAGTATTAATTTAAATATCTATATTCACTTCACACATTGAGCATAACATACATATAGGTATAAGATCGAGCTTATGGGATCTTAAAAATAGTTTAGAAATAATTTGAGACTAATTTGAATTAAAATAGAAAAGCATGAAAAATTTTAAAAATTTTAGAAAAAGGGGTCACACGGTCATGTGGTCAGGCCGTGCGGCCCAAGAGCATGGTTGTATGGCCAAATCGTGTACAATTCAAAATTTGGGTCACATGGCCAAGTCACAAACTATGTGCTTGCTTGTGTGCAAATCGAAATAAGGTCACACGGTTGTGTAGCAAACCATGTAACAGTATGATGCCATGTGGAAAATCCTGCACTTAAAATCAAAATGACACATGATAGTGTGAAGAGACCGTGTATGGCATACGGCAGTGTGACAGCCCGTGTCCTAGGCCGTGTGCACATAAAATGACTTCTAAAACAAGCCAAAACACTACCCATTTCTTAGATGCTAAGCCAAACCAAATTCAAATATTTACATGCCTTCAAAACACATTCAAACAAGCTTAAAACATGAAAAAATATTCAACCTAACTGCCTAACCAATATGCCATCAATGGTACCACATTTCATACTCCAATTAATTCACATTAAAAGTTCACAAGTAATTACTTTAAACTCAGACCAAACTTACAATTCATCCATACCACTCATATTTACTTCTACCATAACGTATTCATTCACAAGTAACTTAGAACAAAATGACCAAAACATATAAATATGGACTTTTATAAGCCAAAAGCCAAAGACATATATACAAGTGAGCCAAAATCAAGTTTACATAACATCATCCAAGTATAATATGTATCATATCCAAAACACATACAAGACACCTATTACATGCCATATAACCCAAAGGTAAACATGTCAAAATCTACTGATAGATACCTGGATAATGTGATCTTCAGGTTGATCCAATTGCCCGATTCCACAAAACATTACCTACAAAGAAATAGAAAAAATAACACGAGTAAGCTTCAATAAAGCTTAGTAAGTTCAATAGTTGAAATGATAAAACTTACCTTATAAGCATAACAATTATATATTAACAAGATTAATAAATAATAATCATGTCATCCACAATCATTCAACAAGTGAGTTTATATATATGTACGAGTTGCATAATCTATTTATATCATTCAAAAACAAATCACGATAATATCGAAAAATCATGCAAACATTTATATAATTCAATAACAAGTCATCTACCGCTAGAAATTTACCTGATGAATAATATAACAAATATAGATACGCGGTTATCTACCCGAAATACAGTAGAAAGCTCAAACAAGCCAAACTAACTACGAACACGCCTTGGCACTGAGTGTCCAGCCCGTAGGCTAGCATCCCTTTGGAAACACGCCTGGGCACCAAGTGCCAAGCTTGAAGACTTTACATCCACCCCCGGTAACATGCCAAAATCACTGTAAATATAACTCGAAAGTCTACACCAAATGTTGAACTCTGGTATATTTAATGGATCATATCAAGTCAAGAATCATCATCTCATCACAAGTCAATTCCGTACAGCGCGCAATATAACATATTGACATACCAATTGACCCCTATCCTACGTTCATCTGAGCTCAAATCATATCATCATTTTAGCAATGTTCAAGTCAATAACTTTCTCAATTCACATCAGTTTATAATAATTTAAGTATACCAAAAATATTCAACAACCACAATTTACAATCAATATAACATTTCAAATTATACTAAACTAAACCAAACGAACTTACCAGGGCTAAACTGTAGAGATAGCAAAAGTTTTAGGGACTAATCAGTAACTTTCCCTTTTCCATGATTATTTATTTGCTCTTGATCTATATAATAGTTTATTTCAATTTATTAGCCTGAATTTCATGTAATGTTCAAGTTAATACACACGGCTTCCTATTTAAAATTTTCACATTTGCCCTGCACTTTTACATTTTATTCAACTTGATCCTTAAGACCAAAACATAATTATTTTCACAATTAAACCCTATACCCATTGAACTAATTTGTAACCATCCCAAATTAATCTTCACATACTAAAATTTCACAAGAAAAACATGTCATATTTTCATCATTTTCAATTAAACCTTTAAAATTAAAAAGCAACAAAAATCACTTTACAAAATGGTACTATATAACTATCAAACTTAATAATTTATCATAAAAATTCAAGACCATCTCAAATTCATCCATGGTAACATTCTAAACATTTAACACTTTTGCGAATTAGTCATTGGGTTAGCTAGATTAAGCTACAGCGATACTAAAAACATAAAAATCACTAAAAACAAGCAAATAAATCACTCACATGCAAGGTAACCTAGCTTGGCTGATTCTTTTTGTAACAGCCTAATTATCAGTGGTATCGAGAATAAAGATTTGAGATCACTAAATCCGACGGGTGAGTTGAAAATTTAATAAATTAGTACCTATGAGTCAAATGTGAATATAAAAGCATTTTTGAATTAGTGAATTTGGTGATTTAAAAGAATTAATTAGGTAAATTGAGTCGAGAATGAGGTATCGAGACCTCGACTTCATAAATCAAGCCATAAATATTTTTAGAAATATTTATGGAGTGTTGGTAAGGTAATAATAAATTTTAGGCAGAAAATTTTGAGGTTTGGGTGGTTAATTAAATAAAAAAGACTAAATTGAAAAGGGTGTAAAAGTTGCTAAAAGGATTAAATAGCTTAATTGTTAAATAAGGAAGGACCTAAAGTGCAAATAAGCCCATAGGAGATATTTTGGGCGGCAATAGCTGAGAAAAATCAGGAAATGGGTGAAATAAGGGCAAAATTGGAAAATTAACAAAATTGGCTAAATAAAAATGGGACTAAATTGGAATATCTAGAATTCTCTTCATTTCTCTTCATATTCATCTGCTGAAAAATAGCCATGAAGGAGGGTTCAAGCTGGTTTTCATACTCTAGCTTCATGTAAGTTTAATTCTTGCTTTCTCCTTGAAATTTTTATGTTTTTGGACTTTTACAATTGGGTCCAACTTACTATTTTATTAGTATTTGATTCCATGTCTAATTTTTGAAGTTGTTATGGATGAGTTCTGGAAGTATATGATGATTTGGCATGGAATTAGAGCTTTAAATTGTTTATATTCTGATTTTATTGAAAGAATTGAATAGAAAGTGAATGTTTGGGACCTAATTGTAAAAGAGTTTGAAGTTAGAGTTTTATGTGGAAATTTTGAATTTCAATAGTTATGAAATAACTTATAATGTCTAGAAAAAGTATTAATTGAGAAAATTATCTTAGTTGAGGGGTTAGTTGAGCAAGGACTGAATTGCATGAATTGTGAAATTTGGGGTAAAATGTAACACCCTCTACTCGTATTTCGAGCCTAGAATAGGGTACGAGGCATTACCAAACTTAATATGATCAATCATGTAAACAAAATCAGCCATAAAATTTTTTTCTAAATTAAAAACTTTCATACATATGTTTAACATCCCTTATATGGGCCTACGGGGCCTAAAACATACATTCAGGATGGTTCGGGACCAAACCGTAAACATATGAAACTTTTGCAACACTTAGAAAATTTTCACACTTTGGAGAGTCACACGCTCGTGTTTTCAACCCGTGTAACTCTCTGTTTATAACTTCATCACCCTTGTCAGTCGTACACTTCATATAAATAACAAGAAACGTGTATGGGCTTAATTCTCATTCAATTTCTCATATATATATACACAATTTCACGTTATGTAATCATGCAACATATATCAACCATATCTATGTAATCTAAATATATTTTCATAACAACTTATCTTGATTTCAGACTATTTCATATTTAAGCTTAAATAACCAAAGTATTTGAAATATCATCTTTATGCAAATAGTACACATGAGGTATATAATTCTATAATTATGAATAAACACATTTATCAAACATTTTCCATATTCATATATCAATGTCTCATGTCTACATATATCAATAACCGTCATTTTCATGAATTCCGAGTTCAATTTCATAATTATTTGTCTCGTGTTCAATTTATTCCATATCGGAATTTTATTCATTAAAACATTTGAATTATCAATACATATGGACAGTACATTCAAGATGAACAATTATATAATCACAAATGAATTCATTTATCAACCAAGTTCTATACTCGTATTTTATCAACCCGTACTTCCTTGTATCACATAATTTCATGTAACACTTACCAAACTTTGTCAAATTAGTGAACTTCTTACGGAATTGAGTACTTCGTTTTCTCGATGCCATAGTTCAACTATGGTCTTACACATCTTCACATAATGATGCCATAGCCCAGCTATGGTCTTACACATATTCATATATCGATGCCATAGCCCAACTACACGAATCACATATCTCACTGATGCTATATCCCAGATATGGTCTTATACAGTATCATATATCACACCGATGCCATATCCCAGATATGGTCTTATACGGAAATCACTTGTCACTTGTCACTTGTAGCCGAAACTACCACTATTCACTGATCAGGTAGTCAGAGCTACCATTTTTCACTGATCAGGTAGCCGGAACTACCACTTTTCACTGATCAGGTAGAAGAAGCTACCACTTTTCACTGATCAGGTAGCTGAAGCTACCACTTTTCACTTGTCATTTGTCATTAATCAGATAAGTGTAGCCGAAGCTATCACTTATCACTTTCACTTTTCCTTGATCAGATAAGTGTAGCCGAAGCTATCACTTATCACTTGTTGTCATGGTCCAACCATGGTCTTTTCCTTCAATTCATCTTGTCACTGAACTGAAATGCTCAATTTGATCATTTATTCAATTTTCATGCTTTTACATTATTCACGATTTTATCATCAATACATATGAAATAACACATCATGAAATTCATAAAATTAACAAATAATCACTAAAATTTAGCCATATAAACTCACAAGTTCAATTTTTGTATTATACCGATAATCATAATTTATAATAAATATTCCAAATAAAACATTATATCATTTCTAATCCAACACTTATCGATTATAATCGGGCATGTGACCAATTTATACACGAGTCATTCATATATTTTTGTATATTTTCCTCTTCCTCCTCTCCATCCACATCCTTAGTATAAACAACACACTTGTAGGTAACATTATCCATAATTTTCACTATCTACTTATGTGAATATTCAAGCTGTCCATCTGTGTCATAGTCACTAAATTATTTTTATCTTGAGCTACAGAACTCAAAATTAAGATCCATAAATTTTCCCAGAAAATAGACTCATATTTCTTATTACCATAAAAATTTCATAATTTTTGGTTGGGCCAATTAATACAGTTTATTCATTGAAGTCTCCCCTGTTCTGCTGTTTGACAGTTCCGACCCTTCTTCACTAAAAATTAATTATCTTCTCGTACAAGATTTGAATGACGTCCTAGTTTGTTTCTATTGAAAATAGTCTCATTCAGGATTCTAAGCATATAAATTTAAGCCTCTAATTATTTTTATCTAATTTTTGATGATTTTCCAAATTCAAAACAGGGGGAACCCAAAATCATTCTGACCTTGTCTCACAAAAGTTATTGTATCTCATGATTTAAAATTCCATTGCTTACATAATTTCTTTTATAAGAAACTAGACTCAATAAGTTTTAATTTCATATTTTATTCATCCTCTAATTTGATTTCTAAAATTTTTGGTGATTTTTCAAAGTTAAACTACTATTGCTGCCCAAAACAGTTTTAGTGCAAAATGTTGATTTCCATTTTACCCCAAATTTCACAATTCATACAATTCAGTCCTTGCTCAATTAACCCCTCAATTAAGATAATTTTCTCAATTAATACTTTTTCTAGACATTATAAGTTATTTCATAACTATTTAAATTCAAAATTTCCACATAAAACTCTAACTTCAAACTCTTTTACAATTAGGTCCCAAACATTCACTTTCTATTCAATTCTTTCAATAAAATCAGAATATAAACAATTTAAAGCTCTAATTCCATGCCAAATCATCATATACTTCCAGAACTCATCTGTAACAACTTTAAAAATTAGACATGGAATCAAAAACTAATAAAATAGTAAGTTGGACCTAATTGTAAAAGAGTTTGAAGTTAGAGTTTTATGTGGAAATTTTGAAATTCAATAGTTATGAAATAACTTATAATGTCTAGAAAAAGTATTAATTTAACTTGTAATGTCTATAAAAAGTATTAATTGAGAAAATTATCTTAATTGAGGGGTTAATTGAGTAAGGACTGAATTGTATGAATTGTGAAATTTGGGGTAAAATGGAAATTAAAATTTTGCACTAAAACTGTTTTGGCAGCAACAGTAGTTTAACTTTGAAAAATCACCAAAAATTTTAGAAATCGAATTAGAGGATGAATAAAATATGAAATTAAAGCTTATTGAGTCTAGTTTCTTATAAAAGAAATTATGTAAGCAATGGAAATTTAATTCATGAGATACAATAACTTTTGTGAGACAAGGTCAGAATGATTTCGGGTTCCCCCTGTTCTGAATTTGGAAAATCATCAAAAATTGGATAAAAATAATTAGAGGATTAAATTTATATGTTTAGAATTCTGAATGAGTCTGTTTTCAAGAGAAACAAACGAGGACATCATTCGAATCTTGTACGAGAAGATAATTAATTTTTAGTGAAGAAGGGTCGGAACTGTCAAACAGCAGAACAGGGGAGACTTCAATGAATAAACTGTATTAATTGGCCCAACCAAAAATTATGAAATTTTTATGGTAAGAAGAAATATGAGTCTAGTTTTTGGGAAATTTTATGGATCTTAATTTTGAGTTCTATATCTCAAGATAAAAATAATTTAGTGACTATGACACAGATGGACAACTTGAATATTCACATAAGTAGATAGTGAAAATTATGGATAATGTTACCTACAAGTGTGTTGTTTATACTAAGGATGTGGATGGAGAGGAGGAAGAGGAAAATATACAAAAATATATGAATGACTCGTGTATAAATTGGTCACATGTCCGATTATAATCGATAAGTGTTGGATTAGAAATGATATAATGTTTTATTTGGAATATTTATTATAAAATTATGATTATCGGTATAATACAAAAATTGAACTTGTGAGTTTATATGGCTAAATTTTAGTGATTATTTGTTAATTTTATGAATTTCATGATGTGTTATTTCATATGTATTGATGATAAAATCGTGAATAATGTAAAAGCATGAAAATTGAATAAATGATCAAATTGAGCATTTCAGTTTAGTGACAAGATGAATTGAAGGAAAAGACCATGGTTGGACCATGACAACAAGTGATAAGTGATAGCTTCGGCTACACTTATCTGATCAAGGAAAAGTGAAAGTGATAAGTGATAGCTTCGGCTACACTTATCTGATCAATGACAAATGACAAGTGAAAAGTGGTAGCTTCAGCTACCTGATCAATGAAAAGTTGTAGCTTCTGCTACCTAATCAGTGAAAAGTGGTAGTTCCGGCTACCTGATCAATGAAAAGTGGTAGCTCCGGCTACCTGATCAGTGAAAAATGGTAGCTCCGGTTACCTGATCAGTGAATAGTGGTAGCTTCGGCTACAAGTGACAAGTGACAAGTGATTTCTGTATAAGACCATATCTGGGATATGGCATCGGTGTGATATATGCTACTGTATAAGACCATATCTGGGATATAACATCAGTGAGATATGTGATTCGTGTAGTTGGGCTATGGCATAGATATATGAATATGTGTAAGACCATAGCTGGGCTATGGCATCATTATGTGAAGATGTGTAAGACCATAGTTGAACTATGGCATCGAGAAAACGAAGTACTCAATTCCGTAAGACGTTCACTAATTTGACAAAGTTTGGTAAGTGTTACATGGAATTATGTGATACAA
Source organism: Gossypium hirsutum (assembly GCF_007990345.1). Lineage (NCBI taxonomy): Eukaryota > Viridiplantae > Streptophyta > Magnoliopsida > Malvales > Malvaceae > Gossypium > Gossypium hirsutum. The sequence goes on from NC_053429.1 coordinate 11,764,718, forward strand.
GGAAGTACGAGTTGATAAAATACGAGTATAGAACTTGGTTGATAAATGAATCCATTTGTGATTATATAATTGTTCATCTTGAATGTACTGTCCATATGTATTGATAATTCAAATGTTTTAATGAATAAAATTCCGATATGGAATAAATTGAACACGAGACAAATAATTATGAAATTGAACTCGGAATTCATGAAAATGACGGTTATTGATATATGTAGACATGAGACATTGATATATGAATATGGAAAATGTTTGATGAATGTGTTTATTCATAATTATAGAATTATATACCTCATGTGTACTATTTGCATAAAGATGATATTTCAAATACTTTGGTTATTTAAGCTTAAATATGAAATAGTCTGAAATCAAGATAAGTTGTTATGAAAGTATATTTAGATTACATAGATATGGTTGATATATGTTGCATGATTACATAACGTGAAATTGTGTATATATGAGAAATTGAATGAGAATTAAGCCCATACACGTTTCTTGTTATTTATATGAAGTTTACGACTGACAAGGGTGATGAAGTTATAAACATAGAGTTACACGGGTTGAAAACACGAGTGTGTGACTCTCCAAAGTGTGAAAATTTTCTAGTGTTGCAAAAGTTTCATATGTTTACAGTTTGGTCCCGAACCATCCTGAATGTATGTTTTAGGCCCCGTAGGCCCATATAAGGGACGTTAAACATATGTATGAAAGTTTTTAATTTAGAAAAAAAAATTTATGGCTGATTTTGTTTATATGATTGTTCATATTAAGTTTGGTAATGCCTCGTACCCTATTCTAGGCTCGAAATACGGGTAGAGGGTGTTACACTTTTTCCTCCAAAAATGGTGACTTCGGTTGAACACCAAAGAAATAAGGAAGATGATATCTTTAGTTTTGTTTTAGTTTATGTTTTAAATTGTTAACTACCATTTTACCCTTTTGTTTTAATTAAAATTTTCTTAATAACGCACCATGATTGTCCACTATAAAAGTTATGGTATAATTACAACATAAATCCTCCAACATTAACTATGTAGACCATTCAACTAAGAAAAATCAATAGCAAGCAACTTTTTCAACTTTTATGATTTAATCTTTTTTTCTTTAATTAACTAACCAAACGTTAAAATTTCTAAACCAAATTTTAATATGACAATAATGTCATCGTAAATATTAAATAATTAATATTTATGGACTCATACGTCAGAATTGTGGTCCCAAAATCACCATTTTTGATACCATTGGAAAATAGGTTGTTATAGGGATGCTCAAAATTCTTCTAGCATCATTCTCACATAAGGTATTCTTGATAAATTCTTCTTTCCATTTCCTTAAATCCTTGTCAATTAGGTCTGCCACCATCATAGTATCTGGAACATTCTTACCATTTTGAATTATGTAATCCACATATCCAGGCACCTATGTGGTCTCTTTTATGGAAATTTTTGTTCCAGTTTCAACTCGCCAGCATAACCCATCTTGGAGGATTCCCTTAGTCTCCTATACACTCTTTTAGGTATAGGAAGGTATATTCCCTAAACCTACACTTAAAAAATCTATCTTTAAATAATATTTAGCTTTTAAAGTACGAGCAAGCAAAGAATTTAGACAATTAATTAACCTCTAACATTGTTTTGCAAGTAATGATAAATTAAATTTTGCTAAACATTGAAATCTAATACTTCCATTCTCTTCTAGTTCACATAACTTCCTCTACTTGCACCAATGAATAGCTCGTTTTCCATGACTTTTTTGCCACAAAAAATTCACAATTATACTATTCATTTTTTGACAAAATGATTTCGGTAGTAAAAAAACAGGTCATCATATACATCGAATTTGCCTATAAAATAGATTTTATAAAAATCTTTCTACCTCATTGTGATGAGTTTTTTGTACTCTAACTATCTATTTTTCTCTTCATTCGATCTTTAAGCAATTAAAAATGTAACAGCCCGTTTTTAGTGGTGTCGAAAACAGTGATGTTGGGACCACAATTTCGACGGGTGAATTATTATTTTAATATTTATTTAATGTTACAAGATTATATAAGGTCGTATTAAAGTTTCGTTGAAAATTTTTAATGTTTAATTGGTTAATTAGGTAAAAAGGACTAAATCATAAAAGGTGTAAAAGTTGAATTCTATTAGTTAAAAGGGCTAAATGGCTATGGAAAGGAAAGCTAATGGAAATATAAGGTAATTATACCATGTTATATGTTAGTAGATGTACATGGATAGGTTTTAATGAAATTTTGATAGTTTTTAAAGGTTAAAATTGTAATTGAATAATTAAAACCTAAACTAAATAAAACAAAATTTCTTTTTCATCTTCTCTAATTTCCTTCTCCACCGAAAATTGAAAAGAAAAAAACCATTAGAATAGGTTTGAGATTTCGGTCAAGTCTCTACCTTGCATGTAAATGAATTTAAGTCCCGTTTTTAATGATTTTCATGTTTTTGAGTTCATTTTAGCTTAATCTAGCTAGCTCAGGGGTTAAATTGAAAAAATGTTAAAGTTTGAGGGACTTGCCATGTATGTTTTTGGATTTTTTTTATATTATTTGATAGATTATTAATATTTGTTGTAAAATAAGTATTTTTGTTAAGTGATTTTTGTTGAATTTTGGATATAGGGATTAAGTTGTTAAATGTATAAATCCATGGGTTTTTTTTGTGAATTATTGGTAACTATGGGTTGTTTCAAGGTCCCTTGTAACATTGGTTAATTTCGATTTAGACTAAAATGAGTAATATGTAAGTTATGAGTTTAAGGACTAAATTGTGAAAAGTTAAAATATTAGGGGTAATTTTTTAATTTTGCATAAATATGAACTATGGATTAAATTGAATACTAGAAGTATTTAATTAAATAAAATTATTTATTTAGATTAAGATAAACCACAATCGGACTTAAATTGAGGAAAAGCTAAAGCTTTGGATTAGTTCGGATTCCACTTCTACGACTTTATTATCGAGGTAAGTTCATATGAATTGTAATTATGATAAAGTTAGTTAAATTGACTATCTATTATATTGTATTAGTTATAAATCAATTTGAACATACATGTATCAATGCTATGATGAATTTACGGATAATGAGTCCCGTTTGAACCTTAAGAATTCTTAGGATACAAATGACATGTCATTAGGGATTTCATGTTTCGGGTACTGGTCTTGAATGACCTATTGATGGCTGAGGTCCTACATTTTTTGCGAATTCTCCACAACTCGTGTGAGTAGCATCATGTAATTTATATTCCAACCCATAGCTCGTGTGAGCAGGGCCATTTCAAAGCTCGTATGAGTATTATTGTAAATGAAATGTTACGATTATATGTAAGGGCACACTATGTGCTAGCTTTCCTAAGTATCCGATGTAATTCTAAATGTTTCAACGGGTAAGAAAAAGAAATGAAATGGTAAGTATTCAAATGGAATAAATCATGATCTTATGAAAAGATTTATGAGTTAAATGATGTATTTACATATGGAAATTTACTTATCTTATGGTTTAATTTATTTGTATCACGAACAAGTGTACTAACTTGTGAGTTTGATGATGTTTTATAGGCTTGTATTAAGCTTATGGCATTGGTAATGATTTTATGCTTAAACTATGAACTGTGCTAATGGAATGGTAAGTTATGTTTAAGTTTGTACGAGCTTACTAAGCACTCGTTGCTTACGTTGTTACTTTCCTTTGTTTTATAAATTATTGGAAGCTCGTCGAAGATCTATCACACTATCCAACAATCATATCGGTAGATTTTGTATATTTTGGCCAAGGTTAATAATGGCATGTATAGGATCTTTGTAATGTATGTTTTGTTATGTTTAAGCTTTTGAGGTTATGTTGGTTTGGTGCACTTTAATGCCTTACCAAAACATGTCATATTGGTCACTTTTAAGTGCTTGTAAATAAGGTTCTTTTGGTATGTTTTGATGGCTTGCAAATGGTCATGTATGGTAGTTAATTGAAATAGGTTATTATGTTTGGGAATATGTAATATTGACATGTTTTTGGTAAGTGGTTTTTTGATACAATTGTGGTGCTTTTGAATGGCATATTGGTTAGGTGATTTAGGATGTTTGGAATAGCATGTTTATGTGTGTTTGAATGATGTTTGAATCCCTTGAATGTGTGCCCAAATGGTTTGAATGGTTAGATATGAATTGGACTTAAAAAGGCTTGATTTTAGGTAAGTTTTTGGGTTCACACGGCCGTGTGACACACACGACTTGATGACACGGTCGTGTTTTATTTGTAAAATTTTAACGTTTCAAGTCAATGAGTTACACGGTCTAGTATATGGGCATGTGTGGCAACTCAGAAAGTTACACAGCCTGTTACACGGTCTGACCACATGGTCGTCTGACCCCTATTTTTGCATTTTTGCATCTTTTTCTTAAAACTTCTGTTTGATTCGATTTAGTCCCAAATCACTTCTAAGTTATTTTTAAGGTCTTGAAGGCTCGATTTAAGGACAAAATGCATATGATTGATTGGCTTATAATAAGTATTAATTTATTTAAGATTATGATGATAAATTTTTTTTGATTGTATGGTAATGCTCCGTAACCCCAATCCGACGATAGAGACGGGTTAGGGGTGTTACAGAAAAATCTACTTTCTTCCCCCGGCCAACCATATTAGGAAGACTTAGATATTTTTTGGGATTTGTAGAATTTTGAACATTTAAAATCTACGACACTGACCTTCTAACCTGATCGGAAGTATTTGAATTGTAGAACGTAGTTGACTTATCATCATTCACATACTGTCCTTAAACTTCCTCATACTCCTTGAAGATACCCTTTAGAACATACGCCCCCTTTATGAAGCCTCGCCAAATAAAATGCAATCATCAACAAACATTAAATGGGAGATTTTTAGACCTCTTCGACTTACTTTAGCTCCTTCCATCAATCCCTCTTGCCTAGCCAATCTCATTAAAGAAGATAATCCTTCGCTACATATCAAAAGATAATCCATCAATCCCTTTTGCCTTAAGCTTCTAGTAGGCCGAAACACCTATCCCTCCTTTCCGTTGATCATAATTGAATACGAAATAGAGCTGATACAGTGCATGATAAACTCTACCTACGAGTTTGCAAAGCTCATATCCAATTTTAGCGCCAATGAACCATTCCCCCTGTTCTTTTTTGGTTAAAAGAATGGATAACTTCATAAGTGAGAAGAACATTATCTGTGATCAAACGACTTGGAACAAAAGCACTTTGAGCCTTATCAATGCAACAATCTAAAACTTGTTGAAATCGATTAGCAACTGTTTTAAAAATAATTTTATATAACATTGGGTAAAGGCTTATAGGCCTAAAATTTGTCAAATTCAAAGAATGAGCAATTTTCAGTATAAGCACAATATTTGTAACAGTGAGAGGTTCCAATGACATACCTCCATTCAAAATTTCAATGCAGAAATTACTCACTTCCTATCCAATAATATGCCAAAATTTTGGAAAAAAGATTGTTAGATAACCATTAGAACTTGTTGCTTTCGTTGGTCCCATTCCTTTCAATGTAGCATACACCTCCTCACCCGTATACTTAGTTGTTGGCAATTGGTTCATGTTATCTGTTATACAACTTTTCACCCCAGACAAGAAATGCTCCAAATTGCCAATTCCTTTCGTAGCAAAAATATCAATAAAATAATTCTGGGCAATTTCCTCCATTTCATTTCCATTCGTGGCCACATTTCCAACCTCATTTAGCAGACCTCTAATTCGGTTCATGCATCTTCTTTAGGATGCAAAATTATGAAAAAAACTTTTATTTCCATCTTCCAATCGCAACCAATTTGCCCGAGCCCTTTGTTCTCAATACGCTTCTTATTTCTCAATTTCCAGATTTAGGTGTACCTTCACATCTATAATTTCTACCAACGTCTTGTCATCCCTCTCTAGATCAGACAAATATTCCAATATTTTATTCAATCTTTTTGAAACCTTAGTTTAATTTTCTTTTATACCCTTTTTCCCATTTATTCAAACCAGATATGAGGGCTTCTAACTTGTCCATGACAGTGCTTGAACTTGATTCTCAAAGTCGTCTAACTTTCTCCTCACAAGATTTCTCCAAAACCTTCCATGCTTCAAACCGAAATTCTCATTGTTCCCTAGTTTTATCCATTTGATTAGTTTGGATAAGAATGGGACAATGATAAGAGAAAGAGTGTGGTAAATGTCTGATTGAAAAATCATGGAACATGTTCATCCAATCGACATTAACCACTCCCTTATCCAATCTTTCGCAAATATTCATTTTAGGTAGATTCCCTCTTTCCCGAGTGATTGGAGGCCTTGAATAGCCCGCATCCACTAATTGACAGTCCTCTAACGCCATTCGAAAATTCTCCATTCGTCTTTCCTCTCGTGGCACACCACCGATCTTCTCAAAAGAATACAATATTTCATTAAAGTCTTCACATACTATCCATGGAAATTCTTGATTTCTTCCTAAACGACGAAATAATACCTAACACTCCTCCTTATGTCGAGCCTCCAGAGCTCCATAAAATCTCGTTAGCTTCCATCTTCTTCCACCTTCATCCATCTAAATTTCCACATCGATATGATTCTTTGAGTAGCTTCGTAGTTAAACCATAACATTACCATTCCATGCTAAACTGAGTCCTCCCCTCATTCCATCAGGTTGAACGTTAATCCCATTATCAAACCCATATCTCTTTTGAACTTTTTCCATACGAACCCTATTCAATTTTGTCTCTATTAATAAGACAATTTGGGGATTATACGTCTTCAGTGTATGCCGAAACTTTCGAATAGCCCACGTGCTTCCCAATCCGCAAACATTCCAAAATAATATTTTTATGGCACCTGGTCGACTTGCCCCCTGGCAGCTGCCATTAATAGATGAAGACAAGCATACACTTGAACCAGAAACCTAGTGGCAAATCATACACTTAAACCCAGAAAGACGAGAAAATCAAAGTAACTTGCATCGGATCTTCATTATTTTCTAACCGATGGATAATCAATAAATGATTGTTAAAAGTTTAAGGAGCCCTGTCAACTTCCCGCTTAATATCCATCTCATTAAAAAAATTTGAACAAGTATCTCCTCTATCCCAAATCCAAGATCTGAACACCCTCTAAAGGGTGCCACAAATTTGCCACTGTGTTCCTCATTGCTGGAAAATGGACAACATTGGCCATCAAGAAGCATCCTACTAAACAGTACTCGTACACTGATTTCTGTAGCTCCGAATCTATTGGCAAAAGCATCACCTCATCTTCCCCATCTTCGATATTTAGTCTCGCTATCTCCTTCTCCATAGTTGAGACTTGCCAATACATGGTAGATTACCCTTCTCAAGATCAAATATCAAAACATACTCAAAAACCAAAAAAAAACTTTAAAAATGCTTACAAAACTTAAGCACACAAACTAAAAAAACACAAAAGACACAAAGCGTAATACGACAACAGATAGAAACGTGCTACAGAGAGCAGACATTTTGACCAATATTATCAGTGCATTTAAACTAAAAAGAAAATATTGACTTTCAAAATATAGTTGATTTGTACACCATAAATTAAGGTGTCAAATGACTGCATCAAAAACAAAAAAAGGAAATCAAAGGCTTAAGTAATGCCTTTCCTAAATTATAATACATTTTAAACATAGATTAAATACATTACAAATTAATTACAAGTAAAATAAAATCAACCAATTAAATACGAGATTTTCATTTTCAGTACAATAAATTTCACTATATTCAAATAAAAATCAAATCTCAATTGATTTAAATATTTGATAAAAGAAATTTCCAGTTTCATTTGCCTTTAACAATGCAGAGCTGATTTGGTAGCATTGTGACTCTTACAACACTGCTCAGGAGCTATATGATCCAAATATCGTGAACTAAGTGTTGTCATCGGGTGCAATGGTCCAAAGGATGAAGAAAATCAATAGTGAATCGAACAAGAAAGCAGCGAGACCAAATGTGAAGGTAAAATAAACAATGTATTAAATTAAAAATTGTATGAGCCCATTTTGCCCGGGCCCAGTGCAAAACAAAAACAAAATAAAAATAAAACATAAACCAAATACATTACAGCCCAAATTTCATATGGCCCAAACTACCCAAAATTAACCCACTACCTAGCCCAATAGCAGAAACCCTAGCCCAAATAAAAAAAACAACAAAATGTCTGCAGCAGAAAACCCTAGGCGCAGCATGCCTAGGGCGCGCCGCTCCAGCCTCTGCCCAACCCCTCGCACGCTTCTGCTCCGCGCCATCCTCCACGACGCCCATACCGTCTGACACCCCACCACTGTCGGCCACCACCTGCAACAAGAACAGAAACAACAGCAAAAGGAAGCATGCGAGGAATGGGGCAAAGAATAAACAAAACAGAAACAAAAAAAGAGAAATGAATGTTTATGGATCGGCTTTAAAAAGCCAAAATCAAGAATGAATAGGGACTTTTTTTTTCTCTCTTCGGGGATTTTCCTTTCATTTTCAATTGTAATATTACTTAAGAATACAAGAAAGCAGATTCAAGCAAGAAAAACACCCGAAAAGGCAGTCAGATCTGAGGTTTCTTTTATTTTTATTGTTCAAAAACTCATCTATTATATATCTATACATAGCATAAATTTATAAAAAAAGAGTTAACAAAAAAAAATAAAAAATTTTACCTTTCCGGCCACCGCGTGCGGTGGCCGGCGCCGGCGCCGGCGAGCCTCCGGTGGCCGTCCGGTGACCCCCCCTTTGCCGGAAATCGCTCCGAGCTCCCCTCTCCTCTCTCCCTTTTCTTTTTTTTTCCTCAGCTTTACAAATGATTTTTTTGAAATTTTTTTGACTTTTATAGGGGGTCAAAACGCACCGTTTTGGACCCCCGGTTTAAATAGATAAAACGACGTCGTTTTGAACGCGGGTCGGGTCGACCCGACCCGCACCAGGGAGGATCCGCGTGTTTTTCTTTGGAAGGGCTAATTGCACTTTTAGCCCTTCCGCTTTTTCGGGAGTTTACAATCAAGCTTTTCTTTATTTTTAATCTGGCTCCATGGTTTCGCCCCGAATTCATTCTGGTCCCCCATGCTGCGCAGCGTTTTAATACTTGGGTTTATTGCGCTTTTGACCCTCCAAGTTGCACGCGCGTTACAATTAAGTCCCTTTTCTTTGTTTTCATTTTAAATTTGCCCCACAACTTTGTTTTTAATTCAATTTTAGTCCTTTTTTCGTTTATTCTTATATCTTTATTAAATATCCTTGTTATTTTTATATTATTAGTATTATTAGTATTACTATTATTATTATTATGTATTAGTATATATTTTTATTATGTACGCGTATACATATATATATATTTTCATATTTAATATTTTTATTTCATTTTTATTCTAATATTTTATTATATTTTATATATACATGTACATATTCTTTATTTATTTTAAGTATATATTTTTTATATTTCATATTTTCTACAGGCATATATATACTTATATATTTACATATTTTAATTCATATACTTATAAATGTATGTACATACTTACGTTATTTTATTTTTATAATATACATATTTATATTTTTTTGTCTTTATGAAATATATATACATACATGCGCATGTTATTTATATATATGTAATTATGTTTTCATGTTTTATAATTCTTATACATACACATATATATATACGTATAGACATACATATTTTCATTATATATATACCTACATAGTTCTTTTTTGTATTTTAAATCTTTTAAAATTCATACATACATTTTTAAAACTTTTATAATTTTATTCATTTCTTTATTATTATTATTGTTTTACTTTATGTTTATTTATTTATTTATGTGTCCATTATTATTTTTTTTAAAAATGTTTTAGTTTTTTTTATTTTGTTTATTTACTTGTTATTGTATATAATTGATTTTTTATATATTTATTTTGTTATCTTCGCTCGTATTATTTTTACTCGCATTATCGCAATTGTTATTCCGTCACATCAATTTTTACCCGAATTCGTAAAAAAGGAAAATTTTTCTAAATGAGGCAATATTTCGCGTTTGGAAAATCGAGAAACGTGCCCTAACGTGCTGGGTTTCGATTCCTCGTTCGATTAAATAGCCAAATATCCTCTTAAAGCTTCAAAGTATGGTTTCATTAAACTATAAGGTGATCTTGGTTTCGATAGTTTAGAGTATCGTGTCCTAACGTGCTGGATGTGATATTCCTTCGGAACAAGAGAATCTTATATTTCAACTCACGTTATCAGAGTTTTTTTTTTAAGGATCGCATTTTTAAAACTCTTCAAATTTTCAATTTTCGACACTAAGACACTGATTAATCAACTAGGTACCAATTTTGGGCGTATCGAGGGTGCTAATCCTTCCTCGTGCGTAACCGACTCCCGAACCCATTTTTCTGAATTTCGTAGACAAAAATCGTTTTTTTAATAAAATCTAAATCGTTTATTAAAAACAACCGTTTTACGAGGTGACCCGATCACACCTCATCAAAAAAAGATTGGTGGCGACTCCCATTTTTCGTTTTATTTTCAAAATCCAAGTCGACCTCGTTTTATCCAAAAAATGGTGTCAACAGCTTGGCGACTCCACTGGGGACAATAAGAGAGTCAAGCCACGTGTTGATTATTTCTTGTCTTATTGTTGAAAGTGGAAAATTCGATTTAAATTTACGATCCTCTCATTGCATCTCTTTTGTTTTGAGTTATATTTTTTATCGTGTTCTGTATTTTATTTTATACCTCTGCACATTGCATTGCATGACCGCTGGTCATACCCTTTTAAGTGGGAGTGAGAAACTACGCCTTCGTGAGGTTTTCACCTCCGCATGGGATAGTGAATCGCTTCCGGGATACATCCGTACCTATGTCTTCGTGAGATTTTCATCTCCGCATGGCCATAGGGAAATGTATTCCCCTGAACTGAACTCGGTCCATATGAGCCTATAACGGGTGAGGATCGAGGAATCTGCTGGTTCAGGTACCCTTACTTTAGAACCAAACCCCATGTAGTGAACCTTAGGAGCCCACCCTAGGTAGAACCACTTCGAACCCCTAGTATTCACCCAAATAGGTGTTCTATTTATTCTTGCTTGCTTTTGCTTTGTATTAACATGTTTTCTTTTTATTATGATTGCATTGCATTTTCATCATAAAAAGAGGTGTTGATTCACGTTCAATTGCTAAATAGAGATCTCGTCATAAGAAAATGGGTTTCTTGATAAAGTGGATGACGATACGGTTGTCCTAATACGGTCCGAGAAGATATAACCAAAGAAGGATGATAGTTCAGTAGAGGACTATACAACTTTGCCTCGTTTGTCTGAAGACTCAAGATGACAAAGATTATTCGAGAACCGCTAAACTTTTTAAAGAGAAGCCAACGAGCATCACAAGGATGAGTGAGTAACGAGTCGCGGCCCAGATGAAGAAAAAGAGATAGAAGGGATATCCCTTTTGAAGAGTTCGGGAGATTTATCTTAACGCTCGAATGAAGAAGAGGATCGAATGTCCCCGCCTATGACGGCAAAGCCGTATATATATCTGCTTTATGTAAATAGATTTGTTTTCTATTCCAGTTGTTCTAATAGAATTGAACCAAGAATCAACGTTTCTTTTGGCATTCATTTCATGCATTTGCATTACATTGCATCATATGCATTAGACTTTCACGAAGTGACCCTAACTAGGTAAAATTATTTCAGTTACCCTGGAAACCACCAAAAATCTAATCAAATATCACTACTGTACTCGTCGCCAAACGAAAGCAATGGATCAAAGGTTGGAAAGATTGGAACAGTTGCAACGAGAGATGCAAGATCAGATGCACGAACGACTGGAAAAAATCCAGCAAGACATGTTAGAATCCCAGAACACTGTGATGAACCAAGTAAAGCAGTTATTGACTGGAAGGAATGACAAAGGAAAAGGCCCTTTAATTGATGCTGGGGATGATCACGATGACCCTGTCTATCCTCCAGGTTTCACCCCAACTAACATCCAAGCGCAACCAGAGGTGTACCCGCAGAGGGCACCTGTTACCATTAGATCCCAATACCAGGTCGGTGCCCCAGCATTGATGAACTTTCCAACAGGCTCGGGTTCTAATCCCGGTGATAATCCTACCAACCCCGTGTTTCCTGATCTCGATAACATGGCAGAGATGGAGAAAGCGAAAACGGACTTGTCAAAACAACTTGAGGACCGATGTAGATGGCTAGAGGAGAAATTTAGAGCCATGGAGAACACCGACTACCATTGTGGAGTCGACGCCAAGGACTTGAGTTTGGTACCTGATCTAGTACTCCCTCCCAAATTCAAAATGCCGGAGTTTGAAAAGTACAACGGGACTAGTTGTCCTGAAGCTCATATAACTATGTTCTGTCGAAGAATGACGGGATACATCAATAATGATCAACTGTTGATCCACTGCTTCCAGGACAGTCTGATCGGGTCTGCAGCTAAGTGGTACAACCAGTTAAGCCGCGTCAACATCCATTCATGGAAAGACTTGGCGCAAGCTTTTATGAAGCAATACAGTCATGTGACAGATATGACACCCGATAGAATCGCATTGCAGAACATGGAAAAGAAGCAAAGTGAGAGATTTAGGCAATATGCCCAAAGATGGAGAGAGGTCGCGACACAGGTCCAGCCGCCTCTTTTAGAGAAAGAAACCACGATGCTTTTCATCAACACTCTGAAATCACCGTTCATTAACCACATGTTAGGAAGTGCTACCGTGAGCTTCTCAGATGTAGTGATGTCTGGTGAAATGATTGAAAATGCAATAAGAAGTGGGAAGATAGGTGCGGAAGAAGGCATCAAGAGATCAACCCCAAAGCACAAAGACAATGAGGTGAACAACACGAGTACATATAGCAAGGGTTATTCAAAACCAATTACGGTGAATCAGCCAAGAAAAATGGTCGCTAACCAACAAGGCTCATTGAGACAAGAACCTGGAGTGAAACCAGGTACTGAGAACCTTCAGTTCACACCAATTCCAATGTCGTATGAAGAGTTGTATCAAAATTTATTCGATGCGCATGTTGTTTCCCCTTCCTACTCAAAACCCCCACAACCTCCATATCCAAAGTGGTATAATGCGAACACACACTGTGACTACCACGCAGGAATTACGGGGCACTCAATAGAGAATTGCATCACCTTCAAGAAACTAGTTGAAAAACTCATCAACATGGGTATTGTCAAGTTGGGTGACTCATCTACTGCAAAAAATCTGCTACCCAATCATGATTGACAATAAGGCGAATACGATGTATGAAGAGATATTGGGAAGTGTTCACATCAATGACATGCATGAAGACACAACTGAAGAGGGAACTTTGTTAGATGTCTGCCCTCATAAACTTGGAAGTGTTCTAAATAAATCAGACTGTAAAAGAAGTCTCTGTAGTATTTAGAGCCTACTTAGAGTAATATTCAGAACAAACTTGTTGCTTTTAGCCTGAAGCAATATGAATTTTTTGTGAAATAGGCTCATGTCTGAACGTCGTTATTTTAATGAAATGCATCTTTGCGATCATTTTTGAGCTAATATTCTTTCATTCTTTATGAATAATTATTTTTAATCTTTCATTCTTTCTCCAAAATCATTCATTCATTCATAATTATACTGTACAGATAATTATTCTTAAATTCATACATTCTTTGTATATTCTTTTGCACCAACAACAGGTCCCTAAATATCAACGACATGAATGACACTGCTACAGACTCAGAATCTCCTTTTGAGCGAGACATGTGTTTAGAGAAATCTCATGACTTCGAAGGTGACATAGATTGTGGCCTATCTCCGTACTTATTGAGGAGGGTAGAACAAGGTGAAAACAGATTCCACCTTACGAAAAATCAATGGAGTCCATGTGAGGTATGAAGGTTACTAGGTCGATCTCGCCAAAAAAAAAGGTCTGGTGGTCATCAATTTATCTTCACGGGAAGAAGCTGCTTCATATGCCAATGTCACGAAGTCGACAGCAAATTTTTTGAAAAATCACAAAAAGTCAAAAAGAATCATACTTGACAATGCACTAAATTTGAACAAGAGCAAAGTATAAGAAGTTTGCAGTCTGTTCAAGATTAACACCATATCGCCAAAAAAACTCTCTCAGGGCAACGCCCTCTTTTTGGGCTTATTGCGGTTTCACCTATTGAGGTCGAGATTTCCTTCTCTTTGAGTTTTTGGATCCAATCCTGGTTGGAGAGGAATGTTCAAAATATCTATCATGGTCAAATATACCAAAAGCAAATGGTATGAGTTCACCAAAACAAGGTTTGCTCTAGAGAATTCCACAAGGGGGACCCGATATCAAAGAAGATCCTTCCCATACAAAGGGGACTTCAGAAGAAAGTGGATGTCAAGCCAGAAGGACCTTATGTGGAAGGCTTTATCTGGGAAAGTGTAGGTATTGACCAAGATAGATGGCAAGAACTTGCCTAATCTTGAGAATTTTAATTCAAGGAACAAATACTTCACTTAAAAAAAAGAGAATTAATGAAAAAGAAGAAAAGAAAAATGAGGAGAGGCCAAGGTGAAAACCCGCAAAGGGCGCCTTGAGACCAAAGGGGCTTGAGTTGAAAACCCTAAAAAAGGGGCGACTCAAATTTTGGATCAAATTGGGGCATGAGGCGATCAGAGCATCTCAAATTTTGATCAAATCGGGGCATGTAATGATCTTGCTATACCTGATTCAACAGGAAAGGGTAGGTAGCATCTTGGGGCATCGACAAAGTCTTGTAGATCTTCTAAACACATGTCAAACACAGAATGGTCTTTCAAAGAGTTGGTACAGAGAAGTTCAAGCTACGATATCTGGGGCATCTTGTCCTCATACTTTTTTTCTCTTGGAATACTTCATTCTTTTTCAAGATACGTGTTCCCAATTAATTCCCCTTTTATTCTTGCTATCCTTGATAGTTTATCCATTTTGAGCTATGCTCTCAAATCAATTCTATTTTATCTATCGTTATGATCTTTTGCAAGCATGTTGCATTGGAATAATGATTAATGGACTAATAAAACTTTCACGAAGGAAGTTTTGCATATTACTCTGAAAAGTTTCTAAATAATATAGGAGCCTGAAGCAGGACAATTGTTTAGAACACTCCAAATTTAAAGGTTGGAAATTTGGGAAGAAATAGTCTAAGTTTAGACTTTCTCTTTGGATTTTTGTTGTCAAACGCGTTGATTGACAAGACGCCATGTTGGTGACAAAGCTTGAATAAACAAGAAAGTGATGATCTTCAGGCAATAGGAAGAGGTTACCTCGGGAAGGAGAGCCCTCGTTTGCGCATGAGTCGTTGGTACGACACATTGGGAATGATGTAAGGGACCAAAAGGATTTAAATCTTATACCCTTGAATTGCGATAGGAGAAGATTGACAAAAGCCATATCTTTCTACCTTGGGGTTACAGTGGGAGATTGATGGTACAAATTTTATGTCCCAGTGGGTTGAACTCCGATGTTCACAGTGGGGGCAATCAGATTACGTGTTTCTTTGGAAATGCCGGCTGGTCAAGAAGGCGTTGCGACACGTTAGTGATAAAGCCTTAATAAGCTTTTGAGCGATGATAACCTAAGCAATAAGGAATTATTTTCATGACATTCTACATTCATTCAAATACCATTCACGCATGTCTAGTTAGGAGTATTTGATTCATTTTGATCATGCCATCCTAATCATTAGGCATAATTAGGTTCATTATACATGTCATGTTCCCTAGAGAACAGATCAGTAAAAATTGAAGATAAACCTTGCCTCTCTCGGTCGTAGCAGAGCTGGTTGAAGTTATCAGATCTTGCCTTCCTGCATTGACAGCGAAGCAGATCGAAGACAAACCTTGCCTCTCTCGTTTGTAGTAGAGCTGATTGAAGATTGCAGATCTTGCCTTCTTGTATTTGGCAGCGAAGCAGATCGAAGATGGCAGATTTTACCTCTCTGACTACAGTGGAGTACATTGAAGCCGATAACTCTATCTCCCTGTATCTGGCAGTGGAATAGATTGAAGATTGCAGATCTTGCCTTCCTGTATTTGGCAGCGAAGCAGATCGAAAATGGCAGATTTTACCTCCCTGACCACAGTGGAGTACATTGAAGCCGATAACTCTATCTCCCTGTATTCGGCAGTGGAATAGATTGAAGATTGCAGATCTTGCCTTCCTGTATTTGGCAGCAAAGCAGGTTGAAGATGGCGGATTTTACCTCCCTGATTACAGTGGAGTACATTGAAGCTGATAGTTCTATCTCCCGGGGCAAGAAGTAGATCGAAGATAGCTGATCCTATCTTCCTATATTGGTAGGAAATGGATCGAAGATGCAGATCTTGTCTTCCCATATTGGTGGCAAAGTAGATCGAAGAAAGCAGATCTTGTCTTCATGTATTGGCGTGAAGTAGATCGAAGATAGCTGATCCTATCTTCCTATATTGGTAGGAAATGGATCGAAGATGCAGATCTTGTCTTCCCATATTGGTTGCGAAGTAGATCGCAGAAAGCAGATCTTGTCTTCATGTATTGGCGTGAAGTAGATCGAAGGTAGCAGATCCTATTTTCCTATATTGGTAGGAAGTGGATCGAAGATGCAGATCTTGTCTTCCCATATTGGTGGCGAAGTAGATCGCAGAAAGCAGATCTTGTCTTCATGTATTGGCGTGAAGTAGATCGAAGGTAGCAGATCCTATTTTCCTATATTGGTAGGAAGTGGATCGAAGATGCAGATCTTGTCTTCCTATATTGGTGGCGAAGTAGATCGCAGAAAGCAGATATTGTCTTCATGTATTGGCGTGAAGTAGATCGAAGGTAGCAGATCCTGTCTTCCTATATTGGTAGGAAGTGGATCGAAAATATAGATCTTGTCTTCCCATATTGGTGGCGAAGTAGATCGCAGAAAGCAGATCTTGTCTTCATGTATTGGCGTGAAGTAGATCGAAGATAGCAGGTCCTATCTTCCTATATTGATAGGAAGTGGATCCAAGATACAAATCTTGTCTTCCCATACTGGTGGTGAAGTAGATCGAAGAAAGCATATCTTATCCCTGTATTTGACAGTGGAATAGATTGAGGATTGCAGATCTTGCCTTCCTGTATTTGGCAACGAAGCAGATCGAAGATGGCAGATTTTACCTCTCTGACTACAGTGGAGTACATTGAAGCCGATAACTCTATCTCCCTGTATCTGGCAGTGGAATAGATTGAAGATTGCAGATCTTGCCTTCCTGTATTTGGCAGCGAAGCAGATCGAAAATGGCAGATTTTACCTCCCTGACCACAGTGGAGTACATTGAAGCCGATAACTCTATCTCCCTGTATTCGGCAGTGGAATAGATTGAAGATTGCAGATCTTGCCTTCCTGTATTTGGCAGCAAAGCAGGTTGAAGATGGCAGATTTTACCTCCCTGATTACAGTGGAGTACATTGAAGCTGATAGTTCTATCTCCCGGGGCAAGAAGTAGATCGAAGATAGCTGATCCTATCTTCCTATATTGGTAGGAAGTGGATCGACGACGCAGATCTTGTCTTCCCATATTGGTGGCGAAGTAGATCGCAGAAAGCAGATCTTGTCTTCATGTATTGGCGTGAAGTAGATCGAAGATAGCAGGTCTTATCTTCCTATATTGATAGGAAGTGGATCCAAGATACAGATCTTGTCTTCCCATATTGGTGGCGAAGTAGATCGAAGAAAGCAGATCTTGTCTTCATGTATTGGCGTGAAGTAGATCGAAGATAGCAGGTCCTATCTTCCTATATTGGTAGGAAGTGGATCAAAGATGCAGATCTTGTCTTCCCATACTGGTGACGAAGTAGATCGCAGAAAACAGATCTTGTCTTCATGTATTGGCGTGAAGTAGATCGAAGATAGCAGGTCCTATCTTCCTATATTGATAGGAGGTGGATCGAAGATGCAGATCTTGTCTTCCCATACTGGTGGTGAAGTAGATCGAAGAAAGCAGATCGACGATGGCGGATTTTACCTCCTTGACTACAGTGGAGTACATTGAAGCCAATAACTCTATCTCCCTGCATTCAACAGTGGAATAGAGTGAAGAGCACAAATCTTATCTCCCTAAGCAATAGTGGAGCAGATCGCATCAAGTCTTATCTCCCTAAATAGTAGTGGAGCAGACTAAAAACACAAATCTCATCCCCATGGAGTCGTAGCAGAGTAGATTGAAGCTACAAGGAGTATCTGAAGTTGCAGTAGAGTGGATCGAAGCAACAAGACGTGGCAGGTTGGAATAAGGCTATTTGAAGAAGATGAGCACCAAAAAGTCAAGACTCGGCAAGACCGGGCAAAATTGGCCCTTTTGATATCTTTGCTCTATTCTCGTTACACGAAAATGAGCAAAGAGGGGCAGCTGTATGAGCCCATTTTGCCCGGGCCCAGTGCAAAACAAAAACAAAATAAAAATAAAACATAAACCAAATACATTACAGCCCAAATTTCATATGGCCCAAACTACCCAAAATTAACCCACTACCTAGCCCAATAGCAGAAACCCTAGCCCAAATAAAAAAACAACAAAATGTCTGCAGCAGAAAACCCTAGGCGCAGCATGCCTAGGGCGCGCCGCTCCAGCCTCTGCCCAACCCCTCGCACGCTTCTGCTCCGCGCCATCCTCCACGACGCCCATACCGTCTGACACCCCACCACTGTCGGCCACCACCTGCAACAAGAACAGAAACAACAGCAAAAGGAAGCATGCGAGGAATGGGGCAAAGAATAAACAAAACAGAAACAAAAAAAGAGAAATGAATGTTTATGGATCGGCTTTAAAAAGCCAAAATCAAGAATGAATAGGGACTTTTTTTTTCTCTCTTCGGGGATTTTCCTTTCATTTTCAATTGTAATATTACTTAAGAATACAAGAAAGCAGATTCAAGCAAGAAAAACACCCGAAAAGGCAGTCAGATCTGAGGTTTCTTTTATTTTTATTGTTCAAAAACTCATCTATTATATATCTATACATAGCATAAATTTATAAAAAAAGAGTTAACAAAAAAAATAAAAAATTTTACCTTTCCGGCCACCGCGTGCGGTGGCCGGCGCCGGCGCCGGCGAGCCTCCGGTGGCCGTCCGGTGACCCCCCCTTTGCCGGAAATCGCTCCGAGCTCCCCTCTCCTCTCTCCCTTTTCTTTTTTTTTCCTCAGCTTTACAAATGATTTTTTTGAAATTTTTTTGACTTTTATAGGGGGTCAAAACGCACCGTTTTGGACCCCCGGTTTAAATAGATAAAACGACGTCGTTTTGAACGCGGGTCGGGTCGACCCGACCCGCACCAGGGAGGATCCGCGTGTTTTTCTTTGGAAGGGCTAATTGCACTTTTAGCCCTTCCGCTTTTTCGGGAGTTTACAATCAAGCTTTTCTTTATTTTAATCTGGCTCCATGGTTTCGCCCCGAATTCATTCTGGTCCCCCATGCTGCGCAGCGTTTTAATACTTGGGTTTATTGCGCTTTTGACCCTCCAAGTTGCACGCGCGTTACAATTAAGTCCCTTTTCTTTGTTTTCATTTTAAATTTGCCTCACAACTTTGTTTTTAATTCAATTTTAGTCCTTTTTTCGTTTATTCTTATATCTTTATTAAATATCCTTGTTATTTTTATATTATTAGTATTATTAGTATTACTATTATTATTATTATGTATTAGTATATATTTTTATTATGTACGCGTATACATATATATATATTTTCATATTTAATATTTTTATTTCATTTTTATTCTAATATTTTATTATATTTTATATATACATGTACATATTCTTTATTTATTTTAAGTATATATTTTTTATATTTCATATTTTCTACAGGCATATATATACTTATATATTTACATATTTTAATTCATATACTTATAAATGTATGTACATACTTACGTTATTTTATTTTTATAATATACATATTTATATTTTTTTGTCTTTATGAAATATATATACATACATGCGCATGTTATTTATATATATGTAATTATGTTTTCATGTTTTATAATTCTTATACATACACATATATATATACGTATAGACATACATATTTTCATTATATATATACCTACATAGTTCTTTTTTGTATTTTAAATCTTTTAAAATTCATACATACATTTTAAAACTTTTATAATTTTATTCATTTCTTTATTATTATTATTGTTTTACTTTATGTTTATTTATTTATTTATGTGTCCATTATTATTTTTTTTTAAAAATGTTTTAGTTTTTTTTATTTTGTTTATTTACTTGTTATTGTATATAATTGATTTTTATATATTTATTTTGTTATCTTCGCTCGTATTATTTTTACTTGCATTATCGTAATTGTTATTCCGTCACATCAATTTTTACCCGAATTCGTAAAAAAGGAAAATTTTTCTAAATGAGGCAATATTTCGCGTTTGGAAAATCGAGAAACGTGCCCTAACGTGCTGGGTTTCGATTCCTCGTTCGATTAAATAGCCAAATATCCTCTTAAAGCTTCAAAGTATGGTTTCATTAAACTATAAGGTGATCTTGGTTTCGATAGTTTAGAGTATCGTGTCCTAACGTGCTGGATGTGATATTCCTTCGGAACAAGAGAATCTTATATTTCAACTCACGTTATCAGAGTTTTTTTTTTAAGGATCGCATTTTTAAAACTCTTCAAATTTTCAATTTTCGACACTAAGATACTGATTAATCAACTAGGTACCAATTTTGGGCGTATCGAGGGTGCTAATCCTTCCTCGTGCGTAACCGACTCCCGAACCCATTTTTCTGAATTTCGTAGACAAAAATCGTTTTTTTAATAAAATCTAAATCGTTTATTAAAAACAACCGTTTTACGAGGTGACCCGATCACACCTCATCAAAAAAAGATTGGTGGCGACTCCCATTTTTCGTTTTATTTTCAAAATCCAAGTCGACCTCGTTTTATCCAAAAAATGGTGTCAACAAAAATAATATAAATATTTTTTAAAAAATAAAAATAATATGGATGGGCCTAGAACGGATTCGGGTTAGCCATTTACAAATATAGACAAACTCAAGTAAAATTTTAGATCCATATTTCGAATTGAACTTGGACAAACATAAAAAATGTTAATATCATATATAGGCCGTACCCGTCCCATGAAATCTAGCCGTCCCTATTGTTAAGAAGTAGTTAATATCAACTTTGTATATAAAAAACAGTGGTAAGCTTAATCGAGATAAGAAAATCAATTTTCTTCTTATTTTGCAATCACTCTTGCTCTCTTATAGTTTGCATTGTGATAAATATAAATAAAAAAAAACATATTACAATATCGTAAAAAATAAAAAATAATCTAGATTTGGCATATATAATCAATATTTGTTTTCATAAATATATAAATTTTAAACACTGAATCAAAATGTTTAAATATATATTAAATGTTGATCAATATTTAATTAATTAATTTAAATAATTAGAATATCAAATAATTAGGCAAATTAAAGAAACATCTTACATTATTTAAGTTAATTTAAAAATAGAAAACATGGTAATAATTTTTTTTCAAAGTTAAAAGGGATATGCAATATGTTATATTATTCATGATTTAAAATGCAAAAGAAGGATTTTTTTGTTTGTTTGTTTGTTTACTGGACAATTATAATTTTTAATGTATTGATAAGGCTTTGGAATTTACATTAATGTTGAGATTTAATATTTTATAAATATTTTTAATATGTATTAAAGTTTTTAAAACACTTATTGTAATTAAACCATTTTTTTAATAGTTTAACTGATTAAAATATTTGTAAATAAATATTTCATTTTAAACAATAAAAAATTCAAGTGAAAAGAATAACAATAGTTTAATGGTTCTAAATTTGAGGTAAAAATTGAGTTAATGCATTAAACAATTGAAGGTAATTTTAGAAAAAATATATTATTTATTATTTTTTGTAATCAAGAAACATTCTTCAGTCTTGCATGTTATTACCTATACTATGAGAAAAAAAATGTAAATAAAAAATTATTATTATTTTGTTTAGCTGTAATTTAAAAATAAATTTAAATTTTTTTTAGGAAAGTCAGAATTATAATGAAAATATTTGCATATGTCTCTTTGAAAAACATTTTTGCATTATGGATATGTGTTTAAGTTTTAAGAATAATTAAGTTACAATTTTAATTTGCATGTCTAGTATACAATATGTTAAGAGCGACTAATTAGGTAAATTAATAATTTTCAGTTCTGGGTTTTTAATATACATTAAAAGTAAATTTTTTTTAGAGAAAGTAGTATGTATTTTGAATTTAAAATAGATTATATGTTTTTAATTTGAATTTTTTTAATATTAATTTAAAATCAATCCATTTTTATATTTTTTATAGATTTTTTTAGGGTAAAAGTTATTTATCCTTCTTAATTTTATTATCCTAAGATACATTTATTCTTATTACTTTAAGGATGCCCTATTTTATAGCAAAATTTAATCAAAAGACAATTGTATTTATTATTTTTTTCTATGTATTTTTTTAGTTTATTCGTTTTCTAATTATAAAATATTGAAAATATACTTACATATTAAAGTACTATAATGAATAGTTGATTTCTAGCCGAAGCAATTCTCACTCCGCCAAAACTAAGGTACGTGTGTATTCCTTAATACTGATGGTGTTGTTCATTCTATGTCTGGTTTCTCTGCTGCAAGTGGTGTGTTACGTAATAGCAAAGGGGAGTGAATCCTAGGCTATAATCGTTTTTTGGGGGAATGCTCAGTTGCAAATGTTGAATTGTGGAGTTTATTGGATGGATTACTTATACTTCAGAAACAAGGTTATGATGAGGTCATTATTCAGTCAGACAATCTTGAGAATGTGATTTCCATCCGTGACGGTAAGTCTGGTGGTCCAAAAAACTCTTTGATAAAGAGGATTCAACAAATTCTAGCCTGTGGAATTGGTTCTTGAACTATGTTCTCAGAGAGACCAATCGGGTAGCTGATGCTTTGGCAAAAATGACTCTGTCAAGTGCTGAATCTTTGAACATAGGCTCCCTTATGGAGATTAAAGAGATTTTGAAGGATAATAATTCTTTTGATAATGTGATTATGATCTACTCTATGTAAATTTCTTTGTTTATTTTACAAAAAAAATACTATAGAATTAATATGTTTGACTTCTCTCATTAAAAACTATATTTGACTTCAACTAAAATTAAATATTTTATCAAATTACTTTTATGAAAACTAAGTTAATTACCATTATGAAGAAAGTTGTAATGAAAAATAAATAAATTAAAATATAAAAGTGAAACATAAATAAAAATAATTTATCTTAAAATTAATATTATAATTAAATAAATTTTTAAATATTTAATATGTATTAGCATAAAAATTATTAAAAAAGTTTGTTAAAAAATAGATAAAAATAAAACATAATTATTATAGACAATAATTTATTAATAAATAAATTTACAACCACAAAAACCTTAACTTAATGGTAATAAAATTTTAATATCCTAGGTAAGATTTTCATAATCAAATTGGTAGTCGAATTAATTAGGGTACTAGTTTGTTAGTTCAATTAGCCTCTTTAGTTTGATTAAATTAATCATTAAAAGAATTAAAAAAATTTGTTCAACCGGTTGTATCAATTTTTAAATAAATTATTTTAATAATTTTTTCTAGACCAATATTTTAATCGATTCTCGATCCAATTGATGAGCTAGTTAAAAACATCTTTCATCCTAAATTTAATCTCATTTTGCAGAAACCTAGTAAGTGTTTCCTGTCTATGTTTATTTTATTTTGGTTTATTTCCAGTATCTTCGATTATGTTTTGTTTAAAAAATTTTTAATTGTTAAATATCTATTTAAAAAAATATTTAAGGCCTTTTAAAAAGTAATATTTAATTAAGTGCTAGATAGATTAAAAAATTAGTTAAATTATACTATTAGTCCCTATATTATGTGTAAATTATAAATTTAATTTTATACTTTAATTTAATTATTTTCAATTTTTTTACCTTTTTTAAATTTTAAAATTTTCAATCATATCAAATGATAACCATTAATTTTATTAAATTAAATTTTGTTATTCCAAAATTTTACATAAAAAATATATTATCACATATATAATAACATGCCAACTTGTTATTTTCATGTAATACTTACAAAAACTACATCATTTTAATTCATAGATTTAAGAATTACAATTTGAATCAAGGTTGAAACTTTAAATTTAAAAAGAAAATAAGATTAAAAATAATCAAATTGACAAATCAAGAGTAAATCTAAAAGTTATGCATAATACAACGCTAATAATAACATTTGATCTGATGAACTCAGCTGCTATCATTTGTATTAGTCTTGAAATTTCAAGATTTAAAAAATATAGAGACTAAAATTAATTAAATTAATATATAAAAATTTAATTCAAAATTTATGTATAATACAAGGATTAATAACAAAATTTGACCAAAAATTCCCAATGCTGGACAGCTAAACAAGTAAGAAAGCCTCAACTGTTACCAAATAATAATTCATGTATTTATAAAAGAAAAAATGGAAAAGATGCTGGATTATTCTTATGAATATAAAATATTTTCGTAGGATTGAAAAGCTGTTTCTTCAGAATTTAACATAACCAATTTTCCTTGCATCCATTAGTAGTTTGCTGATTTTAAAGCCTTTTTCTTTTTTTTTTTTGGTTTTTTTAATCTTAAAAAAAACCTACAACCATGTCGCAGACTAACTGGGAAGCTGATAAAATGTAAGTTCTGTTTATGCTGTGTTTTTTGTTTCCAAGGGTTCTTTTATTTCATTTTTTTTACTAATTTAGTCTAGGGTTTTTGTGTTTTAACTTCTGGACTATTAATGAAGTTTCCATTTTGTTCATTGACTTCTTTTTTTTTCCTTTTTAAATTCATTTTTTGGGGTTGTCCATGGATTTAGTACCGCATACTGATTTAGGGTTTTGTTGGAGACCATTGCAAATGGTTTTTTCTTGTTTTTTAATGCTCCCACCGTTATGTTTTTCCACATTATTATGAAGAATATCTTGATAAAATTATCATCTAAGACTCTTTCGGATCAAATAGTGCAAAATTTATAACGTAGCAATGGAACACAGCATTCTGTTTTTTGAAAATGCTTTTGACTTCAAGTCATGGGTTGTGGAAATTTCTAGCATTATATGGTGATACATTTTTTTTTTGGCTAATGAAGGTTTTCCAATGAATTAAGGTTTAATGTCCTGCATTTAAGTTGTCTACTTTTGTAATAATCTGATAACTGAATTATTTTATCCTTTTTGAGAACAGGTTGGATGTGTATATATATGATTATCTGATGAAGAGAAAGTTAAATGCTACTGCAAAGGCATTTCAAGCTGAAGGGAAAGTATCGACTGACCCAGTAGGTATGATATGCCAAAAATAAATAAATCTTGCGAAGAAAGATAGCTTCTAGATGGTTAGAATTTAATTTTCTTTTTTAAACTTAATGAAACTGATTTTTTAATGTGTTTTCCAGCTATTGATGCACCTGGTGGATTTTTATTTGAATGGTGGTCTGTATTTTGGGATATCTTCATTGCGAGGACAAATGAGAAGCATTCAGAAGCTGCTGCATCTTATATTGAGGTGTGTTTGTGGATGCTTACTAGCATGTAATGTTGCCTTTATATTTGGTTTTCAAGTTGTATGTGTTGCCCTATTTTTCTTGGTTAAGCTCTCTCTGTTTTCTAGCATATACAGATTACTAAAGTTGTTTCTGGAAAATAAATTTCACTGCATGCTAAAAAATTTGGAGTTGGATTTTTAATTGATACTGCTATATCTGCTTCCCTGGTATTTGCTCCCATTATTTTACTTGTCTTACGTTTTCTCTTTTTGGGGATGGGAAGTTCAAATGAGTATGACTGAAACGCCACGATGGTAATTTTTAAGGAACAAACAGTGGCTTTTTTATTTTGTCCCTGGAATTATTGGTTTCCTTGGGCACTGAATGTACTAAAGGTTGTGAGCAATGTATTTGACTTCCATACTAAACAAAAGTTTTGTATAATGTGGAATGGAATATATCATTTCAAATTTTGTTTGAAAAATTTTCATTTATGTTATTAGTCATTTTACAATTGCTGTTTTGATGAGTTAGTTGAGCAAGTTTGCTGTTTAGTTAAATTGTTTAAAAATGGCAGACTCAAATGGTCAAGGCTCGAGAGCTGCAGCAGCAGCAACACTATCAGAAGCCTCAGCAGATGCAGATGCAACAGCTCTTATTGCAGAGGCATGCTCAGCAACAGCAGCATCAGCAGCAACAACAACAGCAGCAGCAACAGCAACAGCCACAGCAACAGCCACAACGCCAACAGCAGCAGCAGCGAAGAGAAGGGACTCAGTTGATAAATGATGCTGCCAGTGGGCTTGTTGGTGAACCTCTCATGAAGGAGAGCAGTGCAAGTGCAATTGCTGCCACAAGAAAGATGTATGATGAGACTTTTAGGTTTCCACGCCAAAGGGATTCCCTGGATGATGCAGTTGCTAAGGTACATTAACTTGATAGGAATGATCCAACCCTTTTTCTCTCATTCTCACAGTTTCTGACATCAGATAAGTTTGCAGCAATTAGGTGATAATTTAGGCCAGCTTCTGGATCCTAATCAAGCCTCAATGATGAAAGCAGCCTCAGTGGTTGGCCAGTCTCCTGGGTATTTTTCAATTTTCATGTGTCTTCTTTTTTTATTTAAAAAAAAAAAGTCATGTATTATTTCCTTTATTTGCTTGGTCATGTATTATTTCCTTTATTTGCTTTGTTATGTCTTTGTTATGTTAAAACTATTAGTGACTAAACTCTACTCCTTACAGGCAAACACTGCATGGCACACCTGGAAATATATCAGGTAGTCTTCAGCCAATGCAAAATCGAGGTCAGCAGATTTCAGTGCCCACCCAGGTAGTTCATTGTCATTTTATCCTTTTTTGTATATATTTTTAATTTTTTAACTTCAACTGCAGGATTTAACTCCCCCCCCCCTTTTTCCATTTAGTAATTTTGTTTGTTTTATATACCATATCCTGATACAGGATTCAAGGAGCGAGATCAATCCAATGTTGACTCCTAGAGCTTCTGGTCCTGATGGATCATTAATAGGAGTTCATGGTAAAGTTTTGACCTCCAGAGAGCTGTTCCTTTATTTAGACTTTTGTACTATTATTTAATTGTGAAACAACTACCTTAAAATAATAAAATATCCAACATTTATTGCACTTTAGGTGCGCTGAATATTCCTTTACTCTTAGTAAACTGAACCAATTGTTCTACTTGAAATGATCCTTGTAACACAATGTGGCATTGGTGAGAGCGTGTACCTCTTGGAAGGTTGTAATTACAGCAAACCTTCTAAGCAATAGAAGTTATTGGATGTGAAACAACTCTTTGAGTCATTGATACAGAGTGCATTTGGCTTAGATGAGAAGAAGTAACCTTAGTTATTGACTCCTTTGAATTTATTGCTAGAAATTTATTACCACTGAAATGAACTGCCTTTTTTAAAAAAAAAAAAGGATTGAAGATTTTGGATTATACTTTTTAACTTTGTTTGACAGTCTCAATCACTTGTCATAGGACCTTGTTTCAGCAGGATGTACACTAGTTTCCTCTGACCTTTTAGATTGGTAAATCAATATAAATTACAACCTGGTTATCTCATTGCTATAGTTGCATAGTCGCATGTGAATTGCTTAAAACTCTTTTAAGTTCAATGAATTGCATATATTCTTTTATTTTTTTTGCTAACATTGCTTTCAATATGATTTTAAGGTAAAACTTATTGCTTTTATTAACTTATGTTGTTCTTAAGGATCAAATCAAGCTGGTGGCAATTTGACATTGAAAGGATGGCCTTTAACAGTGAGTCTTTTGACTTACAGTTGATATCAAGTTGCTATTTCCTCCATATTTACAGTTTCACTCTCTCACTGCAAATGATCAATATTGGGTTCAATTTTTTACGTTTATTACAAATGTTAGGAGCCATTTACTGCTAGGTTGTGAAGACAATTAGTGTGTTTACTAAATTTAAAATACTCATGGCATGTGTTATGCTATGTTAGGGATATCTGTTGAATAAATCATTTGTTAATAGCACGTACATATCTTGCCCTGAATGAAACGGATGTTTATGCTGCATTTCTGATTTCCTGCAACTAATTTTTAGTGCATTGGATAACAAAACTTTCACTACTCTGCTTAAAAAAAGTTTGCTGCCTTGGTTGAAGGGTTTTTATGGGTACGTGGGCAAACCCTTGATATTGTGGCTCATGGATTACTCCTGAAATAACTTTGTCTAATGGATACAGGAAGAGGACTAATTTGTATGTAGAATTATGACACAACTGAAATAATTCCTGTTCTTTCTAAATTGTTCTTATGGAAAGTAAAGTGGAGTAGAACAACCAAGATAACTTAATCTTTTATCTATGGTTGAAATCTGATAATGATTGTTGACAGTGCTGCATAAAATGTGTATCAGATTTGATTTGTGGGTTTTTTGTTCAAATTTTATTTATATTTTAGTAAAAGTAATAAGGCATGCAAGATTGATATACGGTTTCCTTGTCTAATAGTATCTTACCAACAGCAGGGACTGGACCAACTTCGATCTGGGCTTCTCCAGCAGCAGAAAACTTTGATTCAGACCTCTCAGCCCTTCAGTCAGCTTCAGTTACACCAACAATTTCTTCTTCAAGCACAACAAAACTTGTCACTGCCATCAGCAAATGATTTTGAAAGTAGAAAAATGCGAATGCTTCTGAACAATCAGATTATGGGTCTTGGGAAGGATGTCCCACTAAATTCCCTCGGCGATGTGGTTCCCAAAGTTGGATCACCTATGCAAATTGGTTGTCCTGTGCTGCCTCGTGGAGACTCCGATATCTCAGTTAAGGTATATTTATCTGTACTGCACATCAATTGACAATTGTTATTATTCCTGATGCTTTCATTAGATTTGAAGCTGTTGCAGCTTGCTCACTGTGGTGTTCCATGTTTTTTATTCACAGCAGCAACAACTGCATCAAAATAATCAACAATCACAGCAAATTGGACAGAATCCACTTTCAAGTCAGCAGTCTCAGAATTCAAATCCCCAACTCCAGCAGCAAGATAAAATGGTTGGTGCCTGCAGTATGATGCCTGATAGTAGCATATCAAACACCTTTAATGGAAATGACCAGGTTTAACATTTGCTGGGATTGGGATGTTAATCATGCTATCTATACACTATTTTCTCTCTGTTTTATTGTTTGTAGCTTCTTCGTTCCCCAAAATCCAAATATTTTTTTTTAAATGTATGTTATAGTTATACATTTGGATTCTTTCTGACCTATCCCATGGCCTGGAATTGGAATACTGTAACAACCTCATTTATACATAATTTGGCCCAAAATTTCTAACTCGGTACTACATCCTTGCTTAAGGCTTCAAAAAATCAAGTCGGCCGAAAGAGGAAGCAGCCAGGGTCGTCATCAGGTCCAGTCAATAGCTCGGGAACTGCGAACACCGCTGGACCATCTCCAAGTTCACCTTCCTCACCTTCTACTCACACACCTGGAGATGCCATTTCAATGCCCACATTGCCTCATAATAGTGGTTCCTCTAAGTCTTTGCTTATGTTTGGCTCTGATGGCTTGGGTTCCCTTACATCAGCTTCTAATCAATTGGTAAAGATCCTCTCCATCTTTTGATTAACATCATAGTCTTGCTTCAGTATTTTTTTTTTAAGTTCTTATTTTCTTGTGGTAATGAAATTTACATTTTGGCCCTTTATCTTCTAGAAAGTTCCTGAAGCAAATGTTTGGAAGCTATCATATGCTTATCTGATTTAGGTATCACCTGAGAGGATGCAGGAAATATAATTTAGAATCTTCTAAGAGGTGAAGAAATGTATAAAATAGACAATGTAGTAAAGTGATAATTGTTTTAGATAGGCTCTTTAACTTTGAGAATCAATGCTAACTTGATTTCAGAAGAGATGCTATCAGAAGTGAAATCATTAAAAACCGACAATCTACATGTTTCCAGTCTTAGTTAATACTGAGCTACATAAAAGATTGGGTTTTATCATTAGACACATCAATTGGAAGAATTTACACACTGCTGCTAGTTATTTTTCTTGATATTCCATTCTGCTGTGGGGTAACTTGACATAGTAAATCACAGGCTGATATAGACCGTTTTGTGGATGATGGGTCTCTAGATGATAACGTGGAGTCATTCTTGTCTCATGATGATCCAGAACCTAGAGATAGAGTTGGTCGGTGCAGTGATGTCAGCAAAGGTATGATTAATGTTAATTTTCTAATTATTGATTGCATGTGTTTCCCCACAGAAATTACCTGCAATTTCTTACAATGACTGAAATGCTTAAAGATTTAACAATATTGTAATCTCAGGCTTAACATTTATGGAAGTCCAGCTTATCCCAGCTAGTACAAGTAAAGTAGAATGTTGTCACTTCTCAGCAGATGGGAAGTTGCTTGCTACTGGTGGCCATGATAAAAAGGTACAGTGTGATTTGATTTAATTTCATAGTATTTTTTCCTTCTGTGGTATTAAACTATGTAAAACTTTTATTCTGGCTGATAGGCAAGCTTCAGTGCTATTCTAGCTGAAGTTTTTAATTTTTCTAGAGGAAACAAGTTTTAACATGTTTGCTTGATGATATCATTATGCAGGCTGTGCTTTGGTGCACAGAGTCATTTGCATTAAAGTCTACTCTTGAAGAACATTCTGAATGGATAACTGATGTTCGCTTCAGTTCAAGCATGTCAAGGCTCGCTACCTCTTCAGCTGACAAATCAGTCAGGGTTTGGGATGCTGATAATGTTAGTAAGCATACATCATTTTATCATGGAATGTCTCATCTGATCACAGTTTCAATCACATTATAGCTGGGTCTTTAATAGATAATATTTTTAATCCGCTTCGCAAATGACCGATTCTGCTGTGCATTTTTTGGTTTGTTGCTTTTGGAAACTGCTTCAGTATGCAGTTGCTGTATGACCTACTTGTCAGAACCATCACCCAACAGTATTGACTGCTAGGCATTAAGAACATAAGAAAGGAAGTCCACTGTTGCAGCTATAGATGGCTTAATGAGATTTCTGTAGTCAAGCCCTACTTAGTGAAGGGTTTGTTAGTTGGGTCATGTTGAAAATTGGTTACTAGAAGACTCTGAAAGTAATATTTTTTATGGATATTAAGTTTTGTCACGTGAAGCATTTACTCATGGGAATTATGCCAGTGAAGTTCTCTTTAAATTTCATGATTTATGGATGCATGGTTCTATTTTGCAGCCTGCTTACTCGCTCCGTAATTTTGTGGGACATTCTACAACTGTTAGATCACTTGACTTCCACCCTACCAAAGATGACCTTATCTGCTCATGTGATAATAATAGTGAGATTCGATATTGGAGTATTAAGAATGGTAGTTGTGCTGGAGTCTTGAAGGTATATAGCCTTATGATTCATTCTCAAGAAATGGTTTTGTACAATGCTTATCTCTGTTTTTCTTTTGCCAATCCTATTTTTACCATTAGTGCCTTTCTTTTTTCGCCTTTAATCAGGGTGGTGCAACCCAGATAAGATTTCAGCCCCGTGTTGGAAGGTTTCTTGCTGCTGCAACTGATAATTCTGTATCCTTACTCGATGTAGAAGCCCAAGTTTGCAGAGCCAAATTACAGGTCAGTTGGGAGTTTGCTATAGTTATCATTTAATTTGATTTTGGATCTTGTAACCTTCAAGCAAATGGGTTTTGGTAATTGTTAATGGGATGCTCTTACACTCTAGCTTTGTTGCATATAGACTGAGAAAACTCTGTGACCATGATGTTACACGATCATAGTTTCTTTGTGTATCTGTTGGCAGATGCAAGGCCTTTGAAAAGGTCTTGACAAGAATGAATGTAGTGTTTTGAGTATTGGACGGTTGTATATGTTCTTTGTGGGAGTGCTTTCTAGGAATAGGAGTCTACATGTTCTAAAACTTATACCTCCATGGCACATAACTTTTCTATTTGGAGGTTTGGTTTGAATGATTTGGCATCCTGTGGTTTTTCCATCAATGCTGCTAATCCATTTGGTTCTTTTTTAACTAACAAACCCTCCAAACAAAGCAGACTTTTTGCCCTAAATCTTATTACTTTGACTATGGAAAAATAAAAATCTTCTAGTTTTTTTTTCTGTCAAATATTTCTATCATGTCTCTTTTGCTTCAATTCTGTTGATTATTATTTTCATCTTATCAACTGTCATTGCAGGGTCATAAAAGTGTTATTCATTCTGTGTGCTGGGATGCTACCGGTGAGTTTTTGGCATCTGTAAGTGATGATTTGGTGAGAGTGTGGACGGTTGGATCTAGTGGCAAAGGAGAATGTGTTCATGAACTGAACCGTACTGGCAACAAATTTAACACTTGTGTTTTCCATCCTTCTTACTCTTCCCTATTGGTCATTGGCTGTTATGAGGTGAGTATTGCTTGCCTTCAATATCATGTTTTTAAGCTATCCTTGTCACTTTGGACTGGACTGCCTTCGTTTAGTTTCTTTCCCCATTTTCCTAACTCAATCCACTAATTATTGTGGCAACCAGACACTGGAGCTTTGGAACATGCTTGAGAACAAAATAATGACACGACATGCACACGAGAATCTAGTGTCGGCTTTGGCAGCATCAAATAGCACTCGCATGGTTGCCTCAGCTAGCCACGACAAGTGTGTGAAGCTCTGGAAATGATTTTACTCCCTGCATTTTATCCACTCTACTGTTAAAATGGTATAGTTCCTTGCACTAAAATATATAACAGGGTTTTCTGACATTTTTTTGTACTTAGCTCATCCCAACTATTCTGAAGCAGCAAAAAAAAAATAAAAAAAATGGTGGTGGTGCTTTGGGGGCCCGGGGGGGGGGGGGTTAGATTTGTCCACCAAAGAAGAAAAAATGTCAAACCTTAGGCCTAACCAGTCAACTTTGAGATATCATGTCTTTTGTTAAGGCAATATGTTGGTTGGATAAAGAAGAAACACGGTTTAAGGATGTGTAGCACTCATATATATATATATCAACATTAGAAGATTAGAGAGAATTTTCTTTGAACATATACTGAAATATTGTTGAAAATTTGATGGATGTTGGAAACTGTAATAGGCAGGATTTGAATTCGACTTATATTGGAAGGGTCTTTTTGATTATTTTTTTGGGGGGCTTAAAATATGCTATTAGTAGAATATGTCCGTTGGTCGCACTTTGCATAGATTAAAAGTTTAATCAAACATAATATTTAAAATAAATGAATAAAACTGAAGTAGTTTGATAAATTATGGAATGAATTGAAATATGACAGAAGAAAATATTAAAATGTTAAAATATATGAATGTGTTACATTTATATAAATTGAATTATTAATGTGTAAAAAGTTATATAAATTTATAAGACTTAACGCACTAAAAAAAATATGAAAACATGACCACAAGCAAATAATTTTCTTTAGATCGAATCACAAATACAAATTATGTACAATATCTTATGAATTACATTAATGATATAAAATCATAACACAACATAAAGTGAAAAATAATATAAAAATGACATTCAACTTCATCTATTTCTTAAATAAATAAAGGGCAATTTGATTCACTATGACAAATTATGCAAAATGTGTGATGAATTGAGATGTGACACAAAAATTACATGAAAAATAGTTGGCTTTTTTCGTGATTTGGTCTTACAACTATACTTGTTTTTTTCACATTAGTCGTATACATATATTTTTTTATTTTTTTGATATTTAAATTATCATTTTCCTCCAATTTCACCCAAATTATAGTTTGAATACCAAAGTGTGATAAAACAAGTCGAATTATCAAAGTGAAAAAACCGCATCTTTTTTCCTTCAAATTCAATCACTATAATAAATTAGGTGAAATGAACTGTCTAGTCCCTCTTAGTTTCGAAAATGAGTAAATTAGCCTTTGAAGTGTCAAATTTTTAGACAAAAATTGACAATTCTATTATTTATTGTCCTTAATTGCTTAATTTC
Organism: Gossypium hirsutum; assembly: GCF_007990345.1. NCBI lineage: Eukaryota > Viridiplantae > Streptophyta > Magnoliopsida > Malvales > Malvaceae > Gossypium > Gossypium hirsutum. The sequence goes on from NC_053429.1 coordinate 11,798,794, forward strand.
GAAATTGATAGAGACTAAATTGCTCCAATTTTTGTCAGGAACTAACTTATTCACTTTCAAAATTGAGAAGGATTGGAAAAGTCATTTCACCGATTAATTATACAAATGTGAGTAAACCAATATACAAATATAAATTATTTTCTTAATTGAATGGTTATGACAATTTTTTTTTTCATAACTGGACTAACATTATTTTAAATTAATTTGGATTCACGCCTGAAGTATAGATAAATCAATTTAATTAAATTATTTTAAAAAATAAATAATAAAAAAATTATTGTCTAAAATTGTTACTATGGCAAATTATTTAAACATTTTTTATTTTGGTATTAAATTGAAGTAAATTAAAGATGAAGAAAAAGAAAACATAAGAAATAAGAAGAACATGACAATATAAAAAAAATTGCATGAACATGAATATATAAGCAGTATTATAAATCTGTAAAAAAAATTCTATATAGCGGCTTATTTATACTCATAAGATAATATGTAAGCTCTATGGATCATAGTATTTGTTAAAATGTGGTGACAAACAGCAGTATGTATGTTACCCGGATGAAATACAGTAGCATACAAACGTATTGTATGTCATCTGGATGAAGTACTTTTGTGTAACAACCGACCTGTATTTGATTTGACAGCTACTTTTTGAAGGACAAAGTTAATCAGTACTTAGCAGATTTAGAGAGGTCCTAGGTTATGATTCAGCCGTTTTTTAGCATGTTCTTTTTAATCAAATTTATTGCTCTTTCAATGTAATAGTTTAATATATGTACATTGTTTAGCTGAAAAAATTAATGAATGAGAGAAGTAAACTTTAGTTTTCTTTTTCAACATCCTTTCTGCTTCTGTTTTTTGGTTGTTTTTCTTTTGCGACTCTCAAGTCCTTGAATCTCAAACTTCTTTCATTCTTTAACCGGATTTATTGCTTTGTTGCTCTAGCTTCTAACAGAGCTTCATATTTCATCGGGATAAATTACTACTAAAACTTCAACATGGTATCAAGAGCTTGTCATCTTTGAGGGCCTTTGTTGTTGGTATTTTTCTTTATGGAGAAAACTTAAAGAGAAAGAAGATGAAGTTGTTGTTTTGTTGCTACAAGATGAGTTTTACACAACCACCACCACCACCACCTATGTTTGTTGGAGAAAACTACCACATCTGGATAGTGAAGATGAAGACTTACCTACAAGCGCATGATCTATGAAATGTGGTCGAAAATGAAACAGAACCAGCTCCATTGAGGGCCAATCCCACCATTGCACAGATGAGGCAACATAGTGAAGAGTGCGCCAAGAAGCATAAAGCAATGACTTGCTTGCAAAATGGAGTATCCAATGTGATTGTTGCTCGAAAAATGGCTTGTGACTCACCAAAACAAGCATTGGAAAAGCTAAAGGAGGAGTTTATGGGGTTAGACAAGACAAGACTACAACAACTGATCAACCTCAGGAGAGACTTTGAGAACTTGAAGATGAAAAAGTCAGAGACCATCAAGCAGTACTCTGATAGGATAATGGCCATAGTCAACAACCTTCGGCTCCTTGGTGATGATTTCAGTGAGAGCAGAGTTGTTGAAAAGATTATTACAACTCTCCCCGAAAAATTTGAGCCAAAAATCTCTTCATTGGAGGACTCGAGGGATTTATCAGCCATCTTATTGTCTAAGTTGGCAAATTCCCTATATGCACTTCAGCAAAGGAGGGCCAATAGGCAGGAAAATTATCTAGAAGGAGCTTTCCAAACAAAGGTCAAAAAAGGCTCAGGTTCAAGTCAGAAAGGGAAGAAATCTTGGCTCAATAAAAGGGAGAAAATAAGGAGAGATGTTGGCAAAAAGAAGCTACCACCTTGCCTACACTGCATAAGGTAAGTCATCCGGGTGAAGTATGCTGGTATAGGCCAGACATCCAGTGCAGAAGCTGTAAATGGTTTAGTCATGTTGAAAAAGTGTGCAAGAACAAAGGCAAGGCACAAACTCAGCAGCAAAACCAAGCTCAACCTGCTGAGGATGTTCAAGCTCAGGAGGAGCATGTTTTCTCTGCATCCTATTATGCAACCTCAAGCAAAACCAGTAAGAACTGGCTAGTTGATAGTGGTTGTTCTCACCATATGGCTTCAGACGAAAGGCTGTTCAAGAATCTTGACAGAAGGTTTACTTCCAAAGTCAGAGTTGGAAATGGCAATCTCATTGAGGCCAGAGGCAAAGAAAATGCAGTGATCAGCACTTGTTCAGGTAATAAAGTTATTTCTGATGTACTTTGTGTGCCTGACATAGACTAAAACCTGCTTAGTGTTGGCCAGCTTATTGAAAAGGGTTATTCACTTGTTTTTAAGAATAACTATTGTATTATTGAAGATCCACTTGGTCAAGAATTGGTTACAGTGGCCATGACTGAAAGATGTTTTGTGTTGAACATGAATCTGTTAGAAATGAAGGCCTATACTAGTGCTACTGACACAGCTAGTTTATGGTACAAGAGACTAGGCCATGTCATTTATAGTCACTTGGTTTGTTGCAGAAGTCGAATTTGGTTGAAGACATGTCCAAAGTTGAGGTCAATGGAAATGTTTATGAAGTTTGCCAGCTTGGTAAGCAGGAAAGATTGCCTTTTCCTGTTAATAAGGCATGGAGAGATAAAGGTAAGCTCGAATTAGTTTACACTGACATTTGTGAACCAATAAGGTCTTCCTCATTGAATGACAACAAGTATTTTGCGATGTTCATTGATGATTTCAGTAGATTTTGCTGGGTTTATTTTTTGAAGCAAAAGTCAAAATTATTTGAGGCATTCAGCAAATATAAAACCTTAGTTGAGAATCAATCAGGTTTCAAGATCAAGGCTTTGAGATCAGATAATGGTGCTGAGTATTTGTTTGAGAAGTTTCAGAAGCTGTGTAAGCAAGCTGGAATTCATCATCAGCTAACAACAATTTATACTCCTCAACAAAATAGAGTATGTGAGAGGAAGAATCAAATAGTGCTTGATATGGCTAGATGCTTATTGTTTGAAAGCAAGCTGCCAAACAAATTTTAGGCTGAGGCTGTCAATACCTCAGTGTATCTGCTTAACAGTCTTCCTACTACTGTTGTGAAGGAAAAGACTCCTTTCGAAGCTTGACATGATCTCAAACCAACAGTGTCACACCTAAAAGTGTTTGGTTGTGTCTACTATACTCTTATTCCAGCTAAGAAGAGAACCAAACTTGATAAAAGATCTATGCCTGGAATATTTGTTGGCTACAGCAGCACCAAGAAAGGCTACAGGGTGTATGATCCCTCGACAAAGAAGATTTTGGTGAGTACGGATGTTAGATTTGATGAAGAGAAGGTTTGGAGCTGGAATGATGAAGATGCAAGGTTGATTGAAGAAGATCAGTTTGACAACAGTTTGGAACTAGTTGAAAATGAGCATAGCAATGAAAATTTTGATGATGCTCTTGTGAGAGGAACCAGAACCATTGCAAACATCTACCAAAGATGTGATGTTGCAATAGTTGAACCTTCAGATTTTGAAGAGGCTACCAAGGACAGATGCTGGAAGAAGGCCTTGGAAATTGAATTAGAAATAATCCACAAGAATGGCACTTAGGAATTGGTTGACAGACCAGACTATAAGAAAGTTATAAGTGTAAAGTGGCCGTTTAGAGCCAAGTACAATGCTGATGGCTCATTGAATAAACACAAGGCTTGTGGTGAAAGGCTACAGTCAAGAATACGACATTGATTTCATGGAGACATTTACTCCAGTAGCAAGGCTAGACACAATTAAGCTTCTATTTGCCTTGGCTGCACAGAAGGAATGGAGAATTTATCAGCTCGATGTTAAGTCAGCATTCTTAAATGGCTTCCTCAAGGAGGAGATTTATATTGAGCAATCAGATGGATTTAAAGTCCTAGGAGAAGAGGACAAAGTCTATAGGTGGCCTGAAGCAGGTACCAAGGGCCTGGTATGACAGGGTTGATACATACCTGTCTAAACTCGGGTTTGAGAAAAGTGTTAGTGAACCTACACTTTATGTGAAGAAGTCAGAACATGAAACTCTTTTGATTGTCTTACTTTATGCGGATGACTTACTTGTAACTAGAAGTAAGTGAGAGCTGATTGATGAGTTCAAAGTGCAAATGCAAGAAGTTTTTGAAATGACAGATTTGGGAGTTATGACATACTTTCTTGGGATGGAAGTGAACCAATCTGATCAAGGCATCTTCATTACTCAATATGCCTTTGCCTCGAAGATTCTCAACAGATTCTGCATGGCAAATTGCAAAACTGTCAGCACACCTGTGGCTCAAGGTGAGAAATTAACAAGCAATAGCAATCAAGAGAAGGTTGATGAGAAGGAATATAGAAGCCTGATAGGTTGTTTTCTTTACTTAATAGCAACTAGGCCTGATATAATGTATGTTGTTAGTCTCATGTCTAGATTTATGCATTGCTGTGATGTTGTTCATTTTAAAGCAGCAAAGAGAGTTCTCAGATATGTGAAGGGAACTTTAGATCATGGAGTGAAGTTTGAGAAGGAAAAAGAGCTCAAATTGATAGGGTATTTTGATAGTGTTTGGGCAGGGTCCATTGATGACATGAAGAGCACGTTAGGGTACTTCTTTACTCTTGGATCAGGAGTTTTCTGTTAGAGCTTAAAAAGGCAACAAACTGTTTCTCAATCAACAGCTGAAGCAGAATACATTGCAGTTGCTGTAGCTGTTAATCAAGCCATTTGGCTTAGAAAGCTGCTATGTGATTTGAATGAAGAACAAGTTGAAGCAACTGAAATCAGGGTTGATAATCAGTCAGCAGTTGCCATAGCTAAAAATCCAGTTTTTCATGGCAAAACAAAACATTTCAAGATCAAATTTCATTTTGTTCAAGAGGCTGAGCAATCAAAAGAAGTCAGTCTTGTTCATTGCAGCTTAGAAAAAAACGTTTGCTGATATTTTGACCAAGCCATTGGCTGCTACAAGGTTTGAGTGTTTAAGGAAGGAAATTGGAGTTTGCTGTCTTGTAGCCAAGGAGGAGTGTTAAAAGTTGGCGACAAACATCAGTATGTATGTTACCCCGATAAAATATAGTAACATACAAACGTATCGTATGTTATCCGGATGAAGTACTTTTGTGTAACAACCGACCTGTATTTGATTTGACAGCTACTTTTTGAAGGAAAAAGTTAATCAGTACTTAGCAGATTTAGGTAGGTCCTAGGTTATCATTCAGCCTTTTTTTAGCATGTTCTTTTTAATCAAATTTATTGCTCTTTCAATGTAATAGTTTAATATATGTACATTGTTTAGTTGAAAAAATTAATGAATGAGAGAAGTAAACTTTAGTTTTCTTCTTCAACATCCGTTCTGCTTCTGTTTTTTGCTTGTTTTTCTCTTGCGACTCTCAAGTCCTTTAATCTCAAACTTCTTTCATTCTTTATCCGGATTTATTGCTTTGTTGCTCTAACTTCTAATAGAGCTTCATATTTCATCCGGGTGAATTGCTACTAAAACTTCAACAATATTAAGTTGTAGTCGCGGTGTCTGTTGCAGTTGCGGTTGCGGATGATACAGACGTTATGTAACGTATAATAGTTGTCGCAGACGTGATTTGTTTCTCAAAAATCACAATATT